>NC_136504.1:36206833-36641833 GCF_053919585.1 Euprymna scolopes | reverse complement strand
AGAGAGAGAGAGAGATAAACAGAGGCAATGAAAGAGAATGGTAGAACAGGAGAGCAAAGATAGAGATAAATAAATAGATAAATATAGAGAGAGGTGAGGAGTGGGGAGAGAGAAAAGAGAGGGGTAGAGATAGAGAAACTTTAAAAGAAAGATGTTACACATCTTTTATATCTCTTATGCTTTCCATGCAATGGGACAAGAGCGCCAGGTAACTGCTAATTATAAATTGAAACCACTGAGAGAGAAAAATACAGAATATCTAACAATTATTATGCTAAAAGGCTGAATTTGAATGTCACTGTCGCAAATTCTAACGTCATGGCATCATTTCTAGCAAACTTTTCAAACTTAATGACTAAGGCTGGAACGCTGCCTGTTTTGGTTTCGAGTCTAGCTGATAGCACTCAAATCATATTTTTTAAAAACTTTTGAAATCACCACTATATAAAAAAAAATAGTTCTGTCCCCCGTAAGAACTGTGACACTATAGTTGGAAATAGTGATTGAGAAGTCAGCACCCCCGAGGAGGGGTAGTCTGATCTACAAAAAAGTTCATGGGAAGCAACCGCTGGCATTCCCCATTAAGAGCACCTCATGCGAATAGCAATAAACTAACTCCTCAGAGAGAAAGCAAAACCTGAGAGAGTGGATCTCCTAGAACTACACAGAAGAAGGAGAGTGGATCTCCTAGAACTTACACTGCATTCAATAGGGACCAGATCATTACAGGAATGATCTAATCTTTGTTGATTTTGGGAGCCGATGATAACTACTATATATAAGATATGATAATCAATGGAGTATTGGCTCTATAATAATAAATACGTAATCTGTATGAATTAAAATATATTTAAGCGTATCTTACGACCGGGTTACACCCGGGTGGGAACTACTGTATAATAGGTACAAAATCATAGTCAATAAAGAATTAGCTCTATAATAATAAATACGAAATCTGCATGCAATAGAATATCATATTTAAGCGTGTCTTATGACCGGGCAACGCCGCGTGGCTTTGTAATATAATAATAAAAATGACACATTGTATTTGATGGCATAGCATAAATACAAAAATGGTTTGAACATTTGGCAGGAAATTATTCTTAAGAGATGAGGGGAAATTAAGGCCTGAAAGGATCAACTGTGTTATATAGCGAATCGTAGAAGGGTTTACTAAAAGACGCACGTGTAAAAAAAAAAAACTGCGCGATACAATAATTGTTATCATCAGAGAAGATATCGAAAACCTTACATTTTCGCAATGAACAGAAAAGAGACAAAACATGTCTGATAATTGGCATTTTATTTCCTGGTAGCAATAGGAAAGAAGAGGAAAAAATAGGAAAAAATAAACAAGTATGACGAATTGATGTCGGAAATGGGAAGGTTGTGGTCAATGAAAAAAAAGTGGATGGGATACCAATTGTGATTCGTACAGTTAGAATGATCCGCATCCAATTATGAGCATGGCTTGAAAAGATGAGAAAGAATGTAAAGTGAAAATACCAAGAAAAAAAAGTGTCATAGTTCGAAACTGCATGAATCCTCGGGTTTCAGGAAATAAGCGCCATCTTAGCTGTCCGGTTGTGACCAACAAAATATGTTTTTCATGTAAGTGATGATGATGATGATAATGATAATGATAATGATAATAATAATAATAATAATAATAATACTTTGCAAATGCTATCGAAAGAGGTGGAGAGAGCTGGACGTCTGGGGAGACTTGTTGTCACTCAGCTTTCAGAGAACACCAAAGGTTTCCAATCAGATCTTTTGTTGACTTGTGTGAAAGCTCCATGTGAGCCAATTATAATAATGATGATGATGATGATGATGATAATGATGATGATGATGATGATGATGATGATAGACGACATCGACTGGACGAGTACGAAGAGAACTGAAACCTTGGGGAGGCTTATTGCTACCCAAATTTCAGTGAAGACTAACGGTCGCTGCCATGGAGAAATCAATGATAAACGGTTGTTGTAATAACGCAAATTCATCTGCAAAGGTTATCGAAAGAGGGGGAGACTGGTTGTCACACAGACTCAAGAGAACACCACAACAAGTTGTTCTCAAAGAGAAATCTTTGATGACTACCTGTGTGACTACTCCTAGTGAGTAAATAATAATAATAATTCTGATTTCGTTTATCAACGTCTCTCTGGAAAGGGATGGGATTCATTTCCAGAGGATTTCCCTGATCCTGGCTTCAAACCAGGAGCTTCAAAGATTAAGGGTTTTCCTAAGGATGTTGGTGGTACCTAAACGTCTAAAACTTCGGGGATTTGTAGTTTTTCAATTGTCCTTCCAGGCGACTTGATACTACTCCTAGTGTATCAACTACGACCGGGATTATTTGTGTTATAACCACGTGTATACGCCTTATCTCCAAGGCTAATGGAGCGTAATTGCTCCACTTCTCATTCTCCTTCTCTCTCACATTCCTGTCCCAGGGCACTAAAAAGTCTACAATGTGCCAGTTTTTTGAGACCTTCTAATGACGACTAAATCCGGACGATTATGGTCCAATAATAATAAATAATAATAAATAATAATAATAATAATAATAATAATAATAATAATAATAATAAAAAATAACAATACAAGCTACTGCAGAGATAAAACATGAAGACGCGTTACATGAAACCAAGAACACTGAAGATGCATATCCATAAGTTCTCTATCCCGTCCCCCATCCGCTCCCATTACCCCGCAAAAAAAAAAAAAAAAAAAAAAAAAAAGAATGAAGCCAAATAGCCGAGAAGGGTGAAGGAAGATGGAAAGACCGCAGAGAGAGAGAGAGAGAGAGAGAGAGAGAGAGAGAGAGAGAGAGAGAGAGAGAGAGAAAGAGCGCACTGATCAGACTTCCGTTGGACAAGTGTGTAGAGAACTGGAACCTTGGGGAGACTTATTGCCACTCAAATTCCAGTGGAGACTAATGGCCACTGCCAGCGAGAAATCAATGGTAAGCGGCTGTTGCGATAATGCAAATTCATTTGCAAATGAGATCAAGAGGTGGAGAGCACTGGAAAACTGAGGAGATTTGTTGTCACCCAGCTTCCAGGGAAAACCATAGGCTGTTTTCAAAGGTAGATCCTTTATAACCTGTGTGAAAACTCCTTGTGAGCCAATAATAATAATAATAATAATAATAATAATAATAATAATGAAGAAGAAGCGTGAGACTATACAACGGACAGTAATGATGAAAACAGCTGAAATCTTAAGGAAAGTCCTCGAATGCGGAAACTAGCCCATACAAATTACAAATACTAACAACCACATAGAAAACTGCAACAGAAGTAAAACAAAAAAGATTGGAGGAACATCGCATGAACCCCGGGGAACTGGAATTGCAAGAAATCTCATGTACCTTTCGCATCCCCCTAAGAATAGTCATGAAATCTCAAGGAGGATGGAAGGACCGAGGAAGTAGAGTACTAACCAGACCTCCACTGGATAAGTGCAAAGTGGAATGGGACCTGGTGAAGGTTTGTTCGCCACAAGGAGGAGATAGGCTTTCATACTTCTTTTTTGCCTATTAGCCAGGCGTAGAGGTGATATCACATGGACTCAACAATATCATCCAGTGGTCGACCTTATTCCCTGACTAGGGCAATGAACGCCGTTTTCCCCGCTCCCGCCACATCCCACCCCTCCAACTTATGTCCCAGATGGTAGCCCCCTACTTCAAAGTGGCACTGTGCCTTGTTTGGGGTGAAAATTGAAAAATAAAAAATATAAGTACCAACGATAAGCTGCTGTTGCGATAAGAAAGAATACTTTTTAAACGTTATAGGAAGGAGTTGAGGGTACGTACTAGAAATCTAGGGAGAGATGTTATTATGAGGAAAGCTGGCATACCTATTTGTGAATTAATGGACTTATGCAAAGACCCAGAGACTATAAATACTAACATATTAAATAAGCACTGTGGTGACATTATCAGAGTTAAGTGTTGATAATTTCAAATGTCTCGCATTTGCACAAGGATTGGTATCGAACCCAGACTCTGAAATTAGAAGCAGGTTCATTAACAAATTAAAAAGAAAAAAAAGGAGCCAGATCTACGACTTTTAGTTTTGGAAGAGATAGAGTTTGAAAATATGGACAGCCAGACAGACAGACAGACAGACAGACAGACAGACAGACGTAGCCTTTTATATATTAGATTAGAATTTGAAGGATATCGAACAGTCTGAAATATCACACATAAGAAAAATCCGCAACAGAAAAATCGGTACTCTTGCATAATTTAACCCGAACTCTCGTGAATTCCCGTCAAACATGTATCGGGCGAGACCGGCAATCATCGGTGTCAGCGGAGCGTTGTTCAAATGTTAAAACACTAACTCGACATTTTATTTTATTTATTTAATTTTTTTCGGTTATGTTTTTAGTAATTTTTAAGATGATGTTAAGGAGGCGGGGGTGAATTTTTTTAATTTTCTGATTAGTTAGTTATATATTATTTTTACTTTTGGGAGTTTGATTAGCCAAAGAAAAAGCGCTATCTAAATGGAAGCAGACGACATTCGAATTGGAAGAAAGCGACTAAACCAACAAAAAAAAAAAATATAAATAAAATAAAATAAAAAAATAAAGAAAAAGCTGACAAACAAATATATTTTCAAACTCGCGAAACAGAAAAATGACAGGCAAGAAAATAAATCTATACATGTTAGAAAAAGAAATGAAAACATCGATGCAGACCATCTCATAATGTCAGAAGAAATTGCTGTCCCCCAAAACTGAGGTGCAACATTGCAACAATTGTAAATACAAATCGTGTGTAAAGGATGGTTTCTCCTGGATATGTACAAATGGACAGTGCCACTAAAAGAACTTGACTGAAACAACAACAAAAAAACTTGTACTTACACCTAACAATTATACGGTTTAAAAAATTTTTCTTGGAGAAAAAACAAAAGACAGAATAAACTTTCTGTTGATAAATGTTTTGCAAAAAGATAAATTAAATACTAAAATGAAATAAACATATTTTCATTTTTCAAGGTAAGTTTTTTTTTTATTTTTGATTATTTACATTTGTATTTTTCCGGTTTGTTTTGTTTGTTTTGTTTTTTTTCGTTAGTCTGCGTCTGTTACGACGCTTGGCTGACACCGATAATTGCCGGTCTCACCCGATCCATGCTTGACGGGAATTTACGAGAATTCGGGTCAAATTATACAAGAGTACTGAAAAATCACTTTACCAGTAAAATTTGATCGTCAAAAGAGAAGTAGTTTGTCCACTAAACTGTGCTTCAGTTGTGGACAAATGCATTAGTACAGAGATTGCCTTTATACAACTAAGAAATGTTTTAAAGACAGTTGCGTAGGGCATAAAAACACGCGCATTACAGAACATAAAATAAAACAAGAAAGAATAATACGTTATCCTCGAGTGGCATTCGAGCCTTGATAAGTAGTGTCATCTATGTAAAAAAAAAAAATAGACTTCTGTCAAAATCATAAAAATCCGAAGAAATAAAAAATATTAGAAAGTTTGTCCAAGTCAAAATATTAAATAGAAAAATAAGAATGTAATTTTACTTGGGCTCCGGTTCGACAATTATTAATTTCCACACATGGAAGAAAATCGGTAAACCAACTTTATTATGGACTAAGAAAATCGCCATAAACATAACCGGAGAGAAAATCACATCAAAAGGTGAATTCATGAAGCAGTTCTATTTGTAGGGGAAACCTTTAAAAATCTTTTTAATGAACAGTTCGTGCAATATTCTTGGCAAAGACTGGATGGAGAAGTTTCAACTGCGGGATTTGTCGATACAGTCTTTTTTTCAACATGGTGCATATGAGCGCGTAGAAAATATCATCAGCAGCAAAGTATGGCTGGCTTGTGAAGAGATTAGCCGAAAAATGCGCATATGCAGATTAGGAAGTGTGCGCGAGAAGAAAAAAGGGGAAAAAGAGAAAAAGGACATCGGCGGAAACAAAGTCGATGTTGAAGAAAATGGACGTGTAAAATCGAAAGGGTGCATGGCTGGCTACGGCCAGCGTAAGGTCGAAGGAGAAAAATATACATCGGGCAAGATGGACGATGGTGAGAAACTTTTAATTGGTTTCGAAACGGGAGAGTAAAGTGTAGTTAATGCGTTTTTTTGTTATTTTTAAATTCCGACCTAGATTTTTATTTCTTTCTTTCCTTTGTTTGTTTGTAACTGCAACGTTATATTTTTGCCAGAATCTAAGAATTAAAGATTCCGCGGAGAAATATAAAAAGGAATTAAAAGTTTTTCCTGATTGTCTTGCTAGATATAATACAATGTTTGTGAAATTTAAGTTGAAATTTGGTATACAACAAATTAAAAAAAAAAAAAAAGAAACGAAATGCTGCGTTCACATCAGAAAAAAAAAAAAAGATCAACGAAAAACAGAATAGTCCCAAGAACAATCCTTATATTGTGAGAATACATTGCTAAGCATAAAAGCAAATGCACTTGTGGCAGGTTCATTGCTGTTGGTAACTAAGCCAACAGTATTACCACCTTTATAATCAAGATAAGGTTTGAGATGTATTTCATCAACAAGTAAAGATACTGTGATGTCATTCTGCATTAGTAATTTGAACTTACTTTTAATATACATGAGAAAATTTTTATCGTGTTGACAGAATGCATAGAAGTCGATAAGGTTAATCTTCGAATGGTTGAATAGCATGGTAAAATAAAATTTTTAGTGTCTCTTAACAATCTGTACCCTTTAGGGGAGCAGTTATATAGTAAGGAAGAAAATACCATCATTTCACTCGAATAATTAACCTTATTCATTGCCATTATGTTAATTTGTTCATATATGAACTTAATGGCATTAAAATATTTAAATGATTCATCTTACACTAATAGCAAAAATGATAAGATTAATTTTAATAAAGAACTTATATTAGAAGTTTTCATTTCCTATTCTTCGATGTCCATTTTTTTTCTTGTTTTCCATCCAAATCTTCAGAGTATTTTCCTCTGTTACATGTTTAGGAATTCTATACTCCCCTATAGCTCTCATTTCCACATCACTACAGAATACTCTAACGGCCAAGTCTGGTTCAATCACCATAGACATTTTTTATTTTGGGGCATGGCCATCTCTTTATATTGCATATAATGATGGTATTGTCTTGTCTAATAGAAGTCCAATAATTTTTATCTATAAACGTTAATTTTTTTTCTAAATCATCAATATTATGGAAAGTTTTACGTTTCCGTAACTCTAACTCGTCAGCAACACTTTCACATAATGCACGCTTAAGAGCAGAATTTTCTAAACGCATTTTCTTTGCGTAAGGAGACTCTCTAAAAGTGGTTAATAACGATAAATAGTAGGGACAGATTTGTAATATTCGAGGAATAGCACCATCCTTAAGATAGGGATTTTTTAATTTAACACTCATTGTCTTTCCAGTCCTTTCATCAAATGCTGATGCCTCTCGCTGTATGTCTTCAGGTCGAAAATGAAGTTCACATACTTAAAGAAATAATTTAAAAGAAAATCATACCATGTTTGACTTAATACAAAAAAAGAAGAAGAAAATTACATGACAAAAAACGATAAAATAAAAAAATAAGGTAAATTTGGAGAATTAGTCCATCCTTGAAAAATCCTTTTAAATTACCACTTTTATAGGTTTTCAGGGGTGCTGAAAACGTAAATAACGTTTAAAATTACGGCAAACTAGTAGTTCTCAAGATATAAAGAGATGTTAGTTAAAAAAGGGGTGGTGGTAATTTAACCTAAAACGACCACCCACTTTATGGCCATTTTTTTTTACATGGGCAACGAGCAATTTTACAAAAATATATTAGATTTTTGTCACAAACAAGGCGAAGTGCCTCTTTGATGTAGGAATGAACACAACTAAACGTAAAATGAGCACCTACAGTTGACATCCTCTCCCCGAAAAAAAAAAACTGTTTACACTTTTTGAAAGGGGGTGCTCATTTTACGTTAAACTGTGTTCATTGTATGTTGACTCCCAACCCCCAACATAAATGTGCCCATACTCATTTTTTCTTCCCTTTTATTTGTTGAAAAGAAAGCGTCCTAAAAGAACAACGATGGCCATAAAGTGGGTGCTCATTTTACGTTAAATTTTTATGGAGCATTTTTTAAAACTAACATTTTTTTATATCTTGGAAACTCGTTTGCTGTAATTTTAAACGTTATTTTCGTTTACAGCACCACTAGCAGTATCAGAATTTTTTTTTTTGGGGGGGGGGTAGACAATCCTAACACAAAACTGCGAATAGCATATGCAAAACTCGTAATTTCTCCGTTTAAAGTGGGTTGTTTATTTTCTTTATGGAATATACTTCCAAAATAAACTATTAAAATTGTTTAAAAAATAATAGAAATATTATTTTTTTATTGCCGGCATTTTGTAAACACTTTTTTTTAAATAAAAAATAATATTTCTTTTATTTTTTTAAAACAATTTTAATAGTTTATTTTGGAAGTATAGTCTCCAAAATTCTGACACCTACAGGGCCACGACATTTACCACAAATAATTATTAATAAGCTTTTGGGATAACAAAAATTGTCATAAACTTTAAAAAAAAAAGTTTAATCTATTTCACGCTGATATAAATATTGCACAGTAAAATAGTTGAATTAAAAAAGATAAATGATTTTTCTTATTTAGAATTATTAAAACAAGGAATTCCGGTTTTACGATATCGCTTTTATTAAATTGTTAGGTGAAAGTACATAATATTTTTACGATACTCCCCATTTCAACTAAGTTTCTAAATAATAATTTATTATTTCAGCACATAACTTAAATTACATGTAAAATTAATTTTTTTATATACATACTTTCATTTTTATTTTAAAATACGCTCTAAAAAAATAAATAAATAAAAAAAGGCGCGTTTTTTTTTGTTTTTTTATATTAATATTTTTTTTTTATATTAATATCTCAAACATTTTAACACTTACTCTGCTATATTTAGATGGAGTAAAATCCTTTCTTTTTATTGCATTAATCCACTGGTAAATTATTTTCTTTTTTTGGGGGAAATGAAATCACGGTAACTTTTGGTCCATTTTCGTAGTTACCTCGGCATTTTGGAACTATACATCTCGACGGCATGTTAAAATTTATTTAACCCTCAAAAACTTTAAACCAACTTCGAGTTTAGTCATGAGACACGTGACCAAATTTCAATAGACCGATGTTCATGACGTCACCAGACTAAATTATAGTCGTCGCTAGGCCATCATATTACGGTAGCCACGGTTATTGCCGCCATAATAATGACGTGTATACGGCATAATCGCGTTGACACACCGGTTCTCATCAGATCACTGAAGTTAAGCACCGTTGAACCTGAGTAACCATTTGGGAATTCCAGGTGTTGTATGTGCTCTCCACTCATCTCGGCATTTGTTTCCAGTCGTCCTGTACATACACTTCACTTGCCACTTGTATTTAACAATGTCGAGCCAGGAGAGGTGTGGTTGGATATTGTCCAACTCCTGTCACAAAAATTTCACGCGCAAGCTACCCTTCGTGATTATCCATAGTCTGTCCAAGATTGAAGGAGTCCCTTATTTTTTTTTTGTAAATAATGACGTATACTTCTGTAACATACTTTTGCTAATACGATTTTTAGTTATTATATCCCCTGTAAGACTACACTGAGACTCCAGGGAACACACCGTTTATTATCTGATGTTCGCTTGTTTGTTAACTCCTAATGAGTAACTACTACTACTACTACTACTACTACTACTACTACTACTACTACTACTACTACTACTACTCATAATAATAATAATAATAATAATAATAATAATAATAATAATAATAATAATAATAATAATAACTAGCGGGACTTGTGGAAATTCGACAGGGGATTCATTCAGAACCTGAAATCATAAAAATTGGTCAGTCCTCTCATAAGATGTATAGCAATAACAGTGAATTTTCAAGAGTCTACGACGATTTTAAATGTCTGTAAAAAATGTCTAGAATCTTATTGAGGGCGCCTCGTAAATTATTATTCAAAGAATATATATAAAGAATTATTCAAAAGAATGTTGTCACATATTTTTGATCCTCCAGCATACCCATATGAGCAATAGACCTACATTTTAGACAGACGAAATAAACAAGTATTGTTGACGCATATATGTCATCGGAGGGAGGAAAAAGGAAAATGCCGAGTTTAAATCTGTGAATTAGGAAACAAATTTCATGTGAAATAATATTTTTTTATTTTGTAGTTCAGAACTGGAGTTGTGTTGCACAAAAAAAAAAAAAAAAAAAAAAATTCCTGCCCTCGAAGACTAGTGGGATGGTCTCATCTCTTTCTTGCAAATGTTTTTCACCAAAAAGACGTTTCTAATCTCTCTATACGTCATTGTCATTTCCATGAAAGGTGCTCGACTCAGCTCCAATTTTTGATTCCTCCTTGCAAGACATTCACAACAAGAGCTCGCGGAATATGACTTTCTTTTCGTCTCCATGTAGATAGTGTCCGGTAAAATTTCCATTAGCATAGCTTCTCAGCTAGGACTTCCTGCCCCTGGAGCACATTATCGGGGGAATTCTTCCTCGTTGATTACAACCTGGTCGCCTTGAAATTCAATGATAACAAATCCTTGTCATAAACCTCCCCACGAATAATCGAACACAATTTATAATTTTGATCGATATTAGTATTCCCATATGTTCCTCATATTCCCATCCGACTAATATTTCCTTTCATTTATCTTCATCCTCGACTAGTTTTTAGCCTTATATTATATAGACTTATTAGATTTATATTATAGTTTAGCCTGTGTGCCCGGTGTTGCCCGGGCGTTTGGAGGAGTGTGTTGAGCAAAAAAAAAAAAAGAAAAAAAAATCATAGTAGGCAGGCAAGCTCGAACCCGTACCTTGAAGGAGGAAAGAACGTGAAACAAACAAACAAACAAAAAAACAAGCAAAAACAAACAAACAAAAAAAAAGTGACGTCTTTGTTGCTGCACCCATCACCAAACAGGAAGTGACGAATATTTTTAATTAAGGCTAGTCAATCGAAAAGAGGGGATGGCTTTTAAAAATATCGGCGAAAAAAGCGACCCTCCCTGTAGAAAAGTGCCCGGTCGAGGGTGAAGGAATTTATAAACATACATACAAACATACATACATTTAAACAGTCAGGTGGGATTTATATTATCGATGAAAATACAACTCTGTTATATATGATCGTGGAGTTGCATTCATCTGCAAATGGTCTAGTTAATTTGCATATTCTTTTAAACATTCATTTTAATTAATTCCCTATAACTTTTGTGGTTTTCTTATTGAATGATCATCTTTAGTTAACTATTACGTGTAATTGTATCCTAGACGATTTATACTTGCGTAATATTTGCGTAAAAAGGTTATAGTAAACACAACCCTCTTTCTCTCTCTATATTTATGTATACGTATATATATTTGTTTAAAAAATTGCCTACAAAACTCTTCCTAGAGTTTTTGGTCTACAGACATGAAATTTAATATATAGGGTATTCGAATGGAATTTGCCAGATGAAGATCGAACGACGGCATTACGAATATGCATGTGTAATGTAATAACTATTGGTTCATGTTTTAATTTTTAATTGCATGTTTTAATTTAATAATTGCAGCAAACATGTCTCCATATTTCTTTCATTGACGCTGGAGGAAAAATTAAATCGTAAGCTAAACGTTTTGGTTTCGATTCTCAGTGGTGGCACACGAGTCATTTAAAAAAATTATATTTTTTACATCATTGCTATATATTGGGTCCAATATAATATAATATAATAATAAATACAAAATCTGGATTAATCAAAATATCACACTTAAGCGTATTCTACGACCGAATGAATATTTGAATCTGATTTTCTTTTTCTTTGCGGCGATTTAAGCCGGTAGAAATGAAAATGAAGTATTTCACTGCAGAGGTTCCTCTGGCGAGTAAAGTTCTTCTTCATTTCCCCCTCCCCAAGACAACAATAAATTTAATTAATTACCGCCTGCTGCCTGCGAACAACAGTGGAGCAACGTTCTACACATCAGACAAATATAAATCAGACATCAAATAAATATAAAAAGATAAATTGTGACAATACAGAATGACATACGCCAAAACAATATTTAGAAATATTTAGGAATACCACCAGTTCAAAATCAGCGAATGAAGTATGGTAAAATGCGAAATGTCCACATAAAGATGATGCTCTTCAATACTGTAAAGAATAGAGTATTTTCTGAGTCGCATGTTAACTTTAGACGTTTATGTTATGCCAAGAATGTTTTAGTCTTTTTGAGTTGAAAATACACATCTTATTGTAAATGTGGCCAAACTTCTCTTATACAAACATGTGGCCTATTCCAAAGACTAGTCTTTAGCATTTATAATTTAAATACACTTTTTGATAATATAAATATGTGGTTTATTCCAAAGATTTAACAAAAACAAGATAATTATTATAATTATAATTAAGGGGTAGTTACAAAGTCTGACCGTTTTTGGCTCCAGATACAAATACTCGGGGACTGTTAGTAAAGTCGTGACGGCCAACCTTAAGTCTGAGGGACCTGTCTCTTCAGTGTGGACTCTTTGGAGCAGAGTGAGACCAAAGTGAAATGTATTTTCTCTGAAAGGTTTGGGTCCCCCTGCTGTCGGGCAGAGGTGTCCTCGAGGCTATTGTTGCCTTTCATTAGATTTAGAACCAGGTAGACTTAGCCCCCCCCCCGATAAACAGAACTTAATTTCACTATTCTCCATAAACCAATCTCAAAAAGGATTGTACTTCTCAAGCTTCGAGAAACTTTTTCCTTTTTTTTCTCTCTTAATCAATACCTCTCATCATTACTAAAGTGGGAAGACCCAATGCCTTCACCCCAACTCCCGATTTCACGGCCAATCCAATAATTAAAACCCACTCGACAGTTTATCTACTTGAATTGATTTTCTGGTGGTCCCTCAAATAAAACTTAAGTGCCGATTTTCACAACCTGAAAACATTTTATGATTCCAACTTAAATCCTTCGACTATCAAACTTGTGGCGGAGGGAGTCATTTTGGTTATCTATTAAAACAGATGTCTTCTTTTCATCATCATCATCATCATCATCATCATCATCATCATCATCATCATCATCATCATCATCATCAACATCATCATCATCATCATCATTATGATTACATCCAACAATGTGAAATTCCCTCGACTTGTGTCAAAGGGACACTAACTGTTAACTAACACAGCAAGCAAGGCCATTCGGCGTTGCCTGGTTACATAATTAGGCTAAATCACACGAACGGACAGGTCCATTTCGTGAAATTATTTCTCCATCAAAATTTCACGATTTGCAAACGTCAATAAAATATACAAGTTTGGACAAGCCTTTTTTTTTTTTGCCAACCGAACTGCAGCTCAACATTGCGCAAGAGATTTAAGTAAAAATAGATCTGCAATACAACTGCCACAGATCGTTATAAATCTAGAAAAGCAGCATTTGCGCTTGTTTGTTGTATTCCCGCTTAAGTGTGAAAATTTCAAATCAAACGATTTAATAAGAATGAACGTTCCAGCAGAGGCACTAATAATATACAATGTTGTGAATTCTTGAAATAAACAAGTGTGTAGATGACGACACTGGAGATGTCCGTAAAAATAACCAACAACTCATGTACCCAATCCAATCCTTACTTTCCGTAAACACCTGATGGCTTAAGGGCGGGAACTAGGGGATAAGAGCTCAGGGAGAAAATTTAAGAGGGTTAAACATCAGATCTCACCCGGAAGTTTGCTGCATTGAGATAAGATAAGAATTAGGACCAGACTCTGAAAGTGAAAGGTTACGTTTAAAAATATGCTTGAAGACATGAGTAACAAGATTTTAGACTACTTTCATTAGAAAGGAAAACCTTCTTTCACCCAAATTAAGTTGCTTCTGCAATATTGCCTGTAGTTTGCACTCTTAGGAGTGGGTGTTGGACTTGAGGTTATGTCTTTAATATCAGTAGACGGCTACATCGCCTAGCGTTGAAATTTTAATAAATGCCAACAACTGATCGATAGGCTCTTTTTTCAATCTATTTCAGTTTGCTACGGAATGAGCCCCAATCTGGAACATATACTGCAGTCTTGGGGATAGAATAAAGGATAGCACCATCCAGATGTTTCATCTACATGTTCCATTATAAGTCTTACAAGTGCCGGTTTTCTGAGTTTCGTAGTAGATGCTTATATCAAAGCAAAAAGTTAACACAAAAAGATTAAACTCCATTATTTCATCTCGACAAAGCTCACAAGCCTACCGCGCTAGAGAGTTACTTACGATTGAAAGTATGCTGTACCTCTACAAGTCTACCATTCGCCTTAGTATGGAGTATTGTTGTCACATTTGGGCTGGTGCATTTGCTACTAGTCTCTCACTCCTGGACAGGGTTCAAAGGATCTGATAAGTCCTGAACTGTCATCTAAGCTTAAACCCCTGTCCCATCGACGAAATGTTGCATCCCTCTACCTGTCCTACAAGTAGTTTAATGATGGATGCTGCGACGAACTACTGGCCCTTGTACCGCCTCGACGCAAATACCACCAAAACCCGACAAGCAGTAAAGTCCCACCCCACACAATAAAGATCCCTAGATGTAAGAAAGCCTTTTACTTTAATAGTTTCTTCCCCAGAACTGCTAGACTTTGGAATCCCTTCCGGTTTCCTTCTTCCCCAACTGTACTGACATGCATAAGTTCAAGAATAATGTAAACAGACATCTTGCTGCTCAACTCCCTACATAATACCTCTGCAACTCATGTCTCTGATAGTAGCCTCCTACATCAAAATTGCACTGGGTCTTGTTTGGGATGAAAATGTAATTAAAAAAGTCTGCGATACGACAAAGAACCTCTGAAATAACATTGCTGACTATCGTTGTTTCCTTACGATTAATTGTTTTTACTTGCTTTTAGTTTTGGTGTTGCTACTGCTGTTTCTGTTGTTGCTTTTGCTGCTGCTGTGTCCAATGTTGCTAGTGCTTCTGTTGTTGCTGTTGCTATTGTTTCTGATGTTGCTGCTGCTGTTGGTGTTGTTGGTGTTGTTGCCAATGTTGTTGGCGTTGCTGTTGTTCCTGTTGTTGCTGTTGCTGATGTTGCTGCTGTTGGTGTTGTTGGTGTTACTGTTGTTACTGTTGACCATCATTAATTCATTTCGTATAAATCAGATAATCATCGTTGGCATTAGATTCTTGATATCCTTCTAATTATAATTATTTCTAGATTGATATCGGGTCATTACGGGTGGGACGACGTAAATGTTTGCCAAAATAAACTAAGTGAAAGTGTTTCTGGGAATAAACTGGATTCGAAATTGCACACACAGTTTGTCAGTTCGTCTCGTTAACTACTGAGTCATCATCACTACTCTGTTGTTGCTGATCAAATAGGAGTCTGTACAGAGATGCTAACTCAGGATTGTATGGTCTGCGTGAAGTCCTAATGTAACGTTTACACACGGGACCAACACGTTGTATGCAGTCTACGCCGCAAGGAACAGAAGAAAGTAATAACTTAACTATTTTTTTCTTTATAACAACAACATTTACTTTCCTCATTCTTCCGTCATTCGTGACTTCTCGTTACGGTTGTGACGTTACCCACGCTTCTAACGTGATCATTTTGTCTAACGTGATCATCCTCTCTCACATGCTCTCTTTCCTTTTTATAGTCTTTCTTTTTCCTTACGGTGATATCATTTTGCACACGACTCCGTATTTGCACACGCAAGTTCGCCCTCCGTCAAATTAGGCCATAGCTATTCGTAAAATTTGCAGTATTGCGTGTTTTTACCTCTGACAAAGAGAGCAGCAAGGTCTAGGCTTTGCATACGAAGCCAGGGAAAGTTTTAATTGGATCACAAATAAATAACAGTAGGACATGTGTTACTTTCCTCATTCCTGAATTTATGGTTACTTTCCTCATTCCTGAATTTATGGTTTCACACTTGAAACGTCCGTAATTGACACATTCAAAGGCAAAGACAACCAGACGACGACGGGTCCTGATGTTTAACCCTCTTAAATTTTCTCCCTGAGCTCTTATGACCTAGTTCCCGCTCTTAAGCCATCAGGTGTTTACGGAAAGTAAGGATTGGATTGGGTACATGAGTTGTTGGTTATTTTTACGGACATCTCCAGTGTCGTCATCTACACACTTGTTTATTTCAAGAATTCACAACATTGTATATTATTAGTACCTCTGCTGGAACGTTCATTCTTATTAAATCGTTTGATTTGAAATTTTCACACTTAAGCGGGAATACAACAAACAAGCGCAAATGCTGCTTTTCTAGATTTATAACGATCTGTGGCAGTTGTATTGCAGATCTATTTTTACTGATATCTCTTGCGCAATGTTGAGTTGCAGTTGTATTACAGATCTATTTTTACTGAAATCTCTTGCGCAATGTTGAGTTGCAGTTCGGTTGGCAAAAAAACAAAAAAACAGGCTTGTCCAAACTTGTATATTGACAGACAGACGATTAGTGCATCACTGAACATGACCACTCGCAACTTTTCCTTATTTCTACCCAGAGAGGTTTGCTCGAAAGTATAACCAGTTCCAGAAAGAGATGGCGTGATAATAAGAAAATAAGAATATGTTATGGTTCTTTGCTATAAAAGTGCAAGGCGATATGCGATCCTAAGTTTCCACATTGTTTTTATCTAAAGCCGGCATGCTGAACGCTACTCATTTTATTTCTCTTTGTCTCTGTTGAATAAAATTAATTCAAATGGAGACGTTGGTATTTCATTTATAATTTATTGGCCGCTTTTTTTCTTCTGTAGTTTAAGCCAGATCCGTTATTACCGATCTAGATAGCCGACTACACAACATAGCTTTCTTTCATCTCGACATTTAACAACGAACAAACAATCTACTATAGATGCGTTACATATTGTATGCCACACCTGTGGCCTACCTTGAACTTTCTTATGTGACTGCCATCCCATGTTGCTTCTTTTGATCTTATTACTTAATGGAATTTCCATTTCAGTCTTGCACACTACGTATTTATTTTACCTAATATGTTTTATAAAGTATCTGCAACCCCCCCCAAAATAATTTAAAATTTACTAGCAGGTTGCCCGGCGTTGCCCGGTCGAAAATACGCATAAATATTATATTTTAATTGATACAGTATCTGAGACATGTACTTGCGAGTATTATATCTTTTTTTTTTTCAAACAATTCACTTCTTGTAAAAAAAAAAAAGAAAAAGACAAATATACTCGAGCTGAGATCGAAACCCAAACCTAAAAACAATGAGTTAAGTACGGTAAACATAAGACCAGTTTAACACGATCTTTACAGAGTTTTTTTTTCTTCCAATCCGCTTATACTTAACATAAAAAGCTGTCATGTTTCACGGCTGCGCATGCGCATTTATGAAACAGTTGATAAACAGATAAAAATCCGCTGAGTCTCACGTACCAATTTTTAATTTGGGCTTCTTTGCTGCCCTTTTTTCCGGATAAATACGGATTAATAAGTTTTCCACATGTCTGAATATCCTATATAACAAATATCAAACTGGTATGATGTGGCCCTCACTTAAAACCACACTAAAAGCCCATAACCGTGGCCGGAAACTTTGTTTTCATCACCCTGGGCACGTCCCTTTTATTCGTAGCAATCTAGCAATGCATTTTGAGAGTGCTGGCAATGGCCCTGTTGTCATTATTTGGATCGGTAGAGAGCATGAGTTTTACAGCGGCGCATCTCCGATCTCGCTCGTTGAACACTGTGTCATTTTCAGACATGATAGAAGTCTCCTATCGCTCTTAGGATTTGTACACAATTGGCCAACTAATAGATTGTCCGCGGCAAAAAATAAAACCGATTTTCACCAAAAGGAAATGGAATCATCTTTTCTAGAGCAGCAATTTTATCGTTCCACCGTGCAAGAAGAAAAGTATATGCGAGAAGACGAGTGTTTTATATAGAACAGCGATAATAGAACAAATACAAAAGAAAGAAAAAAGAAAAATATATAAAAAAAAACATTATACAAGACTAGAATATGTACCCGGCGTTGCCCGGCATCAAAACATAACATTAAATTCCTAAAAACGAAGAAGAAGAAAAAAAAACGTAGAGAAACTAAAATATGTGCTTACGAGTATTATATGTTTTCTAAACAGTTCACTTTTTGTAAGTAAATAAAATATTCGAGTTGGGATCGAAACAAAAACTCACAGATAATGAATTAAGTACGATAACCATTACGCCAGATTGACACTACTTGAAAGAGTGTTTTCTCACCTAATTATTCTTAACATAATGTGAACGATTCGCTCATGCGCTGTCGTCTAAACGATTGACAAACATATAAAAATCTAATGTTTTCCACATACAAATTTGTAAAATTTTACTCATGAGAAGCCCCTTTTTACCGATTGAAAACCGATTAAAAATTTATCCCCATGTCTGAATACGCTATATACTAAATTTCAAATCTTTAAATCAAAAATTCGTTGAGTTAAGAAGTCCTCACACACAAACAGATTCTCACTTTCATAGATATACTAGCAAGTCGCCCGGCGTGGCCCGGCGTTGCCCGGTTGTAAAATACGCATAAATTATATATTTTAATTAATGCAGAATTCTCATTTATTATAAACAGAAATAACGTTACATTTCTTTTTAAAAAATAAGTAAAAAACCGGAAAGAAAGTATTATGTTCTTCCTAATCAGTTCATTTCTTGCAAGTAAAAAAAAAAAAGAATACTCGAGCTGAGATCGAAATCAACATCTAAAGACAGTGAATCAAGTACGATAACCATTAGACTAACTTGACATGGCTTTTAAAAGTGTTTTCAAATGAACTTATACTTAACATAAGGAAGCTGCCATGTTTCACGGCTGCGCATGCACAGTCGTGAAACAGTTGAAAACAAATAAAAATCCGATCACCAACGCGTACCAATTTTTCAATTTTGAATTCTTAGCAGCCCTTTTACGGGATGAAAACGAATTAAAATGTTTTCTACATGTCTGAATATTCTATATACTAAATTTCAAGATTGTAGATCGAAAACTCGTTGAGTATATAGGTTGAGAAGTGTTCTCTCACACATATATTCTCACTGTTATATATATATATATAGAAAATATGAATATGGACTAAGAGAATTGGTAATTATATAAAAAGAAAGACACGTAAGAAAAAAGAAAGAAGGAAAAGTAAAAAAAAAAATAGAATCCTCATAAAAAGAGAGATGGAAAAGGAAATACAATACTCAAGCATGTTTATGGATTATTTATTTGGTGACTTTTCAGTTTTTGGAGGTTTATTTTGGCGTTTTGATCTGGGCGTTAAATTTTTGGGATAGGAGAAGTAATTTTGGGATGATCCGATTTCGAGAAATATTTTAATTGAAAACGATTTATGATCAGCATATAATGAGAAAAACGAAAGATATGTTATACGATAAACAAAACGAAATAATCATCCCAGAAGACATGCATTCACCAAAGAGATATTTTGTATATGTTTAAACCATAAGTTTACAGCAACAGGAAAAACATAGAATGTTCGAGAATATTTTTGGAGTCCTTTTAAAAATAAAAGGAAATTCATTAGCTGAGACATTGGAGAAGTCTGAATTAATTAATTAAAAGTAGTGCGTTGCAGGGGTCAGTGAATTGCGATCAAAACTGCTCAATTTAATAAATTATGATTCATTAAAAGTTGAGTCAGTGATCATTGTTTATCATATTAGAAAAGAAGTTCAGTGAGTAAAGTTAGGAATATATCAGTGATAAAGTTGTTTTAAATGAGCAGACGACAACGAAGGGATTTAAGCAGCTTGTGTGTGTGTGTGTGTGTGTGTGTGTGTGTGTGTGTGTGTGTGTGGCAATTTGTAAGTGTGAGTATACGTGAGTTAACATGCCAGCAGGCACGAAATTCAAGCGAAGGGGTTCTGATGACCCGGGTCCGTGGATCTCAGCTCAATTAGTTTATTTACAAAATACTTTTTTAAAGAATCGAAATGACTCCCAGAAAGACCATTTCGAATAAGTTAAGAAAATTCTCTGATTGTTCCAAAATATAATAATTAGGGCTATAAAAACAGAATATTCTTTTCATTGTTTTGACTCTCGAGTATATATCCAACACAGAAACAGTTAATCAACCGAGAACCACATCACTCTATATAAAAGCATATAAAATATCAACGGATACACACTCGAGAGTAAAAACAATAAAAAGAATATGCTGTTGTCGTAGCCCTAATAATAATTTGTTTTTATTCAGGGTTGTGTATGTGCAGACGATGTGCATAGAAACGATTTTACGCATTTTGATTTGGGACGTCGGTGTGTCAACATCGGCCGCTACACACGAAAGAAGAAAAAAATGAAGAAAGGAAGAAAAAAAAAAAGAACGACGTATGAAAAATAGTAAAAAATTAATAGAAAGGATTAAAAAATAGAGAATAAAAACAAATGGTATTTGAAATAAATGAAAGAAGTGCAAGAAATAGCGTAACGTGGTCGTTACGCTCAAACCGCGTTCGTTACAGTTCAAACTTCTCTCTGAGCCCAGCAGCACCGTCGAAAAGGAACAAACAAAAATAAATAAATCCGATTCGGCTTTAACACAAGTAGTTTATTTCCATTTTTCTTTCTTCCGTCTTGACACCAGCTTAAAGAGTCTCTCGCTGCCACTGCAGGACCACATGTCCATCTTCCCTGATATGTTTTTACTCCTGTTCCACAACACGCCGGCTGTAAATAGCCATTTTTAGTTTTCGACGTTACACGACCATATTTTTCTCCCGACCACGTGGTGCCCTTTTTTCCTTTTCTTGTCCACAAACTAGCGCACATGTTCTAATTTGCATGTGTGCTTTTTTTTCGGCTACTGTTGCTAATATCCTTGCAAGCCAGCTACCATAAGCTTCTGCTGATATTTTCCCACGTACTGATACACGAAAGCGAAAAGATAGAAAGAAAAAAGAATTAAATTATTGAAAAACTGAGTCAACGAATCAACAAAGCAGAAAAAAGCGAAAAAGAAAGACAAAGATATTGAAAAAGAAAATAAAAATAAACACGACGAAGAAAGAAAAAGTAGGTTGCTTGTTTTCTTTTACGACCCTTTTCAAGATAACTCATACTGAATTTTGAAAAAAAAAATTAAGGCAAATTACCTCCCTTGATTGTTGACAGATTATTGTAAATGATCCGTATACACGAGTTTCATGTAAATTTTGCAAAGAAGGACTACAACAGTTTATCCATCGGGGAAGGGTTGGTTGCGTTTATTTTATTATATTATTTTTTTGGTCTCCAATTAGCAGCAAATGGCTTAATTTTGGAATTTGAAGAAATAAACATAATTTGGAGAAAAGGTTTTATGCTTCAAGTTCTTTATATTTTCAAGTATTTATTCATGGTGTTTAGTCTGGTTGTTTTGTCAAGGAAAACAGCTTGATTGATTTTTGCAAAGGGAAATGTACTAAACAATAACATCAACGTTTAGTATATGTAAGTCAGGAAACTGATATCCTCAGAGAGTCTGATTTGGTATCACCAGAAGAAAAATTGGGACTACAAGCGGAAAGACAAGAGAAAGAAAAAGAAGTAAAACTGAAGACAAAGGAGAAGTGAAAAGAATGAAAAGAAACAATAATAAGAAAAAAAGAAAATAAAAAGAAAATATAAAAGAAAATATAAAAACAAATAAGAAATAAAATAAAATAGAAAATAAAAATAAAATAAAAAAGAAAGTAAAAAGAAAATAAAAAGACAATAAAAAGAAAATTAAAATAAAATAAATAGAAAATAAAAAAAAAGAAATAGAAATAAAATAAAAAGAAAATAAAGAGAAAATAAAAAGACAATAAAAAAGGAAATGAAAATAAAATAAAAATAAAATAAAAATAAAAAATGAAAATAAAAAGAAAATAAAAAGACAAAAGAGAAAAGAAAAAAAAGAACATGAAAAATTAAATAAAAAAATAAAAATAAAATAAAAAGGAAAATAAAAAGAAAATAATAAAAAAAAATTAAAGAGAAAATGAAAATAAAATAAAAAATAAAATAAAAAATAAAATAAAAATAAAATGAACAGAAAATTAAAAGAAAATAAAAAGAAAAGAAAAAGAAAATAAAAAGAAAAGAAAAAAGAAAAAATAACAAAGAAAATGAAAATAAAATAAAAATGAAAATAAAAATCAAATAAAAAAGGAAAAAATAAAATAAAAACAAAATAAAAAGAAAATGAATACAAATTAAAAAATAAAATAAAAAGAAAACAGAAAATAAAATAAAAATAAAATAAAAAGGAAATAAAAATTAAAATAAAAAGAGAATTAAAAATAAAATAAAAGGAAAATAAATAGAAATTAAAAAAGAAAAGAAAAAATAAGATAAAAAAGAAAATAAAAAGGAAAATAAAAAGAAAATTAATAGAAATTAAAAATAAATTAAGAATAAAATAAAAATAAAATGAAAAGAAAAGAAAAAGAAAATGAAAAGAAAATATAAAGGAAAATAAAAAGAAAATAAATAGAAATTAAAAAAGAAAATAAAAAGAAAACAGAAAATAAAATAAAAAAAATAAAAAGAAAATATAAAAGAAAATATAAAAACAAATAAGAAATAAAATAAAATAGAAAATTAAGAGAAAATAAACAGAAAATAAAAATAAAATAAAAATAAAAAAAAATAAAATAAAAGATTAAATAAAGAAGAAAATAAAAAGAAAATAAAAAAGATAAAATGAAATAAAATAAAGGAGAAAATAAAGATGAAATAAAGAAGAAAATAATACAGAAAGAAAGAAAAAAAGATAAGCCTAAAATTCTAATGAAAAAATCCCCGAAGAAAACAATCTATATATCTATAAAAGTGAAAATATGTGTGTGTATGAGGAAAATTCTCAACCTATATACTCAACGAAGTTTTGATCTCCAGACTTGAAATTTGGTATATAGGATATTCAGATATGTGGGAAACTTTTAATTGGTTTCCATCCGGAAAAAGGTCTTTTGAGGGATCCAAATTGAAAATTTTGTACATGGGGGTGGGTGATCGGATTTTTATCTTTTTTTCAACTATTTAACGACTGCACATGCGCAGTCGTAAAACATCTGAAATTTCTTATGTTAAGCATAAGTTTGTTTGAAAACTGTTTTTCAGGACATGTCAAGCTGGCCTAATGGTTATCATATTTGATTCACTGTCTTTAGGCTTTGGTTTCGATCTAAGCTCGAGTATTTTTTTTACATACAAGAAGTGAACTGTTTAGAAAAATAATATTCGCATGCATACGTCTCAGTTTCTTTCCTGTTGTTTTTTTTCTAATTCATTTATTTAAAGGAATTTAACGTTACGTTCCATATCTACGGTATTTATGTTAATTCTTATTTATTAATAAGAATTCCACATGAATTAAAATATAATACTTATGCGTATTTTAAGACCAGGTAACGACGGACGGCCTGCTAGTGTAAAATAAGGAAGAGTAAAAGGAAAGAGAAGAAAACGCCAAAAATGACTGAACATTTGAAAGAATAAATAAACGCAAAAAAAAAAAAAACAGACAAAAAAATGGGACGAAAAAGTAAAGAAAAATAAGTAAAAAAAAAAAAGAACAAAGAAAAAAAATGGGGGGGGGGAAGCAAGAAACTAAGAAAAAAGAAAAAGATAGATAAAAAAAAATGATAAAGAGAAAGAAACAATATGAAGAAGGTAAAAAGAGAAAGATAGGGACGAAGAAGCACAGAACATTTAGATTAAAAATACCCTGGTTATAGATAGGAGGAAAACAGTCAGTAGGAAAAAAAGTTCCATAAGCCTGCGGTTCTAAAAAAAAAAAAAAAAAAAACTGCTGGAATAGGAAACTGTATAACAGCGAGGTGTGAAAATAGTCAATTGATGAAGACCACAAAACCAACGAATCAAACGAGCTGGAACAAAAGAAGCAGGGAATATATAAGACAATTCTGAAGAACACATGTCATAATAGTATTTATAGACAAAACTGAGACTAACAACATCATGCCTGTGTATGTTTGTGCATGTGTGTGTGTGTGTGTGTGTGAGAGAGAGAGAGAGAGAGAGAGGGAGAGAGGAAGCAAGAGAAAAAGAGAAAGAGAAAAAGAAAGTGTGAGTCCAATCAAAATACAAACATATTTCTGAATTTTATCAATAACCCTCAAGTGCGATAGAGATTCAACAGTTCAAATATGACAACAGTGCTCTATATGTCGTCTAATAGTAGATTTATAGGGCTGCTTCTGTTCGTATTAGTCAGAGATACATCCTCGACACCCAGCCTAACAGTGGCCTTGTTGCTATCGGGCTGAAGTATTGTCCTGTTCAGTTGTAGGAGGTCAACTTCCGTAGGTTTTACTCTCCTTTTCAGAAGGGGTTAGTTTATGGTAAATCGTCAGGCGCCTCTACCAGGAAATGCCGACAGGGCAGCTCAGGGATTTTTCGTAGGTCAGAATGTGCTAATTCAAGTGCACTGGCTTTTCAGCTTAACACCTGACCTCTTCGTATTATTCGGATTCTTCAGACTACTGTTCTCACCTTGAGTGCTATTTCCCCAACGTTTCGGTCAAGATGAGAACAGTAGTCGGAAGAATCCAAATAATGCGAATAACTAATCCTCATCTAAAAATTTAGAAATGTGATCTCTTGTCTAACCTCCTGCAGAATAGGTAAACAAAATAAGATGACAAATAGGGGAGGATGAAGGAAGGAGGTAAAAAAGAAAGTGGGAGAGAAATAGAGAAGGGAAGAAAGGAAGGAAAGAAGGGATGAAAGAAGAGGGTCGTAACAAATGTATTTATAAACGTATGGGCGTTCCGTTGAAGCGTCGTCGTCTTACTATGACGTAGATAGATGACAGGGAAGATGAGGTCACCAGTAACATGGAGAGGGAAGAAAAAAGCGAGACGTTATCGTATTTACGACACAACAAGTATGGAATTGGTTTGTTTTTCAGGATCGGGTTGAAGTATAAACAAAGCCGAGTAGGATAAGGATGTTTATTCATTAAAAAACGCCATCTCTCTATGCATAAAATCAAATACCATTTTGTGTTTATACATTTACTTGTTGGATCGCGTAGACATTCCACAGTGCTTACCACATCAAGCTACGAGGAGCGTTCCTAAAGTCATATCTCCAATTTTTATTCCACTCGAATGGATCAGAGGGTGATTGCTAATTATATAATTATGAAAATAGCCGATTTGAAACCGTAAACAGGCAGCCATGTTTTTTTTTTTTTTTTTTTTTTTTTTTTTTTTTTAGAAAGCTTTGGAGAGGAAATGGTTTTAATAATTTTTAACTGATAAAAGGAGACTATAAAGAGAGGCAATTCGTTTCTGATTATTTAATGTTTGCGATGATGATGTATTTTTTGTGACACGGACAAGTAAATTGTGACACGGACAAGTAGATTAATGATAGATTATATGGCATTGACCATCGGTCGGGAAAAGTCCAATTAAGATAAAAAATTTCACGGCATTTGCATTTATAAGTTTTTCAAATTGCATGCATAGATTTGATGTCCTTTCATAACAGTAATAACCATCCAACATTTCTATTAGATCAGATAAATAATTTTCGAGCCATCAAAGCGTAGATATAACTTCGAGAATACTTCATACAAGATAAAGAAGTTTGGCATAGAATAAAAGTTTAAAATGTAAAAGTCAATTATCATAATCCAGTTGTGCTCTAAACTAAACATTTATTTCGAACGTACACCTGTATAATCAAAGAACCTCCTGTTGATTTTATAGAGACTAGCGGGACCTGGAAAAATTACATAGTGGCATCTTTCATATGTAATGCTGAGCATTCTCTAGATGTTCAGCGTGAATGGAGACCCCACAATACTATCGTAGCCTTTTTTTTTTAACTGTCAAAGTATTTATCTAAGGAATCTGGTTAATGTAGTGTCAAGATATAGTTGGCTATTACGTTTTAGCTTCTATATAGGAGTCTTTGACACACTTCTTTCTTACTTTTCAACTACTCTACCGTGCTACATCTTTTATGCCTACATACACCGTACGTAATGTTTGCCGACACTTCGTCACATGCTGATAGCCATTATTTCTTCTTCTTCTTCTTCTTCTTCTTCTTCTTCTTCTTCTTCTTTTTCTAACAGCTAGATAAATCTTTCTTTTTTTTACACAGGCATCACCACATTATCAAGGCCAAGAGGCCACTCGAGGATAAGGGGGTTAAAGAGTGTACAGTAGAAATTGGACAATATAGTAATCATTAGTAATGGAAATTCGGTAGATTTGTTAACTTATATGGAACGGCTCATCAAGAACTTATTTGCGTTAGACTTGAAGACAACCATATTGTAGTCAGTCGGAAAGCAGGAAAACGGAAGACAATTCCACAGGCGTGCAGTTCTAAGAAAGAAGCTCTGTTCATGGAATCTACGTTTAGGTTTAGGCACAGATAAAGAGTGGGGGAAATATTTTTTGTTTTGGGTACTATTGACTAAAATAATTCCTTTATACGATAAAAAAAAAAAATAATTCAACCGATTACGCGAAGATTACAGTTGAGATCCCCCCCCCTTTTCTTGAAAATGGAATTTTTTTCCGAAATTAATAATGGATATTGTCGCAGACATAACAAATAAGACATTTTACCTAATACAACTGAATAAATATATGATGCATACTTTAAAAACTTATAACTAATATTAAATGTTTTGTTTTTGTTCATATTTTTAAATGAAAATAGGTTACAAAAACATTAACCGTCCCCCTAAGTAATCCAAATTACAAAATTCCCACTATTTATGTTTACTACGCTATAATCACATTGACTAATGTATGCCCATTAACCCTTATCCTCGAGTAGCCTCCGGGCCTTGGTAAGTGGTGATTCCTGCGTAAAAAAGTGTTTTTGTCTAATTGTCCACAGTTTTATTTTCTTTTAAGTATATATTATTGAAAAATGTCTGCGAATAATATTTTTTTAAATTATAAAAAAACCTATTTCTATTTCTGTTGTCTAACACGTAAACTTTAAAAAGGTTTACATTGTTGCAGATTATAAAGTGTCCTATGCATATCGTTTATAATTCTGTGTATATTGTTTAAAATAAATAATGTTTGTTTATCATTTAAAGAAGGCGTTCTGTTTATATTGTTTCTTTTTTCTAAAAAAAAAAAGTGTCTTTTTTAAAACTATCACTTTCTGAAATACTGTTTACATGGTAACGTGCAGGTGACTACAGGAATTTAGTTCCTTTTAAGTGATTGAGGGTTCAAGAGGATTTTGCCACCTAAACTCCAGTTTTGCCAGCAAAAAAACATACCCTGAACAATATCCTGCCCACTAGATTAGTACGCACGAGCCGACCGACACTGCAACCTTCAAATTTTGTTGACAACCCCACCCCCACAAAATAGGGTGTCTATTCCGAAAGCCGTTCTAAACATAGGGATGTTAGAGGTGTCCATTCCGTTCATAACATAAGAAGGTTGGGGGGTCTATTCCCAAAGCCGTTGACGAGGTTGGTTCTTATTCTACTACTACTGCTACAACAACAACAACAACAACAACAACAACAACAACAGTCATACTTTAATTGTACGCGTGAGGGGGCATGCTATCACCGTGTAACGCCTGTTAACAGGTCCTGCTAGGTTTTAATATTGCATCTTCGATGATCGGGAGCACCTATTTATTGGAGAGGAGGGTGGAGAGTAATAGAAGGCTGTGAGCATTAAATTAGCGTATCTGTATACTAAGTTAATATTTGTGGTATGTTGTCGCCTTCTGTGCCCTTTTTTAATAAATAGGATCTCCCGATCGAATAATTTATAATCTGGAAGCCGTAACATACATACGTACGTACGTTAAAGGTACTACGGTATTAATATATATAGATGATTGCGGAATCTGCTATTTTCCTATTTCTTTTTTCGATGAGTTAATTTACAAAAGTTTCTCAAATAAATTGAATACGTAATGCACCTGACACACTTTGATTTGTCTGATCTAGCAAGAATTTTGAATAAACAATGAGTACGGCTATGACAACAGAATATTCTTATCAGCGTTTTTACTCTCAAGTATATATCCGACACAGTTAATCAACCGAGGACCACGCTACTCTATATGAAAGCATATAAGATATGAACGGATACACACTCGAGAGTCAAAACAATGAAAAGAATATGCTGTTGTCCTGACCC
Organism: Euprymna scolopes; assembly: GCF_053919585.1. Taxonomy (NCBI): domain Eukaryota; kingdom Metazoa; phylum Mollusca; class Cephalopoda; order Sepiida; family Sepiolidae; genus Euprymna; species Euprymna scolopes. The sequence goes on along the minus strand of NC_136504.1, from coordinate 36,613,568 downwards.
TAGCAATGAGTTTACTCTCTATGGGTTATGTGATAAATTATTGACAGAGCCGCATTAAACAATGACAAACACGCATAACTTTCAGTGGTTCCTATGTAGAGAAAGACTAATATCTGTGCCAAGTTTCATTGTTTTACTTCTATGAGAAATGTGCCAGGGGCATTACTTATTGAACGCCCCTCGCAAATCTCGGCGAAAATGAAAATTTGGAGAAGAAAGAATGAAACTGAAAAATTCCATGAAAAGAATTTGCTACAAACTATTTTTTGCGTTTTACATTGTCGAATACATAAAGATGTATTGTTAAAACATCTGCGCATGATTGTATTTCGCTGTTTTGGCAACTTTGAATGATATATAAAGAATCATAGGGTTAATTTATTGCCTTGTATAAGATAACAGGTCATGAGAATGTGAAATTATTTCGTGCTGTTTCTCTTTCTTCACATGACACTTATTGGTTACAGTAGAGGATACGTCATCGACACTCACTCCGACAGAATCAAGGACATTTTTGAGTTGGCAATCATTCTTATTTCGGAGTGGGGTATGGTTGCGGGCGACTCTTAAAGGTCTACACTGCCAGACGTTATCTTTTATTTTTGAGAAGGGGGTTTAAGCGCTTGAGGTATCCTTACCAAAGAATGCCGATGGGGTTGCTTGGACATTTTTCTTGGGGCAAAGTGCACATGTCTTTCCGTGGTTGGAACAAGAAGGTAAACAGTAACATTAGAAAACAGCAAAATCTTTTGAAGAACGGTCACAGTTTTTCTGAATTTTGAGATGAGGATTGATAATTTGTATTATTTGGACTACTGCTCTCATCATGAATGTTTTTCTCAGAACGTTTCGGCCGATGTATCCTCCGACTTTTTTTTTCAGGTGTATCTTGTCGAACTTGGGAGTATTTCTGTCGAACTCTGCATGGAATTTCGAACGGATTTTATTTATTTAACGAACGGGTTTGACATGTTCTCGTTCTGTCAGCCATGGCCTGGCAGAAGTATTAAGTAATTCGCAATTGTATTCTTAGTATTGCCCGTACTGAAAACTGAACCTTCAACCTCCAGAAGAGTGCCATTTAGAACTTAATTTTACTTAGTACCTTATCCCTTACGCTATAGGTCCAAGTGGACAGATTTCTGAGTTCGATAAAAAAATTTCCGAGTTCGACGGAAATTACATCTTTTATTATAGAAAAATATGCAAAACACATTTTTTAACGAAAATGGCTTTAAATTAAAAAATTTTTAAAACAATTTTCAAGATATTAATAACGATAGGATTTTACGAATAAAGTTTACTTCGTGAATAAATACCGTATTTATTTGAATGTAAAATTACAGCGAGGTTTTTGGAATAGATGCCGCGCCGTTTTGATTGATTTTTAACGAAATATGTGGGGTTTTTTTTCAGTCCTCCCACAAAGTTCTTCATCTTCTTAAGCTACAATCGTTCCATCTCATTAAGCTTTATCCTCGGGTAGCTTTTGGCCTTGCTAAATTGGTGACCTATTTTTGTTATGATTTTAATAAATTGGACATATCACCAACAGAAATGATGCGTAAAAATGTATTAGCATAAATCGTTAAAACTCAACTACTTCTCGGAAGTAGTTTCGTATAACATATTTTTCTTTCTTCGTTCATTCAAGGAAATTCCTGAAAGTTTGAGAAACCAAAGAAAACTACGTCCGTGCGTGAGTAGATTTATGTGTTCCAGTGTCCAGGAAATTCCATTAAAATACTGTGAAAAGAAAAAAAAATAAATTCTAGACAAATCAAGACTTAATCTGATAGAAAACAGTAATTATCCTAAATACCGTTATATTATATTATTTATTCGAATTCTTTGAGGTGAGTAACTGATATATATATATATATATATATATATATATATATATATATATATATATATATATATATATTTATTTATTTGATTATTTGCACAAATAAATAAATATACAAATTACTCATCTCAAAGCATTCCAATAAATAATATACTATTCGGTACGGACCCGACGATAGACGATCAAATAGCGAAAGACTTGGATTTGTAACACCAAAACATCTAACCTAAATCACGCTTCAGGGCCCGTGGCGCAATAGATAGAGATGTTAAATATCTACAATTCCAGGTGAGCATTGTTTGAAGATAGCGGTTTCAATCCTACCCAAAGCCGGCCAAAACATGATGAGACAACAACTATGGAAGGCAGTAATTACTGGGAATACAGTTAAAAGATTCAGCATTTCTATCCTGTCGCAGTTAACAATTTGACGAAGGCCAGAGGAATATTTGGCCGAAACGTCGTGAAACAACAACTATAACAGTCCGCAAATAAATAAATAAATAAATAAATAAATATACCGTTGTATTATTTGACTTATTCGGACTACTATTCTCATCTAGAATATTATTCTTACAACGTTTCCGCCGATTTAATATATATATATATATATATATATATATATATATATATATATATTTAAATAAAAATATTACCTTTTTGATATTATGTTTCCAAATTTTTTAGATGTGGATCTGTGGCGTAACGGATAAAGTACTAAATAAAATTCAGTTCTAAGTGAAACTCCTTTAAATTTTAAATTCTTACTGCAGTCGGTACTCTGAACATAAATGCGAATTACTCAAGATTTCTACTTGGTCAGGACTGATAGAACGAGGACGTGCAACTTCAATCAATCAATTTTAAACACTTCATCCAATCTCCACACTAACGTAATGTACTTGCAATAACCCTTATCCCTGAGTGGCTTCCGGGCCTTGATAAGTGGTGATTACTGTGTAAAAAAAAAAAAAAAAATATAAGAGTTACGTTCGAAATTTCATGCAGATTACTTAGTTCGGCAGAAAGATTCCACGAGTTCGACGGAAAGAATTTCGAGTTCGACAAGATAAAGCTAAAGAAGGTCGGAGGTTACATAGGATGAAACATTGTGAGAATACATCCTAAGATGATAGCATTAATACGAATAATGCAAAATAATGCGTGTTACGTCATAGAGAATATGTCTATACGTTAAATAACTATTAATATTTCTAGATATAGAAAAACACTTTAAAAGGAAACAAAATATGTTTCTATCAATACATGCACATCCAGCAGCAGCAGCAGCAGCAGCAGCAGCAGCAGCAGTATCAATGGGACATTGATTTAAACAGGAAATGGTGCGTAAAAGGATATGCTTACCGGAAGTAAATTATAAATTCTATGATGAGAAATTCAGAATTACAAACATTCTTTCTACCACAAATTTTTTTTTTATAGTAAACCACTTTAAAAATAAAACAACATCTGGTTAATGTTTTCATTTTGTCAATTTTACATATGTTGCTGTAATCTAAGTAATGTAAAGAGAGTTATATACATATAGAAATAATCACTTTAAACAAAAGACAAATAATATACAAACACCGCGTATACAGAGAGAATTAAATGACTTCGAGTGCTTGAGGTTTTTTTTTTACACGGTGGTCACCACTTATCAAGGCCCGGAAGCCACTCAGGGATAAGGATTATTGCAAGTACAGTACGTTAGTGTGGAGATTTAATGAAGTGTTTACTTAAGGGGGGCGGTTCATTAGGAATTTGTTAACGTTGGACTTGAAGACATCCAGGCTGTAGTCAGGTGGGAAGCAGGCAGACGGAACAGAGTTCCACAGGCGTGCAGTTATAAGAAAAAAAGCTTTGTTCATGGAATCTACGTTTTGATTTAGGCACAGATAAAGAGTGGGAAAAATTTTTGACAGGGGATTCAGCTAGACGGGTGTTTTTCGTGAAAGATTGGCGAGGGGGGACCAGAGATTGGAGTTCAGACGAGCACCTGCCATGGAAATAACGATAAAACAAGGATAGGCTCGCAACGTCTCTTCTGTGGGAGAGAGGTTGCAGGGTAGAGAAAAGGGCATCCCCCACTAAGCCACAAAGTCTATTTTGTACTCTGTCAAGGCAGGATAGGTTGTTTCTATTTACAGCGATTTTTTTCAGGATAATCTAGCCTGAGGATACTTCTATCTACAAATAAATCCTGACCAAGTATTCAAAATAACTCAAATAAGATCCCCTCGATATGACTACACATTTATACTTATATGAGCAACTGCGCATATTCATCAAGTCATGTTGCGTATAGCAACAGTACTAAGCTTGATCCTCTACCAGACTAAACTAATTTTTGTCCTGAAATCCAGTAAGGCCAAGAGACCACAAGATAGTAAACTTGCCAATTAGTGAGAAAGAAAATTAATGTTCTTTACTTAACTCAACAAGTGAATGGGAACTTTTCTGGAATATTCAAATATTTATGTATCTCATACAAGAACAAGTATTAACCCTAGGAAAAGAGTTCATTGATTTCTATGGATTTGGAATTAAATAAAATGAAAAAGAAAATTATAGAATTATGTTTTGTGAAAAAATATTCATTTTCCACATAGATATGTGTTTTACGTCTAATAAAAATCATCAGTGTTGTTTATATAATATATATTACTAGCTGGACGCCGGCGTTGCTCGGTCGTACAATACGCTTAAACATGATATTTTAATGTATTCAGATTGCGTATGTATTATCATAGAATCAATAATCTATTGAATACAAATTTAATTACGACGAATAATTTGCCCGGAGAACTAATTCGCAAAAATAAATTAATAAATAAATAATTAAAAAATATAAAATAAAATAAATAAATAAAATAAATAATAATGATAATGTCGTCCATCAAATTCTGTGTGTGTTTGTTTACAATATCACGTCAGCTGTTATTTGGACTTGACGATGAATGCCCTGGAAACTCACTTCTGATTAATGTTTAGTTTTAAAATATGCAAACAAAGAAATGCTTTTCGGCGATTTTAAATGGTATCTCTTCTTTTATCGCAAATGGAATTCATTAATAAGAAAAAATTAAAATAAAATGGTAAGGAACACTCGGCCTTGAACACGGGATAATTCAATCTTTAGTCGAATGCTGAGCTGTTTTCCAATGTCAACAAATCTGTTTTTTTCTAAGAAATCATTTGTTGAAAATTTATTATCTCTCTTGCCTGTGCAACCTAAATATTCCGTAGTAAAACTTCTTTTTGATCTATAAGAACGAAAGACTATTTTTAGGATTGGATTTTTTCGATTTTCGATACTTATCGGACAAATTTCTGCATAAAACATATCATAGAACACTGCCAGACATATAAATTACCTTTTTGTGAAATTTGCAAAAGATAGGCTCAGCCGTTTTGGAACCTATAGGGATGGACCCCCCCCAAAGTGACGTCATATAATAGTAGAGATAGAGATAATAATATATATTTTATATATTATAATGGTACTCTTGCATAATTTGATCCGAATTCTCGTGGATTCCCGTCAAGCAAGGATCAGGCGAGATCGGCAATCATCGGTGTCAGCCGAGCGTTATAACAAACGCAGATTAATGGAAAAAAAAAAACAACAAAAAACAAAACAAACAAAACAAACCGGAAAAAATACAAACGCAAAAAAAAAAAAAATAAAAAAATTAAAAAAAAAAAAACTACCTTGAAAAATGAAAATATGTTTATTTCATTTTAGTATTTAATTATTATTTTTTTTTTTTACAAAATATTTATCAACAGAAAGTTTTGTTTTTTTTCTCCAAGAAAAATTTTTTAAACCGTATAATTGTTAGGTGTAAGTACAAGTTTTTTTTTTGTTGTTTGTTTACTTTTTTGTAACCGTATTTTTTTTTCTTGTTTTTTTTTTATTTTCAAGACTTGTTGTTCAGTCAAGTTCTTTTGGTGGTACTGTCCATTTGTGCGTCTCCAATAGAAACCATCCTTTACACACGATCTTTTTTTAAGTAAACATTTGTGTTTTTGCACCTCATTTTTGGGGGACAGCAATTTCTTCTGACATTATGAGATTGTCTGCATCGATGTTTTCATTTCATTTTTTGCCTGTCATTTTTCTGTTTGGCGAGTTAAAAAATATATTTGTCAGCTTTTCTTTTTTTTTTGTTGGTTTAGCCCCTTTCTTCCAATTCGAACGTCGTCTGCTTCCATTTAGATAGCCTTTTTCTTTGTCTAATCAAACTCCCAAAAATTCAATTAAAAAAATAAATAAATAAGCAACTAATCAGAAAATAAAAAAGTCACCCCGGCCCCCTTAATATAACCTTAAAAATGACTAAAAACATAACAGAAAAACAAATTATATAAATAAAATAAAAGGTCGAGTTAGCGTTTCAACATTTGAACAACGCTCGTGCTGACGCCGATGATTGCCGGTCTCGCCCGATCCATGCTTGACAAGAATTTACGAGAATTCGGGTCAAATTATGCAAGAGTACCATTATAATTATATACTATCGATTGAAATAGACTAACTTCAATTCAACACTCTTAACTATTCGACAGAGTCATAATTAATGTAATAGAAATAAACCCGATATTCTATTTAGCGTATATAATAAGTTTCAAAGATTGTTCCATTTGCAAATGAAGAGAACTTAAGCAATTTTTGCTTAATTGAAAAACTTTTCCTTTGTTTCTGAAAGTGTTTATCATGAATGGAGATTGTCATAAATATAGTTTAATACAACTACAAGCTCTGCGAATATATTTAGCATTACTGACGCAAATGCGCAAGACTTTTTTTTGCTATGGAATCATCACTTATCAAGGCCCGAAGGCCACTTAAGGATAAAGGTAATTGAGTTTCAGTTGAGACAACATCCTGGTGATCGGTGATGGGGGAATTCAGGTAGAAATTAATTATTAAAGAGAATAGTTCAACAAGAACTTGCTTACGCTGAACTTGAAAACGACTATATTATAGTAAGCTAGGAAGCAGCCCCGTGGTATTGTGTTCCACAGCCGAGCAGTTCTGGAGAAAACTCCATGTTTGCGCATGGAGTTTTCGTTTAGTTTTAGACACAGATCGAGAATAAGAGAAATATGTAACAGTGGTTGTAGCTAGGCGAGTGTTGGCCATGGATGTTTTACAGGGGAAGATTATAGAGTGAAGCTCTCTCGAGCATTGTCCATGAAAATAACGATAGAGCAGAGATAGTTTCGCAGCGTCTCTTCTATGAGAAAAAGATAACAGGAAAGAGAAAAGGAAATCGCCCACCAGATTTGGACCCTATCCAGGTAGAAAATGGGTGCTCTGAGCAGCTCCAGCACAGATGTGGAAACATTCCCCCATCTTAGGACTTATTCGGTCCTAATACAGATAGAGGATTGCATCTGAAGCGATATAATGACCCAAAGATTTTGCCCGCGACTTTGTCTACGGATTTAACGTTCACAGGGAACACGAGTTGGAACAGATACATCGAAAGCATTGCCAAGCTGCGAAGAAGGTGGGCTCTCTCTTTTCCGTGCAAGAAAATTACTTACGCTGGAAAGTGTTCTGTACATCTACAAGGCCAGCATTGGCCCATGTATCGAGTTTTGTTGTCACATTTGGGCTGATGCATCTGTTACTATTCTCAAACTCCTGGACAGGGTTTCTTGCTTCCACAACTGTAGTAACATGTATAAGTTCAAGTGTAATGTGAACAGATATCTTGCTGCTCAGCTCCCTATCCCTGCAATCAAGGTGGCACTGTGCCTTGTTTGGGGTGAAAATAGAATTAAAAAAATTCATGTCTTCCATTTAAGATCAAAAGTAAAGGTTATTTTTAGAAACTTGTCATCTAAATATTAATACGATAGCGCGCGTGTTATTTTGTTTGTCACGTTTGCATTTTTTCTTCCGAATGAATGTCGTTTAATTGTTATAACCTTCCATTTCCTGTAATAAATAATTTTACCGAGAATTCTTCATAAGTTTTGGTTTCGGTTTCGATTATAACTGATGGCACCTAAGTAATCTACTTTTTAATTTTTGAAATCACTACTTAATATTGGGTATAATATATAATAAAGTACTTTATCAAGAATTTTTCATAAGTTTTGGTTTCGGTTTCGATTAAAGTTGATGGTACTCAAGTCATGTATTTTTTTTATTTTTGAAATCACTGCTTACTATTGGGTACAATATAATATATATAATATAAAACTCAAATGACCTTGTAACGAGTGATGTAACCCACTTTCCGGTTTACGACATCCGGTTGCGCATGCGTGCATAAACATTAACCCAGAACAGCGTAAACAAATAAACACAAATCGCTTCTTTTGCAGATTTTGACCTGCGCACTGAAATATTAACGTTATTATTTCGAAATTATTATTTAACATGGGAAGAGTGGGGGTGTTTTGCAACCATTCTTTATTACAACTATACTGTCGCTATTTTCTTACAACTAAACAAATTTAACCCGTTGACAAACATAAGAACAATTGTAGTAAAGCCAAGACTACTACTACTACTACTACTACTACTACTACTACTGCTAGTAGTAGTAGTACTACTACTTTCTATTCGCCCCTTTTCCTTCCTTCTTTTTTTAGTTTTTGTTTACATTTCTAGATACAAAATAGTTGTGTGAGAACGGTGAATTTGTTGACACATTTACTAATCTGTTTCAATATTAGTTTTATTTTATTTTATTTTATTTATTTAGGTTTTATTTTAGATTTTAAGTTTCTATAACTTGGTTGAAGGATTCGAATATTGATTTTTCATTCTTATATTCCTCATCGGTAGGTTCATGTGCGTTTTTGCTGCTAAATGACTTTCGTCGGTGTTCGATTCGCAGGGAAATCATGTTTAATTTTCGATTTTGAGCGATTATTCGAAAAAATAGGTAACTTTACACGAATAGGGAGGATTTTTTTTCATGTTTGAGTGATCAGTCAGTGAGTTTTCATTTTAATATACTTTTATAGAAATGTTTCTGTTATGTAAAAAAAAAAAAACTATTTTCTTTACGTCACAAGTGTCACGCTTATACATAAATTCCATAGCTAATATAACATACTGACCCAACGGGTCACGGGTAGTCTAGTCTATAATATAAATGTTACCTGTTTAAATGTATGTATGTATGTATGTATGTATGTATGTATGTATGTATGCCTAAAACATTCGACAGAGGCGACGGATTTTCACAAAATCGGTATCGTTTTGAAGCTCGACCCTTCGGACGACAAATATCGAAAACTTGGCTAAAAATATTAATTCCTTCACCCGCAATTGGGCACTTTTCTAAAGGGAGGGGTCGCCTTTTTCACCGATATTTTAGAAAGTCATCCTCTCTTTTCGATTGTCTAGCCTTAATTGAAACATTCGCCACTTTCAGTTTTTGGTGATGGACGCAACAGCGAAGACGTCACGTTTGTTTTTCACGTTTGTTTTTCACGTTCTTTTCCTCCTTCGCCGTCCGGGTCCGAGCCTGTCTGCCTACTTGCCATTTTTTTTTTTTTTTTTGCTCAACACACACCTCTAAACACCAGGGCAACGCCGGGCACCTAGGCTAGTATACTTATATATTAATACGAAAGCATGAGTGTTATTTTGTGTGTCACGCTTACATCTTTTTTTTTTTCCGAGTGAGTGTCGTTTAATTTTTATGACCTTACATTTCTTGTAATTATTATTGAAACAAAAACGACAATTATTTCTACTGCAGCTGTGGACTTTTCACAAGTCTCGCTCGTATAAATTTAGTACATCATGCGATAAGTACAAACAACTATGTATATATCCATACATTCTTACAGATTGTATAATATGAATATACAGATGGCGGTCTTGTAAATATTTCATCAGATAATTGAAAAAAAATTGCCAATTCATTCCTTTATCATTATTTCTGAATTCTTCAAAGTCATCCTTACAGTGTCTACACGAGTGTTATTTTAAATGTGACTAGTTTATATCCGCCCCTTGAGAGGTATTGATACAATTCTGACCTTCGTTAAAAATACCTACTCAATGCCTTGCATTTATCTCCTGACGTCATAAGGTTTGGTGCTGAACAGATAAACACGATACTTCGGCGAGAACAGTTAGATGTTGCATGTATAGACATAACATTGTCCATTTTTGTCCTAAATCATTTCATAATTTATCTAGAAATTGTTTAGTATTAAAAGAGGATAACGCAGGCTTCAACAAGGTTATTTTTAAGGCAGAAGTCTGATAGTGATTTCAAGGTAAAACAAAAACAATTACCTTCAGGAACTACTTTTCAAGATTGTTCATTATTGCCCTCAAGGGAGTCACCACTTATCGAGGTCCGATAGTCACTCGAGGATAAGAGTTAATAAATGTAAGGTGGTAATGTAGTGAACGTTAATGATTTAGATTGAGTAGAATTTGGATTATTAAAGGGGACGGCTAAACAAGAACTTGTTTACATAGGACTTGAAGGCTACTATATTGCAGTCAACCGGGAATCAGGCTAGTGGAACATTTTTTCACTGGCGGGCAGTTCTAGGAAAGAAGCTTTGTTCATGGAAGCCGCGTTTACTTTTAGGCACAGATAAAGAGTGGGAGAAATTGTTGATAGTATTTGTAGCTAGTCGAGTGTTTGTTTTTTTGAAAGTTTGGCAAGAAGGGACCATAAATTGGAGCTAAGACGAGCGTTTGCTATGAAAATATACGATGGAGGAGAGACAGGTTTGCAACGTCTCTTCTGCGGGAAAAAGATTGTAGCGGAGAGAAAAGGGCATAACCTATTAGGTTTCAAAGCCGGTTTTGAACTCTATCAAGGCTAAATATGGAGCAGCGAGCAACTCAAGCTCAGATGTGATAACAGTACTCCATTTTATGATGGACGTCTTATATAGATAGAGGCTTGCATCTGTAGCGAGATACCTATTGGGGCGGTAGGATGATCCAACCATTTTTCCATCGATATTGGTAACTGATTGATTACGTGTTCCATTTCAGATCAGGAGTGAAGGTCAATCCCAAAAGTTTTTCAAAACACGGTGCTTCCCCAAGACGAGAGCCATTCATTTCAATTGGGATCGGACAGAGCACAGAGAAATTGTGACGAAAGGAGAGAAGTTTAGTTTTAGATATATTAAAATTAACCAGCCACTCTTTTCCCCATTGCAGCACATGCTCCAAGTCAGAAGAGAGAGAATCAGAAAGATCTTTGCCATTTGCGGTCTTTGAAGTGTTGCTATAGATTGTGGTATCGTCTGCATAAATGTCTACAAATATTCTAATAATGTGATTTGGAAGATCATTGATGAAGATCAGGAAGAGAGTTGCGCCCAGGGTGAAACACTGGGAGACGCCTCATTGATACTATGAGCTTTTGATTTCTGTCTATCATCGATTAGTTCTAAGCCCATCATGTAGAAGACATTTCTAGTTATTTCATAGCTGGGAATATTGTGAAGTAGACCTTTATGCCATAACCTATTAAAATACTTGGATATGTGAAAGGTTATTGCTCTAGAAATGAAGCCTTAGTTGAGAGATTCACGAATCCTTTGTGATATTACAGTGAGTACATCTAGTAGATCTAGCAGCACGGAAACCATATTGCATGTCACTTAATAGATTATTTTGCTGAGATGGTTGACCACTTCTCTATTTATCACATATTCCAACAACTTACTTATGGCACATGGGAAAGTTATTGGTCTGTACTGAGAGGCAGATGACCTATCTCCAGAATTTTTAAATACAGGAAAGACAGATGGAGTTTTCTAGCGTGCTGGGAAGCATTTCTCCTTAAAGCAACGTCTAAACAGCTTTGTAAGTATGAGAGCAAGTTCCGGTTGAAGCTTTTTGAGTACTATTATTGGAATGCCGTCAGGGCCAGTTGCTTTACTGGAATCAAGGAATTTGATAAGTTGCAACATCACGCACACATATTTGTATGTCGCATAGTGTGTTTTCAGTCTAAGAAGGAAATACGAGCGGTAGGCATCCATAGTCGCGAAGAGTACAATTTGCTACAAAGTTCTTGGCAAAGAGTTTTGCCTTGTCAGATGCTGACGAAATTACCTCAGATCCGTTGATGATGGTTGGGATAGAGGGTCCTATTTGTTATTCGCCAACACTGGTGGGAATCAAGTCGTTGTTCAGTTACTTAAAACTTGACGTACTGAGCATACGGATCTTTTGCATTCTTTACTGCCCTTTTACAGTCGTTACTGGCAATCCTAAAGGTGACTTTAGTTTCCTAACATCTATTTCAATGGAAATAATGGTTTCTGTGTTCAATGGCTGTTTTGCATTCTGGAGTGAACCACGGCTGGCCTTTTGCTGGAATTTTTTGGAGGGTATAAAGCGGTCTATACCGACACTTAACTATTCCATCAGGTTTGATACTATAGAGAACACATTGTTTTTAAACACAGGACGCAGTAGTGTATCTGATATAAATGTTCGGAATCTTTCCCAATCAGCAATAGCGTATCGATATACAGAAAGATGAAGAGGTCCATCTGAGGACTCATTACATTTTGTTTTTATTTTAACCGAAATCGGAAGATCACATTGGAAACAGAACGGGGAATGAGCACAGTTCTGGGCAAGTTGTAAGGAAAAGGTCAACATACACCTCCAAACACCCGGGCAAAATGCTAGTTAAGAAAAAAACAAAAAAACAAAAAACACTTATGATGACTTAAAATAAAAAAAATAATTATTCAGATAGGTAGAAAAGTAAGTTGGCTTGCCTTTGGTAACATTTATTTGTTGTATATTTATTTTATTTTTTACTTTTTGTTTGATTTGTTGGCTCTTCTGAAAAATCACCTCCAACTTTACATGCAGAGATTATCACCAACATTAAATGGTCATGGTTTTGATCATAAAGCGAATCCCATGGTGAGACCCCAATTTGTGAGCTTGGGAAGAGCGCGTAGTTATCCTTTATTTGATATTATTACCAGGTCAAATCTGAAATCAGTAAAATCGGAACTTTTTGGGGTATCGGAATTGGAAAAAATTGTGCCTATTTTCCGATGCCAAAAACGATTCTTTTAATTGCCTAAAAAAAAAAATGTCCACTGTTGGTAGTAATGTTAAAATAATAAATATTTGTTGATTCTAAACTACCATCAAAACTAAAGTCTATATGTTTTTTTATTACAACCGTGAAAAAGAAAAAAAATACAACTCTATAAATATTTAGAGATTTATAAAGAATCCGAATCGGATATGTAATTGTATCGGAATCGGGAATTTAGTATGAAATCGGTAATCATACCGGAATCGGGAATTTAGTATGGAATCAGTAATTGTATCGGAATCGGGAATTTAGTATGGAATCGGTAATCGTATCGGAATCGGGAAAAATATTGAAATCGTCCCATCACTAACACACACACACACACACGCACACACACACACACACACATATATATATATACATATATATATATATATATATATATATGTATATAAATGTATATATGTAAAAATATTTTACACCTTTTTATATCTAATTTTAAATAAGAATGTAAATATACTAAATACTAATCATAGTGGGGGTGATAAGTAGTTAAATGGATTAATCCTAATCTTATAAATACAAGACTGATAAATTAAAAAATTAAAAAATGTATCCATTTTTAATGTGGAAATTGATGAATCGCACAGGTAAGAAATTCATTTTTATAGTATGAAAAGGTTAGTAATTGCAATTAAGAATAGGAAATTGGATCAAATGTTTGTAACATGTCTTCTTCCTAAGATTAAGAGTGGTGGTGTTTGATCAACACTGCTGGGGAGCCATGATGTAATATACTGTTTTGTTTTTAAATCCCCGAAAGAGTGTTTCATGGTAAACAACTGATGATCCCTTGAAAAATAAATTATTGGTATTATAGTAAATTCGAGAGCGAGTTGATGCAGTAATTGCAGGTGATTAAATGACTTACTGACTAGATGGTTTTCTAACGAATGATAAAAAATATTTTTTTTGTATAGTTTTAAAGGTTAAAAACTTCAAAGACTATATATATATATATATATATATATATATATATATATAGACTTTGAAGTTTTTAACCTTTTAAACTATACAAAAAATTTATATATATATATATATATATATATATATATATATATATATACGATTTGTTATTGTTTTCCAGGGTTTAAGTAACTAATGAAGTTTAACGAGGCTAATACAAGAGTGCCCAATACCGAACTCTTTATTTGTTTTTACATAAGCAGTAATATGTTGCGACACATTCAAGAGCATGTTTCGGTCAGTTAACTACCAGTAACTAGAGACCTCTTCAGGCGATAAAGCTTATACGAAAGCAAAGTTTTCAAGCTTATCTGCTATCATAAAAACAAATAAAGAGTGCATATATATATATATATATATATATATATATATATATAGTGTGTGTGTGGTAATGAGTCTTAAAACACCCATCATTATACATACAGGCACGTGTTGTCGAGATTTCAATTTTCGTTTCAGATTTAGGTTTCAGATAAAAGAACAGAGACCGGTCCCTAGAAAATATTGAATCACAACACAGACTAATTCAACTAGAATCTCGTTTACAGGAGTGTCGTATAAATGAATTGTAAGGATTACATTAAAGGAAGTATCCGTGTAAGTTCCGGTAAAAAAAAAAAAAACAAACAAAAAAAAAAAACACACACACACACTCAACAATACAATTGTTTCTATCGATGACGTCATTGGGATTTTCCATTTCTTTCCGGTTTCCTTTTCATTTTCTTTGTGTTTCGTTAGCATTGATTCTAAGCGTTTTCTGAACTGTAATTAGGAATTTAAGAAAAAAAAAAAAAAAAAAGGGAAGATAAAGCAGCAAAAAATAAATAAAAATAAAAATAAAAAAGGGGAAAAAGTGTTGACGGTGGGCAGTTTACATGTAAGGCGAGAAGAGAAAGAAGTCAGCCATTTTTATTGGTTGGCATAATGAGACTGGGTGGAGATAAGTGCAACAACAACAACAGACACATCTATTTTCTCTTTTTTTTTTTTTTTTTTATAAACGACATCAGTTTTTGTCCTATACCCATCCCCTCTCCCGCCTGAAATTGATAGTGCAAGAGGAAGTATTTTGAGATTATAAAAGCGTCGAATTGTCTGTAACGACACAACTTAAGAATTCGGCTCGGATCGGATCGTCCAGTTTAAGCAAGAGTCACAAAAACTGACGTAAGTACAAGGCTTGTTTTTTTTTTTTTTTTTTTTTTTTTTGATAATTCTAATTCAATTTTACAATAGTAGCGCAGTCAAAATATATTAGTTTTCCTTTTATTGTTTGCAAATAAAAAAGGATAACTTACATTCTCACCAGAAATTATTTTTTAAATAGCAGTTGAATAACTTTCGAATTTGTTTCTGAATTTATGACATGAGGATTGGTTAGTCGTATTATTTGGATTCATCAGACTAACGTTCTTATCTTGAGTGTGATTTTCACAACGTTTTGGTCGATGTAAGCTCCGACCTTCTTCAGGTGTATCTTGTCGAACTCGGGAATATTTCTGTCGAACTCGAGAATTTGGACGGAATTTCAAGCAGAAGCCTTTATTTACTTCACGGGGGTAGCGTGCTCTTGTTCTGTCAGCCATGACTGGATAGAGGTCCTAAGTAATTCGCAATTGTATTTTTCGGTCGCCCATTCTGAGGATTGAATCTTCAACCTTCAGGATAATATCACTTTTTACAATTGATTTTCCACGTACTCTAACCACTGCGCCACAGGTCGAATTCGTATTCCAAAAAGTCACGTAAATTTATCCAGTAGTTTTTATTTTTATGAAGAAAGTCATTTTAACCTTTTTCCTTGATTCTTGAATAGAACATAATTTTTCAAGTAGCGTAAAAATCATTTTATTTAAAATTCGATTTTTATAACATATTTACACCAAACTTATTAGATTTCTTTTCAAAGTTCATATATATTACTTTCACATAAACTACTATATATATATATATATATATATATATATATATATATATATATATATATATATATAGACCAAACTTTGATAAATTTATATTAAAAATAATTAAATCAAAAAGCAACTTCTATAGTCGGCAGGATAATGATTAAGCGAATTTGAGTTTTGCCAATATTCCCTTGTTAAAAAGCCCTTTCTATAATCTCGCAAGTTTTAATTAGTTAGAGTTATTTCCCTGGTGTTTAAGATGATGTCGTGAGCCACAAAACTTTATTTTTATTTTAACATAAAACTACTTGATCAATTTTCATTAATTTTAGGTATGCGATATTTATGTATTTCCGTTCGGGATACGTACATCATACAGATTTACCTTTAGCTTTTTTTTTTTTATAGGGCGAATTCTGAAAAAAAGCCCTTTAGAACCCGTGAACTTGTGGGGCTTTGCCAGTGAGCGATCCCTAAACAAATCATATAATAAAAGTCCTTTTCCATACGTGCGCAATCGCTAGTCTTTTTTTCTTATTTATCGTCACTTTTCCATCTCTAGGCCGTGATATCTTAGTGGTTGTGCTCTTCCGTTTAACTCAAGACGAATCTATTCCTACATAGAACACAGGCGAGATGTGTTGGCTTGAAAACGTTTTATTTAATGAAGGGTTGTTTTTACTAAGTGGAATGATTACAGTGCCATCCTTAAGCTTTATTTTAAAACTTTTATTGAAAAAATCAATTCAGGTAACTTATTTATGTAATAGAGCTGATCCATTCAATGCAGCCACCTTCATCCTTAATCACTGCTAGATTTAGTTTCGTGAGAGGTCATGTTGGTGATGTTCTCAGCGTATGACTAAACGAGGGAAGAGAGGAGAAGAATAAAAAGTCGTAACACTCCTTTTGAAGCCAAGCCTGAGTCACTTTGGCCTTGTGGGCCGGCGCCGAGTCCTGCTGTCACACCTAGGGTCTGTCAGCGGATATCTAGTTTGCACTAGACGATCACCACACTCTTCAGAACATCCAGGTACAGTTTAGTGTTAACCTTTAAACCGACTTCGTAGATGTGAGGTGGCATGATGCGGCCTTCACTTGAAACCACACCAAAGACCATAACAGTGACTGGAAACTTTATTTTTATCATCCTAGACACGTTCTTGTTATTCGTGCAATCCAGCAATGAAGATGCTGGCAATGGTCCTGTTGTCATAACATGGATCGGTAGAGAGCATGAGTTGTACAGTGACGCATCTCCGATATCGCTCTTTGATCATTGTGCCACTTTCAGATATGATATAAGGCTCCTATTGTCTTTGGGATTTGTACACAACGGGTCTGAAACAGACAAATGGTTCACAAAGAAAAAAGAAAACCGGTTTTCATCAAACGGAAATGGAATCATGTCGTCTATGCCATGGCAACAATTTTATCGTTCCACACTGTAATTCTCATTACTTCGCCATTACTTTTTCTATTGGGGATTGATAAACTCAGTTGATATTCTTGGTGTGACATCCGTTTAGTTTCTCGCTACATTTTCAGAACGCGTGTCATCTCTCTCTCTCTCTCTCTCTCACACTTCCCTAATCCGACTGCTTAGAAACTTTGTTCTGTCCCTTGAACACGTTACGTCATTTCTAGGTAATATCATTCGACACCTGAATGTGTAGCACGTTTTTTTCAAAGAAGCTAACTTTTGAACCGTGCCTCAATTACGCTATCTGCAGGTAATCTATTTACTTTTTTCGTCCAGATTTTCTTGACATGCACTTATGTAACCCTAGCTGAAATTCATACTAGTTAACACCATTTCTACTTACTAGCGTAGAGTTCCAATATAAAGAACACATTTGGACATTACATATATCAAAAACAACCAAGGATATAAGAAAAGCATGCCGATATGATTATTAATATTAAAGTTGAACTTATAAATTTAGTCCTTTATTTTTTAGTTGTTGTTTCACGACGTTTCGCCCAATTATTCATCTGGCCTTCGTCAAGTGGTAACCGTGACGGGATAGGAACTCCGAATCTCCTAACTGCATTCTAGGCAATTACTACCTGTCTTGTTTTTCGCCTCAACACGTTTTGATCAACTAAGCCTCCGGCCTACTTTGGGCAGGATTGAAACTGCTATCTTTAGACAATTCTCACCTGAAACCATAGAGATTCAACGTCTCTATCCACTGTGCCACGGGACGAAAGCCAGAGGAATAGTTGGCATAAACGTCGTGAAACAACGACTTAAAAGACTAAGGATAATAGTTCGCAATAAATAAATGAATAAATAATACTCATCTCAATAAAATATTCCAATTAATCATAAATTTAGCTTTAAAATCATGTCCATTTCATTTCACATATATAGTTCAGCAGATATAAAGTCTTGGGATTTGTCCAAGACTTCTGGAATACCCTGTATAACAGTTATCGTTCCTTTTTGTATTTGCCTTGTTCTCGACTTGTTGTTTGAGAACGCGATTACTTTATCATCAAATTTTCCTTTCAGCGTTTATGTACGTGTATGGTGAAACGTTCTATAACTTACCATGTTAGTATTCCTTTATTTACGCAAACATTTCAACTATTAATAAATTGTTTGGAAATAATAGCCGAACAATGCTAAAACATACTTTATTTAAAGAATTCTTTTTTTACAAAGGTGTCACCCCATATCAAGGCCTAGAGGCCACTCGTGCATAAGGGTAAATGTGTATACGGTGATCATTGGTACACTAGCGTAGTAATCGTTAGTAGTGGAAATTTAGTATAATTAGATTATTTAAGAGGACGGTTGAATAATAACTTGTATACGTTGGACTTGAAGACGACAATATTGTAGTCACCTGGAAAGTAGATCAGCGAAACAGAGTTCCACAGACGGGCAGTTTTAGGAAAGAAGATTTGTTCGTGGAATTCACGTTTAGGTTCAAGCACCGATAGAGAATAGGGCTATATTTTATAGTGATTTTGACTGGACTAGTTTTTTTTGTGTGAAAGATTGGCAAGGTGGGAATCATAGATTGGAATTCACTCGAACATTTGCTATGAAAATAACAACAGAGCAGAGATCGGCTTGCAACGTTTCTTCTGTGGGAAAGATTACGTGACTGAAATAGGAATTAACCAAATTTGTTATTTTGCAAACACCTTTTTAGTAAAAATAGAGTACTCGTCTTCCACTCCTTGCTTATATGTACGTATTCATATGTAAATAAATATAAATCCGCCCCGTCACACGAACTGGTGCCATTTCCTGATTTCCGAATGAAAAATTGGCGAGCGGAAAGGAGAAAGCAAATAGCAAGTTAGACAACCTGAAATGAATTCGAAAAAATCCTCCTCTCCAAATAAAGCGCCACCGGTGGATCTTTTATTACGCCACCAGAACTGGTAATATATGAAAAATTGAATTACTAATGTAATTCTTTGATGTAATATGGATATCAGTGCGAACACTGTATAAAGGTGTTAACTTTGGTCGAAATCAAACTTTTCATTCTTTAATCATCGATTTTCGATACTAATTGGAGACACTCTGAAACAAAACATATGTAAGCACACTCCCGGACACATAAAGTGCATTGTGTGAAATTTCAAGAATCCATAGGGAACGAACTCACACACAAAGACAAATGCCGATCATATATGAGTAGCGATTATGAGCCGTTGCTTGTGTGTTTGCGGTCACGCTGTTGCTTAATAAAACACATAGGACTGAAGTGAGAATGTGTGTGTGTGTGTATGGACACTTCTCAACCTATATACTCAACAAATTTTTGATCAAATGTCTGGGAATTTAGTATATAAGGAATTCAGGCACGTGAAAAACTTTTAATCGGTCTTCATTCGGAAAAATGGGTGACCAAGAGGTCAAAATTGAAAAATTGATACGTAGGGGGCGTCGAATTTTTGTAATCTGTTTTTTAAACTGTTTTACGAATGTACATGCGTGAATCGTTCATGTGAGAGATTTCTTATGTTAAGAATAAGTAGGGTTGAAAACACTTTTTCAAGGACGTTTAAAGCTGGAATAATGGCCATCGTATTTGACTCAGTCTTTAGGGGTTGGTTTCGATCTCAGCTCGAGTGTTTTTTTTTACTTATAAGACATGAACTGTTTAGAAAAACATGATACTCGCGTACATATGTCTCAGTTTCTTTCCGTTTTTTCTACTTCATTTTTTAAAGGAATTTAGCGTTACGTTTAATATATAAAGTACTTCTGTTTGTAATAAACTAGCATGGATACCTGGTGTTTCTCGGATGGATATAAAGTTTAGTTTAGACACAGCTGCTATATTAAAGATATTGAGTACTTTCATCGATACCCACCACAACAATTTCAAAAATAAAAGAATGGAATCATCCCCAAAAAGAACACCCCTCTCACCAGATTTTTCGGCAATAAATTAAATTAATCAAAACAACTTTTTTAATCAAAATAGTAGCGAGTGCCCGTGCGACCGAAAAAAAATGAGCTGGGGCAGCTGGATTCGAACTTGAAATGAAAGAGGGAGAGAAGTAAAAAAAAGTTACTGGCAAACGCGCCTATCGTCAGGGCCACGACTGTTTATGACGTAATTACGCTGCAAAATAAGTTTTTTTTAAACATAGTTTTAGTGAATTATTCGTGCGTGACTTGCGAAAACACAACGTGAAAATCAAACCTTCTTTCAAAAAAAATAGTCCAGTTAACCACCACGGAATTATTATTTTTTTTTCTAATTTTGACATATTATGCATCCGAGGGCTTCCCCTTTCAAATCAGATACGGCTGACGAAGGTTTTTAGTAGACACACACACACACACAAACATACACACACAAACAATACACACACACACCCACACCCACACCCACACACACCTTCCTTTATATAATAGATAAGAATTATGCATTGATCAAAATATAATATTTATGCGTATTTTACGAGCGGGAAACGCCGAAAGGCCTGCTAGTATATATATATATATATATATATATATATATATATAGTAATTTATAAAATATATATGGCGATTAAGCTACACTGAATATTCTGCGTTTCATCCAACTATAGGATTCGTCAGGCTTATGCGCGAATTCTGTCGTTGCTTCTTGTTTTTATACATGTTGAGGATTACTAGTTGGCCAATCAGCTTTCTAGTATCCACCGCGCCCCTTCCTACCAGCCAATGGGCATGCATTTTATCAAACAAAGGATCTGTTTTAGAGCTAGGTTAGTGGTTTTAGGTGGCCGTTCTACTTCTTTTTTTTTTATATACATATAAATATACCTATGTGTACACAATAATGCACATATATATATATACACACACACACATATATATATATATATATATATATATATATATATATATATATATATATATATATACATATACATACATATATGCGTGTGATCGTTTATGTATATCCTAGCTCTAAAACAGATCCTTTGTTTGATAAAATGCATGCCCATTGGCTGATAGGAAGGGGCGCGGTGGATACTAGAAAGCTGATTGGCCAACTAGTAATCCTCAACATATATAAAAACAAGAAGCAACGACAGAATTCGCGCATAAGCCTGACGAATCCTATAGTTGGATGAAACGCAGAATATTCAGTGTAGCTTAATCGCCATATATATTTTATAAATTACTAACTAGATCTACCTATGTATTGAGCACTTTTGAAGTAAATACTTAAAGTTTACGCATAAATCTATACTTTCGTATAGTAAATTTATGTGAATAAATGAAATAATTATATATATATATATATATATATATATATAATTTTGATGAGGCAAAGCATTTTGTTGAATCTCAAAATCTTCACCAAAACTTCTATCGAGGACTTACATCCATAGAAATAAGAACTTTCTGAGTATATAACTCTATTAGTGGTATCTATATTTTGTCATACTGTTGCCCTGTCTACATATTATTCTTTGTTTTGTCGTAGTTTGAAGTTTAATTTCGCACCATTATTAATGGTACCATCTAATTTTTTATGTACATTCTCATCATTTTCTTTATTCTATGTTACAAAGGAAACAAAGAATATTTACATAGATCAAGCATGACCGCATGGACCCCTGGCGCAACGGATAAAGTATTAATTAAATTCAGCTCTAAGTGACACTTTTGTGTATGTTAAAGGTTCAACACTCAGTGCGGGCGATACTCAGCATGCAATTGAAAATGACTTAAGATTTCTACCAGATTATGTCTGACTGAACGAGAAGATTCTACTCCCATGGATTTAATAAAACGTTCCGTTCGAAATTTCCTACAGATTAACGAATCCGACAGAAAGACTGCCATTTGATATGATGCGCCTGAAGAAAGTGAGAGGTTACATCGGCCAAAACGTTGTGAGAATAACACTCGAGATGAGAACTGTAGTTCGAACAATTCAGATAATATAAATTATCAATCCTCATCTACAAAATTCAGAAGCATCATTTACTTTAGTCTGTCATCCATTTTATTTTGTCACATTTGAGGTTGAAATATCGTTTTCTTTTGGTTTGTCATTTCTATGAGCTTTCATCCAATCGATAGTCTGTCACGCGTAAATAATATTTGTGTTGTTTGTTGACAGAAAGAAATGAAAAAAACACTAAAAAACTAAAAAAAAAAACTAGAAAAAAACAGAATAAAAAAACAAACAAAATCGTTTTTTTTTACACTCCACAGATTCGGAAAAGTGGTAAAAGCACCTAAATATATAATAAAATTTCCCAAAGACAAGTCGAGCGTTACACGAGCACAAGAAAAATGTATTTAAAATCTCGACAATGACTTAAAAATTATACAAAATCCCGTTAGAAACTCAGCTAATAAATGTTCCCGTGACATTTATTAGGCGGGTTTCTAACAGCATTTTGTATAATCTTTAATTAATTGTCGAGACTTCAGAGATATAAGCGATACCATTTTTTCTTGTGCTCGTTTAATGCTCGACACTACTTGTTTTTCAAACGGAGTAAACATTTTACATCAAATAAAAACACTAAAAACTTATCCAATTAGGTAGAAGAGGAACTTATCTTGCCTTTAGTAACATTTATTTGTTATATATGTGTTTTTTTTTGGGGGGGGGAGTCACTATTTCGAATCTCTGTGGATTATAAAACAACCCCCTCAAAACGTTATCGCTTTAATGTTTTCACGTTTTTATTTCTTGCAGAAAATCGCCAAGACACACGATGTTTAAAATTGCCATTCTTGCCGCCATCCTTTTCATAACCGTGACCTCTTACAGATTGAGTAAGTACAGATGACTGTTAATATGTAATTCGCTTTTTGTGATCACGTGTGGTACTATCAGACCAGACTCCGGCTCCCTTACTTAAAATGCAGCAAATATTAATGCCATTGTTTTGTTTTCTTCCCCGTTTGCACAACTCAATAATTTTCCGCAAAGCCAACAACAGAACCACAGATTTTATTTACAAAACAACCAAATTTTGCAATCGGGCAACGCCGGGCGGTCTGCTAGTGATGAAGTAAAAAGTGATTACCAGATTGCGTGAAAATGGTGAATATAAGATAAAATTGAAATTAGAGATAAAAGAATAGGAAAATATTGTGAAAATGGAGAAAATCTACAAAGGTGCATTGATGTAAAAGCTAATATTAGGATGGTCCGATTTAGAAAAAACAAAACAAAAACAAAACAAAACAAAAACAAAAAACAAAAAACAACGAAGCAAACAAAAGATTGTTTGATTTTATTTGTAAAACAAAGAACTACGATTTCAATTAGTTTAGTTTCCATTTAGCTTCAGGCGTGTGCACGATTGCATAGTTTGCCGTTAATGGTAGGAATTTATGAGGTTGGGGCAAAAATAATGTTTTTTGACGTGTGTGCATATATAATATATATATATATATATATATATATATATATATATATATATATATATATAAGGTTCAAAAGAGAGTTGCAAACCTGATAGGCCCTGAACTGGCGGCTAAGCTTCAGCCTCTGTCCCATCGACGAAATGTTGCATCCCTCTTCTACATCCTTTTCTACAAGTATTTTAGTGGTGAATGCTCTGACGAACTGCACTCACTTATGCCCCCACGACGTGAGCACCCTCGATAAACCCGACAGGCTGCTAAATCCCACCCCCACACTGTAGAGATCCCTAGATGTAAAAGATCTTTTTACTCCAATAGTTTCTTCCCCAGAACCGCTAGACTCTGGAATTCAATTCCAGGTCCCTGCTTCCCCAACAGTACTGACGTGCAGAAGTTCAAGTGTAACGTGAACCGACATCTTGCTGCCCAAATCCCTACATAGTACCCCAGTAGTTGTTGCCCCTGATAGTAGCCCCCTACACCAAAGTGGTAATTTGCCTTGTTTGGGGTGAAAATGTAATATATATATATATATATATATATATATATATATATATATATATATAAAACGACATTATTTTTGCACCATGAAATGTATTAGGTCGGTGCAAAAATAATGCCGTTTTTGACATATATATATATAATAAAAAACGACATTATTTTTGCACCAACCTAATACATTTCATTCTTGATGAACCCCACCTCAGTAATCCAATTTACGAAATTCCCACTACTTATGTTTAATACACTATCATTGCAATGACTAATGTATACTCATTAACCCCTATCCTCGAGTGGCCTCCAGGCCTTGATAAGTGGTTACTCCTATGTAAAAAAAAAAGACAAGAAAAGTTTGCTGAACAAATTGTGGTACTTGTACAAAGAGAGGCGCCAGATCGATTTTGTTATTAAATAATAATCCAAAAGTGTTACATGTCGTAAAACAAACCAAATGCATTATAAAAAGCTTAGTAAAAACGGACATGCACTGAGTTATCTTTCCTTGGTTTTAGTTTAATTAAGACATTTTTTTTAAAAACTTTCTATTTTTTTACATTTGGTGCTTATACAAATAGAGGCGACATATCAATTTTTCAAAATATCCTCCTTTAAGCTAAAAACAATGGTATTTACTTAATTGTCACGTCAAAAATAGTAAAACATCAAAAAATTACGAAAATTCCTCGAATAGAACAACTGTTATTTAAAATAGAAAGTTATTTATTGTTGAAAGTATTTTTTACGGAAAATTGGGGAAAATTGCACTATTCATAGATGCTTGACAGTCGACTGTGAAGATTGCAGAAACAGGGGAAGTAACTCAGAAAGCAGAACTTCGTCAGAGAAATGCGTCCATTCATTCTACGTATTTAATGATAAAAATACTATTTCAAACCGATAAGCAAACCGACTGTAGAGATGATTGGACGCATGTAAAATAAGTTGCTGTCACTCAATCGGTGCGTTTAGCGACATGAATACTATTTTTTAACTAGAACGTGACAGACCAACTGACTGACCGAAAACAGCCACTCATCAAGATTTGAGGATACATCTAAAGTGGCAATGTTAATTACAATTTCATCGTACGCCGTGCAAAACATTGACAACTATTACTCGTCTATTTACAACAACTGCCAACAATTTCCTTTACTATCTGTGCCTAAAACTAAGCGAAAATTCAATGATAAAAGTTTCTTTCCTGTAACTGCCCGTATGTGGAACACAGTATCGTGGGACTGCTTCTGGTTGTGTTCAAGTCTAATGTAAATAAGTTCTGTTGAGCTGATCTCTGAAATAATCAAAATCTACCAAAGTTCCACCATTATCAATCATCGCGGTGTTGTCGCACTATCTATCCGACACTCATTAATCTAAGTGGACTTTGGGCCTTGATAAGCAGTTACCCCCAACCCCCAGTAGAAACAAACAAACAAACAAACAAACATGTTTTTGATTTAATTATATAACGTTTATTTCATTCCATTTCAGATAATCCCTGTCCGGATGATGTACCAATAGTGATGTGCAATTCCCCACCATGCAAAGGTGCACGGAATCCAGTTTGCAAGTAAGTAGAAAACCACACGAAGAAAGCCGAGCAGATACGTTTTGCTACGTTTATCTAGAACTTTATCCACCCTGAGAAAAAAGAAAAAAAAAGAAAAGAAAAAAAATCTATATAATGTACGTATCCGTGACTTACAGAACATATATCATACCAAAAATCATGTAAATTGATCACGTAGTTTTATTTTTATAAAGAAAATCATTTTACAGCGAATGTTTGCTTTTTCAATTCCCCACCCGTCTCTCCGTGTTAATAACGATTTTCTAAAATCTCTATTTGGAGTCATCTGCTTCGTCCCTTTCACAATATTTCAAGATGGCGCCGCTGCATCGTCGCTCGTAATTAAGACATAAGATTTGATTTTTTTTATTTCACATTTAAATAAGAGGAAGACTGGTGTCTAGTTAACCCACGTTGAATGTTAACAATGACTTTAAAAAATGCTTGCATAGCACGAACAGAATGGAGTGGGATGATTCCATGCATAAAAAAAAAAAAAAAAAATCCGTAATGGCGAAAGAGGCATTTCATGTAACCAATTTACCAATTATTTTGTCAGTAGATCGTAATAGGCGGCAGATGTCAGTTTTAATTATTAGTCTTATTTGATAGAACGAACACGTCTATCTCGATTAATACCTGCTTTTATCATGTATACTTCAATTGGTTGTTAGTGTCTCATACGATGTTGACACTCATCTCCGAAATACACCCAACCATTTCTTTAGTCGTTAGGTTCATCAAGAGTTGCTTAAGTCTCATTAATGAAAAGAAAAAAATGTGACTAATGTCTATCTTTAAACATTTACCTGCCAATTCTTTCTCTAAACTATCGTTGGATCTATGCCTAAAATATAAGACGGTTACGTTTCTGATTTTTTTTTCTTTTTAGATGAGGATTGGTTATTTCTATTATTTTGGTTTTTCGAACCACTGTTCTCATTTTGAGTGTCATCTTCACAACGTTTCGGTAGATGTAACTCCCGACCTTCTTCAGGTGTATTTTGTCGAACTTGGGAATGTCTCTGTCGAACTCGGAAATTAGGACGGAGTTTCAAACGGAACCCTTTATTTACTTCACGAGGTAGCATGCTCTCGTCCCGTCAGCCAGGATTGGATAAAGGTCCTAAGTAATTCGCAAACTGAGAATTGTACCTTCAACCTTCAGGAGAATATCACTTCTACAGCTGATTTGACAAATTTGATTGTTAATTGTCCGCAAGAACCCGTGGCGAAGGGTTAGCGTACTTGGAAAATCAATAGTAAAAGTGATATTCATTTGAAGGTTGAAGTTTCAATTCTCAGTGTGGGCGACCGAAAAATACAATTACGAATTACTTAGGAACTCTATCCAGTCAGAGCTGAAGTGAAATAAATAAAGGGTTCCGTTTGAAATTCCGTCCAAATTCCAGAGTTCGACAAGATACAAGTTAGAAGTTACATGGGCCGAAACGTTGTGAAAATGACACTCAAGATGAGAACAACAGTCCGAAAAATCCAAGTAATATGTATAAAAGGGTTATGGCTCTTTTGTTTGTATGCATAAACTACAACACGCTGACTGTTAGATCACCGAAGTTAAGCAACGTTGAGCCTGGTCAGTATTAAAATGGATGACCAGTTGAGAATATCAGGTGATGCAAGGCCTCTCTGGATTCCGTCTAACTACTGGAATTAGGAAGTTTCAACCCAGGAGAGAGAAGATAAGGATTGTGAAACCCTTGCTTCAATTACAAGTGAAGGCACGCTTACAGGGATATCCATTGTTACTTAGGCAAGAACGGAGGCGATTTTCATTCGGTTGTTTTGTTTTACGGCATCTCAACACTTTTCAGATTATTTAATGCCAAATTCGGACGTTTGGTAAAAGTTTTGATGCTTCAAGTTCTTTATATCTTCAAACATTTATTTATGGTGTTTTATATGTTTTTTTTTGTGTTACGGCATATCAACCCTTTTCGAGTTATTTAATGCTGAAGCCCGTCATTTTGGAAAAATGTAATGCTTCAAGTTGTCTATATTTTCAAATATTTATTCATGGTGTTTAATTTGGTTGTTTTGTTTTATGGCATGTTTACTTATAATGTGGAAAATACTAACAGCGCCATTGAGGGAACAAATTCATCATTTACTTTATATCCGCGATATAAAGTAAATGATAAACAGAGGAACAGAAAGGATGCCAGAAAAGAAGTGGAACACATCACCTATAATACATAGATCAAAGGATCTTGAAGGAGGTTAAAAGTAAATTACAAGAAAGCGTATAACTGGATCTTGCAAGCGTAGATAATAGAATGCCCGAGGATGTACAAAGCACCAAGCAAGATTATCAATTTAATAGAAAATGAAATGAGAACATGGAGACTTGAACTGACAGCTGATGGGCAATACATAACTGAGATAAAAATACAAATAGGGATCTTCCAAGGTAATTCCCTATCACGACTATATATCATAGCTATTGTGCCTCTGAACAATATACTAAGAAAATGCAAAGTTCATTAATACAGATAAAAGAATGAACCTAACGTACATGTATGACCTGAAACTGCTTGCAAAAAACAAAGACAGAACTAAAGCTAATAAACACAACCAGAATTTTCAGCTAGGATCCGAATTGAATTCGGTATGAAAAAGTGCGTCCTGCTGATCATGATGATGAGAAAACTGGAAACAGCGGAAGGTATAGTACTACCCAACTAAACTTAGATGAGCGCACTAAGTGAATATGAAAGCTACAAATACCTGGGAGTTCTGGGAGCAGACAGCATTAACGCAATAGAAATGAAAGGGAAAATTGGAAAGGATACCTCAGAAGAACTAAAAAAAATAAACTCTTCCAAACTAATCCAAATAGTAGAAACCCAATAAAAGGTATAAACATGGGCAGTGTCAATAGTAAAGTAATCTGGACAGTTTATAGGTTGAACCAAAAAGAACTAAAGAATTTCGACCAGAAGACCAGGACATTCATGGCAATGCACAATGCACTACACCCAATGGATGATACTCACCGACTCTATGTGAAAAAGAAAAAAAAAACGAGGAAGAGGCCTGATTTGTATAGAAGACCGTGTAAATATCACGAAAAAAGAATTAGCAAAATACATAATGCAGAACACCGAAAGAATAATATACGCAGCAAGAGACACTGAAAAAAAAAACATAGGAAAAGACGAGATGGTGAATAAGACAAGAAAAGAAAAATGAGAAAAGAGCGATGGACGATTCATCACGAAAAGTTAGACTAACGGAAACACTTGGAAATGGCTACAAAAAGGAAACCTAAATCCCTAATAACAGCCGCACAAGGTAACGCGATCAGAACCAACCATATCAAAGCAAGGATCGATACGGTACAAGAAAACAGCAAATGCAGACTCTGTGGACTAATAGACGAAACAATAAACCACGTAATAATTGAATGCAGCAAACTAACCCAAAAAGGAATATAAAAATAGACACGATCAAGTGGGGAAGGCAGTGTACTTGCAAATATGCAGACGATTGCATCTTGAACACCCAATTTAGATGGCATAAGCAGAAACCGGTAGCCGGACAGGAAAACGAAAATCACAAGATCCTATAGGACATGAACATACAAACGGATAAACCCATCCAAGCATGAAGACCAGATGTCATAATAGTTAACAAGAAGGAAAAGTTTTGCCAGATTGTAGAATTTACCGTTCCAGTAGACCACAGAGTGAAGATCAAAGAAAAGTGACAGGAAAGCGGAGAAAATACACGGAGTTGGTCAGAGGGCTCAAAGGGATCTGGGAGATGAAGAAAGTCAAAATATCACCAGTGATAGTAGGAGCACTAGGAACAATACCGAAAAACTTTGACAAAAAGAGTGAGAGAGATTGGAATCAAAGGGATGGCTGAGAAGATACAAGAGATAACAATAATTGAAACTGCAGAAATATTAAGGAAACCCCTTGAATGCGGAAACTAACGCAACACATGAACTATAGACACAAACTGGAAATACAGATACGGCTACAGATGTAAAACCTAAAGAATCATGAAAACTGATGCGATATAATTGTAAGATACCGCCCCACCTTTTTTTGTGAGTGTCATCATATACCACAACAAATAAGTGAGGAGGGTCAAGGAGGGCGGAAAGACAGAGGAGACAAAGCACTAGCCAGACCTCCGCTGGTTGAGTGCAAAGAGGACTGGGACCTTGGGGAGGCTTATTGCCATCCAATTTCCAGTTGGTCGCTGCCAACTAGTAATCAATGAGAAGCAGCTGTTGCGATAACGCAAATTCTTTTGCAAATCTTATCGAATGAGGTGGAGAATACTGGGAATCTGGGGGGACTTGTTGTAACTCAGACTCCAGAGAACGCGAAAAGTTGTTTTCAAAGCGAAATCTTTGATGACGGCCTGTGTGACTATTTCTAGTAAGTAAATAATAACGAAAGACAGTGCACAGGGGAGATACAAAGGTGAAAAAAAATGGCGGACGGACTATTTTCAGTTGTCGCCGATTCTAGTAACAGTCACGCACAAAACATGAGAAGACGTTAGTTGACTATAACTGAAATTTGATATAATCTCAGTTTGTCTTAAATATGAACTTGTATTTCGCTTCCAATCACTTTCTTGTGAAAGATGAGACAAGCTATATGACGTCCTGGCAAATTTACATCTCACTTCGAACTGTTGAATTAGACGCGCGTCTAGCTCTGGACGGAAATCAGTATTGTGCACGTGAAGTGAGACGCTAATCGCCTATGTGCGAGGCTGGAGATGCCTGTTTTCGCCAACCAAATTAAAACTCACTCCTACGCAAGGGATTGCGTGCACATATATGGGGGGGAAAAAAACCCCAACAAAACCTTCTACAAGCAAAACAGCGATTAACTAATGTCCTCCTTCCTCCTCCTACTTCTTTTTCTCTTTGTTAATGTAGCTCCCCCTTCCTTTTTTTTCATTCATTCTTTCTCTTATTTAAATGACGCATCCTGATAATAAACATTGTTTTTTCTTATCTTTTAGGGAATCTTTTTGCGGCGCATGCAAAGCCAAATGTTATGACGTCACCGGAAAAAAACGCCAAACATGTATATTCGGTAAGAAGAGTTCATATTTTCCATCTTTTATTATTTTTAAAAATAAATATTAAACTACAAGGTCGGTGGATATTGCTTGGTTAGTAAAAGCTAAGAATATCCATTATATCCATTATTAATTGCAAAAATGCTTCTAAAAGTTACTTACACTGGAGAGAATCCTGTACCTCTACAAGACTACCATTCGCTCATGTATGGAGTATTGTTGCCACATTTGGGCTGGTGCACCTGCTGCGAGTCTCTTACTCTTAGTCGGGGGTCAAAAAAGAGTCGCCAATCTAATAGGTCCCACACTGGCAGCTAGGCTTCAGCCACTGTCCCATCGACGAAATCTTGCATCCTTCTTCCTGTTTTACAAGCATTTTAATGTTAGGTGTTCCGACGAACTACAGCACTTGTACTCCCTCGACGTAAATACCCCTAACAAACTTGACAAGCAGCAAAATCCCACCCCTACACAGTAGAGATCCCAGGTGTAAAAAAAAAAAAAAAAAAAAAAAAAAAAACTTCTACTCTAATAGTTTCTTCCTTAGGACTGCTAAACTTTGGAATTTTCTTCCAGGTTCCTGCTTCCATGACTGTACTGACATACAGACGTCTGAGTGTAATGTAAACAGACACCCTGCTGCTCAACTCCCTACATAGTAACCCTGCACTCTGCTTTGTTTGGGGCGAAAATGCAAAATAAAAAATTTATAAATCTGCCTCTTATTTTCCTGGTCAAACATTACCAATTAGTCTCATGGACGCTGTCTTTTATGCTTTCTCTTTCTTTCTCTCTTTTTCATTTATTTATTTATTTTTTCTTTTTCTTTATCCCCCCCCCTCTTTCTTTCTATATTTTTCTCTCTCACCTTTTTTCTCTTCCTTCTCTTTCTTTATTTCTTTTTTTCTTTTTCTCTCTCTACGCCTTTCTCTGTGTGTGTCTTAACCCGTCTACCTAATAATTACATATAACCTCCATGTCACAACTAATTACTCCTGTATTTTCCCAATTTCTTTTCTAATCATTTCCAAGAAAAAATTACACTTACTTTTCTCTATATTCACAGGAAATCAAACGACCAGCTGATGTAACTGGGCACGTGGTTAATAGTGATGCAACCCGATCGGACTTGAACCCGCTATGTCAAGTCGATTTTTAACGTCACAAACCATTTTACAGACTATGAGTGGCGTGACAATGTACAAAACTAAGAAAAACCTTTTTTAAAATGAATATTTAAAAAAAAATATGAAATAAATTATATAAAACATAATTATTTACTTACCATGATTTTGATCTACAATCTTCGGACTATTGTTATCTATCTATCTATCTATTTACTCATCTTTCTCTCTCTCTCTCTCTCTCTCTCTCTCTCTCTCTCTCTCTCTCTCTCTCTAAAATATGTATATATATATATATATATATATATGCAGCGCACGCACACACACAGACACACACACACACACACACACAAACACATATATATATATATATATATTAATTTGTTGGTGGGTAAGATTGTTGGGTGACATCGTTCTAGAGAAGTTAATTCCTACTTATGAGAACTCGGCCTAAGTTCTTTGTAAAGAAGAAGTAAGTATATCACACAATAGGGCTTCGTTGCAGTTGGTTTAGTACGTGGCCTTAGTGCATAAGTACACACCGTCCTGAGATTATTATCGTTTACGTATGATCATATATTTTGTGAACGATAGCTAAATGTATAACACGCACACACACACACTCACACACACAAGAGACAAACAGAAGTTTGTATTTTATACATTTAGAAAAGAGAACATATTATGCACACATTAAAAGTGACACGCTTAGTGTTTGGTTAGACGTTTACATAAATACGTTTTGTTTATACATCACTATGAACTATTGAACATTGTATACACACTAGACGACACAATCCGGTACACGACACACACACACACACAGTGTGCATATATGTATGTGTATACATATGTGCATATATGTATATATGTGTGTATATATATGTATATATGTGTGTATATATATGCATATATATGTATACATATATATATATAATGTGTATATATGTATATATAATGTTTATATATGCATATATATGTATATGCATGTATATATATGTATATGCATCTATATATATGTATATATATGTGTGTGTGTGTGTACACTACTATGCTACATCCTCGTTATGTATACACACACGATCATACAACCGATCGTTATTTGGTACAAGTATGTATACACATCAGTATAAATCTCGTTTTCCCAGTTTGGGACTAAACATTTGGAAGATTTTTCAATTACATTCTGGAAATATTTTGTTTGTTAATGCATGTATTAAGTTTTATTTGGATTACAAGACATGAAACTTGAATGTATTGTATGTTTTTGTTCACAATGGAGTTTGTAACGCAGTGAATTACGTTAAAAGAAAAACATTAATATGGAAAGAACATTGTATTTGTTAAACTGATGGTCAGCGTATACGGTTTAAATGGGTTTAAGAAATGGATGTTTACGTAGGCGGTATTTTTTTTTTAATTATTTCGAGCACGACTCACAACATCTTCAGTAATCTATTTCGGACATAGTATGGGCCAACTTGTAGTATAAAAATCGGAAGCTCAAGAATGAAAAAACGTATTTTACTGTCCAATAGGAGTTTAGCTTGATTAGTTCCAGATATCGACTTGGGGGACATATAGGAATATCTCTCACATAGCGTAAATAGCGGACAAACAAAGAAAGACAAAAAGTGATAAAATAGAATGCCGCCAACACATAATGGGTTAATAAGTAAAATGTGATCCTAAATGGGAATTAGTGTTTACACGAAGATGTTAGACCTTAGCAACGTGAACGACAATG
Source organism: Euprymna scolopes (assembly GCF_053919585.1). Taxonomy (NCBI): domain Eukaryota; kingdom Metazoa; phylum Mollusca; class Cephalopoda; order Sepiida; family Sepiolidae; genus Euprymna; species Euprymna scolopes. The sequence goes on along the minus strand of NC_136504.1, from coordinate 36,579,877 downwards.
TTCAATATTAAGTCACTTTAAGATATATCCATGTGAGATGACTGTAGTTTTGTATTCTGGAGTACTTCACCGAAGACACTGACCCCCCCCCAAAAAAAAACCTGCACACCTCACCGCGAAAAGATAGTTAGAGGTTTGCCTGTAGAGTGCTTCCTCCTCAGCACAAACGTATGTTTAAAAGTAAGGATTATAGTTACGGAAAGTGTGCTTTTTTTTTCGAGGATCTGCGCCAGGTTTTCTGGAAGTTCAAAGGTTGGAAGTCCGAGCAAATCATTATATTAGAACAGGCACCTTGAATAATTGGGGGGCTGACCATATTTAACTAAGAAAAGAATGTTATTAAAATAAGATAAATATTTGGAAATAATAGCAGTTTTTAAAAGTCACAATAAAATATTACTGCGTCAAAATATTTTAAACCAGTTAAAGATACTAAATATTTATATAATAAAAGATTTGGAATTTCAGTTCGGAAATACAAAACATTAATAATTTCCAAGGTTCCGTGATAATAAAATAAGATTGGAATTTAATTAAAGCCAGTTTGAAAGTTTATATAAACAAAAGTTACGGTAGTAGCAATAATAAGGATGGCCTTTGACGTAACAAAGAAGCGAGATTTATGAAGTATTCATGTAAACAGTCAGTCAGTCAGGGAGTAGAACGAATGAGATTGAGTTGACATTGAAGCTGTTGGCTCGGAATATATCTGGTCTCTTGCGGACCATGGAAATATCCAGTCGACACATCCAGAGAAGATGTAGAAGTTAAGACAAACGCGGCAAACTCCGAAGGAAGCGTGAATAAAATTATCTGTGTATTATAACTTGGAGGGAGACATCTATTGCAGGACTTCAAGGAAAAGACTAACCGCCGGACATCATCGACTATGAAAAGGTATGTTTCCCGTTTGTCTGGTGCCCAACAGTTGTTTATTTGTGTCGGTTACAAGAAGGTATCTCAAATGTATTTGTCCTATTTGGGAACTGTCCGATTGAATTGGTGCATATATCCACACATACAAGAAACGCAGACACTGTTCGTTTTATGCATACACTCAAGAGATACGCTTAGGTTGGATTATACAACTACATGAACACTGGACGGCGCGATCCTCTATGTAGACACGTAATTTATATGAACACTTAGGTACATGCATCACAGAAGACACGTATATATACACACCAGTATGCTCCAATTATATTTAGAGAAAAAATACAAAATTAACGAGAATTTATCGCTGAGTACAGACACAAACAAATGCTTGTTTTTCATTTAAGTCCCTTTTTAGTAAGCAATACTTACGGTTGTTTATAAGGTGGTGGAATGTAATAATACAGTGTGGAACTATAAAATTGTCGCCCTAAAGAAAACAACACTGCAGTTTTATTTAAAAACTTTTTATTGAAAAAAAAAAAAAACAACTATTCAGGTAACTTGATTATGTAATAGAGCTGACATCTATTCAATATAGGCGCCTTTAGCCTCGATACGGGTCCGGAACTGTGAGCATGTCTTTTTCACAAGCGCCAGCGGGAACTCGGCGTATACTTGGTGGATGGCAGCGATCTGGCTGGCGTTGGTGTTGTGAGAGGTCATGTTAGTGATGTTCTCGACGTACAAACAAACGAAGTAGTCCAGCGGGTTCAGGTCGGGGGATGAGCGGGACAGTGAGAGAAGGATACAAAGTTGTAGCACTCCTTCTGAAGCCAGATCTGCGTGTCTTTGAACTTGTTGGTCGGTGCCGAGTCCGGCTGCCACACCCAGGGTCTGCCAGCAGTCACCTGATTGCACCAGGGGATCACCACACTCTTCAGCACATCGAGGTATACTTTGATGTTGACTTTGAAGCCTGCTTCGAAGATGTGGTGTGGCACTTGAAACAACGCCAAAGACCATAACTGTGGCCGGAAACTTTGTTTTCGCCACCCCAGGCAACAATTTTATCGTTCCACTCTGTATACCACTTTTGTTGATCTGGCACTACCAGATTTAACTGTTTAAATATATCGGCTTCCATAACTTAAATGCACTAAATATTGATATTATAGTTTTTCTTCTTCAATGTAAAAACTCAATTATGTTCTATAACCCCCCCCCCCAAAAAAAAAACAACAAAAAAAAAACCCCAACGCTTTTATCCTTCAAATCAACCAAATCAAACACTAACTATTTGAAGATATAAAAGCCTGGGAGCATACAAATCTTTTACCAAAATCGAACGCCAAAAGTGTTGATATGCCGTAAAACATAACAACCAAACTAGTTTAGTTGAATAATCGAACGATCGAAAATATACCGCAAGAATCCGAAGATTCTATTGCTGGCATTGGTTTCCCCGATATTTTTCTAGTCACAATTATAATTTCTAGAAAGACATCAGGTACTTACGAAAGGGACCATGTGAACATCCTAAATGAAAGCGATTTTTGTGGAACGAATTTGGGACACCTAGGTCGTCAGTCTGTGTCGTTAACCACTGAGCCAACCTCATCAAAATAAATAAATAAATAAATAAAATAAATAAATTCTGATTATATATGCATTGATAGTTATTAACGCTTGGGCGATTTAGAGATCGTTGTGTAAACATTCAGTTTTCGGTTCGAATCATGAGTCACCAGTTAGGTTGGTAGTCGTTAAGATTTCTTAAAAACTTGTACACGGACATCCGGCTGCGGCAATAGCAGCAGCAGCAACAAAAAAACACAATTCGGTCATTGTTTTCAAAGACCATTATCAGAAAACGATGAAGTACCCAACCGTAAAACAATTTCATTATAAGTGGATGTAGTGTTACCACGTTTTTAAATAAGCGGGTCTGAAACTACTTACCCTGATTCGACCAACTGACTGCAGAATTACCATGTTCCTATTTACTTGCCTCCTCACGAGGGAAGAGTTAGACACAACGTCGCTTTTTAATGTGGGGAAAATACAGCTCACCAAAACACGGGCACTCTAAATAGGAACAAAAATAAAAAAAAAATCGTCTCAGTCCCGAAGAATTTCTCCACTGACCGAAGACAGAAAAAGTTAAATGTAGTATCACAACAGATACTACGCTTTGTTCTTATTTATTTGCTTCTCTATGAGGGTAGAGCAAGACACATGGTCGGTTTTTAATGTAGGGAAAATCTAGCTCCCCAAAAAGGGGCACTTTGAGTAGGAACAAAAATAAAAAAAAATATGTCTAACCCATGAAGGATTTCTTCTCCACTAACCGAGGACATACTCTCTGCCTGTTTCCTTCAAACTCTAAACACTAATTTCCACGTATCTCCAAAAGACTATCTTTCTTTCTAAAAGACGTCCTACGTTTTCGTCACGAAGACAATCACCTGATGTTTATAGATGTCATTAATTCTGAGTTGTCAACTAAATTATTATGAAAACATTTTAAAGTTAACATTCCTAAATGAACGTAAATAAATATTTATTCTGAATATGTTTAGGGCTTGAATAATCATAATAATCGTCGATAAGCCCACCTTTCGGCATTGCCCAGTCAACATCCAACAACCGTAAAAACCAATGTAATATGCGCATATGCTTTCGTCAACTTAAAATACAGTTGCGGGGGATGAACTGTAGATTTTAGTTTAAAATCAATAAATATTTATCATTTTAGCATTTGTACCAACAATAGACAATTAAATTTTTTGAAAAAAAATTACAAATATAATTTTTGGCATCGGAAAATTGACAATTTTTTTTTCCGATTCCAATACTCCAAAAACTTTCGATTTTTCCGATTCTCGATTCCCAACGCAGTTTAAAGCACCCATAAAATAAACTTGTCCACCAACAACCACTGTAGATGACTTCCCTTTCTACCTCAAACTAAACAGAAAGCCCACGAACAAAGTTCATTTCCAAGAACTGTTCGTCTGTGGAACACAATACCAGGGATCTGCTTCCCAGCTGGTTATAACATGGTCTTCTTCAAGTTTGATATTAACAAAATCATATATAGCCGTCTTCTTAAATAATGAAATTATGCCCAGTTTCAAACATTAGGGGATGCCCTTTTCTCCTCCCTGCAACCTTTTTCGCCCAGAAGAGATGTTACGAGTCTGTCTGCTTTTTCGTTATTTTCGTGGCAAGTGCTCGTCTGAGCTCCAATCTATGAGCTCCCCTCGCCAAACTTTCACGAGAAACACTCGTCTAACTGAAAACACTATCAATAGTTTCGCCCACTCTTTTTCTGTGCCTAAACCTAAACATATATTCCATGAACAAAGTTTCTTTCTTAGAACTACACGCCTGTGGAACTGTCTTTCGTTTGCCTGCTTTCGAGCGGACTACAATATGGTTGTCTTCAAGTTCAACGTAAACAAGTTCTTGATGCGCCGTTCCACCTGTTAACAGATTTACCGAATTTCCATTACTAACGGTTACTATATTGTCTAATTGACTACTGTACGCTCTTTAAACCTTATCCTCGAGTGATAAGTGGTGATGTTTATGTAAAAAAAAAAAAAAATCTCGAGATGTTATCTCACCGTCCACCTGACAAATTTGTAACTTTATTCTCGAAATGTCTCATTACTATATAAAAACGAGTGACACATCAATGAAAACGGTATTCATACTTGCTTGCATGAATATGTACAACACCTAGTAGGTATTTATTTGCTTCCCTCACGAAAGTAAATTAGACACAAGGCGTTTGCGTCACCTATGCCAGGTAAGTAGCAACTAGTATTTCCACTTGGTCACCAATACGGTACTGACCAGGCTCAATGTAGCTTAACTTCGGGCATCTAACAAGAAACAGTACGTCAACGTGGTTATATAGTATATGAAAAAATAACGTTGTTTCAAGAAAGGATTACAGATTTTGTTTATTTTGTTTAAAAAAAATTGTATTCTTTAAATAATGACCTCTATTCGTTGTACACTGTTGGAGATTGTTTCTGAAGTTTTCGATCACTCGAAGAGTCATCACAGAACCATCTTGAAGAACAGCGTTGGTACATGACGTGCCATCTTTCTAACGCGTTCGTTCAATTTCTGAGCATCTGTTACCATAGGCTCGCAAACCTAAAATACAAATGCGACAATTCAATTTGCGTTTTTTATTGATTAAGATTCTATTTAAGATTTCTATTGAAACTTAGCAAAGAATACATATCAAATGAACGCTGAACAATGGCTCGTCGAGATGCGACGACGCCTTCAAAATACACAAAGATTTTCATCGGAAATTATTGAATATTTGCATACGAAAAGCGTACATATTTGCACGTTATGTAAACGAAAAGGAGAAGAATCTTACTAGAAATAAATAATTAAAAAAAAGGACAGTTTAATCGGAAGAAAAACCGACTAAGTGTGAGTACTGTATCTGTCTCTCTCAATCCTTGTCTCTCTTTGTTTTCTATCTGCCCCTTCTTCTATTCATGTAATTGTGTGTGCATGCACGTGCGTGTCCAGCGAAATAAACGCGGGAATGTTCTGTCATGAAAACGAATGAATCCAAAACCATTTTCCTTTGCACATTATCAGAAATAATAATAATAATAATAATAATAATAATGATAATAATAATAATAATAATAATGATAATAATGATGATAATAATAATAATAATAATAATAATAATAATAATAATAATAATGATAATAATAATAATAATAATAATAATAATGATAATAATAATAATAAGAAGAAGAAGAAGAAAAGAAAAAAGACAAACAAGAATATAAAGAAAAACACGAAGAAAAATAAGAAAAAGTAGAAGAAAGGGAAGAAATGTAGAACGCGAGGAAGGAGAAGGAGGAGGAGGAGGAGAAGAAGAAGAAGAAGAAGAAGAAGAAGAAGAAGAAGAAGAAAGCGTAGAAGAACAATGCAACGAATAAAAATACGAAAAAGAAGACAACGAAGAAGAAAACAAAGAACAAAAATAAGAGAAGAACAAAAAAAGACGTAGAAGAATACGTACACGCAGACGAACACAAGAATGCGAAGAAGAAGGCAGCGAAGAAGAATACGCAAAAGAAGAAGACGAAAGTGAAGAAGAAGGCAGCGAAGAAGAAAACGAAAAAGAAAACGAAAAAGAAAACGAAGAAGATGATGAAGAAGACGAAAAAGAAGACAAAGAAGAATATAAATAAGAAAAGGAAGAAGGAGACGGAGAAAAAAATCTTAAAGAACTTGCACAGTTGTAAATGACATAAATAGTTCAAGTGCCGTAAAACTGCATTCCACAAACGTAAATATTTCCTTGTTGGACATGGCAAGCATTCGTTCTTATAAATCAAGTATAACGGAATTGCCTTGCACGTAAGTGGAATCTTTTATTTTATAATGGAGATTTCGTGCATGGTTGAGGCTAAAATATGAAGAATATAAAAACGGAATATGGAAATTCAAAATAATATCATCATATCGTGACCATCATCATAGATGGCCTGTCAGCTGAAAAATAACGTCATCGCTATAGGTCCTAGCAAGCAAGATAAGTGGAACACAGACTGTCGATAATGAGCAAACAGTTTTTTACAGAAAGCGTTAGAAAACTTCAAAATTGGATTAAAAAAGATAAACATGATACTTTGTACTGAAACTCATCCAATAGTAATAATAAAAATATTAATAATAAAAAACGAATAGAAAGGGAGAAAAGTTGTTAAAAGTTTAAAAAGAAAAGAAATACGATTTGATTTGTATGAAACTGAAGTTCATTCAATAGAAATAAATAAAAATGAACAATAAATAGTTTTTAAATAAAAAACAATATTTTAAAAATCAAAACTGAAAAACAAACGATAGATTAATTTAACTGAAATGCGAACAATAAATTAGTTTAACTGAAATGCGAACAATAAATTAGTTTAACTGAAAAACGAACAATGAATTAGTTTAACTGAAAAACGAACAATAAATTGGTTTAACTGAATAACGAACAATAAATTAGTTTAGCTTAATAATGAACAATTAGTTTAACTGAATAACAAACAATAAGTTAAAAATTAAATTCAAACAAATGTTAGTACAAACAAAGTTACTAAGGTAGAAATATTTCAAACATTGAAAATAAAAATTTTCAAAAATTTGTTGTAGAATTTAATTAAAAGTTTGAATTTTTCTTTTCCTGATATTGTTTTTTTTTACTAATATTGTCATTCTCTTTGCGACAAAAATTGTTTATAAGGGAATTCGATGAACTCCATAACAGCATTTTTTCAATTTGCTGAATAGTGTGACCCTCATCATAAGAGTCAACATGAAATAATCGATTTTGATCAGCCCAAATATTTAAAGTTATGTACATGGCTAATTTTCTCTGATGAATCGAATGTAAAAAAGAATCGCATTTTGTAAGTTTGTTTATAACTATATAATTATATAAGACAAAATTATTAGTTATATAATTTGGGTATAGCAGAGAACCTCTGTTAATAACCTGAAAGTAGCTGTTTAATTCAGCTATTTCTTCAACAGCCTCTCTTTCGGATAGTACATTTTTGCAGCTATTGCATTTCAGTTTTTTGAAAACTGTATGACAGCAATAACCTGCTAAGTATAATATAACATGAAGTACTTCCTTGCATTGATTAACATCATGTTCTGTTACATATATGTTAAATCTATAAAGATGTAACTCTTGCTCCCTTGTCATTTCATCCCAGTTAGTTTCTTTTAAATTTTTCAATTCAATAGTTCGATTATTAATTGGTAAGCTCAATTTTAAAACTGATAACATTCTGAGTTTTTTTTCACATTCATACACCTGACGTATCGATATATTATACTGATCTCCACTAGGTTGTCGATACTGGCTAAACCTTGCCTCAGGGTTATCTGCCTGAACCTTTTCGTATAATATATACACCATGTTCAGTACATTTATACAATATTTAGTCAATTCTAAAATTGCGTAAGTAGTATGGTGCAAAGCAGTATGTTTCCTTTGTTAACTTACCAGTTCTTCCAGGAATGCTATTCCAAGTTTCTAACCAGTCACAGAACATATTTAGGAAACTATAATTATCACTATTTAATGTAAGTGGATTAGCATATTTATTACAAAGTCGACAACCTTTATATGGTGTTTTCACATTCAGTATTGTCCACAAAATATAAAATATTTGAATGTATTCTGCGATTTCTGCATAATTTGGCAAGCATTCCTATTTTCCTAAGGTTAGCAAACCTTGAATAGTATATTCGTTGAAAATTTGCAAAACCAAATTAACATTTTGCCTTTCAAAAGTAGTCGGAGAAAGATCTTTTGACGTCAACTTATAGCAATATTTCACAAGTGATTGAGATTCTAGGGCATAAAGTTTATGCAAACTAAAAAATTAAGCACTTTTGATGTTATCTAATTCATGATTTCCATTATAACAAAACTTTGGGAACATCATGCATTTACGTTCATCTTTTTGGCCAAGCCAATTGTTTCTAATGAATTTTAATATATGCACTGAGAAGAAAAGAGGGCTAGACGTTCTAACTGGATGGGGATATACAATTGAAAGCTTTGATAGGCTAGAAAAGAAAGACATAGCTTTTTTATTTATTGCATTATTATTTGTTATATATATCTTAAACTCTACATCTTCTAAGCCAATTATTACACGTTTAATTATGTCAAATAAGTTCTCAGCTAGAAGACATTTAGTTGGCATAACATGCACAACATCTTTATATTGTGAGAATACACTGCTAAGTATAAAAGCAAATGCACTTGTGGCAGGTTCATTGCTGTTTTTAGCTAAGCCAACAATATTACCACCTTTATAATCAAGATAAGGTTTGAGATGCATTTCATCAACAAGTAAAAATACTGTGATGTCGTTCTGCATTAGTAACTTGAACTTACTTTTAATATACATGAGAAAATTGTTATCGTGTTGTTCAATGACAGGAGTCATAGAAGTTGATAAGATTAATCTTCGAATGGTTGAATAGCATGGTAAAATTACATTGTTAGTGTCTCTTAACATTCTGTATCCTCTAGGGGAGCAGTTATATAATAAGGAAGAAAATACTCGCTGTATGTCTTCAGGTCGGAAATGAAGTTCATATACCTAAAGAAATAATTTAAAAGAAAATCGTACCATGTTTGACTTAATACAAAAAAAAAAAAAAAAAGAAAATTATATGACAAAAACGATAAAATAAAAAAAATAAGGTAAATGTGCAGAATTAGTCCACCCTCGAAAAATCCTTTTAAATTACCACTTTTACAGGTTTTCGGGGGGGGGGCGTTGAAAACGAAAATAATGTTTAAAATTACGGCAAACTAGTAGTTTCCAAGATATAAAGAGACGTCAGTTAAAAAAAAGTGGGGGGGATCATTTAACCTAAAACAACCACCCACTTTATGGCCATTTTTTTTTTACATGGGCAACGAGCAATTTAAAAAAACCCAAACATTTTCGCCTCAAACAAGGCTAAGTGCCTCCTTGATGTAGGAATGAACACAACCAAACGTAAAATGAGCACCTACAGTTGACATCCTCTCCCCGACAAAAAGTCTGTTTACACTTTTTGAAAGGGGGTGCTCATTTTACGTTAAACTGTGTTCATTGTACGTTTACTCCCAACCCCAACATAAAGGTGGCCATACTCATTTTTCTTCGCTTTTATTTGTTGAAAAGAAAGCGCCCTAAGTTTTACGTTAAATTTGTATAGAAAAGTGATCCCCCATGTTTTAAAAATAACATTTCTTCATATCTTGGAAACTAATCGTTTGCCGTAATTTTAAACGTTATTTTCGTTTACAGCGCCACTAGCAGTATCAGAATTTTGGGGAAATTTTTGACAACCCCAACACAAAACTGCGAATAACATACAAAACTTGTCATTTCTCCGGTTAAAAGTGGGTTGTTTATTTTCTTTATGGAATATACTTCCAAAATAAAATATTAAAATTGTTTAAAAAATAATAGAAATATTATTTTTTTATTGCCGGCATTTTGTAAACACCTTTTTTTTTAAATAAAAAAATAATATTTCTATTATTTTTTTAAACAATTTTAATAGTTTGTTTTAGAAGTATATTCTCCAAAATTCTGACACCTATAGGGCCACGATATTTACCACAAATAATTATTAATAAGCTTTTGGGATAACAAAAACGGTCATAAACTTTAAAAAAAAGTTTAATCTATTTCACGCTGAGATAAATATTGCACAGTAAAATAGTTGAACTAAAAAGATAAATGATTTTTCTTATTTAGAATTATTTAAACAAGAAATTCCGTTTTTACGATATCGCTTTTATTAAATTGTTAGGTGAAAGTACATAATATTTTCACCATACTCCCCATTTTAACTAAATTTCTAAATAATAATTTATTATTTCAGTACATAACTTAAATTACATGTAAAATTCATTTTTTTTATATACATACTTTCATTTTTATTTTAAAATACGTTCTAAAAAAATAAATAAATAAAAAAAGGCGCATTTTTTAAAAAATATCTCAACTATTTTAACACTTACTCTGCTATATTTAGATGGAGTTAAATCCTTTCATTTTATTGCATTAATCCACTGGTAAATTATTTCCTTTTTTTGGGGAAATGAAAACACGGTAACTTTTGGTCCGTTTTCATAGTTACCTCGGTATTTTGGAACTATACATCTCGACGGCATGTTTAAATTTATTTAACCCCACAAAACTTTAAACAAACTTCCGGTTTAGTCATGAGACACGTGACCAAATTTTAACAGACCGGTGTTCATGACGTCACCAGACTAAATTATAGTCGTCGCTAGGCTATCATATTACGGTAGCCACGATCATATACACTTGCATAGAAATACATTAAATTATATCCCGATTTGTGCTTTCAAACGTGCGCTATATCTACAGGGTGTCCCAATAGGATGTATGCACTCGTTAAATGACCATAAAACCAACATTTATAATAATAAAAGAAAAGTTTCATACATCAAAATACTGTGGACAAATATAGAAACCAGTAATAATCGAAAGTGTTCAAATTATTGGCCATGGTGGTCCATGAACAGCTGACAACGCTCAATGATTGAATTGAAAACGTTCCTAATCAGTTCAATTGGTATGTTGACACATCTTCTTTCAATGGTTGCTTTCAACTCATTCATTGTAGATTGTTTTGTATTGTGAACCCTGTGTTTAACATGCACCCCCCCAAAAAAAATCTAGAGTTGGGGGGGGGGGTCAAATTCGGTGAGCGTGGACAGTACTCGATACTTCCTCTTCGTTCTAACTATCTGTTTCGCAGGTGACTATCAAGATATGCTCTTACGTCATGATGATAGTGAGGAAGTGCTCCACCCTGCTGGAAGTGCCATTCTTTATTCCTAAACATCTCTTGGGGACGTGGTTTAGCGTATTTATGTAGAAAGTTGAGATAATTTAAAGAGTGTATACATTTTATTGGGACACCCTGTATTATGGCAAAACAAAATATTTTATTCTAGCGTTCCCTAACCAGATTTCACGGAAACGTAATATCCAGCTAGATGTCACTAAGAATTCCGTAAGAACAAACGAAATTAGCTAATGCACCTTAAAACTTTTATTTATTTATTTTTCATGGAAATGCGCCAGACAAGGTATGAAGACACTTGCATTCTTTATTATAGTAATCCAATCTATAAAACTGTATGTCTGTGTAACGTTACGCGTTAACATTTAAAGTCCGTCGCAATAACAAAGAGACAAAAGGAAAGTCAGTTCGCTTTTTCGTTTTTTCCAATCGTGGTATTTCAACAACTTACTGCCTCGTTTAAACAGTTCATTTCTTGCATCAAAATGTCTTTTTAAGACCCTCTCGTCACTCGTGCATCGCTCCCTATTCCGGACATGTTTAGAACACCTGCTTTTCTCTCGCTTCTCTGGCCGCGTGTCGAACACATGCTTCTACGAATATCGCTTTTCCATCCACATGTGTCCTTTTGTCTCTGCTGTGACGTTACATCGCATAGCCGGCTTGGTGATCTGCATATGTTTGCTATCAAGTGCTATTGCTGCTAAAAGTATTAGCGGCTCTGTTACATTCGTCTCCTCCAAGACGCAAGGTCGTTAAGCGGCGCGAGGTGTGAAATGATTGCGTTTTTGTGGACCGTTATTTTCTAGCTTTTTAGCCGGTAAAAATATCTGCAGAGAAGTTAAAATTATAATAAAAAAAGAATTTGGCAGGCGTACGTTGACTAAGCCTGTTATTTGTGCGCATGCGCAAATATATGCAGTTATACGGTTCATTTTTAACAATTTCCTATCAATCTGCTAATAGTTCGAATGGTAATGACTAAGGTTGGGGCATTATATTTTGATTTTGATTATAGCTGATGGCATCCAAGCACAATATAACATATAATAATAGATAGAGAATTGACTATATATATAAAAAAATGAAATCTGCACAAATTAAAATATCATATTTAAGCGTATTTTACGACCGGGCCGCGCCGGGGGCCAGCTAGTATTCTTATATTTATTAAATTTAAACCAACGTTTATGACTGCATGTGAAGATTAGTTCCTGTCTTGAATTTAATAGGGTGGTTGCATTTTTTATATCTTCATATTTCAAAATCTTTAGGGTCTCTTTTGTACATAGTGCACAGAATTTATCTCCTGGTTTATATGGTTTGCAAGATATATATATATATATATATATATATATATAAAATATATATGGCGATTAAGCTACACTGAATATTCTGCGTTTCATCCACTATAGGATTCGTCAGGCTTATGCGCGAATTCTGTGGTTGCTTCTTGTTTTTATATATGTTGAGGATTTCTAGTTAGCCAATCAGCTTTCTAGTATCCACCGCGCCCCTTCCTATCAGCCAATGGGCATGCATTTTATCGAACAAAGAATCTGTTTTAGAACTAGGTTAGTGGTTTAAGGTAGACGTTTTCCTTCCTTTTTTGATATATATAAATATACCTATGTGTACACACACACACATGCACATATATATACATATATATATAAATATATATATATACATATATATGTGATCGTTTATGTATATTCATGTTTATTTAGTTTATTTATTTGTTTGTTTTCTATTTTTATTGTTAGTTTTAAAGCTATTTTGTATCGCTATCCTGGAGTAAGTTTTATTTTGTGAACACAGTTGTTTGCTATTTCTCGTCTACAGTTTAATAGATTTTTAGGTTCTTTAAAGTACAGGATAGCAAATTTTTCATGGAGGCATAATTTACATGGGTCGTCTAAATGTCTGCACGTCGTAGCTTGTTTCATTATTTTCCATTCGACTACCGGCGAATGTCCGCTTTCTTTGAGTTCCCAGTATTTATTCGCTAGTGTTGTTTTTATACGGTGTTTTTTTATTTTTGAATGCGCTTTTGTGGTCATAGTATCGGGTTTTGAAATCTAAGGAAGTCATGCCTATGTAGTATTTCTTGTTATTCGGGTTTTCTTTTGCAAATATTGTTGCTTGATAAACTACGCTTTTTGTTAGACATTTATTTTGGACTGGGCAAAGTGTGCGCTGTTTACGCATAAATCTATACTTTCATATATTAGGTTTATGTGAGTAAATGAAATAGTTATATATATATATATATATTCCTTTCTAGGGATCATATCACTATCTTCGATTACACTGTATTGCACACTGATTGTGGCATTCTCGTGAGTTTTCTTAGTATTACTAATTCTGTGATGGCACATGGCAAATTGAAAGCAGGTGTTTTGTTTGTGATAATGTCATTAGAAGATTACCAAACGGCTTTATCTATTCGGTTTGTTTTTTTCAAAATAGCCCTTCCCTTCTTACACGTATTACCTTCACCACGGTTGAGGAAACCAAGAATATCAGAGGACGGCTAAAATCTAATACTCTTTACCCAAGTTAAGGGCGTTCATCTACGTTCATATACATACACCGTTGTATTATTTGGATTAATCGGACCAATGGTCTAATCTTGGGTGCTATTTGCACATTGGTCGATGTAACTCCGCGTGCCATTTTTGGTAAAGGAAAAAGTTGTGACATACACCGGAAGAGTTACAGGTTACATCGACCAGACGTTACGCAAATAACACTCAAGATGAGAACAATAGTAAGATAAATCCAAATTATACAATCATCTAAAAAAAAATCCGAATTGTAATACATACACGTTTATCTGAATACATACAGCGCCTAGTATTTCAAAATGGTCACCCATCTGATACTGTTCAGGTTCAACGTTGCATTGTGCCGTATATAAAAAATGACTTTCGTTTAAAGAATTAAAGATTTTGTTTACATGTTTTCTTTTTAACTACATCCTTTAAATGGTGACCTGTTTTTGATATACACTGTTGGTGACATTCACTGAAGTTTTCAATCACTCGAACAACGTTACAACATGGCATGCCCTCTTCTCATCGCATTCGTTCAATTTTTGAGCAATCATGTGTTACACATAAGTAACTCTCCGTTAATGGCGGTTATCTAGTGTGAATTTTTACAGGGGTCGCATCGAGTGCAGTATAACCCAGATTTGTAAAACAGAATTGTAAAACAGGTTTGAATGCAAGAGAGGTGACGTTAAGTTGAGGCAGACAAAACAGGAGGTGAACGATAACAAATGACAAAGTGACGGATGATGTCGCGTTTTTCTAGTGAGAGAAAACTAACGTTTTCAAATCAGTCAATCAGTGGAAGCCGTGCGAGAGAGACACTGCCAATAGTGTAGAAAACTGAGTATTTCATCGACTGTTACTGATATCTCTGTCTACGTCACTCATTTCAGTAACTTACTAAATAAAGTTAGGAAATAAATAATTACGTAAGGTGACATTAGTCTATATCTCTCTTTCTCCTATGTTTAGTCTCTCCAAATAAAACCATATATGAAAACTGTCAGCGAACGTCTCCTTTGTGTGTCTTTCTTCATAAAAAATAGTCTTATTTGCCTTAGTTAATTAGACGAACCGATCGACGGCTACTCATGAAACAGTGACGATGAAGAGAATAAAAAGACATCGTATAAACACCTCGCACATGTATGTATAAATATTTTTATTGTTAGCTACCAGGACCCGTGTACCGGCAGTGTCCGGTGGAAATATGGCACAGAAACGAAATAATCTTTGATTATCTAATACATTATCGTATGTGAGACACGTAAATTACTTACGATAAAAGCTAAAAACATTAACACAGATAGATAGCGACGATTGCTAGTGCTAGCTATTCTCGATTTAAGAAAAAATGCAGATATGTTGCCAAAATGAAAACATCTGGCTTTCAATGTCATGCATTGTCTGGCAGTGGCAACTAACGGAATCCACTGGCTGTCATTGTTGGCGTTGATGGTTACATGCGATTAATGTTGTTGTAGAGCAGTTACTTGCATTCACAACCGTCATTGTCAATTCTTGGCGGTCAGTGTCGATCAAATGCAAATTCATCATTTCTCAAAAAAAAAATAAATAAATAAAAAAAAACAAAAAAAAAAACGAAACACACACACACACACACACACACAAAACACAACTATATTACTTACGGAAGCTATCGAAAAAGAACTCATAAATTATTAGCAAAATGAAAACATTATTGGCACTATGCGATAGTTTTTTTTAATGGAAATAACTCTAGACAGTGAGCGGAGCCACTTGATGTAACGAACTTATAAGAACGAAAAATGACTATTGAAAAGACAGGACATACTTAATTGCCGTTTATAGGTAAGTCATTTTTCCAAGTTTAAAACAAAATTGTATTACATATCGTTATTCTCACGCCAACATTTTTTCATTGAAATTCACCAGCTGTGATAATCAGGCTTTAGTAGGGTGTATTTCAATTTCTGTTGTATCTGTTCATTTAAACTTAAACTCATAAAAATTTTAATATCTGTACGAAACAAGTCTGGAAATTCATTGAAAGACCCTCGTACATTTGAGTCTTAGAATTCTTTCCCTCGAAGCTAATTTATACAAAATTATGTCCACTGGAACTTACATAAGTGCATTAGCAAACACATAGGTGATAGTTTTTTTTAAAATGGAAATCGCTCTAGACAATAAGCGAAGCCACTCGATGTAAAGAGTTAACAAGAACGAAAAAATGATTATCGAAAAGACAGGAGTAAACAATCAACAGGAAAAGATGTTGTTTTTTGATATTACCAGAAACTCGCCATGAAGCAAGCGAACAACAGAAGATATTGTATTTTGAAAGAAACAGCTTGCCTTGTAGTTTTTTTTATATAATCATATTTTTTGTAGCTGTTTTCACTTGCAAAGTAATCCATTTCGGCTTATAGTTAATGTCGTTTATCAGGAAAGAAAACGGGTTGTTTCAGTCTCTTCCGCTTCTTAGTTTTTTTCTTTTCTCGTAGACTTGTACAGAATGATGTTCCCATTTACAATGCCTCCTCACAGGACAGAGTTAGACACCAGGGTCTTTTTTTAATGTGGAGAAAAGGAACAAAAATAAAAATTGTCTCGGTCGTGAAGGATTTCTCCTCCACTGACAGAGAACAAGAAATTGAAATGCAGCATCTGAAGAACAGATACTACACTTTGATCTTGTCCCGAAAGAATGATGTTTATTGTTTTTTTTTTCTCTTGAGGTATTTCATTTCATTTCTTAGTCTATTCACTCGTTAATTTGTATATAATCATGTTTTTTTTTGAGAGGGTATTTCATAGCGTCCTCCAGATAATATCGGGTGATCAGGAGAGAATACGCACCGTTTCGGCAGTCTTCCTCTCGACAGCTTGTTCGCGTATCGCCCCCTCACTGGTGCGAGGCCCTATTATCTGAATTGCATTTGAGTGAACAGCCCATTACAAAATAAATGACGTTTGATAACTAAGCGGTTCCGGTGACGAGTTAAGACGCGATCATATCGGAAACAACAACAACAACAACAACAACAACAGCAACAACAACAACAACAACAACAACAACAACAACAACATATATATGTATATAAATAAAATAAAACAAATAAAATATGTATATATACATTAAAATTTAAAAAATACATAAATGAATTAATAAAATCATTAAATGAATAAATAAACTTACTCACAGAGATAACTATCCTGCAGACTACCATTTCTCGCGGTATTCCTCTTTGCCCAGAACTACATTGCGTATTGTTCAGTTATCTCTATGAGGTGTTTGCTGGCTGCAATTCTTTTTCGCCTGGCTTAAAATGTGATATAGGGAGCCTGCAAGGAAACCTCTTGCTCCAATCTCAACAACTCGAAGTTTTGCAACATAACCTCCACAGGTCAGCTCTCCTTTTAGATCTCCGTTCTTCTCTATCACGTATTGATGTTGTTTTTCTACCCGGATCTTATAAGGTATAGGAAATTTATTCAAGATGAGTATTTTCCTTGTTACGGCTTGCTCGCGTATCGACTTCCCTCACTGATGCTAGGCTCGATTATCTGAATTGCATTTGAATGAGCTATAAAATGACTTTTAAGCATTAAGGAAATAGATCTTGTCATAGAAAATCATATAAAGAACAAAAGAAGTGTATTACGCCGGCTCAGTTTCCCTAAAAATTTTTTTACACGGTGGTCACCACTTATCAAGGCCCGGAAGCCACTCAGGGATAAGGGTTATTGCAAGTACAGTGTGGAGATTTAATGAAGTGTTTACTTAAGAGGGCGGTTCATTAGGAATTTGTTAACGTTGGACTTAAAGACATCCAAGTTGTAGTCAGGTGGGAAGCAGGCAGACGGAACAGAGTTACACAGGCGTGCAGTTCTAAGAAAGAACTTTGTTCATGGAATCTACGTTTTGATTTAGACACAGATAAAGAGTGGGGGAAATTTTTCACAGTGGATTCAGCTAGACGGGTGTTTTTCGTGAAGGATTGGCGAGAGGGACCAGGGATTGGAGTTCAGATGAGCACCTGCCATGGAAATAACGATAAAACAAGGATAGGCTCGCAATGCCTCTTCTGTGGGAGAGAGGTTGCAGGGTAGAGAAAAGGGCATCCCCCACTAAGCGACGAAGTCTATTTTGTACTCTGTCAAAGCAGGATAGGCTGTTTTTAGCAGCTCCTGCCCATATATGGCAGCAGTATTCCATCCTTGGACGTACTTGGCTTTTATATAGATAGAGAATTGCATCAGTAGTGAGATATCTTCTGGAGCGGTAGAAGGATCCCACCATCTTTCCAGCGACCTTGGCAACAGACTTGATGTGCGTGTTCCATTTCAGATCAGGAGTAAGGTCAAGCACAGAAGTTTGTCAAAACATGGGGCTTCTCCTAGACGAGATCCATCCATTTCAATTGATGCCAGATGGGGATCAGAGCGTTGATGATGTAAATGAAAATAAATGAAAAGTAAATGAAAAGTAAATGAAAATAATTTAACTCGAAATAATCTTTATTTCTCGACTACTTACAAACGGATTTTTCTACAGACCTGGATTACACACACCTTGGATTATTACACACATTTTAATGCCAATACCAGCAAATTCATAGTAAATCCATTTGCTAATATCTTTTTCCGTATGATGAGAAGAAAGTATTTCTTTGAAACTTCGCAGATTAAGGAAATGTTAATATTTCTTACTTGAGTATCCTGTCAAACAATAAATTCAGGTAAAATCTAATTTACAGTCTTAAATTGTTTTTACACACACACACACACACACACACACACACACACACACACACACACACACACACACACACACACACACGCACACACACACACGCACACACACACACACACACACACACACACACACACACACACACACACACACACACACACACACACACACACACACACACACACACACACACACACACGAGCTGGCAATCAATCAATTTCATAAAAAAATTGGTGATTTCATCGATTTCAATTGCAATAATATTCTGGGAAGATGGAACACTTGTTGATCTTCATTACATCCCTAACAGCCTCAGGTTTCCGTACTAGTACATTGTAGCTTCCTTCAGTCTTTAAAGACTATGGATACCCACTGTAAGAGTGCCTGCACGTGGAAGTTTTGGGCAAGTGTTGCGCAATATCCAACCACACCTCGCCTGAGTCGGTGTAGTTAAATATCAGCAGTTAGTGGCGGTTTAAGACGACTGAAAACGCTATGGAGATAAGCGAAGATCACATACAGCGCCTAGAATTCCCAAACGGTAACCCATCTGGTAGTACCTAGGCTCAACGTTGCTTAACTTCGCTTTCGATTCGTCCACGAGTCATCTCTTTTCACTCCTGCACACTTTTACTTCAACACCTGAAGATGATTCGTGGGCGAATCGAAAGCGCTCGTGGCAGCGACAATTATGGAACTTTTATTAATATTTTTGGATTTTGATATAAAAAAAGATTATACGGAAAATGGAAAAAATTAAAAAAAAAAAAAAAAGAATCATAAAAAAAGTGTCTCCGTTTCATTTAATAATATTTGCTTGAATGAAAAAATGCTGTCTAAATATACCAATTTCAAATATATATATATATATATATATATATATATATATATATATATATATACAGAGCAGCCATTTTAGAGTATATAGGGAACAAACTCACAAACGCACAAAGTTCCTTATATATATATATATATATATATATATATATATATATATATATATATATGCTGAGTAGATAAGTATTGTGAAACTGAATAAAATCACGCCATGCAAGACAATAACGATGTGAGTGTTTATAATGTCTGTGCCACTGCAGCAGAACGCAGTGCACTGCAGCTGCAGGCAGCAGTCTTTTTTTTTCTTTTTAGATAGACAAAAGAGCAATTGAAAAAGAAATGGTAGAAACTGATAGATATTCGTCTGGTAAATACAGTCGAGCTCCATTTAATGAAGGATGTTTATTTTCTGTAACAGCTGGACT
This sequence comes from Euprymna scolopes, assembly GCF_053919585.1. Taxonomy (NCBI): domain Eukaryota; kingdom Metazoa; phylum Mollusca; class Cephalopoda; order Sepiida; family Sepiolidae; genus Euprymna; species Euprymna scolopes. Next base: position 36,560,039 of record NC_136504.1, on the reverse strand, counting down.
AAAACGACACGATATCTAACATTACATTTATTGTCGTCTTGAAAACGTCTGATTTGTCTGCCGGATTCCCGTTGACGTCTTTACAATTATAATACAAGGGAAGTAACTCTCTCTCGATATATATATATTTATTTAAGAGTGTTCTCCCCTGAATCAAGATTAAACAGTCTCCGCTTTATAACGCACGTCACGCTCATGGGGCGGGGGTATAAGATAAGCGTAGTCATTTTATACAAGGAAACATGCTATAAAATGATAAAAAAGGGTCAGGAATTAAGATCTTTATTCAATATTCATACAAAAAAATGAAAAAAGATAAACAAAATGTGTAAAGTTTACTAAATTATCAGCAACGTTGTTGATCACATTTGAACATTTTTGACTGAATCAATTTCGTTTCGGTTGATTTGGGTTTTTGTATTGCCTATTACTCCGGTGGTATCTTATTTTCTTTAGCTTAAAATATAACACCAAGCTGATTTTGTTTATATAAATTAATACCCTCCACTGAACCTGAACCTCTGCTCCGGATGAGACGATAATTCTATTTTATTTTTATAGAATTCGGAGTGGGGGATCAATTTCGCATATAATTTGAAGTTAAATTAATGGCAATTTCCGACTTATTCTCGCGTTTTGGGACATTTAAGAAAGATATTAAAAAAAAAAAAAAACTTTCATGCACCCTAAATATGGAACCGCTGTCACTGGGACGTAAGGTAAATAAAACCACATCTACAGAGATCCTCTAATTAGGGCGTTCAGCAACGAGATGTCTGTCCACATTGAGTTGAAATTTCTGCATGTTAATATATTCATAGAAGCAGAGAACGCTAAAGGAATTCCAAATAGTAATAATTCGAGGGAAGAAAATATTAGATTAACAAAGTTGACACTTCTACACTATCAGAACGAAATTTTGGAAATCGTAAGGTTCTAGGACGATCATTGTAAACAAATGATTTCAGATATCTCCATAAAAATAGTCATATGGTGATAAATCAGTGCTGGCCAATGCAGATCACCCCTCTTGGCAAGTTCTGCCGCAAAACAGCCATTAGCATGCGCACTCGGGTTCTGCAAATTAAACAAAAAATAAATAACGCACGTTAAGAATTAAACTTAAGCCCTACACCCTCAAATAAGTCCATCCCTTCCATTCTTCTAGCAACTATCGCTTTAGGGCGCCAAATTTAAATAAGCAAGTTGCTCTGCCCCATCCTGTATATGCCACGGTATGTGAGGACATTCAGCTCAACGAATGGAATCCTAAATATTGGGTGGATTTCTATCCGTATTTTGTTTAGCTTTATGCTTAGGTCATTATCAAAACTTAAAACATTTAGGTGCCAGTTCTTGCCGCCATTTTTCTTGTTCATACCAATCACTCGAAAGTGTATGTTTTTTTTTTCGAACCGATTACACGTTTTAAAGTGAGTAAAAACACTAAAAACTATTCCAGATAGGTAGAAGAGTAACTTATCTTGCATTTGTTAACATTTATTTGTTATATATTGGAATTTTTTATCACGTTTTCGTATGTCTCCTGTGAAACAAACTTTAAATTTCTTGTTACCCAAAACAAAAACGAATTTTGGTAATGGCTCCAAAATTACGTCATTATGTTTTAATAGTCAATCGATATTAAACTCAGATTTGGATCACGTAAAAATCAGACAAACACAGTATTTTATAATAGGACAACAATTTCTTTAGTATTTCATTGACTAAAGTTTCCAACTTGTATATTGCAAGTAAAAGTTATTTGTGTTGTATTTAACAGAAATATGAAAAGGGCTTAAAAATTCGACAAATAAGCGTTACCAAAGGTTAGATACAGTTTTACTTATCTTGGTAATTTGATTTTGTGTTTTAACTTATTTTAAAGCGTTTTTTTACTTTAAGAAAAATGTTGTGTCGAAGTTATAACGCTAGGATAATTAAACAACAAAAACACACACACACACACACACACGCACACACACATACACATACACACACACACACACCAAGAGAGAACGCTAAAGGAATTCCAAATAGTAATAATTCGAGGGAAGAAAATATTAGATTAACAAAGTTGACACTTCTACACTATCAGAACGAAATTTTGGAAATCGTAAGGTTCTAGGACGATCATTGTAAACAAATGATTTCAGATATCTCCATAAAAATAGTCATATGGTGATAAATCAGTGCTGGCCAATGCAGATCACCCCTCTTGGCAAGTTCTGCCGCAAAACAGCCATTAGCATGCGCACTCGGGTTCTGCAAATTAAACAAAAAATAAATAACGCACGTTAAGAATTAAACTTAAGCCCTACACCCTCAAATAAGTCCATCCCTTCCATTCTTCTAGCAACTATCGCTTTAGGGCGCCAAATTTAAATAAGCAAGTTGCTCTGCCCCATCCTGTATATGCCACGGTATGTGAGGACATTCAGCTCAACGAATGGAATCCTAAATATTGGGTGGATTTCTATCCGTATTTTGTTTAGCTTTATGCTTAGGTCATTATCAAAACTTAAAACATTTAGGTGCCAGTTCTTGCCGCCATTTTTCTTGTTCATACCAATCACTCGAAAGTGTATGTTTTTTTTTTCGAACCGATTACACGTTTTAAAGTGAGTAAAAACACTAAAAACTATTCCAGATAGGTAGAAGAGTAACTTATCTTGCATTTGTTAACATTTATTTGTTATATATTGGAATTTTTTATCACGTTTTCGTATGTCTCCTGTGAAACAAACTTTAAATTTCTTGTTACCCAAAACAAAAACGAATTTTGGTAATGGCTCCAAAATTACGTCATTATGTTTTAATAGTCAATCGATATTAAACTCAGATTTGGATCACGTAAAAATCAGACAAACACAGTATTTTATAATAGGACAACAATTTCTTTAGTATTTCATTGACTAAAGTTTCCAACTTGTATATTGCAAGTAAAAGTTATTTGTGTTGTATTTAACAGAAATATGAAAAGGGCTTAAAAATTCGACAAATAAGCGTTACCAAAGGTTAGATACAGTTTTACTTATCTTGGTAATTTGATTTTGTGTTTTAACTTATTTTAAAGCGTTTTTTTACTTTAAGAAAAATGTTGTGTCGAAGTTATAACGCTAGGATAATTAAACAACAAAAACACACACACACACACACACACGCACACACACATACACATACACACACACACACACACCATACACACACAATGGCGACAGGTGATAACAATAGACCTCAAGAACTGCTCCCCCCCTTTTTGTTTTTACACAGTGATCACCACTTATCAAGGCCCGGAAGCCACTCAGGGATAAGGGTTATTGCAAGTACATTACGTTAGTGTGGAGATTTGATGAATTGTTTACTTAAGGAGGCGGTTCATTAGGAATTTGTTAACGTTGGACTTGAAGACATCCAAGTTGTAGTCCAGTGGGAAGCAGGCAGATGGAATTAGAAATCAAACAGAAACACAGCTAATAACTGTCACCAATCGTGCGTAAATTTCATGTACAGCTAAACTGTATATTTTATTAGTTCTATTTCTGTTTATTATTATTGTGGCACAATGACGTAGCCCCTTTTCAGAGAGCGGGGGGCTCTACATTAATAACCCCTATATCTAGCTTCTAACCTTGTGCCTGCCTTTGTGATGAAGTTAAAAACGTTTCATGCAGGTGTTTTGTGGGGTTGGGAAGGTTAGAACATGTTGGCTGGGTTTGAATGACGAGTGTTATGAAAATTTTAGCGGTGTCAGAATCATTCAAGAAAGGTCAGACTTACACGCGAATATCTGAATTTGAAAAACAAAGCATTGCGTGAAACGCATATTTCTCTCTCTCATTCTCTCTCTCTTCCATTCTCTATTTCTCTGATTCACCCCCTTTCTCTCTCTTTCAATGAAGAAAGAGAGATTTGAAATATAATTTCATTGTTGTAAAAACAGTTGAGGCTTGCACCCCATACGCGGAGGACATAACTTTTTTGGTGTGCACGCAATGGGTCGACTAAATATGCTTCTGATTGTTAAATCTTAAATAGATTATATATTTTTTTATAAAAATGCATTTGTTCGCTATTTTTGTATACGTGTTCGATTTCAGCATACCATTAATGCCGATGATGCGAACATGCCTGTAACGACGTGATGAAGCGACCCATGCCAGACAGTTATAGCCGACGACGTATCGACCCGTTGTTGTGTATGTTTCCAACATGTGTTTATCGTTAGATATCGTTGGATATAGTTTATTCCCCGGGGAGTAGATTGAGTTCCCAAGACGTTCCTCAACCAAGTAACCCTCCTGGGGAAGCGATAGTACCACATTGATGCCGTGACCAGGATTTTTTCTCGCATAGGAACAAGCACGACCCTATGGAAAATCATCTACGGACACAACAATTAAAAAAAAAAATCAACCACTAGACAAATAAAAATCCACGGACACAAAAACCAAAGAAAAGAAACACAAGATTAATCTAAGTCCACGGAAACACAACAACGAAGAACTAAACTCAAAAACAGCCACTTGAACCCAGCATCTACAGAGAAAAAAACGGCACCAGAACACTTAAGAAAAACTAAGGTAGGTGACTATTTTCTCTGCTCTGCAAATTTTCTGGTTTTAATAATTTGTAAAAATTATTTTGTGGATAGAGCTTTTTTGTTTAAACGTCGGCTATTTAAAAATATATATTTTGATTAAATGGCTAAAATAAACCAAACCCAATTTAACAGAGTCCTCACAGGTGGATCAAAGGCTCCCATCTTTACTGGAAAACCATCCGACTTTGGGCCATGGCTAGCAGTTCTGAAAAAGAAAGGCGGATCTATCAGCTTACAGACCCAGAGCTAGTAAACCTAGCATATGATTTTACGGACGGACTAGTATCGGAAATGGTTGGAGAATTCCTCGATGATCATCTGAACTGCACCAGTAAAGATCTGGTCGATCAAATAACAGACCAGTACGGCGAGTTCACAAATGCTGCCGACGCTGCTCGGGCTTTAATAAGAATAAAGTAAGATCGATGAGAGACACTCGCAGATTTAGCAAGTAGGATGAACAAACTTGCTAAGTTAGCTTATAGAGACGCAGAGATGAGGGAAAGTTCAGCTGTGCAAGTGCACTTAGCTGAATTCTTCATATATACGTTAAGTAACCCCTTTATCAAGGAGGATGTGGTTAGATCGAAACGACAACATTATCGGAGGCCTTATCTGCTGCAAGACAAAGCGAAATGCTCTATGAGCAACTCCGTAGTGGCCACAAGAAGGAGCAGAATTTCTTAAATAATAGCTTTAACAGGTATCAGGGACCAAGGGGGCCCCAACTAGATTTAGGGTACCCAAAACCGAACCGTACAGCAGCTGTAATGCTATAAGATATAAGTTTTGTGGGTGTGCTTCGGCAAGACGGCAGCGAGGGCGTTCCAGCTATAATAGACTAGAACGAGACTGGCAATGTTCACCTGAAGAAAGATTAAATAACTTCACTTCAGGAAAAAGCAAGGCCAGGTTACACTCGAAACCCACTCATCAGCGACCGCCACAGAGGTCAAACACACGGACATGCAACCATGACAAACTCTCAAAGAAAGCAGTAACCCTGGGAAGGAAAAACACCAGATGTTATGGATGTCCAGAAAGTAGTGAGAGCAGACCTAAACGAGCCCACCAAAGAAATAAATCGGTCAAGAAAACTCGGGTAAGTAGAGAGACTCGAAGAAATAAAATCCCCAACAAGGCTCCGGAATGGAGTGTATAGTTAAAATAAGAAGTAAACAGATAGATGCACTGATCGACACTGGATCGGAAGTCTCGCTCCTCAAAACATCAGTTTTTAAAACCGCATAAAGGAGAGTTAAGGGATTGTAACCTGACAGTTACTCTCGCAAACGGGCAAAGGATGCCACTAAAAAGTATGACCCATTTGCCTATTAAAATAAAGAAGGCGAACACTTCGTTAAGGGGTTATATCACCACAGACTTAGATCAGGAGTTGATATTAGGTGCAGACTGGTTGCAAAGAACCACGCCCAAATAACCTTTCACCCTAACCAACTAACGGTTAAAGGGATGAACATCCCACTTGGTAATAATACCAGTCGTAGAGTCAAGTTCCCGCCATGCACTGCATCGAGGCATACTGTTGGAGTAGTTTCTAACAAACATAAAAAACCCCACCCCGTCAAAATCGATCTCCAGTCCGAAAAGGGAAACGTATAACAAAAGCAATTAATGAATGCCTCTACCTGTCCACACCACAGGTATCTGTGAACCGTAAAAGCCTCAGAAAAACTGTCGGCTTTTCAGAGAACTTTTCCTTTCGGAAAGAGAAGGGTCTTTCAGTGATAAATCCCTTGAGACAAAAATCCCCAAACCCTCAAATGCTTGCAAAATATGTAGATACCCCACAACCTTGAGAACTCTCGAATTTACCCTTATAAGTAGAAGCCGACTACAAAACAAAAAACTTTTGAAAACGGCCAAGAAATTTGGAAAAAAAAGGAAAGTATATATACACAGGAGCAAAGAGAAATTGTCACCAAAACACACACACACACACACACACACACACACACACACGCACGCACGCGCGCGCGCACGCACGCACGCACACACACACACACACACACACACAGAGAAAAATGTTGAAAAATTCAAAACAAGTAAAGCTTCGCAAAAAGTCATAGCATAGTAACATAACGGTGATATAGAAATTATGTTCCTTTTATGATATAGAGGGATCGAGAGTATTTTGCCATCTAATCTATAGTCCAATAAATGAAAATCAAAAATTAAAATTATTATTTGATTATTCGGTCCACCTCTAAATTCCACACTTTAATTTTTTTCTTCCTTTTTCACGTTAATCTTATTGCTTAATAAATTTAACTTTCAGATAAAAAAAAAAAATAATTGAAAAAAAAACAAACTTTAATGAATTTTATCGTCGGGGGTCAGTTTCCAATTATAACGTTCTACTAAATTGAACACGTACTTTGTGACCATGACCGAGCATAATATTGCGACTCGATAAGATTAACGCGAAAGAAAAAAAAAAGGTGTGACTTGTGGAATTTAAAAGTTGGAGTCCATTTTCTAAACGCCCGCCATTTATTATGTCGCCTGAATAACGGACTCGTAATAAATGTTTTCTTAAAATGTGTTTTTTTTTAAGTTTAACTTATTTCAAACTGATATAAATTATTACATATCATGTTAAAAATAGTACAAATTCCAACGCATTTCAGGTGAAGACATTATTACCTACTTAAGTGTCATGTCGAAATAAGTAAAATCATATAGTGCATTTGCTAATTTGGATCGTTTAAATCTACGCATATTATTTTAGGGATATGAAAGGAATATTCTTTTCATTATTTTGACGCTTGAGTATATATCAGTTAATATTTTATATGGTTTTAGATAGAGTGATGTGGTTCCCGATTGATTAACTGTTTTTAACTGTGTCGGATATATACTCAAGTGTCAAAACAATGATAAAAATATTCTCTTGTCACAGCCCTAATTGTTTCCTACTTACATGTCATGTTGAAATTAGTAAAAATTCCAACGCATTTCAGGTGATAACATCATTACCTACCAGAGAGTTATGTCAAAATAAGTAAAATCATAGGGTGGTTTTGTTTATTATGGATTTTTTAAACCTACGCATTTCAGGTGAAAACATTATTGTTTACTTATATGTCATGTTGAAATTATTACAAAGCAATTCATGCAAAGCAGTTTTCTATAAACACGGAAAATCAGACATAGTCCGTCCATACATGTGTAATATAAGATGTCTTTAAATAATAAACAACTTGGGGTCATCAGAACTTACATAAAATCGACCTGATTTAATATCACGTGTGTATCATGCACATCTAGCTGAACTTTTGAAAGACATTAAAGACAGACATGTACTGGGAATTCTATTTGCAAATGTTTATGTTATTGAATTTCAAAAAAATAGGGCTACCACACAACCACATGATCATAAGGATCAGATCAGAACAATTAATGAAATTGACGCAATTGTCAGCAGAGATATAAAGATCTGAAAATCTGTAACTTCGTGATTTAGTTAAGTCTTTAATGGTACATGGTCCAACCTCAATGTAGTTGTTGATATTATGTGATAAGATTTTTTTTTTTTTTTTTTACTGATATGCGATTTTTTAAACTTTCAACTGCCGTGGAATTTCCACGGCTTTTGCTAGTATATACTATTTCACTATTAATAAAATATTCACTGACTCATATTCTGATAAACCTTAGCGTGTGCAACCGGGCACTTCACCCACACACACAAAAAATAAAACTTAGTATTGATTTATGACCGTCTGTATCAAAATAATTTTATTGCTTGTAAATAAATAAATAAAATCAAAATCAAAAACAAGAAGCTACAATAAATCAACAAGATTCATGAAAATTCTTGCCATGTTAATATGTGAAGACAACCAATCTATTGCATCGCAGAGTTCATGTGGCGTGCATTTTTTTTATTGGTTTCAGTGGCGTCCAACAAAGCAATTACAGCCATCGATTTTTCATTTGGCATCATTTTTAGGAGAAAGCTGTTTCAGAATTGCAATTGTAGAACTACATTTTACATTTTGTAAGTCTTTTGTAATGCCATTAACTTAAAAACCACAACATTTATCGGATAATGTATTTTTTTTATCATATCATTTTAATCTAAAACCCTGAAAGATTCTCTATTTTATTGGTTAGTTAAAATCAAATGTCGATTTTCAGATGCATTACAATTTAATCCAACTTGGAAAATCCGACCGACTTTATATATATATATATATATATATATATATATATATATATACCTCCAAACATTTACACACACACATATATATACATGTATGTATGTATATGTGTGTGTGTGTGTAAATGTTTGGAGGTATATATATATATTGGAAAACTGCTTCTGTTGTACCAGTATTCAAGAATTCTGGCGAAAGGACAGACCCATCAAATTATCGCCCCATTAGCCTCCTCCCACTTTTTGCCAAAATATTTGAGACCATAATTAACCATGCTCTAGTCCATCATCTTACAGATGCTAAACTACTGACTGACAAACAATATGGATTTAGACAAGCCCGTTCCACAGCAGACATCCTCACCGTGATCTCTGAACGTATATACCAATCACTGGACAAAGCGGGGGAAGGCAGAGCGGTAGCTCTAGATATATCTAAGGCTTTTGACAGGGTATGGCATGAGGGTCTCCTCAGGAAGATTAGATCTTACGGTATCACTGGTAGAATACTTAACATAATTAAATCCTTCTTAGATAAGAGAAAAATCCAGGTAGTCCTCGACGGTCGCACATCTAAACAATATGATATAAATGCGGGAGTGCCCCAGGGTTCTATCCTTGGACCTCTATTGTTCCTGATATTCATAAATGACCTCCCCGACAACATTGCCTCTGAGATGGGTATATATGCTGATGACACTACACTCTATGGCAGACACGACAGGAAGACGAATGAACACATTTCTAAAGAAATGGCAGAAACACTAGAGGAAGACCTCCAATCTGTAGTGGAATGGGGACAAAAGTGGTTGGTCGCGTTCAATGCTGCCAAGACTAAACTAGTTTCATTCAATAATTACAAGAAACCCTCTCTACCACCAATAGCAATGGCCAACGACCCTTTATCTGAGAGTCCATCTTTCAAACTCCTTGGCCTAACGTTCACAGGAAACATGAGTTGGAACAATTACATTGAAGGCATTGCCAGGGCCGCTGCAAGAAAGGTGGGCTCTCTCTACCGTGCTAGAAAACTACTAACACCCGAAAGTATCCTGTACCTCTATAAGGCCACCATTCGCCCATGTATGGAGTATTGCTGCCACATCTGGGCTGGTGCATCTGCTACTAGTCTCTCGCTCCTTGACAAGGTTCAAAAGAGAGTCGCAAATCTGATAGGCCCTGAACTGGCATCTAAGCTTCAGCCTCTGTCCCATCGACGAAATGTTGCATCCCTCTGCCTGTTCTACAAGTATTTTAGTGGTGAATGCTCTGATGAACTGCAATCACTTGTGCCCCCACGACGCGAGCACCCTCGACAAACCCGACAGGCTACTAGATCCCACCCCCACACTGGTCCCTAGATGTAAAAGATCTTTTTACTCCAATAGTTTCTTCCCCAGAACCGCAAGACTCTGGAATTCCATTCCAGGTCCCTGCTTCCCCAACAGTACTGACGTGCAGAAGTTCAAGTGTAACGTGAACCGACACCTTGCTGCCCAAATCCCTACATAGTACCCCAGTAGTTGTTGCCCCTGATAGTAGCCCCCTACACCAAAGTGGCAATTTGCCTTGTTTGGGGTGAAAATGTAATAAAAAAAAAAAAAAAATATATATATATATATATATATATATATATATATAAATGTGTGGAGGTACAAAATTTGTATAAAGCTTTAAATAAAATACGCGGAAGTTTCTGTAGAGCTCTTTCGGCTATCATCTCGCCAGGAGGAAAATCAATAGCGTAACAAAATAATATTATTTCGAAACTTTAACGAGTTCTAATGGGGAACTATTGAATGTGCCAAAAGTACGGGGGCAAACTAAAATTAAATTTATTGTCGTTTAAAAAAAAAAAAAACGATTAAAATATTAGCACAACGAAGGGAAGAAAAGAAAAAGCGGGAGAAAAGATTCAAAGTTCCCCAAAGAGAAACAATGCGTTCGCTGTTTCTTTTTGCCGGCACAAAGAAGGTTTACGCACCGCGATAGAGACAGACTCCAAAATCTTTAAATGGCTTCTGGTGTCCGCTCTATGAGAACTCTTTAAACTTACGAAATAATATTATTTTATTACGCTATCGATTTTCCTCCTGATGAGATGATAGACGAAAGAGCTCTAGAGAAACTTCCGCGTATTTTATTTCAAGCTTTATATATATATATATATATATATATATATATATATATATATATATATATATATATATATATATATATATATATATATGCCTGAGTCGACATTGTTGATACCAGTGGCAAGTTGAGGTTCAGGACGACTGGAAACAATGCCGAGATAAACAGAAAGCACACATAGCGCCTAGAATTCCCTAATGGTCACCCATGATCACAGGTAAACAGTAACTGTTTATTTATAAGAATGTAAACAGTAAGTGTTTACCTTCTAATAAATAAGAAAATATTTTGCTCTTGTAATTAAGCACTATCTAACAATCTCGTTGAGTTCATTAGTTCCTACTTTTGAATATCTCAAGCCTGGATCTCTCTCTCTCTCTCTCTCTCTCTCTCTCTCTCTTTATATATATATATATATATATATATATATATATATATATACAATTAAGTTATTAAAGAGTAAAGGATATGGCCTTAAACTATATCCGATGGTGAGGCCCCAGCTTGCGGGCCTTGGGGGTTGTGGAGCCACCACTTAATTGCCATTGCTCCCAGATCCACTCTGACCCGGAGTGGTAGTATCTGTTAGGGTCCCAACTATGGGTTAAATAGAAACTGACTTGAAAAAAACAAAAACAAATATATTCTATTAAAAACTTTTTCTTCAAAATCACTGGATTCGACATTAAATAACCTGAAAAGGGTTGATATGCCATAAAACAAAAAACAAAAAAAAAACAAACAAAAAAAAAAACCCCAACCAATCAAAGAGTAAATCCTTAACAAAGCAAACTTTATCAGAAAAAGAAAAGCTCAATACATTTGAAAGGAGCAAACAATAATATTAAATGAAAAATAACAAGTATAAGTTATGTATAACTTAATTATATCATCAGAACAATGAGGAAAAATTGAAGGGAAAAATTAAGAAAAACAACTCTTTAGGTTATATCCCAACTATTTAAACCCCATATGTTATACCCCCTTTTAATTAATTATTATTATTTGCCATTTTACCCTATTCCTTCATTCTCATTCCATATATAAACGTCTTTAAGCCAGTTCTTCTATATTTGCATTTTGTATAATTCTGGCCCTTCTTCTCTTCTGACGAGAAGTATTTAGCTTGGAAATTCCATGGCCTAAACAGTTTTTTCCTTAAATTTCCCTTTAACTTTTATTTATTGTTCTGATGATATTATAAAGTTTATCTAACTTTTATTCCTAATCTTTCATTTTGATATTATTATTTATATATATAAACACACATATCTATATATCCATCTACTATTACTCATCTTTACTAACCTACTTACTTGGCCTTCGGGACAAGATCAAAGTGTAGTATCTGTTCTTCAGATGCTGCACTTCTATTTCTTGTTCTCTTTCGGTGGAGGAGAAATCCTTCACGACTGAGACAATTTTTATTTTTGTACCTTTTCTCCACGTTAAAAAACGACCCTGGTGTCTAACTCTGTCTCGTGGGGAGGCATAGTAAATAGGTACTATTACTCATCTTTTCTAAAACAAAATATGAAATGAATTCACACTCATAATAGTTTTTGACAGATGACTAAATATTATATATATATATATATATATATATATATATATATATATATATAGTTTTGAAAATAATAAGCGGAAGTTTCTTGAGAGCTCTTTCGGCTATCATCTCATCAGGAGAAAATCGATAGCGTACAAAATAATATTGTGTCGAAAATAAAGAGTTCTAAGGGGGAACTTATTAAATGTGCCAAAAGTACGGGGACACTAAAACAAATTTATTAACGTTTAAAAACGATTAAAATATTGGCACAACGAGGGAGGGAAAAAAAAATTATTGTGGTGCGTCAACCTTCTTTGTGCCGGCAAAAGGAAACATCAAACGCATTGTTTCTCTTTGGGGAACTTTGAATCTTTTCTCCCGTTTTTTTTTTTTTTTTTTTTCCTCCCTCGTTGTGCCAATATTTTAATCGTTTTTAAACGTTAATAAATTTATTTTAGTGTTCCCGTACTTTTGGCACATTTAATAAGTTCCCCATAGAACTCTTTATTTTCGACACAATATTATTTTGTACGCTATCGATTTTCTCCTGATGAGATGATAGCCGAAAGAGCTCTCGAGAAACTTCCGCTTATTATTTTCAAAACTATATATAAATTCTGTACCTCTAAACATTTATTTAAATATATATATATATATATATATATATATATATATATATATATATATATATAAAATTCATTCCTCGCATTGTGACAGCCTTCTAAATCTCTTTTACACACCTATCCCACACAATGCTTCAAGCAAACTACATATCAATCCTATATATGGTTTTGTTTTTGATTTTTTAAACGATATTAAGGTTAATGTCTCCGCCTCGGAGAACCGGTGTTTTTCTTAGAAAGTCGCCCATTTTTTATTTGGATGTATTTTTTATTTATTTATTATTTTTTAAATATATATATATATATATATATATATATATATATATATATATATATATATATATATATATATATATAGTCATCATATTTAGTCATCTGTCAATTAATTCTATATTTAGTTTTAAAAAAGATAGCTAATGGTATAAACACACACACACACACACACACACACACACACACACACACACACACACACACACACACACACACACACACACACATATATGTTAATATGTTATTTATATATGATATATATATACACGTACACAGACGTATATATATTTAATAGTGTATATATATATGTGTGTGTGCGTGTGTGTGTGTGTGTTTATAGCATTAGCTATCTTTAAAACAAAATATAGAGTTATTTAACGCTCATAATTTTTGTCAGATAACTAAATTTTTACCATGTTTCCTCTCACACATGTTTCATTGTACAATAAAAGACTACTATACAACTCTTCACAAACAAATGTGTATTTAAAAAATGCTAGAATGTTTAATACATAGAATTAAAAATGCGAGAATAAAAGACAAAACATAAATTTAAATACACTTATAATTATAGTATTTATAGACTCCATCACCTGAAATGAAATTCGAAACAAAGTGGGAAATGTTTTATGCCATCATGTTGAATATCACATCAGGCTACTGAAGTTATTTCATATCAGACGACTACAGCAGATCCACGGCTTCCATTAATGGCACAAGGAGACCCATTGAGAGATTCGCAAAAGAACCGAAGTTGCCCTTCTAAAGTCACTTCTTATACATCATCAACTTCGATGGCTAGGCCACGTCATTAGGATGCTCTCAAATAGACTACTGCGACACGTTCTCTACGGTCAGCTTGCTCATGGCCGACGAAACGTCAGCAGCCCGAGGAAGCACTTCAACGGTTATATTTTTCCTATGGTATGTAATTGTATCGCTATTAATTTATTATTACATACATACATGTGTTTCAAATGGCGTCTAGTGTGTAGTTGTAGTAGTAGATGTGCGTATCATCTCTTGCTCTCAACCAACACCACTGGCTAGAATTTATGTGAAAAGGGAGCCGAATGCATAAGTCTCTCTCTGCCAGTATACAGCGTCTCCATCTGCAAGCCCTATGTAGTGGTTCCACGCACCGAAACATGGAAACTGAGCACCCTGCAGCCTCAGGCTAAACTACAAGAACTCGGAGGAGGTTGGCCCTCAGACATGTGACATGCAGGCTCACCGTCGTGTGGATATGCCCTGGTGACTCATGAACCGACCCCCAGCTATGGGTCAAATAGTTCCACTGTCTTGTGGCTGTCTTGGGAAAGACAAAGGCTAAGGGAGTAAACCCCTACAGAAAATCCGGAGTAGAGACCCTAAGGTGGTAGGGAGACAGATCAGTCTCTTTCTGACAACTCCTGCATCCTGATTCGTTCCCAGCCGTCTTGACACAGTCCTGCCACTGGAATCAGTGCATCAGGAAGAGAGAGTGAGGCTTATCCTGCGCAAGTCTCCCTCACTTTAATCCAAGTCAAGCGCAAGTCATGCCATTGACTTTTTGTTAACCTCAAGTCCTGCGGCGACAGAGAAACAGCGAAGCAGTAGGTGTGGATACACTGGAAGCTGTAGCTGTGAACCTACACGTAGGCGATTCAGGACCTGTGGTCGTTGCTCACTGGACTGAGGCAGTGGTGGGTCCGGCAGCCTCCTGAGTGACCGAGCAGCCCTCTTTAGGATCGCTCTGCTCGCCTCCATAGAAGGAGACGGGGCTGGAAAATGTGCCCTAAAAATAGCCTGCTTCACCAAACCCTGGCCAGCATACCGAGGCTGGCGGGGATCCCTCTTAAGCGGTCGAAACAAAAGAAAAAAGAAAACAAAGGTGCTTACTCTAGCATCGTGGAATGTCCGAACCCTGCTTGACAATGCAAAAGCAAATCGACCTGGAAGAAGAACAGCGCTTGTAGCTCGTGAGCTTGCTTGTTACAATATTGACATTGCAGCCCTAAGTGAGACTCGTTTTGCAGACAAAGGCCAACTGACCGAAACTGGTGGAGGCTACACCTTTTTCTCGTGTGGGCGCAGTGCTGAGGAGTGGCGTGAAGCTGGTGTGGGTTTTGCTATCAAAACAACTCATGTACCAAAACTAGCAAGCATTTCTGAAGGTATCAACGACAGACTAATAAAAATGCAGTTACCTCTTGGACGCAACACCAGCGTTACGTTGGTCAGCGCCTATGCCCCAACGATGATAAACCCTGATGAGGCCAAAGACAAGTTTTATGAAGAGCTGGACTCTCTTATTTCCTCAGTCCCTCAGTCGGAGAAGCTTGTAATTCTTGGTGACTTCAATGCACGTGTCGGTACAGATCATCAAGCCTGGCACAACATAATTGGAAAGCATGGAGTATGCAAATGCAATAGCAACGGCTCCTCCTCTTTAGAACCTGTGTGTCACATGATCTCAACATCACAAACACTATGTTCAGCCTCCTAAATCGCAATAAAACCACATGGATGCATCCACGCTTTCGGCACTGGCATCAAATCGACTATATCATTACCAGAGGCAAGGACAGGCAGGACGTGAGACTAACCAAAGCCATGTGCGGGGCTGATTGTCAGGGCGACCACTACCTCATCATCTCCAAATTCAACTTCTTCATCCAACCAAAGAGAAGGCCACAGGGTAAAAAAACAGCCAAGTGGTTCAATACAGCCAAATTGAAATGTCCTAAAACAGCAGAGGAATTCCAGAGCAGCATACATAGTAAACTTGCTAACTTCAATCTCAATCACAACAGCGTTGAAGAGAGCTGGACATCCTTCAGCGATGTTGTTCACTCTGCTGCTCTTGACGTTCTAGGTCCTGACACCAAACAACACCAGGAGTGGTTTGACGAGAATGATCCTGAGATCCATAACTTATTGTAGGAAAAACACCGCCTGCTAAGAGCGCATCAACATGACACAGCTTGTGTTGCGAAGAAAACTGCCTTCTCTTACATGTGCAACAAAGTCCAATCCAAGTTGCGTTCAATGCAGGATTCCTGGCTCAGTGCCAAGGCAGATGAAATCCAAAGCTATGCAGACAAACACGATACAAAGAATTTTTACGATGCACTAAGGCCAGTTTACGGACCACAGTCTTTGGGATCCTCTCCTCTGCTCAGTGCCGACGGCTCAACTCTACTCACGGGAAAGAAGGAGATCCTCAACAGATGGGCTGATCATTTCAACAAAATGCTCAATCGCCCTGGAGCCATCAATGATATAGCAATTGAACGTCTGCCCCAAGCCCCCATCAATAAACATCTTGACACCCCCATCAATCGAAGAGGTCAGCAAAGTCATTCAGCAGTCAACCAGTGGAAAAGCTCCAGATCAAGATGCCATCCCAGCTGAGGTTTAAAAGTCCGATGGTGCAGCCTTGCAGGAGCAGCTGACCTGCTTGTATCAGATCATGTGGAGGAAGGGACAACTACCACAAGAGTTTAAAGATGCCACAATCGTTCACATCTATAAGCGAAAAGGAAATCGCCAATCCTGCGATAACCATAGAGTTATTTCTCTCCTGTTCATAGCAGGAAAGATCTTGGCTCGCATCCTCCTCAACCGCTTACTTGGTCACCTGGAACAGGGACTCCTGCCGGAGAGTCAATGTGGTTTCCGCGCTGGTTGGGGGACCACTGACATGATCTTTGCCGCTCGTCAGCTTCAAGAGAAATGCATCGAACAGCATCGAGACCTTTACACAACCTTTATCGACTTGACCAAGGCATTTGACACAGTCAGTCGGGATGGTCGGTGGAAAATAATGAAGAAATTCGGTTGCCCAAGTACTTTCATCACAGTAATTCGTCAATTCCATGAAGGCATGATGGGGCGCATCCTTGACGACGGTGAACCCTCGGTAGCTTTCCGGTAATAAATGAAGTTAAACAGGGCTGTGTCCTTGCCCCTGCACTGTTTAGTTTGATGTTTTCTGCAATACTATTTGATGCTTTCAGCGACCAGTCATCAGGCATCAACATTAAATTCAGAACAGATGGAAAGCTGTTTAACCCAAGGAGACTGCAAGCTGTGACGAAAGTGAGGGAAGCAGTGCTGAGTGACTTTCTTTTTGCTGATGACTGTGTCCTCAATGCCAGCAATGAACGAGAACTGCAAGGCCAGATGAACAAATTCTCCGCAGCCTGTGACAACTTCGGCCTCACAATTAGCACCAAGAAGACCGAAGTTATGTTCCAACGAGCTTCCAGAAATCTGTATCATGAGGCCAAGTATCTCAGTCAAGGGACAGAATCTTCAAGCGGTGTAAACCTTCACCTATCTGGGCAGCACTCTATCTCGGACAGCCACAATCAATCTCGAAATCAACAACAGAATCGCCAAGGCAAGCAGCGCATTCGGGAGACTCTGAAGCAAAGTCTGGGAAAGGAGAAGAATCAGCAATGATACTAAGCTGAAGCTCTATGGCTCAGAAACCTGGACTACCTACAGAAGGCACGAAAAAACGTTGAACCACTTCCACCTGAGATGTTTCCATATCAGATGGCAAGACAAAGTCCCTGATACAGAGGTCTTGAAAAGTGCTAATCTTCCCAGCATAACTACTACCATTCGAAAGACCCAACTGAGATGGGCAGGTCACGTCTTCCGCATGCCAGATGAAAGAATCTCAATTAATACCATCAAATAATACAATTAAAAAATACAATCAAATTATACCATCAAATAATATTGTTTCATAATACCATCATACAATACTGTCTCATAATACAATCAAATAATACTGTTTCATAATACCACAAAATAATACTGTTTCATAATACCATCAAATAATAATGTTTCATAATACCATCAAATAATACTATTTCATAATACCATCAAATAATATTGTTTCATAATACCACCAAGTAATACTATTTTATAATACGATCAAAGAATACCATTAAATAATGCTAACTAATATTACTGGTAAAGAATACTGTTAAATAATACCATCAAATAGTACTACCAAATATTAGCCTCAAATAATATCATCAAATAATACCACCACCTAAAATACCATCAAGTAATACCATCAAATAATACCATCAAATAATATCATCAAATAGTACCATCAAATAATATCATCAAATAGTACCATCAAATAATACCATCAAATAATACCATCAAATAATACCATCAAATAATATCATCAAATAATACCATTAAATAATACCATCAAATAATATCATCAAATAATACCATCAAATAATACCATCAAATAATATCATCAAATAATAACATCAAATAATATCATCAAATAATACCATCAAATAATACCATCAAATAATATCATCAAATAATATCATCAAATAATATCATCAAATAATACCATCAAATAATACCATCAAATAATATCATCAAATAATAACATCAAATAATAACATCAAATAATATCATCAAATAATACCATCAAATAATACCATCAAATAATATCATCAAATAATACCATCAAATAATACCATCAAATAATAACATCAAATAATACCATCAAATAATATCATCAAATAATATCATCAAATAATACCATCAAATAATACCATCAAATAATATCATCAAATAGTACCATCAAATAATACCATCAAATAATACCATCAAATAATATCATCAAATAATATCATCAAATAATACCATCAAATAATATCATCAAATAATATCATCAAATAATACCATCAAATAATACCATCAAATAATACCATAAAATAATATCATCAAATAATATCATCAAATAATACCATCAAATAATACCATCAAATAATACTATCAAATAATATCATCAAATAATACTATCAAAGAATATTATCAAATACTACCATCAAATTATCCCCTTAAATAATACTATCAAATAACTACTACCAAAACAATGCTATCAAATAATACAATATAATAATTTAATCAAATAATGCTATCACAAAATATTACTATCCACTAATACCATCGAATAATACCATCAAAGCATACTGTGAATTAATTTCGTTTGAATCTTAAAATATAGTAGGATTCTTAGAGTGTCGTGTAGACTGTAGAAATCCAAGAAATCATTATAGTTATGCAATATTTTTTCATCTTTCTTTTCATCTTAACTTAGAGCATCAAAGACAATTAAAAATTATATGCAGTTTTTTTACAAATTTATTTATTTTTCTAAATATATATTCTGCGCAAAAGTCAAAACATTAAATTACATTTCAACAAAAGGCCGGAGAGAAAAAAGTTATTTTTGTTCGTCTTTGGTGTCATTATAATTCCGTGAAGCAAAACAAAAACATTTTACAGTGCATCTCGGGTTCATTTCACCCACAAGCTACAAATACAAAGCAAATAACTCGTCTCTTTCTTATTTTTGTATTTGTTTTTCAAAACAACTTAGATTAGAATTCTTTATGGCAGATGGTGGTGGCTAAGTGGTTAACGACACGGAGTGACAACTTGGGTGTAACAAATTCAAACACGGTTCGTTCCATCGTAATACTTTTATTTAGGATGTCATTAAGCTTCACGTGGCTCTGCGTATAAGTGCTTTATGACTTTATAGAAGAAAAATGGAACTAGAAAGATATCAGGGTAATCAATGCCAACAATAAGAATCGTCTGATTCATACACAATGAATGAGAATTTTTAGCTGTATCAAAGACGTTTTTTAAGGATCAATCTAACTGGCAGCCCGGCGTTGACCGGTCATACAATACGCTTAAACATGATATTTTAAATTATGCAGATTGCATATGTATTATGATAGAATCAATCCTCTATTGATTATTATATATTATGAGGAATAATTTTCCCGATGGACTAATTTGCAATGATTTTTTTTTTAAATAAAAAAATAAAATAAAATTAAAAGAAAATAATGATAATGTTGTTCATCAAATTCAGTCTGTGTTTGTTTACAATATCACGTCAGCTGATATTTGGGCTTGACGATAAATGCCCTGGAAAAGTCACTTCTGATTAATGTTTAGTTTTAAAATATGCAAACGAAGAAATGATTTGCGGCGATTTTAAATGGTACCTCTTCTTTTATGGTAAATGGTAAATTGAACTCATTAATGAGAAAAAAAAAAATTGGTGAGGTACACCCGGGTTTGAACAGGTGATCATTCGATCTGTATTCGAATGCCATTTCACTAAGCTATATCTGCAGATGACAATAAATCTTGTTTCTTTTTTAAGAAGAAATGATTTCCTGAGATTTTATTATTTCCCTTGACCAATTTAACGGCAAATATTGCCCTGTAAAAATTAGTCGTTTTTTTTTAAATCTATAAGAGAGAAAAGCTATTTTAACGGTGTGATTTCTTCAATTTTCCATACTTATCGGATGAAAGTCTGTGCAAAACATATCTAAGAATGTTGCCTTACATTTAAATTAGCTTTGTGTGAAATTTGCATAAGATAGGTTCAACCATTTCGGAATCTATGAGGAAGGAACACACACACATACACAAAGTGACTTTTATATGATAGTAGATATGATGATTGCAACGTCTTGTCAGACGAGTGCCACTCCCTCAGACACTTAAAGTCCATGAGCCCAAAAATGACTTCAATCGCCACAGGACCATTTTAATAAACAAATGCCTGAGGGAGTATCTATACACAGATGATGTTACAGAGTCTTAGCTTTGTACGACAGCTAAGTCTCTCTCTCGGTTCAAAATGTTAAGATCCAGCGACACGCAAGAGCAAGATAGCCAGCAACAAATTAAACTGCAGACCAGCTTAATGCGGGTACTGGTCTCCCGTTTTATGGTTTTTTAAATCAGAGATTTGCTTCTCCTAGAAAGGTTGCCTTAGGGGAGCCCTCTCCACCCCAACATACACATACATACACACACGGTGCTAGTTGGCCGTTGACCCCGAAAAAGGGTTCATTCGCCCTTTGGAAGGTCTACAGATCTTCACAGAATAAGTAAAAATAGATCTCTGAACAGAACAATTTTGCGTCACTTTTATGTCCCTCCATAGCCTTGAGCCCCCAAGGGGTGTAGGCCATCTACAAGTTTGTAGATGCTTTTGTAGTGACTGAGTTCTTTTTACGGGGTGAGGGTGAGGGTTCTGGCCCCACGCCCAACCTTCCCAGAAGGTACATACAGCGCCTAGCCTTCCCAACTGGTCACTCATCTGGTACTGGCCTGGCTCAACGTTGCTTAACTCCGGTGATTTGTGTCAATGTGAATGTGCCGTACCACTTTTATGTTGCTAAACAAATATTTAAATCAAGTCATAATGTTACTAACTCTTATATTAATGTGATATTAAATTCACTGAAGCTTAATTGGTGCCTAATAATCATGGATAAAATTCAGTGAAAGGTCTGAAATATTAGAGTTTCTAAACAGGAGGTTATACTCGTATTTATATCATGTACGCCATAATCGCGTTTGACACAGCGATTCTCGCCAGATCACTGAAGTTAAGAAACGTTGAGCCTGGCCAGTACCAGATGGGTGATCATTTGAGTAGGCTAGGTGCTGTATGTACCGCACGGACACATAGAAATTTCCAGGTTGGTATCTGGAGGCGCGTTCAATTCACTGTGAGTGATGCACTTCCCAGTCTTCGTTAAGACTTGCAGAAGAAGAAGGAAAACTGATGTAAAACCTGAGGTCTACTATCTGCTCTGTCTGTTGTGGCAGCTATTGTACCGACAGAGATGAGCAGTTGTACCAAAAAGTGTGGTTGGTTTTGTACAAAGATTTCACCAATATAAACAAATCATATGAGTGGATCTCCGAGCAACTTAGTTGTTGTGGCGGAAGCTCATACGTCGAAATCGACCGGAGGATCAATCACACACACACACACACACACACACACACACACACACGCACACACACACATATGTTCCTAAAAAAAATGGAATCGCAAATGGCTCAACTTTTTTTTTTTTTACTGTTTTTGTCCCAAACAAGGCACAGTTCGACTTGGACATATGGGACTACAATTTGGAACCTAATCTACAGGGATACTATATAGGGAGTTGAGCAGCAAGATGTCTGTTCACATTACACTTGAACTTCTACATGTCAGTACAGTTAAGGAAGCAGAAAACTGGAAGGGAATTTCAAAGTTTAGCAACTATATGTGTCCAAAAAGTCAATGAAGGGCTGAAATCTTTGTTATTTTACCATTTATTATTATTATTATTATTATTATTATTATTATTATTATTATTATTATTATTATTGTTGTTGTTGTTGTCATTGTTATTATAGTTATTATTATTATTATTTTTTATCTATTTCAGATATTTTGCAGATAATATTTTTGAAATTAATTATGAATAAGTATAACACTGAACAATGTAAGCAAGTTGTAAAATTGTTTTACCAAAGTAAGGCAATGCTTTGGCGACAACATTATCTCTGGCTATGGCAATGTCAAATCGCCACCAGGTTCCCCAGACTTGACTAGTTCCGACTTTTTCTTCTGGGGATATCTTAAAAACAAAAAAGACTCTATGTTAACAAACCCCAAACCCCACAAGAATTGAAAGAAACACCAGGAACGAAATAAGGAAGTTAAATCGCAATCCAGAGATTCTGCAATCTGTCATGAATAATGTTTTTGAAAAGCAAAACTATGCGAAGCTGAAAATGGTCAACATTTAAAAGACATTATTTTTCATGAATAAAGATTGGTTGAATTTTGCAATTAAAAAAAAATTCCCAATGTCTTAGTCAGATTGTGTTAAAATTACAAAAAGATGTAGAAAATAAAATATCTATTTAAGTTCAAAACGATTTAGTGACTTTTCGGACAACCCGTATTTGAGTAGAAGGCTTTCTGGCATCTAGGGATCTCTACGGTGTAGGGTGGGATTTTTCTGCTTGTCAGGTTAGTCAGGGGTATTTACATCGAGAAGGCACAAGTGCTAAAGTTCGTCAGGACACATTCCATAATAATACTTATACAACAGGCACAGGGATGCAGCATTTCGGAGATAGGACAGCGGTTGGAGTTTGTCTGATAGTGTATGACCTGGAGACTATTTTTTGGATTCTGTTTAAGAGCAAGAGATTAGTGATGGATAAATCATCCCAGATGTGATAGCACTACTCCACCCATGGACAAATGTTGGTCTTGCAGAGATATAGGATCGTAGAGTGAGCCCACTTTATTCGCAGCAACCTTTACGATGTCCGCAATGTATTTGTTCCAATTCATGTTAAGCCAAGGAGTTTGAAAGAAGAGTTTCAAGTGGCTTATTATTACTTATGGTAATCAGTGATTGAGAAAGTTTCTTGTAATTGTTAAAGAAAATAATCTTGGCGGCATTGAATGCTATCATCCATTTACATCCGCATTCCACTATAGATTCGAGGGCTTTTATCTAAGGCTTCATCATTGACTACACTCTTTCTTTCCTCGGCTCGTATTGATACGCTCTCCTCATCATTTCCTAAGGAAAACAAGTTTTAAGATACACGAGTTAACTCAAAATATTTTTAACCAATGGAAATATTTCCAAACATCAAAAAGTAACACATATATGCGAAAATGATAAGCCAGTGAAGAGATCAACGCAAGAACAGCTTAACAAAATCAGTTTTCCTTAGACTTCATCAGCCACATCTGAACGACACCAGAACCTTTCAGCCACTCCTGGGGAAAGTCAAGTTGCAAAAGGAAGCGACCCAATCACTTACACACCTGCTTTATGAATTCGCGTCTATCAAGGCAAAAAGGTCACTCAAGAAGAAGGGATAATGAATAAGGTTGACGATAGTGTAACAGAGTCACAGACAATGGGTTAGCAACAGCAGCCATAAACAAATGGCTGGCTACATGATGTGACAGTAGGGACAAAAGGACATCCGTATTCAGAGAAAACGGATTTGATAAAGTATATGAGGTGTAAAGGATTCGAGACGTGTCTGAGACGCGAGAGAATGGAAAAAGACGTGTTCGACGTGTTAGAAAGACTAGCCTAGGTTATCCGACGTTAGGTGCTCGGGTGTTTGGAGGTGTGTGTTGAGAAAAAAAAACATGTAGTAGTAGGCCCGCAGGCTCGAACCCGTACCGCGAAGGAGGACAAAAACGTGAAAAAAAAGTGACACCTTTGCTGTTGCGCCGATCGCCAACCCGGAAGTGACGAATGTTTAAATTAAGGTTAGTCAGAAGAGGGGATGACTTTCGAAAATATTGGCGAAAAAAGCGACTCCATCCCTGTAGAAAAGTGCCCAGTTGAGCATGAAGGAATTAATCTTTTTGGCCATTTTTTAATATTTGTCGTCCGAAGGGTCGAACTTCAAAACGATACCGATCACATGAAAATTCGTCGCCTCTGTCGAAAGTTTTAGGCAGACATACATACATATACACACATACATACATACATACATACATACATACATACATACATACATACATATACACACATACATACATACATACATTTAAACAGACAGATGAGATTTATATTATAGATGAACTGTTAGCCCTCGGAAATTTCTTTAGTTCTGAGACGTTCACTGAAGCCAGAGTAAAAGATTGCGTAAGGAGTGTTTCACTTTTTAGAGCGGTAGAATGATTTAACAATTTTTTCCAGTGACCTTAGCAAAAGATTTGATGCAAGTGTTCCATTTTAAGTCTGGAGTAAAGGTGAATCCTAAAAGCTTATCTAAGCAGGGCGTGTGTATGTATTTGTGTGTAGCCGTATGTTTTTTTTTGTGTATATTTTGTGTGATCGAATTGCCGTGAAAATGTGTTAGCCAAGGCATAGGACATCGTAATAAAATCCATTATCTCTAAGTGCCCTATAATTTTGTTTTGGCTTTGGAGGAAAAAAGCAAAAGCAAGTTTTCAGATAGACACTTAGATCGATATGGATACAATGACATAAATAAACAGATATATAGATAGTACATACTTATAAAAATAAAAAGGACGAGAAAGATATATGAAAAGGGATGGAATAGACAGCAATAATTGAACAAAGTTGTATATATATATATATATATATATATATATATGTATATATATATATACAACTTTGTTTAATATATATATATATGCATATATATATATATATATATATATATATATATATATATAAGAGAAATTAGTGGAAACAAAGGGATGTAGTGTTTATATATATAATGTGCTATATATATATAATATAATTATATTATAGTGTTATATATATAATAGTGTTATATATATAATAGTGTATATATAACATTATTATTTAAAAGAATTTGTCTGTGTGTCTGTTAGTTCGTTACCTATGGACTCGAAAACAGCTGGGTCCATTTTTTATGAAATATCACACGAAGGTACTTTATATGCCTGGCAATGGTCTTAGATAGGTTTTGTGTCGGAATGTCTTCGATAAGTATTGATAATCAAAATAATACGATGGAAGAAGGAACAGGCGATTTTGACCAAAGTTAACATCTTACACAGCCTAAAATCACAAGTACATTTGAGAAGTTTTATTACCACACAAGCGGAAAGCCCTAACGTATAAAATCAACAGTAGGTCTTTTAATATTACAGGCGCGCGTTCGAGATGAATGTTTCCATTTAAAGCACAATTTCACAATGATACTTGACTTTTCCATCTTAAGCATGAATTCAAGCAAATATTACCACATAACCACTAATGGCAGGCATATAAAATCGCCAGTAGGTTCTTTCATATGACAAGGTCGCGTTCGAAATGAATGTTTCTGTTTAAAGAATAATTGAAGCATTATAGTTAACTTTTGCATTTGAAAATTTAATGCAAGTCATTATATATAAAAATAAGTTTATAAAATCAATTGTGCTATGCAGTGGAATGTAGACTACAATATAATGTGAAGTTAGTCACTGCGGGAGGCATGTGAACTTCTTTCCGGCTTTTCACGATGGGTCCCTCATTAAAGAAGGCAATCAATCGATATTATTTAAAAATGGGCAATTTCATCGATTTCGATAACAATAAAAATATGGGAGTGTGAAACATTCATTGATTATCATTCAATGGCGGGCTACGACTAGTCACCCTGCTAGTTTGTACACACACACACACACACACACACACACACATATATATATAAGGAGAGAGGAAGGAAGAGGATAGAGAGATGAATAGGTAAATTATAAAATAACCCTATTATATATAGTGCAAAGAGAATATCTTACTTGTGAAGGAAAGGTAGTGTGTATATGAGAGGGAGAGAGAGAGAAAACTGAACAATGAAAAAGGGATAATCTATAATAAAAATAAAGAAAGAAACAAAGAAAAGAAATCATAGTTGACTAAGTTTTCCCGATTTGGAAGTGAGAGAGAATATACACCAAGTCTGAGAGGATGGAGTGACTCGAGGCCAGCGAAAGTGTCGTTTCATAATAAATTCATGACTCTGCCTGCGGCCCGTCTTATTTTGGCAGCAACCAATTTAATTAGTTGCAATCCTTATGGAGTTGGCGACCATAAAATACAATGAATAGTTCAACCGTTGGTGCTAAAAGGCCCGCGATGTACCGGTATGCAAGTGGCAATAATTCGAATGTAGATAGAACAGGTAAGATGATGCCAAAAAGCGAATATTCTTCTCTCACGTTTCTTCAGATGCTCACGGGAACTTCTGCATCAATACAAAAGGACGCAGCTTACATTTGTAAATAGTGTGTATATTTATGCAAATACACTTTCACATGTACGAATGTACATGCCTATATATATATATATATATATATATATATATATATATATATATATATATATAAGGTAAAATTAAAAGCCAAGAACAATGCGAAATTTTTTTTTTATATAGAGTAAAATTAAATGAAAACAAAAGAAATAAATTTCTTTTTTTGTTGTTTGTTTTTTCTTTTTCACACAAATTTTAATTCTAAACAACAGTAAATTTTTTTTTCCCTGTTGTATTAAATGGTGTTATAAATCTCAATATATTTAAGACCTATTAGTCCTTTTTCAAGAGAAGACAGCGGAAGAGTGTTCAAAATTGGAAAAGCAGCTACAGATTTATAACACCATTGAAAACAACATTTATAACACCATTGAAAACAACAGGAAAAAAAATTACTGTTGTTTAGAGTTAAAATTTGTGTGAAAAAGAAAAAAACAAACAAACAAAAAAAAGAAATTTATTTCTTTTGTTTTCATTTAAGTTTACTCTACATAAAAATAATCTCGCATTGTTCTTGTCTTTTAATTTTACCTTATAATTTTCTTCAACAATGCTTCAAGCAAACTACAATCTTCTTATATATATATATATATTATAATACATATATAAATATATGCATATTATATATATAATAAATATATATGTATGTTATATATATGTAACACATATATATATATATTATATTTTATATCTAACACATAGGTATATATGTATATTATATATGATATATATATGTATATACATATACTTACTATTTTTATATGCATATACATTTATATCATAAAATCATTTATTGTGTATATACTAAAGTACGCCTACCTACTATCATTTCTGAAATACATTTTTTATCTCCAGTTTTGACACTTGTTAGTTATTTAAATATATTACTAAAATATTCGCATAAAATTATAGAATTACGTCAGTAATTTAATATTTATAAATAAACTAGCATGTCATCCAGCGTTGGCCGGGTGTAAAGTACGTTTAAATATGGTATTTCTTTTATTCATGCAGATTTCGTATTTAATATTATAGAGTTAATTCTTTATTGATTATTATATTGTACCTAATATAGAGTATTAGTTTCAAAAGTTTTTTTAAAAAAAGTACTTAGGTGCCATCAGCTAAAATCGACATCTAAACATTTAGCGCTCAAACCTTAACGATCGTTTGAGTTATCGTTAGAGGATAAGAAATAGTTTAAAATGAACTGAATTTTATTTGCGTATGCGTACAAGAGCACATTATAACCACTTACGCCTGATAAGTTTTAATTTATTTCCAATTTAGCAATTTAGCAGCTATTTTTACCGGCTACACCCCATAAAAATGGTCTACAAAAATGCAATCATTTGATCCACTTCGCGTCGCTTTTCGACCTTGCGTCTCGATGGAGATGCACCTTGAAAAAAATGGAAAGTTACAGACAGACAGATATAGTGAGTTTTATAAATAAGATAATAAAACTACTTACGCCTGAAAGTATCCTGTATCTCTATAAGGCCACCATTCGCCCATGTATGGAGTACTGTAGTCACATTTGGGCTGGTGCATCTGCTACTTGTCTCACTTATTGACAGGATTCAAAAGAGAGTCGCCAAACTGATAGGTCCTTCAGCCTTTGTCTTATCGACGAAATTTTGCATTCCTCTGTCTGTTCTACAAGTACTTTAATGGTGAATGCTCTGACGAACTACAACCACTTGTACCCCCTCGACGTGAACACCATCGACTAACCCGACAAGCACCTAAATCCCACCTTTTCACAGGAGAAATCTCTAGGTGCAAGAAAGATTTCTACTCCAATAGTTTCTTCCCTAGAACTGTTAGAGTTTGGAACTCGCTTCTGGGATTCTGCTTTCCCAACTGTACTGACATGCGGAAGTTCAAGTGTAATGTGAACAGATATCTTGCCGCCTATATCCTTTCATAATACCCCTGCAACTTATGTCCCCGATAGTAGCCCCTACTTCAAAGTGGCACTGTGCTTTGTTTGGGGTGAAACTTGAATAATAAAAAAAGATTATTATTATTATTATTATTATTATTATTATTATTATTATTATTATTATTATTATTATTTTAGGTAACCTGCTTCATTTCAGGTGGTGGAGTAAGACTGCAGTGATTGTCTGACTTGCAATTTGCTTCATTTCATCACGTAAAATAGTCTTGTTTGATGGCTTAAAAAAACGCACGGGGTTTAATTGCTAACGTTTACGTGATGGTGTTAAAGTACATATATGACTAATTAGATGGAGTCAGCGGAGAATTGCTGAAGACCTAGATACCATAGGGAAAAAACGATAAAGTTGTCGCCCTAAAGAAAACAACACTACAGCTTTATTTGAAAACCTTTATTGAAAAAATCAATTCAGGTAACTTGATTATGTAGTAGAGCTGATATATATTCAATGTAGCCGGCCTCAGCCTAAATCACCGCCTCGGTACGGGTCCAGAACTGGGAGCATGCGTTTTCCACAAGCGCCGGCGGGAGCTTGGCGAATACTCGGCGGATGGCGATCGGGTTGGCTTTAGTGTTGTGAGAGGTCATGTTGGTGATGTTCTCGATGTATTACCAAACGAAGTAGTTCATCAGGTTCAGGTCGCGGGGGGCGGGGGTCAGTGAGAGAAAGGTACCAAATCGTTGCCTTTCTTCTGAAGCCAAGCCTGCGTCTCTTTGAACATCAGCCGGCTCCGAGTCCTGCTACCACACCCAGAGTTTGCCAGCGACCACCTGATTGCACCAGGGGATCACCACACTCTTCAGCACATCCAGGTACACTTTGATGTTGACTTTCAAGCCGACTCCGAAGATGTGAGGTGACATGATGTGGCCCTCACCTAAAATCACACTAAAGACCATAACCATGGCCAGAAACTTTGTTTACATCACCATGGGCACGTCCCTGTTATTCGTGGCAATCCAACAATGCATTTTGATGGTGCTGGAAATTGTCATGTTGTCATAACTTGGATCAGTAGAGAGCATGAGTTGTACAGCGGCGCATCTCTGATCTCGCTTGTTTAACATTGTGTCACTTTTAGACATGATAGAAGTCTCCTATCGCTCTTGGGAGTTGTACATAATTGGCCTACTAGTAAATGGTCTATAATAAAAAAAAGGAAACCGGTTTTCATCAAACAGAAATGGAATCATGTTTTCTTTTCTAGGGCGACAATTTCATCCTTCCAGCCTGTATTAAATATTCAGAACTATGCAAAGTCCGATGCGCAAAAGGAATCACGCCCTAAGCTTCACAAGTCAAAAAAATTGTTTTTTGTTTTCAAACAATGTTGGTTTCTGTTTTAAGTTCGAATCCGACATCGAGCGACTGTTTCAAGTTAATAGTTGTCGCCAGTTATCATTCCTATTTACTTGCCTCCCCACGAGGACAGAGTTATACACATGGTCGGTTTTTAATGTGGGGAAAATCCAGCTCCCTAAAAAGGGACACTCTGGATAGGAAGAAAAATAAAAATTGTCTTAAGTCAACAGTCGAAACGAACTCAACAATGTACGTCATGGGAATACGAGAAGAAACCGTAATGTAACGCCGGAGAAAGTTGCAGGGAGCGGTAATCTGAGAGAAAAGGGATTAATTAAAATGGCTATTTGACAAGATACGATGGACTTCAAAATTAATGCTTCCTATGTTTTATTTCGCTAGAATGGATAAGAGAGGATTGCATATTGCATTGTTATGATGACTGAACTTATGCATTCACGACCCGAAAGTTTCATTTCTCTCTGGCAGAGATTAACGGTGTAAGACTCTAAGAAAGCAACTCCTGACATGGACGTGCATTATAAGCAGAGATGCGTCATTGAATTCCCCCGTGCAGAAAAAAATGAAGCGATCAACATTCACCGGCGCTTGTTGGACGTTTATGATGCCGATGCAGTTGATATCACCACAGTTAGGAAATGGTTTCGTCGATTTTCCTTTTTTTGTTTTATTTTACTTCAGTCGAAGTTCTCAGAAATCAAAGGGCCCACAACCTGGGGCTAACACTTGAACTCTATATGAGATACATAGATATTCGAATGTTCCATTTAAGTTCTTTATCTCTAAAACATTGAGTTAGTAAAGAAATTGAGAACATAATTTTCCTCTCCCCAATTAATCATTTTCATATGTTGTAGTATATCTTTCATGTTGGTCTCTTGGTCTTACTGGATTCCAGGACAAGAATTTATCTAGTCTGGTGGAGTATCCAGCTTCGTGCTATTACTTGAGGTAATATCACTTGGAGAAGGTGCATCATTCCTCGGAAAAGCTGTGAGGTAGCCGTAGTGAGGAGATCTTATTTGGGCTGCGAATACTATGTGATTTTGAATATTTGGTCAGGGTTTACTTCTATGGAAAAAGTATCCTCATGCCAGATTTTTCTGACAAACCCCTGTACAGAGAGACCTTAGACACTCGAGGATAGTGTTTAGTAGGCATTGGCGACAGATGTGAGTGACAAAATGCGCTCTAGACTTTTCCGACCGAGGCATTGAAAGAGGCTGGCAAAAATCTATTGAGATTGGTGGGGACCATGTTGAAAATAAATTCTGAAGTACAAAATGGTTGCTCGTTTTAATCATACCATCCTTGTCATCGTAGCTTTTCAACTTTTTAAGTTAAAAATATAAGGATTTACTTTTGGAGTGAATCTCGTACATATATGTGTGTGTGAATGTGTGTGTATGTGTGTGTGTGTGAGAGAGAGAGAGAGAGAGAAACAGAGCGAGAGAGAGAGAGATAAAGAGAGAGAGAGAGAGAGCTGAATGAGAGCCGTCGATTGCCGTTCAATGGGAAATGTCAAGATGGACGAAGAGTTACAGATATTTAGATGATCTTTGTAATTTATGTTTAAGTGAAAAATTAGAAATTTAAAAATTAGAAAAATTAAGAAAATCGATGAACGCATCTCCTAGCTGTGCTGACATTAATTGCATTGGCTTCGTAAACTTTCAACAGGCGCCGATAAATGTTGATCGGTTTATTTTTTTTCTCCATAGAGGAATTTCATGACGCATCTCTGCTTCTAATACACATCCATGACTAGAGTTGCTTTCCTCATACAGTCAGGATCTGCAACATAGAAATGAAACTTTCAGGTCATGAATGCATACGTTCAGTCACCATAACAATGCCATTTGCAATCCTCGCTGATCCATTCGGGCGAAATAAAAATAGGAGGCATTACTTTTTGGACGCCTTCGTATATTTCGGTTTAGTCAAGTGAAGATTTCATTTTGTAAGTCTGCTTTTCAGCCTGGGAAAACGAGTGGCATTTGTAATCTCCCCCCTCAATAAACATCTATTATTTGTTTTATAAACTTTACTTATGGTTTTTCTTTGGAAAAGGGGATAGTTCCTTAGTTGCAGACAGGCATAGTCGAACAACAATCTTGCAGCGGCACAATGAGTAGGACGACAAGTGTTCTTGCTTGTATACGTATTTATTGCTTCGTCAAGAGGGCACAGTTAAACGTAAGGTCGTTATTTTATGTAGGGGACATTAATCGCCACCAAAAATGAAGGGGCAAAGATATAAATTTCTCAAGGCAAGATGTCACAAAAACTGGTATGAAGAAGTAGGGTTGGTTTTGGTGTGTGCACAAGAAACCTGATAACTTTGACAAGAAACCAGGTTTTGTAAATAAAAAGACATGCCACCCAAGAAAGACTTTCATGCGTTACATTAAAGTTGAGACGGACTATTGTAGAAACAGAGGAGGTTGAAATTATA
This sequence comes from Euprymna scolopes, assembly GCF_053919585.1. Taxonomy (NCBI): domain Eukaryota; kingdom Metazoa; phylum Mollusca; class Cephalopoda; order Sepiida; family Sepiolidae; genus Euprymna; species Euprymna scolopes. Next base: position 36,527,238 of record NC_136504.1, on the reverse strand, counting down.
AAACCATGTTCACCAAGACATTCTAATTGATTTTTTCCTCTTTAAGCAAATAACTGAAAATAATTAGATATTAATTTTAGAAAATTGCGTAAGTTCCCTAAATGATTGAAGAATCTTATGAGAATCGAATTTACTAACAAAGATTTTACTCTAACATATAAATTTATCATGTCGGATTTTCAAAATCAGACCCAAATATTATTTGAGTTACTAAATAAAATTATTATTATGGAAATCAATCCATACAGAGCATAAAACCACTTGATATAAGAAGCTAAAAGTACTACTTCAAAGCTAAAAATATAGCCTATGATAAGTGTGAGATGGATAGATTCCGAAGTAAAAACAGAAATTGTTTAAATAAAATAAAATACGTATTATATACGTTTGAAGCAAAAAAAAAAACAACAAAAAAAACGCATTATTACAAAATAAACAGACATTTATTTTGTTTGAAATTTAACAATAAATTTAATTAATTGAAATTAATAAATATATTTTGAAGCAAAGTTTCATCTTCATCTCAAATGTAATGCCTCCTATTTTTATTGTTTATTCGACTTCCTAAGTATGTTAAGTTATTAACTATATGAGAGGCATTTCACAATTAATGTCTCCTATTTTTTTTTATTGTTCGTGGATCGTCCTCGGTAGATTACGTCCTCTATTTATGGGGAGGGATCGGAAGAGGAGATCCTGGAATGCTGAAAATAGACACTAAATTTTGATCTTAACCAAAAGACCAAGTAACCATAATATAGTTTCCAACCGGGCATTATCCCCTAAAAAACAAACAAACAAAGAAAACAACAAAAATAAAAACAACACAAAAAAAAAACAACATTACAAAAATATATTTTAAAAGTGGGTCGGGAATATAGAGTCAGTCCCAGAAATGGCTGAAGCAGTTTGCAAGTGTTCGTCTTGTTGTTACAAGGCAATTAAACGAATATTACTAAAAAATATAATATCCGTCTTCTGTTTATAGAGAGGGGAACGGTAGATAAGGTAAATGAAATGCAGAGAATAAATATTACACTTTGACTTTCGCCAAAAGATCAAGCAACCGTAATATAGTTTCCTACAAGCCATTATCTCGTCCTTTAAAATAAAGTACAAAATTATCGACACCGAAATATATTTTAGTGGGGAATATAGAGTCAGAACGGATAACAAAAGTGGGAATAGAATAATAAAATAAATAAAATAAATACAAAAACTTGTCAATAGGAAAATAAAGTCGCCACCAGAAAAGAAAAAAAAAAACAACCTTTGCTCTAGAAACGAAGCCTTCATTGAGAGATTCACTAATCCTATGTAATTAACCAGCCACCTTTCTCTCCATTGCACCACGTGTTCAAGAACAAAAGAGATAGAATAAGAAATGTCTTGGTCATTACTAGCCTTTAAAGTGTTAAAAGATTATTGAAATATGATTAGTGTGTATGTGTAATTGTGACATTTTACGTTGAACCTAGACATTTGTATGATCTTGGTGCATTGGGCCATTAATGAACACTAGAAATATTCTTCCACCCGTTTGGAACGGTTCTGCTTACAATCCTGCATAGCATATATCAGAAATATTAAATAATAATAAATTGTCGGTTAATTACAGATTTGAAAATCGATTACTTTTCCATAATTTTATCTCGGTTGAAATTGTAACGGAGCGCGGACGCGCGTATGAGAGCTGTATACAAATGACCGAGCCGTGTGCGAGTTGACGTCACAGCAAGGAAGAAAATAGATTATAAGAAGAAGAACGTGCGCGCAGACAGAGGATGACGTTCCAAAAGACAGAGAGCAAAAGAGAAGGAGGATGTTAGAGACGGACAGAGAGAGAGAGAGAGAGAGAGAGAGGGAGAGAGAGGGAGAGAGAGAGAGAGAGAGGTTTCACGCACTGTGGCCGAAATTTACAGGAAAATATCTGTAACTAAATGTCTTTAAACAAATGTCAACAGCGAGATGAATTGCGACGGAGTGTACAACGTGTTGGGTTCCGACTATCTACATGTAAGCAAGTGTATAAAACGTGCACTGCCTTAAAAAGAAATGGTTTTCTCTTAAAGGAAGATCCTTGCTTTGAAAAACTACTTTGACTGACTTTAACCCCAAACCTAAAATGAAAAATTAGCATAAAATTGTTGCTTTAATCGATTGAAAAATGGTTGAATCATACTAACTAACGTTTTGGCAGACGATGTTCCTCTCTTTTGCCCTGTTTCTTTTGAATGTTCCCTTTCTTTACATAAATTTCGCTGAATTCGCCGCACGTCGAAATTACTACGAGCTCTTTTCTCACACCAGTGCAACAATGATTATGTATTATTATTATGATATTCGAAAATGGAGACGCATTAAAGGGAGGCCACTCTCATATTCTTTGTCCAGGGTTACCAGATAGACCTCTTAAAAGTATAAATTTTGCGAATTTGGCCATTTTGTAAAAATCAGTGTGGCTTTCAAAAATTGAATTTGGCATTTTTAAAAGTATAACATATGGACTAACTAATGAAGGAATAATCCGAATATTATATAGATTATTGTCCAGTACATATCGTTTAAAGTTCATAAAAACTTAGTTAAACTTAATTTTTACAAAAGAACTTGTACTTTCTTTGCATGAAACTAAATCAAACTAATCCTTCAAGGACGTAAACCACACACAAATATCTTATAAAACCAATGTACTTTTGACTCTCGTTTCAATACCGATTCTTTTTTGATCTGATGAGGTGTTACCCGTGCAATCCTTGAATTAGAAACTAAATTAAACTAAATATAGCCCAACTTATTCAGCCTCACGCCTATCAGCTGTGTTCCAAAATTCTTAACGATGGGTTAATTAGTTTAGGAGTGAATCCTGTGCATACAAATACACAAACTCATACCCTCTCAACTTTATTTAATACAGATAAACATTATTGTTATTTTCACAACGTTTCGGCCGATGTAGCCTCCGATCTTCTTCCCGTGTGTCTCGTCGTCTGCAAGACCCCGTGGCAGAACGGATATAAGTGCTAAATAATAATTAGTATGAAGCCCTCGAGTTTTAATACAGACGACACTAAGAATCGAAATTACGAATAACTTAAGACAATTACCCGGTCATGATTGACGAAACGAAATAAAGCTTTCTTTCGTGCGTTAAATAAAGGGTTCCGTCGGAAAGTTCGTATATATTCTCGAGTTGGACATAAAGATTCTTTAGTTCGACGACACACTTTGGAGATTAGATGGGTTAAAACTTTGTGATAATATGATAAAATAAAGCGCGTGTGAATAATCTAAATAACTCAAATTACTAACCATGCAAGTTAGGATAGATTAGTTTGCCGAGATTAAAAATTGTTGTTGAGATGAATGTTTATATAGAAATAAACTAGAAAGTCATTGTTTAAATAATATAAACAAATATGTTTTGGAATAACAGAAATTTAAAAATAGCTTAACCTCGAACAATCTGACGCAGAGGCAACTTTAAGCTGACGTGTATCTTAGGAGGATATGTGAACAGTGAGAGTTTTAGTTGAGTCTAGTTTTTGGAGCAAAAAGATGGAAGATGGGTTTTCCAAAACGATCAAGGAAGTAAGTTGAGTATACAGACTGCGCGAGCCCTTTTCAAGTCTCACACAAAAACACGCGTTCACATTTCAAGCTATATTACTTGTCATATATATACGCGCACACAAACATACGCGCCCACGTCCACACACGTACATATATTCACGTTCGCGCACATACACTCACATTCACGTGTATACACACACGCTAACGTACGCACATATACACACACAGATGGACGACGTCACTTTCCTTTCAAAGGAAATCCACACATGCGCAAAAGACCACCGGAAACACCCATAAAAGAAAGAGCAATAAGCAGCATCTTCCTTTTCGACTTAGCTCTCGAGCTGAGCGGTCGTCGGACCATTCGCCCCCCCCCCTGTCGGGGCGCCCACACGCGTCACGTCCCCTGCTACTATGTAGAGGGCACGAGCTAACAGACAGTATGTACACTTTATACGCTTTCTCTCTCCATGAACTGGATTGACATTCTCACTCTTTCTCTCTCTCTATCTACTACTTGTCCCAGAGAACACTACCGCGTAGCTGACGGCTAACATGGCGCACAATTTAACTGATATCAACCCTCTATCCTTTGTCTTTGTCTACACGCTGGACTATCATTCCCATTTCCCACTACATCCCTCACTTCTCTTCCCACGTGCGAACAAACGATTGTGACCCGAACGTGAGATGAACACACATTTCCTTTTTCCTTCTATACTACTAATCCCGCAAAAAACGATGGTTACACCCGCGTGGACATGAACACATGTTATATCTAAAACATTCATTCTTTCAACAGTAAATAAACGACACGTTTATCTATTCCAGCAATTGAGTCTTTGTTTCCTTCATTCCATTCGTTTCATTATTTTCTTTTCTAACGGGATTACGATTTATATATCCTAGTCCTCTACAAGACTTAGAGATGTGATTTAAAACGGCATTCATAACTTCTAGGAGAGGGGACAATTCTGGAATAAAGACCTGTGTGTATACATTTACAACGTTTTGAGTTAGTCTCTTTTTCATACAAGTTGAAAGTCTTTATTTCACTCCAATGAGCCAAACAGCTGAACCGGCCAACATGGAAACCGTTGAAAAACGGTATGATCTCATTTGATGTTTTTACATGGTAACATTTATAATGTATATCAATTTCAAAGACATTCATGAATAGACGATCACACGTATACACATTTCATAAAGAGATGTATTTAAACACTCATCTCTTCCCCACGACGATATAACATACGCCGTCTTCGTGTCGTTTGTATACATACGACTATATAACAAAAATATTTAATTTATCTGGTTCAAATATTTGACCCGGTAGATTTTCTATTGCGACTTAAAAAAATCTGCTATTTAATATTTCGTTTCTATAACATCTGAACATCTCGCAGCACCACCCCTTACCTCTTCGTTTCATCTGGTCATTCAATCTTTTCCGTGAATAAAATGTTTAACATTTACTAACGGGGAGGAGGGGAGCGTCCGGCTTTGCCCGGGCGGAAATTATGCTTAACTATGATATTTTAATTTGTTGAGATTTCCCATATAGAGTCATGATTTCAAAAGTAAAAAAAAAAAAAAAAAAACAGTATGTAGGTGCCATCAGCTAGAATCGGAACAGAACCTTTTTTTTTTACACATTGATCACCACTTATCAAGGCCCGGAAGCCACTCAGGGATAAGGGTTATTGCAAGTACATTACGTTAGTGTGGAGATTTGATGAAGTGTTTAATTAAGGGGGCGGTTCATTAGGAATTTGTTAACATTGGACTTGAAGACATCCAAGTTGTAGTCCGGAGGGAAGCAGGCAGACGGAACAAAGTTCCACAGGCGTGCAGTTCTAAGAAAGAACCTGTAGAATTCCAAGCTGGTACCAACGTGACACGCATATAAACCGATTAAAAATTAAAAATGAAAAGTAAACTAACATTAATGTACAAAATATTCAACAATTTTTATCAATTTTGCCCCATTTTTGACTCCTTAAAAACAAACAGACTCGTAAAAAAACTCCAATCATTTGAGGCCCGAGCGCCGTTCTGCGACTTTTAGTTTCAGAGGACATAGAGCTTGAAAATATGAAGACAGACCGACCGATAGACAGACATATGGGCGTTTATATATAAGATTATCATATAATTTTTTGTTCTTAAGTAAAGCGCCATTTATGAAACCCAAGACAAACCACCACGTTAGCTTCAGCCGAATTTTATGTAAGTGTTGGTTGAAGCTGATACGCTACAGCAACATCTTTAAACTTGCAGATAAAAATAGCGTCTCTTAAGAATTTCCGTTTTTCTTTCTGTCAACATATATTTAAATAAAATTGCATACTAAACGAGAAAATCCGTTCTTTCTATTAAACTTTCCACACGAAGGGATAAACATCAGTTACATGGAAATATTTTTCAGTGTCTCAACTGGTTTCATTAGAAACTGTCACTTCCTGCTATTCTTTGATATTGGAACATTTTGGCGATTTGCGGTCCCGGCAGACAAGATAACAAATGCGTTAAATCGAAAAAAATGGCGAGATAAATATTTGAAGATGATTCTTTCACCAATGTTTTGTCTCTTCGGATGGCAGTCTTGCTTCCAACCTCATTATTTATTGACATTTATGGCGAACTTATGTAAGTCTTTAATGAAGGAAACAAACTACATTAATCTATCCATACTCCTGTAACTTCTTTTTCTTGTGTAATTCATATTTAAAACCCCTTTTTTACTGATTTAAACAGAAAATATAATTTTGTTATATAAAAATAGTGGAATTGCATTCATCTGCAAAAGATCTAGCTAATTTGCACATTCTTTAAAGAACTCATTTAATTAATTAATTCCCTATTAGTTTTTTTTCGGTTTTCTTATGGGATGATCATCTTGAGTTAACTACTAGAGTAATTATATTTATGCAGGTATTCTACATGATTTATACTTGCGTAATATTTGCGTAAAAAAACTTATAGTAAACACAAACCTCTTTCTCTATATATTTATGTATGCGTATATATATTTGTTTAAAACGTTTGCTTACCAAACTCCTTTGTCAGTTTTTTTGTCTACACACATTAAACTTAATATATATGGTATTCGAACCCATGCGAAACTTTATATTTTCGTTTTAGCCGGGGAAAATCGGTGCAAAAGTTTGAAAAATTAAAAATATAGAATTTTCCTAACGACGGCATTACGGATATGTATGCGTAACGTAATAGCTATTGGTTCATGTTTCAACTTTTGGCTTTGTAGAAAACATGTCTTCAAAGCTCAGGCATTAACGTCAAAGGAAAACGTAAATCGTAAGCTAAACGTTTCGGTTTCGATTCTCGTTGGTGGCGCCCGAGCCATTTTTGTTAAAACTTTTAAAATCGTTACTATATATTGGGTTCAATATAATATAATAATAAACATGATATCTGCATTAATCAACATATATTCAAGCGTATTTTACGACTGGGTAATGCCGGGCGACCTTCTAGTTCCCAATATATAGGCATGTAAGGTATAATCACGTTGGTACACAGGGTCTCATCTTAAGTTAAGCAATGTTGAGCATGATTAAAACCAGATAGGTGACCATTAGCGAATACCAAGCGCAGTATGTGGGAAGACATTAACACCTTCCTGCAGGAACTGTAAAAACCTAACGGGGATATACAAGCGACTGGGGATCGCTTGTGAATTAAAGTAATAAATGTTGTTACCTTGTGGCAATTACTGCCACATCAAAAGAAAACAAAGAAAAAAATCTTTAGAATGTATGTATCGTACAGAAAAAAGATCATGTATGTTTATCAGGTAGTTTTATTTAAAAAAAAGAAACTCAAAGTTGTGACTAAACGACTATCGACGATCTTTCGACGCCATTTTGTAAATAATCTGAAAGACACCCGAGATAATTCCAAATATTTCAAATTTGCGAGATTTTAGAAAGCCATTCTTAACATAGGGAAGAGGCATGGGAAAACACAAATTCATCACTACTTAACTCAGTCTTAAAATATTTCAGAAATAAAGTATTAGCTCAATCTTGTATACCATCGTAATGCCTACGAATTCCCATTAATAGTTTCAAAATGATTTTTTTGATAAAAGTCAAATTACTTAATCAATTTACGTGATTATTAGAGTATGAAATTTGTTTTCTCTTATCGCTACGCATATCATACATATTTTACTTTATTTTTGTTTTTTCATGGAAAAGGTTATGGACTAACACCGGGAGGCTCGATGCTAAGAGGTTCTGGTGATAATTCAGGATCAGATGATATCAGGATCCGCCATTCTCCGGTGTCTTTGCCTCTGCGTGTATCAAGCAAAAACGAGGAATCAACAATCAATAGAACGAGAGAGGCATCGTTGCTTTAGCAAATTGTGTTTTGGACAAAAGTTTTCTCGACGTCGAATGCAAATGGTGACCCTTGCCGCTTTCTGCGTCGGGGTCGGAAACCTGCAATTTTGCACGTAAACAGATAGCTGGATCCAATGAAACCAAGCACGTGCCGATTACCTTCAAGAAGAAGCGGATTTGTATAATTCTCAATTCTGTTGCTATAAAACCCTCCTTGCAGGAATTACCTCCTTCGTTTTCATGGGGATTAAAGGTACTCTTCCCACGTAAAATATAAAACATTTTTCTCCTTCGTCAGAATTCTCGGTATCGAATGTCGGTACAGAGCTTATTCTTCTTCCCATTCTCACAATTCCCGACCTAAGAATTTAATAGACATTCGACAAAACTCACTTCTGCCAAAAAGAATACCTTTAAGTTAAGCAACGTTTAACCTGGTCAGTACAAAAATGGGTAACCATTTGGAAATGTCAGATGCTGTATGCGCTCTCCGATTATTTCACCATTGTTTTTGTTAGTCGTCCTAGATTTCTCCTTGCTATTGGAATCAAGCAGTGCCGATTCAGAAGAGTGTGTGAGTAGGGCCATCCACCGTCTCTTGAGAGTGAACGGAGGCGATGACAACTGACGAAATTATACTTGCTGAATATTTGATACCGAACAAAGACAATTCTATTAATATTTTGCTAGAAACCAAGGAAATTAGATTTGCTTTATAAAGAAAATGTTATATATCTATTATGATATAAAACTCAAATCGTATTATTTATCCATTTATCTATTGCGGACTATTATCCTCCACTTTAGTGGGGTTTTTTTTACATGGTGGTCACCACTTATCAAGGCCCGGAGGCCACTCGGGGACAAGGATTATTGCGTGTACAGTAATCTATGGGAGAGTATCGTAGTAATCGTTAGTATTGGAGATTTGATAAAGTGTCTTACTTAAGGGGGCGGTTCATCAGGAATTTGTTCATGTTGGACTTGAAGACATCTAAGTTGTAGTCAGGTGGGAAACAGGCAAACGGAAGAGAGTTCCACAGTCGTGCACTTCTAAGAGAGAAGCTTTGCTCATGGAATCTACGTTTTGATTTACGCACAGATAAAGGGGGAGGAAAATTAATGACAGTGTTTTCAGCTAGACGGGTATTTATCGTGAAAGATTGGCGAGGGGGGCCAGAGATTGGAGATAAGACGAGCACTTGCCATGAAAATAACGGTAAAACAAATACAGGCTCGCAAGGTCTCTTCTGTAGGAGAAACGCTACAGGGAAGAGAAAAGGGCATCCCCTACTAAGCCACGGAGTCTATTTTGTACTCTGTCAAGGCAAAATAGGCTCTTTTTAGCAGCTCATGCCCAGATGTGGCAGAAGTAGCCCATTCTTGGACGTTTCACGACGTTTCGGCCAACTATTCCTCTGGCCTTCGTCAGGTGGTTAACCGCGACGGGATAGGAAAGCTGAATCCTCAGCAATTACTGCCTTCCATAGTTGTTTTCGTTTCATCACGTTTTGGACAAGTAAGCCTCTAGCCGGCTTTGGATAAGATTAAGTTATCTTCAGACAATGCTCACATAGAAGCCAGAGGAATAGTTGGCCTAAACGTCGTGAAACAACAACTAAAGACAAATTACTAATCTTAATAAGAATTCGAATTAATCAAAACCGTCTTGCTTGGGCGTTGAAACCGTCCATCTGCTTTTGGTTTACGATGCGCATGAAATAAGTCAAGTTCCGGTTTACGATGCGCATGAAATAAATTGAGTTCCGGTTAACGATGTACATGCATAAATAAATAAAAATAAAAATTTAACTGCCCTTTTTTAAAATTGGTTTGCGTTACAAATAAAAAATATAGTTCCGCTTAAGTTTTCATTTAAAACAATAAAATACACAAATAATGTTTTCATAATTTGCCGGTGAATGTTGAAACTAAAACACTTAGTAAACTTTATATTCATGTATTACACAAAATAGAATAAATAAAAAAATTATTTACTTGCAAACAGTTTAAAACTTCTTTAATTCATTTTTTCATACGACAATATGGTTTTCGTTACTTCCATTACTAACGAGTACTTTATTGTCCAATTGTCTATTGTACACGCTTTAACCGTTATCCTCGAGTGGACTCTTGGCCTTGATAAGTGGTGATGAAAAAAACCCCCGACAATTTTGGATGCTAAAACAAACGCAAAACATTTAACATTACAAAACTGAAACTGATATTTTGGCTTGGATTTTCTGGAAAAATATGTGACGACGCTAATTGCAGAGTGAAATTTAACATTTATTAAACAAGTTCGACGACTTTTTAATGAAAAAAGTCTGTAAGATTAGGTTAAAAATACTCTAACAAACCAACTAAAGACTTGCCTTTTGAAAGTGCATTTTTAGAGATATACCACTTTGACCCATAATGTTATCAACTTTGTTTCATTAAAAAGCCGTCGAACTTGTTTAATAAATGTTTTTGTAATGGTGACTGTTTTACCTTGGTTTTAGCGTCCCAAATGTTCGTATGAAAAATTAACAAAGAAAAGTTAAACTCAAATATATGCATACAGAATCTAAAATTAAAATATTTTCAAATAAAGTAAAAATTTAAAAAAGATAAGTTAAAATGGTTGCATGGAAAAATGTTCTGAATCTAAATTGTAAAACGAAAGAAAAACTAAATAATCAAATAAAACTTTATTTTTTTTATTATTAAAAAATCCTACTAGTTTAGTCGAACTTGTTTAATAAATATTGCAATTAGCGTCGCATACCTTTTCAAAGAATCCATTGTCAAGCCTCAAATGACAGCTTTTATTTATTTACGAACAGGCCGCCGTGCATTGCCCGGTCGAAAAATACGCTTAAATATGATATTTTGATTAATGCCGATATCGTGTAATTATTTATTATGGATCCCATACATAGTAATGATTTAAAAAGTTTAAATAAAAATAATAAAAAAAAAAATGATTCGTCTACCAAGAATCGAAACCAAAACGTTTAGCTTACAATTTACGTTTTCCTTTGACGTTAATGCCTGAGCTATGAAGACATGTTTTCTTCAAAGCCAAAAATTAAAACATGAACTAATAGCTGTTACGTTACGCATGCATATTCGTAATGCCGTCGTTAGACAACACCTGGCAAATTCCATATTTTTAATTTTTCAAACTTTTGCACCGATTTTTCCCGGCTAAAATCAAACTATAAAATTTCACATGGGTTCGAATACCCTATATATTAAGTTTAATGTGTGCAGAACAAAAACTGACAAAGGAGTTTTGTAGGCAACATTTTTAAACCAAAATATATGCACATACATAAATATATATGGAAAGAGGTTTGTGTTTACTATAATCTTTTTACGCAAACGTCATAGTTAACTAAAGATGATCATCACATAAGAAAACAGAAAAAAAAAACTAGTAGAGAATTAAATAAAATGAATATATGCAAATTACCTAGATCTGTTTCAGATTTATGCAGTTCTACAACCCATATATAACAAAGTTGTATTTCTGTATAAATAAAGAGAAAAACGCGTTTTAATATGAATATCAATACAATATATATATATATATATATATATATATATATATATATATATATATATATATATAAAATTAAAATAATTATTTTTCACAGGAACTATCAAGAAAAGAACATACGAAATAGGGAGCTAAAGTAGCAGAAAGTAGATGCTTGCTGTATGCTAATGTCTTAGCAAAATAGAGTTATCTCCCTTACATCAAGGCCAGCGTCAGTAAAAGTTATATCTGTTGACTTCTTATAAGTGCTTTTGTTAAGAGTCGCACGTCGTTGTTTACTAAGCCATTCGGCGGAAGTGATATCAGATAAATTTACAGTTTCGGATAATCTACACTGGAGATAATGTATTTTTTAAAGCAAGTAAAAAAATAGAAGATTTGGTAAATTTTTACTTGGTTTCCACCTGAACATTTTGTTAGAGAATGGATAGAGAGAGAGAGAGAGAGAGAGAGAGAGAAAGAGAGAGAGAGAGAGAGAAGATGTGAGTTATAGTGTAGACACGTTGACTGGAAGTTAAGATCAGCTGATTGGATTGCGTGCGAGTCATGTGATCAGGTTAGCTGAATCGTTGAGATTTGATTTGGACTCAGAAGACAACGGACGGCTTCCCGTTGTCTCCTGCTCTTCACTGGGGACGAACGCTGACGTGTGTAGAAGAAGAACCCACACAGGCCGATTTCACTTTCCAACTTCTGCAAGACATCTGGGAAAAGTGGAATAAACTATAGAACTAATTCCTTGTCTTGGAGTGATTGAATCTTCATCCAAAAACAGGTATCAAGTCTCCCTCCAGGACGAGAAATTCCAGATGGTCCAACATCGAAGAAGCAGAGGTAGGTTCTGAAAATACATGTCACTCACACACGATTCCCTTTAAGTATACAACATAAATATATAATATAACACGTCATCTCTTCTAACCCATTATTAGAGACGACGCAACAAACACTCAACCCTTTATTATAGAGACAATATAACAATTTTCCTTTAAAATGACGAAATATACAGGTGTTCGGGTATGCTGAAAACCAATATCGAATTTAAACTTTCATCAAATAAGTACTTTTCCTGATATTAAGTAATGTAATTATGGCAAAAGTGGTCATTATTGTATGCGCAAGCGCGCGTATTTTTGCCATAAAAATAGACTCACTATTCCGTAGCTAGCCATAACAGATATTGACCAAACGGGTCAAGAGTAGTCTAGTATATCTATAAAAGTGAGAATGTGTGTGTGAGGACACTTCTCAACCTATATACTCAACGAGTTTAGATCTACAGACTTAAATTTTGATATATAGGATATTCAGACATATGAAAAACATTTTTTTTTTATTGTTTTTCATCCGAAAAAAGTGATTTTAAAGGGTCAAAGTTAAAAAATAGACGTGGTTGGGTCGTATGATTTTTATCTGTTCGTCAACTTCTTCACAATTGAGGATGCGCGAATCGTTCACATAATATTAAGAATAAGTATGTTTGAAAGCACTTTTAAAGATCGTATCAAGCTAGCTTATCGTTCTTAATTGTGTTTAGATTTTGGTTTCGATCTCAGCTTGAGTATTTTTTTATTTACACAATATAAACTGATGAAAAATGGCATCATATTCGAACACACGTGTTTCAGTGTCTTTCGTTTTTTAAAAAATTTTTTTTTTACTTTATCCGTTTAAGGAATTTATCGTTACGGTTAATACCGAGCAACGCCGAGTACATCTTTAAGTTTATTAAATTACTTTCGTAAATTATGCCTTCAATGCGTGCGTTTTTTTTTGTTGTGTGTCCATTTATGCCGTAGGGGCTGATGAACTTTGTGGTCATCTATGACGTGAAGTCTTGCAACCACTTCTCGAAATGCCCAAGATAGATTGCGTCTCACTTTACAAAACATTTTATATACTTTTTGATTGTTATCTTAGGTTTTAAGTACGATTTCCCGGCCGCGCCAGAGACCGGCGCCGGCATTCAATACAAATGGAGTCTCGAATAAATAAATCCGCACCGAAGGTTAGGAGACATAATAGGTGGGTTTCCTAGAAAGCGTTGCAATAGAATCGCCGTTTGGATTTTCCGTCGAAAGAAGACATTTCCTAACAAGACGACAAAACAGGCAGATCAAATATGATGAAAAGCAAAGAAAGTTAAAACAGGGGAGACAACCCAGCAACAAAGAATTTTAGTGAGTCAATAAAAATGGCGACAGCGATAATGCCCGAAAAATAATCAATCAAAGTTTTTTTCTCTGCTTCCTTTGAGTTAATTCTAAGAATTTTAACTTTTAACCCTGTTTCTTCTTATATCTCTGCTATTATATAAAAGACAATTTTTCAGTGTGTGTGTGTGTGTGTGTGTGTGTGTGTGTGTGTGTGTTCGTCTATTATGAACTGGAAAACGGCTGGGCCGATTTTTATGAAATTTCACAGGAAGATACTTTATGTGTTTGGCAGTATTCTTAGATAGGTTTTGTATCGAAATGTCTTCGATAAGTATCGATAATCAATAATCGAATAATCCTATGAAAGGAGGAACAGGCCATGTTGACAAAGTTAACACCTTACACAGCCTAGCATCACAAGCGTATTTGAGAAGTTTTATTACCACACAAGCCAACATATAAAATCAACAATAGGTTCTTTGGTATGTCAGGGGCGCGTTCGAAACGAATGTTTTTGTTTAAAGGACAATTGGTTTCTTCATCAACTTAAATTCAAGCCATTATCATCGTTTACGATGATAATGGCTTGAATTTAAGTTGATGAAGCAGTAAGACTAGGCATATAAAATCAAGAGTCGTTTTTTGGATATAGCAGGGGCGCGTTCGACATAGATGTTTCGGTTTAGAACACAACTGAAGCATGATAGTTGATTCAAAGCATTATATATAAAACAATAATTCTATAAAACCAACAGTAGGTTTTCTAAAGTGCAATGTAGATTATAATGTTTTGTGGACTAAGTCACTGCGGGAGAATGTGAAACTTCAAGGTGCACTGCGATAAGGTCTTCAACTAGAATAGGCAATCAATTGATTTGTTTGAAAAATAGTCCCATTTCACCGATTTCGATGACAATAAAACTATGAGTCCATGAAACATTCGTTGATCATCAATCAATTCTAGGCAACATCGAACCCCCCTGAAAGTATATATATATATATATATATATATATATATATATATATATATTTATTAATTATACAGAAGTTCAGAAAAAGATTGGTACCGTCAGTTTCAAGCCCAACACAACGGGAAACCGTTAATGGTAACACGTAAATGATGTAAATGACAGAGTACAAAATAGACTTCGTGGCTTAGTGGGGGATGCCCTTTTCTCTACCCTGCAACCTCTCTCCCACAGAAGAGTGGTCGCGAGCCTATCCTTGTTTTATCGTTATTTCCATGGCAGGTGCTCGTCTGAACTCCAATCTTTCACGAAAAACACCCGTCTAGCTGAATCCACAGTGAAAAGTTTACTCGTGTGGCTAAAGCTGTCTTTATTGTCGTCTTTGTGCTGAAGGAATTATTGTGCATGTAGAATCTCTGCTTGAACGTCCCTTTCCTCATCCCTATGTATGTCTCTGGTTTATCACTGGTCTCATGCGTGAGTGTCGCCTCGTACACGAGGGATTTCATCTTACATTTTCCCTCTAAAGGGCAATCTTCCCTGGATCTGCAAGAACAACCCTCAATTTCATTTTCATTGCGTTCCTTTGTGATGATCTGTTTTATTGATGTAGTGGTAGCATAGCTGACCTTAATCGTGTTTCTATTGAACAGCTTGTGCAGCTTATGTTGTGGAGGGAAATTTCTGTCTAGCAGTTTCAGGAACAGATGTCCTACTCGTGTTTTTGTGTTGAGGGAAAACGGAGGCGAGAACCAAATGATGTTCCGTCCCCTGTTGCGCCTGTCTTTTGTTAGCCGATTTTGGGTTGGCTGGTATTTGATGCTTTCCGTGAATCCGCTTTTTTTGAGCGCTTCATTGTAATATGGGGCTGCTTGGTTGAAGATGTCGGCGTTTGATGATAGCGTGGAGATTCTTTTGCTGATATTGGCAACCATGTTTTTGAAAACCGTAGGGGGGTGACAGGGATATATATATATATATATTGTTTTTAAAATATATTTATCCGCTAACACGCGTTTTCTCGTCTACGACTCACCAGAGTGACGACGAAACACGTGTCAGTAGATAATTATATTTAAAAAACAATATATATGCTGCTCCCCATGCGGGGGTACTAAATTGGTTAAAGAAAAAAATTATTCCCAACTCGCATTTAGGTAAAAATACACTTTCGTAAATAATTGAATTAATTCAAAACGTATCGCAAAAACAAAAACAAATATCACACACATCTATCTATCTATCTATCTATCTATCTATCTCTCTCTATATATATATATGTTTGTGTGTGTGTATGTGTAAGAGAGAATGTATATGCGTGTCAGGACACTTCTCAACCTATATACTCAACGAATTTTCGATCTACAGACTTGAAATTTGGTATATAGAATATTCAAACGTGTGGAAAACTCTTTAACCGGTTTCCTCAACTATTAAATCGATTTCGATGTTAAGTATAAGTTAGTTTTAAAACACTTTTTAAAGATTATGTCAAACTAGTCTAATGGTTATCGTAGTTGACTCAATGTCTTTAAGTTTTAGTTTCGATCTAAATTCGAATATTTGTTTTTACTTACAAGAAGTGAACTTGTTAGAACAAAACATAATATTCGAATGCAGATATTTCAGTTTGTTTCCTTTTTTTTTTCTTCATTTTTGAAATGAATTTAACGTTACGTTTAATACTACGGCATTTCTGTTTATATGATAAACTTCATGTTTTGGGTTTGAACGGAGGAGTACCCAACCAGATTAACAAATTTAAAATCTAATGATCAAATCAAAAAACAGAAGTTTGAACTGAGAATATTCCGCCAGGTAATTAACTATTTACATATAAAAGAGTATAAAGGCTTGAAAAGTTCACCTATCATCCAACCTCTTCATCCTTATAGAATCTATGGCGAACACCAAAATATCTCAGCTCCCTCTTAACTACAAGAATCCAGTGAGATCAACACCGCTGCTACAAGAGGGACGAATCCAATCAACTCTATGCTTAGCTAAGTTCTACAACTTGGATGAATTAAACAAAACTGAAACCCAAATCCTATACAAATTATGCAAGGCAATCACAGTTTCAAACGTTTGTATAGCTATATACATAAAGCCAAGCAAACAAAGTTGGGTATAGGTGTCAGAAACACTCAGGTATCTAGAGATGTGATACTTATGGAAAACCCTTATCAACGAGAGATCCAATATATATTTTGGTGTCCAAGGTTTCTAATCTGATTTACACTCATTTGATGATGCTGATTCCGAAAATCATATTAATTTTTTTCTCATCAGGTCAAGTTGTTGAGATATTTGCTATTTTATACCTTTTTTACTTTAAAATTAGGTGTTCTGCCTCCCTGTTTTGAACCCATTACCTCTCTTTAAATTACACTTAATTAAAAAGTTAATTTCTTCCTAATTTCCTCTTCCGGTTGGTCTTTACTTCCTTTTTGCGATCACTGGCAACACACCACGCCTCTTTCTTTTTTATCCATTCTCATCTCCGGCATCAGCTCATTTCTTCTAGACAATGCAACGTGACATTTCAATTTTCGTTTCTTTGCAAACTTATTCAATCTTTCGATTTCTTTAACTTCTTTCATTTTCCTACCCTCGTTCGTTATTATTGCTTTTACTTTCACATACCTGTCGGGTTTTCTCTTTTAGTTTTTACTTTTTCTGTTTAAATAAATATATCTGTGGATTATGTACTTGTATCCAGAATCTTTATGTTCTAGAATAGTTTATCTAACTGAAGCGTAGGTGCGTGCTACAACAGTACATTAGGCGTGTTTCCATATACATTCTAGCTTCATAATTACAATTGTAGGTTCGTTTTGTGATGTATGTTAATTATTATGGCACCACAAACCTTAAAGTAAAAGTCAAATTTGCTATACAATGAGGAATGTAGTTGGTAAGAAGTGGACACTGAGTAGTAAATAGGCATACGGATTGTGATATTTTTTTGATTTCCCGGTCAAAATAAAGTTTATTGTTTTAATGTAAGGGATTCATTTATAAGTCAGACAGGAAATAATTAAGTTGCATTATTTTACTGTCGTTGCAAAATTTGGAGCAACAATTAAGCATGTTGCAATTTCTGTATGACCGATTGACGTTTGTAGCTCTTGTGTATTAATCTCTGCATATAAGGGTTTCCCTTGATATTTCAGCCCTTTTCCATTATTGATATCCGTTGTATCTTCTGAACCATCCAGCTGATTTTAATTTCACCCTTTCTTTTTTCGAAGTCTTTGGGATTGTTCCTAGTGTGCTTATGAATATTTGTGTTAGGTTGACTTTCTCTGTCTTCCATATCTCTTTCAGCTTTCTGAATATATTTGCTTTGCTTATCTGTCTCCTTAGTAGTCACCCCATGGTTTGCTGGAACGACGAAATCTACAATCTGGCAGGACTTTTCCTTCTTGTTTGCTATAATAATATCTGATCTCCTTGCTAGAATGGGTTTATATGTTTGTACGTCCATGTCCAATTGGGTTTTATGATTTCCGCTTTCAAGTACTGCTAGCGGTTTATGGATTTGTCTGGGCGTTCAAGATTTAGTTATTTGCATAGTTCCCAGTGTACGACTTTCCTTACTTAATTATGTATAATTCTTTGTATATTCTTTTGGGGTTAGGTTACTACATTCACCTATTTTGTAATTTACCGTTTTGTCCCGTTATCCACAGAGCTTGCATTTTCTGTTTTTTTGTGTTTTGTGTTTTGTCGATTTTTTCTTTGGAATAGTTGTTTCTAATCATGTTATGATGCTGTTATACGTGATTCAGTTACTCTGTTTAGGTATCCTTTTCGTAGCCATGTCCAAGGGTCTTCGTGAGTCTTATCTTTTGTCATCGTTATAAATCGTTCATGTAGCTGTTTCTCTTCCCGTTTTTTCTCATCTTATCCATTGCCACTCCGTTCTGTCTTTCTCATTTTTAGTGTCTCTTGCTGCGGTGATTATCTTTTCTTTGTTCTGTGTTATGTATTTTTAATTTTTTTGTGCTATTCACACGATTTGTATACTAATCAGTCATTTTCCCCCTGTCTTTGTTTTCACGTAAATTCGATTAGCATCATTGTTTGGGTGTAATGTATTGTGTATCTGTTTTTCTGGTTGTAATGCTGAAGTTCTTTTGTTCATCCTATGAACGGTCTAGGGTATATTACTAGTGATACTCTTCATGTGTTTATACTTTTGATTAGGTTTCTTACTCTATGAGTTTTCTTATTCTTCTTGGGTTGGAGAGTTCCACACCTTCTGCTACCTTCAATTCTTCACCTTCTTATAACTAGCAGTTTGCACTTTACCATTCCGAATTCCATTCGTATATCCTGACCGAAGATGCTGGTTGTGTTTATAAGCGTCTCTTGTTCCTTTTTGCTTTTTACGAAAAGTTTCAGATCGTCAGTATTCATTCTTTCGTCTATGTAAGTAAATTTGTATTCGGCTAAGCACTTTCTTAGTATATTGTTTAGAGATATCATGGCTATGGTAAACAGTAGTGCGATAGGGAATCTCCTTGGAAAATACCTCTTTGCATTTTATTTCAATTATGTATTGTCCGTCAGCAGTCAGGCGAAATCCCAAGCTTTCATTGCTTGTATAAATAAATAGATAAGCTTAATTGTTGTTAATCGCTAAGCATTCTATTATCCAGGGTTGGGGAATCCTATCGTATGCTTTCTCGTGGTAGATCCATGCAATGGCTATGTTATTTTTCATACTTTTTACCTCTTTCAGAATCCTTTGCTTTCCTCCTTTCTATTATTCTGGAAACAGTCTACGATTATGAAAGGAGTGTTAAATTTGTTCTCTTAGATGTGCTGTTAGAATTTTCAACATAATTGATGAACATGTTTTTACACGTATTGTAATGGAATATCTTATGATGAACTCGTAGCATTTGTGTTTCCTCCCCAACGTAAATACCACTCGACTAATCCGACAAAGGGAATAATCCCACCCCTTCATTGTAGATGTCCGTAGATATTTGAAAATGTTATACTCTAATAGTTTCTTCCAATGGGACTGCTATACGTTGGAATTGCTTTCAGCTCGCTTACTTCCCCGACTGTATTGACACGCATAAATTTAAATGTAATATTAACAAACATCTCGCTGTTAACACTTTCTATGTTAGATGCGATAGTGATCGATTACGTTCCAATTGGCAATATGAAAATATGTGAATTATGCAGTCTTAAATGCTACCAAAGGCAAAACAAAGTTGCCCTTCTGTAAGCAAGCACTCAAAAAATTAGTACAAACCTATTTGTGTGAAGTCTGTAGGGTTTCGTGTGGACAAAACTAATGAAGAAAAAATTAAAAAAAATGGCCGCCTTATCTCTTTATATGCATGCACTATTGTCACCTAATATGCAAATAAGATGTTTAAGGTTGGATATAAAAACCCTGATTTTTCAGGTAGTGGGTCGATTTTAGATTTGGATGTCAGAGCAGAAATGTTGTCACTGAGACTTGGGGAAGCGAGTTTTTGGCAGCAGTTTGTTGAATATAACATCTGGTTCTTTTAAGCACAATCGTTTTGAAAACAAAACTCCTAAAACACTTAAAAAACAAGTCTTCCATTTATTTACAGTTAACTATTAAATTATCAACAACATCTTTTCCTGGCCACTCGTACGAAAATACCATCACAATGTTTCATGATTTCAACCGCAGCCGTCAACATTTATGTAGTAATGCCTGGGAGTCTTTCAACCTTACCCTTGTTTATCTTACAGCTTACTTTCAATATTATTTCTTTTGCCATCCTGAATCAGATACTGTTTTTATAAACTCTAGACTAGGATTTTCCGACCGAAATCCAGACTCGATTAAGAAAAAGTTAAGGAAAATTGTACAATTCAAAGAAAATCAACCGTTTTTAAAGATTTCTATATCAAACCTGGAATTCCTTTGGAGTATTATTTAAACACACATTTCTGCATTCTCATCAACTTTTAAACAAATATGACTTCTCTCATAATTTGTAGTTTTCAATTTATGTGCTAATCAGCAAAATTATGTCTTACCTATGAATATTATTTTGTTAACTGCTTTCCTTTGAGCATTGGAACCATTCTTTGAAACTTCGTGGAATAAGAAAAATTTTTACTTTTCAACTCAAATTGTTTTTAAAAACTTTGACGCCTTAACATTTATTGTTTTGGGCTCAAATAGACTTATTAATTTAGATCCATGTCCAAGGAACCTATATCTAAAATTTCAAGCGTTTAGACATAAAATAGTCGGAGGAGTTTGATAGAGTTCTCAAAGGTCAAGTCGTTGAACTTTTACCTTTTAACAGCCAAATCTTTGGCCTAAAATCGATCACAAAGATATTCCCAACTCTCAGTACCCTGTACATCAAATTTCGAGTCTGTAGACTTAAAATTGACAGAGTTATTGCGTTGGAAAATGTACACACATACACAGACACATTCACTTTTATATATACTAGCATTTCAGCCCGGCGTTTCCCGGGTTTTTGGATGTGTATGTTGAGCAAAAAAAAAAAAGTGATAGTAGGAAGGCAGGCTCGAACCCGTACCGCAAAGGAGGAAAAGAATGGAGTAAAACCTAATGTTTATGCTGTTACAACCACCGCCAAACCGGAAGCGACATTTTTTAAAATTAAGGCTAAACAATCTAAAGGAGAGGATAACTTCCAAAAATATCGGCCCCCCACCCACCTGTAGAAAAGTGCTTTGTTGAAGGGGAAGATATTAGCGAATTTTTCGATATTTGTAGTCTGAAAGATCGAACTTTAAAACGATACTGATCTTGGAAAAATCCGTCGCCTCTATTGAAAGTTTAAGACAGACACGCAAACATACATACATACATACATTTATATATTGGTAAATAACAATTTTCGACCCAAACCGATGAAAAAGCTTGCCCTATCTCTCAATACCCTTTATGTAAAATTTCAAATATTTAGACCAGAAAGTGTCTGAGTAATTTGGAAGAGACCGCAGGGGGTCAATTTTTTTAACTTTGACCCTTATTATGACCCCTTAAAATTTATTGTTTTCGGCTCAAATCAAGTTATTAAGTCAGATCCATGTCCAAGGAACCTATATTTAAAATTTGAAGTGCGTAGACCCAAAATTGTCGGAGGAGTTTGGTAGAGTTCTCAAAGGTCAAATCGTTGAACTTTGACCCCTTAATTGCCAAATTTCTGGCCGAAATCCGATCACATCGATTTTCCCAAATCTCAGTAACATGTATATCAAATTTCGAGTTTGTCTACCAGACCAGATGAATTCTTGTCCTGGAATCCAGTAAAACCAAGAGACCAAAACGAAAGCTATACTAAAACATATTGATATGGTTAATTTATGTCCTCAAGTTCTTTACTAATTCATTGTTTGAAAGATAAAGAACTTAAACGGAACATTCGAATCACTATGTATCTCATAGAAGGTTCAAATGTTAGCCTTAGGTAGTGGGTTCCTTGATTTATGAAAACTTCGACTGAAACAAAAAAGAGAACACACACACACACACACAAACACACATATTTATATATATATATATTTGACGATTTCAAAAAGGAAAAAGAACAATTATAATTGCACACAATGTCGTCCCTTATATCCATTTATGTGAATGAGGTAAACAAGGCACATAAGTTGCAGGGATACTATGTAGGGAGTTGAGCAGCAAAATGTCTGTTCATACTACACTTGAACTTCTGCATGTCAGTACAGTTGGGAAAACAGGACCTATCAGGTTGGTGACGCTCTTTTGAACCCTGTCCAGGAGCGAGAGACTGGTAGCAGGTGCATCAGCCCAAATGTGACAACAATACACATGCATGGGCGAATGGTGGCCTTGTAGAGGTACAGGATATTTTCAGGCGTAAGTATCTTTCTAACAGGGTAAAGAGAGCCCACCTTCTTCGCAGCGGCCCTCGAAATGGTCTCAATGCATTTTTTCTAACTCATGCTCTTTGTGAACATTAGGAGTTTGAAAGAATTACTTTCAGGTAATGTATGTTTAGCCGTAACTATTGGTGGTTGAGAAGATTTCTTGTAATTATTGAAGACTATATTCATATATTGTTGACTTTTCGGATATAAAAACACATCGATATTGACTTCTTATTTAAAATATTTGCCTTCAGAGCTGAAAAATCCAATGCTGACTCTTTATTTCGTTCCCTTTATTTAAAACTTCAAATATTCAGTGTTTCTTGTTAATTCATCGGAGATAAAAACAAACAAAAAAAAACAAACCCACCTTCGACTCTTAGCATTCTTACGAGCTTGAATCCGACTCTGTCTCCTTCTGAAAACCTCCAACACCCTTTGGATCCAACTAACCCTGATGACAAACTCATCACTTATATGTCACAAATCAGCGAATGAATTTTCAGCAAATTTTCCGTAATGTTCGTGAGTTGCTTTTTGGCGATCATTTGTAATCTAAGATAGATTGCTTGTAAAAGTCACGACAGGAAGAGAACACGATAAATCTGGGTTTCTTTAAATGATGTTGTCTTTGTGGTGGCTCATATTTCAGCTAAGTTGACACATAATTCATCTAAAGGCTGAAGATAAATCATCGGTTCAAAGTCAGCGAATGACTTACGATTTACTAATAACGCAATCAAACGTTGAACGTTTATGACTATTTTTTTTCTAACACTTCGCACTTATTTGATTCTAAGGTCATGTGGCGAAACAATCTCCTATTACAATAGAAAAATGCGAGCATGAAAAGTAATATGGTTAAGCTTAAACATTGAAAAGAAAAGGATTAAATATTCTAGTAAAAAATATGATCAATTTATAACTTAAAATATTGCAACATTAAGACTTAATTATACAATGTTTAATTGATTAAAAAAACTCTAATGCTGCAACATTTTAAGCTATAAATTTATATTTTTTACTAGAATATCTCGTCCTTTTCTGTTCAAGCTTAACCATATTACTTTTCATGCTCGCATTTTTTATTGTAATCCATGACTTTTCCAAGCTTCTAGTAAATTCACTTGTTCTTTGTTTAATTTCAGTCTTATTTTTTGCCTCCCATAAACATAACGTACACATATGTATTAACAATGTACGACACTCGTCTGCTTTCATTCTCTTTGTTTCACTTGTTATTTTTCTTTTCGCTGAAGCGACGTGGTTTCTATGGAAACCAGTAATAAAAAACTTCGCTCAACTCCTTAAGAACTTTTACGATTTTGAACACCAGTAAATTCTTCTTTTGTTTTACTGAACGAAATTTGAAATTTTCTTTTCACAATATAGCTGAAAAGTTAATCTATAAACTGTGATAATTGTTTTAAATTAGTAAGCGGTGAAGTTTTAAAGCAGTTCTAAATCACTAAAACTGCTACTTAACTATATATATATATATATATATATATATATATATATATATATATATATATATATATATATATATATATATAACTACCGTGTTTGAATGATAGGTCCAATAATGTTTGAACGCATATCTTCATTCTCTAGGAACTTTATCTACAAACTCGGAAACGGCTGGGCTGATCTAAAAATAGTCATACGAAGGTCCTTACGTAGGTTTGGTAGCGGAATGCGTCTGATAAGTATCAAAAATCGATAATGGAAAAAGTCCTGATTAAAAAAAGGAGTCCCAGTTTGACTAAAGTTAGCATTTTTATACAACCGTACATCAGAATTGCATTGGAGAAGTTTTATCACCGCGCAAGCAGAAACGTTCAGTCCATAAAATCAGGTGTAAATTCTTTTATAAGAAAGATGCGCGTTCGAACTGAATGTTTATTTTTAAAGCAGAATTGAACCACGATACTTAGGCCTTTGCACGTGATTATGGTAAAGAAAATTTAATAAAATCAATAGTTGTTTCTTTGTAAGACAGGGGCGCGTCCGTAAAGAATGGTTCTGTTTAGAACACAATAAAACAATGATTCTTGACTTTTGCATTTTAAACTTTAATTCAATTCCCACTTGACTACAACTTGGATGTCTTCAAGTCCAATATAAACAAATTTCTGATAAATCACCCCCTTAAGTAAGACACCTTATCAAATCTCCGATACTAACGTTTACTACGATACTATCCCATTGATTACTGTTTACGAAATAACCCTTATCCCCGAGTGGCTTCCGGGCCTTGATAAGCGGTGACCTCCATGTAAATAAAAGTCATTATATGAAAATCAAAAATAAAAATCAACAGTAGGTTATATACAGCGCAATGTTCTCTAAGATATATTGTGGCCTAATCACTGCGAGGAAGTATCCGATAAAATGTTGATGAACTAAAAAATGATTTAGGTTTTCCTTTTTATTGGCATTACGTTGGGATATTATTCCCATGTTTATTATCACACACACACACACACATCTATATGTGCTATTAGGATCCTGATTTATTGTTGGGTTGCTAGCTTACGAAAGAATTCCGGATACAAATAAGCATCATAAGTTATATAACATAATATAGTTATAACAAACTATCATTACGGGATTTCTTTCCAATTTTGCCAATGATTATCAATAAGATGTTGGCATTCTACATCGGTTTTTGCATAGCCCGAAACTGTACGAAGTATATTTCTAATATTAAAACACGGATCCCCCACACACACACACACACACACACACACACACACACACACACACACACACACACACACACATATATATATATTCAAAATAAGCTTTAGGATAATAACGCAAAAATAGATGAATAAAGAAAGAAATATTATTATTATTATTATTATTATTATTATAAATAATAATAATAATAATAATAATAATAATAATAATAATAATAATAATAATAATAATAAAACAATCTTCATATGCTTCCTTAGTCCAAAATTCATTGCAGCCTACTTACATTTTAGAGAATCTTCTGTTAATTTCATGAAAGTATTTTTATATTTATATTATGACTTGAATTAAAATTAAAATGCAAATTTCAATACAATGGTTCAACTGTCTTATAAATAAACATACTGTTGATTTTATACGGTGGGTCGAACTGCTTATACGGTGAAAAAAAAGAAAACAAATGCACTTGTGAGATTAGGTTGTAAAAAAGTGGTGACTTTGACAAAATTGGATTGCTCCTTTTTTAATAGGATTTTTTGATCATAGATTTTCAATATTTATCGAAGGCATTTCGATGCAAAATCTATTTAAAACACTCTCAGATAGGCACATAAGCTACATATGTGTGAAATTTCCAAAATAAAATCGACCCAGCCGTTTTGGAGTCCATAGGAACAAAATCATACGCACAAATAGACACAGTGCATTATATATATATATATATATATATATATATATATATATATATATATATATATATATAGATAGATAGATATGCGTAATATGTCACGAAAATATATATTGCAATTAAGCTACACAAAATCTCAGCGTTTCACCCTCGAAGGGAATCATCAGGTAAAATGAGTGGAATTCACGTTAACTTGTGCTTTTAATTGTTTTCACGCCCGTGTATTTACGTTTTCATCAGCTAATAGCCAGACTTTTTTCAGACAAGATTCAACTTATTTCTATTTCCTGTTCTATGATTTCTTGAGACAGCATTTATTTTATTATGTTAAATTTATAGTTGATGCTATCTTACACGTGTGTCCCGGGAGTACTTATATATATATATATATATATATATATATATATATATATATATATATATATATATATATATATATATATATATATAATTATTTTTTACTATAATAATTAAATACCTACAGAGACTGGTGTTTCATCCTTTCGGGAATCTTCAGTGCAGGGTGGCAGCATTAACACCAGTCGAACGATTCGAACTCGGCAACACGAGACATCTCTGTCTCGATTAGAGAAAGACCGTATCCATTCGGCTACCATTAACCGCGTGAAATAACGTTGGATTTAAACATTTTAATTTTAAATGTTCTTTACGTCAGTCAGACAGTGATCTAATCGTTATACGATGATCTATGCATAAGAGCTAAATTGACCGACTTAATTCAAAAGTGTCCAACGATAAGAAACGAATTTCTTAAAGAGGCTGTCATAATTTTTTTTTACTATAATAATTAAATACCTAGAGACACCAGTGTTTCATCCTTTCGGGAATCTTCAGTGCAGGGTGTCACGATTAACATCAGTCGAACGATTTGATCTCAGCAACACGAGACATCTCTGGCTCGATTAGCAAAGACTGTATCCATTCGGCTACCCGAGAGACTACAGAAAGTGTATGATAAAGTCATGGACTATGTGTTCGTGTTCGTGTTCGTGTATCAAGAGCTGTTATTCTTTCTACTCTTTTGTACGTCTCAGAGTCGTGGCAACAGCTAATATAGCCGCAAGTTGCAACGTCGGTAGATATATTTGGGTTTGTGTATACATAACTATATATATTTGTTTATTAATCACTAGTGGTTATTTCAACGTGTGTATAATATTTAAGAGAGAGTTCATAAGACATATACAGATTACAAAGCCTTGAAGGGACAATACCGATAAATACATTCAGCCGGTTCTTCGTTCCGTCCTTATTCACAGTCTGTTGGATTCGACCCGCCTCTTGGTCGGATAAACACAACTTCTCTTGTCAACTCCAAAAATCCAACTCGTCTTACTAACTCAAGCACCACGTCTCATTCTAAGATCCACGTCATCTTCAGTGACCTCTACGTCAACTGCTAGAGGTCAAACCTATTTTGAAATCATTTTTATCAATTGAATCGTTTTAAAAACGATTTTGTTTATACCATTTTTCTAAGCATTATCTTTCTAGTTTATATTTATACTAGCCTGGTGCCCGGCGTTGTCCGGGTGTTTGTAGGTGTGTATTGAGCAAGAAAAAAAAAATGGTAGTAGGCAGGCAGGCAGGGTCGAACTCGTGACGCGAAGGAGGAAAAGAAAGTGAGAGAAAACCTGACGTCTTACCCCTACTGCATGACGCGACTGGAAATTCGGAACGTTGAAATTAATAAAGTCATTCCAACCGATACGACGACTTGCAAAAATGGCGACGAAAAAAAACAAAAAAAAACCCGACCCTCTTTGTAGAAAACTGCCCAGTTGAGGGTGAAGAAATTAACGTTTTTAACCGATTATTCGGTATTTGTTGTCCGAACGGTCGAGTTTCAAAACGATACCGATCTTGTGAAAATCCGTCACCTTTGTCGGAAGTTTTAAGCAAACATACATACATACATACATACATACATACATACATACGTGCTTTTAAACAGACAGGTAAGATTGATATAATAGACTAGCTTGTTTGCCCGGCATTGCCCGGGTATTTGGATGTAGCGAAGATTTAAATTAAGGCTAGACAATTGAAAAGAGGGGATGAATTCCGAAAATTCGGCGAAAAAAGCCACCCCTCCTTGTAGAAAAGTGTCCAATTAAGGGTGCGAAATTAATGTTTTACGCCAATTTTTTATATTTGTCGTCCGAAGGGTCGCGTTTCAAAACGATACCGATTCTGTGAAAATCCGTCGCCTCTGTCGAAAGTTTTAGGCAGACATACATACATACATACATACATACATTTAAACAGACAGGTGATATTTATATTATAGATAAACATGTATTTCAACTTGAATTTGATTTCAAACAACCAATTTATCCTAGGCTAGCAAGATTATCTGGCATCATTAAACCTTATCATTGAGTGCCCTTTCAGTCTTCATGATCGGTGACTCGTGACAAGGTATAAAAATTTCTTTTTAACATTGTTTCCAATGAAATGTGTGCAGACACAAATTTATCCAAACACAATTCTGATTCACAACGTACGAAAGTCCAAACAATAAAATATTAAAAAAATTGGAAACTGCTTATCAGAAATTCATGAAAAATATTTCCCGTGCCATATAGACGAATTATTAATTGATGAAGTTCAGTTGTAAAAATATTTTTACGAAGTTTTTTTTATTATCTAAATCTTTATGATCTATCGTTATTACAAACCTAAAAGCTGTATATTTAAACCACACACACACACACACACACACACACACACACACACACACACACACACACACACACACACACACACACACACATGTGTATGTGTATGCATATATACACCCATATATATGTGTGTGTCTATGTGCATATATATAATGCACGCTCATATATATATGCATACACACATGTATATATATATATATATATATATATATATATATATATATATATAAAGATGAATGTGTGTGTGTGTGTGTGTCTGGTCACGAATAGGCTCCTATATGGTTTACGATTTTAAAAAACTGATTACATATAATGATAGAAGATGTATCGAGGCACAGGAATGAGTATGTTTGATCTGGCAGAACAGTGGTTAATTAAAATTGTGGGGTCTGCGTTCGCGACTGGTCTACAAAGTATGGAAATAAAAAATGTAAAAATAAAAAAAAACGTTTACAAGTGTTTTTATATAGATGTACATAAGAATACTGTGATAAGTATGTTTTAACTTAAATAGGGATGGTATAATAAAATTGTGGGGTCTAAGTTCGCGCCTGACCTCCATAGAATGGAAATAGGCACACACTTTAATAAAGACTTTTCATATCTATCTGCGTAAGTAAACTTTGAGAGTTATGTTTATGTTTGAATAAATATTGTATAATGAAATTATTGGGTGTTAGTTGGCACCTGACCTCCAAAAAATGTAAATATGTCACAAAGTTTAACAAGGTTTTTTAATATAGATCCACAGAATATTGTGATGTGTTTCAGTGTGAACAGATAAATTATGGGGTTTATCTATTTTATTTTTACTTTCATCATATTTTGCTTTGGTTTTGATACCCCCAAATTCAATCCAAATTTACAACCCTTCCTTTTCATAACCTATCATATTTCATAAATCAGAGTCCATTTTTTGTAGGCTGTTTTTGAACCCAGTCAACGACGGGTACTTTATCGATTTATTACAGGCCAATATCTTTTTACATTTTGAAATTGCTATGGAACGCAGATACGTGACATTTAATACGCCTGTGGAATTATCTTCCGTTTTCCTGCTTTCCAACTGAATACAATATGGTTGTCTTCAAGTCTAACGTAAACAAGTTTTTGATGAACCGTTCCATATAAGTTAACAAATTTACTGAATTTCCATTATTACCGATAACTATATAGTTCAATTTCTACTGTATACTCTTTAACTCTTATCCTTGAGTGGCCCCTTGGCCTTGATAGTGGTAATGCCTATGTTAAAAAATACACTGAAAGAGCATAATAAGGTGCCTTATTTACCTGATTTTTGTAGAATTTGAACAAATATTTTGAAAGTTATGCTAATATTTTTCTATTTTCTGGTAATTTTTAGTGTTAATCACTTTATTGCAAGTGTCTAAAAATGTATATTTTCGGTAATAAAACAATATTTTGAATTCATATTTCTATTTATATGAAATAAAAAACAATTCCAGTAACAATATTTACTAAAAACAAGAAAGAATTTCACATTATTTTGTTCAAGGAAATATTTAATAACATAACTACCATGCTTCAAAATTACTGTAAATAGCCTCTTGTCAACTGATGATGTCAATCGGCAGACTTGAGATAATGTGATGCCATAGGAAACTTCCAAATCTTCTTCCAAAATTCATATTTCGAAGAAAATTAAACACAACCTTAATAAACTTTCATCTTTATTATTGAGCAAAGCTGCTCAATTGAGTTTATATCTGGAGAACAAGGTGGCCATGTCATCAACATTTCTCCACTAATTCCTAATGATAAGGTAGGATGTCGTAGCCTTGGCTGAGTTGGATGGCGCATTGTAGTGCATAAAAATCAATTTGCGGTGACGCGCTAATAGAAGGTCATCAAGTCATGGTGACAAATGCTCATTTTAAAATAAAATATAAGACTGGCTTGTCAGTTTGACACCTTCGAAATGGTTCAATTAGTTTATCGCAGATTATTCCAGCCAAAAAAATGACACCTTCACCCCCTGTTGACAATGGAATCGATTATATTGGCCCGTCCATTTGGTCCATCAAGGGTTGCTCTCGTCTCATCGGTGAAAACATTTTCAAAGCTGGTTTTTATGTATTTCTGTGCCCAAGCTAAGCGTTTTTCCTTATGAGTTTGGTTTAAAACAGGTCTTGTTATGGGCTTAATGCTTCTAGCAATTTCGTTCAAGAAATCGCAGCGTGTCTTTCTGGTCAAGGAAAGTATTCCAGCCTTGTCAAATATAACAGCACTGTTGCTGCCCGGCTGCTTGATAAGTTGACGGCGAATTTTTCTAACATCACGTGTAGAAACTGACATTTTTGTGTTTTTGGTCTTTCTTGATTTGATGTTTGGATTTTCAACAAATAAAGAAATTTTCTTCGATCTCCTCCAACTTCACTAACTGTCACTCGACCCTTTCTAGGCATTTTGGGAGACCTGCATTAAAGTGATGCACACTTAAAATTACCAGAAAATAGAAAAAGTAACATAATTTTACTAAATATTTGTTAAAATTCTACAAAAATCAGGAAAATAAGGCACCTTGTAATGCTTTTCCAGTATACCAATTTTCACTACTTTGCGTTTCATAGCAATTTCAAAATTAAAAAAAATATTGACCTACAATAAAGCATTACACAGAGTTTACATATTTATATATATAATGATATATTTATATGTAATCGGTGTCATTATTTTACATTATATATTTAAATTATATACACACATAATTGTGTGTATGTATGCATGCACACACACACACATATATATACACACAAATATATACATACACACACACACACACACACACACATATATATATAATTCATAACATTATTTTTCGCTGTATATATAAACAACGAAATAATATTTTTAATACTCTTTGATATGAAACTTGAAGAATAATTCAAAAACAAAATTGTCCAATATAACATGTACTTCTGAAATGTAGATGCATTAAATTATGTTTCGAAGATAAATTGCGGATAATTACGTTTAATGACCAAAATAAATTATTGAATCTAAAATAAATCATAGGAACGAGATACTTAGATTGCAATCGATCTTCAAATAAAACACGAAACGGATATCTGTAAGATGGACCGATTTAATCAACACGTTCAATGATTAAAATGCTATTTCAAAGAAGAATGGTATTTCAGTGTATAATATGAAAGTCATCAGACAGACAGAGCTTTTTTATATACATGCTTTGACGCTTTTAACTTAAAATGCGTCCATTCAATCTCTACTGTTAAATGCAATTTCAAAATTAAATGTGACAGTTCCACATAGAAGTCGAATAGCAGGGAGTTACTATTTTAGACTGGTTGTCTTTTGGTTGTTTTGTTTTATGGCATATCAACCCTTTTAGTTATTATGTGCCTAAATTTTTTAGATTAGGATTGGTTATTCGTATCATTTGGATTCATCGGCTGCTGTTCTTATCTTGAGTGTGATTTTCAGTTGATGTATCCTTCGACCTTCTTCAGGTGTATCTTGTCGAACTTGGAAAAGTTTCTGTCGAACCCTGGAATTTCGAGCGGAATTTTTTATTTAAATCACGGGGGTAATGTGCTCTTGTTCCGTCAGCCATGACTGGATAGAGGTCCTAAGTAATTCGCAATTGTAGTTTTCGTTCGCCTCATCAATTGAAAAGGAAAAATCAATTGTAAAAGTGATATTCTCCTGAAGGTTGAAGGTTCAATCCTCAGTGTAGGCGACCGAAAAATACAGTTGCGAATTACCAAGGACCTCTATCCAGTCATGGCTTAGGGAACAAGAGTACGCTCCCTCCGTGATGTTAATAAAGGGCTCCGCTCGAAATTCCGTCCAAATTCCCGAGTTCGACAAGATACACCTTTTAGTTATTATTAGTTATTTTTGAAAACAAACAAACAAAAAAACAAACAAACAACAACAACAACAACAACAACTGTTTATGCTTTAAGTTCTTTATTCAAGTTCACTGATTTTTGTTTTGTTGTCTTTTTACGACACATCAGGTTATTTAATGTTGAATTAATTTTGGAAAAATGTTTATTCTTCAAGTTCTTTTTATATTCAAATATTTATTCATGGTTTCGTTTTATGGCAGATACCCAAAGTATCATGCTTAAAGTTCTTTGACGTTTCTAAACTTTTGAGATGAGTGTTAGTTATCCGTTGTATTAGGATTCATCGAACATTTGCCGAACACGTAGAAGGTCGGAGGTTACATCGACCGAAACGTTGTGAAAATCACACTCAAGATAAGAACATTAGTCCGATGAAGCTAAATAATACGATAATAGTTTTTGTATCTCCAAATATTTATTCATGATGTTTGGTTTGGTTGTTTTATAGTTAAATTGGTTTTGTTTCCGGCATTGTAGAACATGATTAAGTTTTGCAAAGGAAAGATGAAAACAATACCATAAATGTTTAGTACAGTTTAGCTGAGGATGGCAGTACATTCAGACAGCCTGATCTGATAGAATGTACACGCCTAAAAAAAATATTTCATAATTAACTATGACAGAGGAACGGAAATGCTGTTAAAAATTTAATCATGACAGACTAAAATAATATTTCAAAGCTAAGTATACCACCCAGAAATAAATATTATTTGAAACTGAAATCTGACAGTTCGACCAATATGCTATTCAAACCTAACCGTGACAAACGGATTTTTTTAAATTTCAAACAAAAATATGACAAACAAATAAAAATTGTATTTGAACTTAAAAGCAACAAAAATCTTATTACAGACTAACGAAAATTACGGGTTTAAACAATAAACATAACAGACGGAAATTTTTAAATGA
This sequence comes from Euprymna scolopes, assembly GCF_053919585.1. Lineage (NCBI taxonomy): Eukaryota > Metazoa > Mollusca > Cephalopoda > Sepiida > Sepiolidae > Euprymna > Euprymna scolopes. The sequence goes on along the minus strand of NC_136504.1, from coordinate 36,493,830 downwards.
TTTCGAAGTGTGACAGACCGATGAAAATACTTTTCAAACATAAGCGTAACAGAACGACGAAAATGTTCTTTAAAATTGAAACTTTATAAATAAACAAAAATGCTATCTTATGCATAAGCGTAATATACAGAAGACGATTTCTATTTACAACATAAGTGTGACAAACGAAGGAAGCTTTCATTTCAAACTTAAGCGTAACGGACAAAATATATTTTATTTCGCAATTAAGTGTGACAGTCGGACAAAGAATTTTCTCGAAAACCTAAGCAGATACTAAAATATTTGATTTCGAAATTAAACTTGACAAACCAATGAAACATTCATTTTAAACCAAAACGTAACAATCAGAAAAATATTTTGTTTCGAACTTACGTTTGACAAACCGATGAAACTTTTATTAACAAACTTAAGCGTAACGGACAGAAAATATTTGATTTCGAAATTAAATTTAACAAACTGATGAAACTTTCATTCAAAAAATTTTTTTTTTATTATTACATTTTCACCCCAAATAAGGCATATTGCCACTTTGTTGTAGGGGGCTACTATCAGGGACATGGGCATCAGGGGCACTGTGTAGGGAGTTGGGCAGCAAGATGTCGGTTCACATTGCACTTGAACATGTCAGTACAGTTGGGAAGCAGGGACCCGGCAGGGAATTCCAAAGTCTAGCTGTCCTGGGGAAGAAAATACTGAAGTAGAAGGCTCTCTTACATCTAGGGATCTCTACTGTGAAGGGGTGGGATTTAGCTGCTTGTCGGGTTTGTCGGAGCTATTTACGTCGAGGGGGCACAAGTGCTTGCAGTTCGTCAGAGCATTCACCGTTAAAGTACTTGTAGAAAAGGCAGAGGGGTGCAACATTTCGTCGATGGGACAGGGGCTGAAGTTTAGATCACAGTTCAGGACCTATCAGATTGGCGACTCTCTTTTGAACCTTGTCTAGGAGCGAGAGACTAGTGGTAGATGCACCAGCCCAAATATGACAACAGTACTCCATGCATGGGCGAATGGTGACCTTATAGAGGTATAGGATATTTTCGGGCGTTAGTATCTTTCTAGCATGGTAGAGAGAACCCACCTTCTTCGCAGCGGTCCTGGCGATACTCTCGATGTAATTGTTTCAACTCATGTTTCCTGAGAGCGCCAGACCGAGGAGTCTAAAGGATGTATTTTCAGATAAAGAGTTATTGGCCATTGCTATTGATGGTAGAGAAGGCTTCTTGTAATTATTGAAGGAAACGAGTTTAGTCTTAGCAGCATTTAATGTGACCATCCATTTATGTCCTCATTCCACTACAGATCAGAGGTCATCCTCTAGTGCTTCTGCCATTTCTTTAGATATGTGCTGATTTGTTTTCCTGTCGTGTCTGTTATAGAGTGTGGTGTCGTCAGCATATATACCCATCTCACAGGCAATTTTGTCAGGGAGGTCATTTATGAATATTAGGAATAACAGTGGTACCAGGATAGACCCTTGAGGCATTCCCGTATTTATATCATATTGCTTAGATGTACGACCATCAAGAACAACCTGAATTTTTCTCTTATCTTAGAAGGATTTAATTATGTTAAGTATTCTTCCAGTGATACCATATGATCTGATTTTCCTGAGAAGACCTTCATGCCATACCCTGTCAAAAGCCTTAGATATATCTAGAGCTACCGCTCTACCCTCCCCCGCTTTGTCCAGTGACTGATATATACGTTCTGAGATTACAGTTAGGATGTCTGCTGTTGAACGGGCTTGTCTAAATCCATATTGTTGGTCAGTCAGAAGTTTAGCATCTGTAAGGTGACGGACTAGAGCTTGGTTAATTATTGTCTCAAATACTTTGGCGAAAAGTGGGAGAAGTCTAATGGGGCGATAATTTACTGGGTTAGTTCTTTCGCCAGAATTCTTGAAAACTTGTACTACAGACGCAGTTTTCCAGCAGTTTTAAACCAAAACGTAACAATCAGAAACATATTTTATTTCGAACTTAAGTTTGACAAACAGATAAAACTTTTATTAACGAACTTAAGCGTAACGGACAGAAAATATTTGATTTCGAACTTAAATTTCATAAACCGATGAAACTTTTATTTTAAAACTAGACGTAACGGATAGAATTTTTTAAATTTTCGAAACTTAGTGTAACAGACCGATAAAAATTCTATTAAAGCTTAAGTTTGATATATCGACAAAGATTATATAAAGACATTTAAGTGTAACAGAAAAAACGAAAATACGCAAATAAATATTGAAATCAAATCGATGAAAATGTCATTTCAACTTAATCGACGAAAATTTTATTTCAAATATAATCATGACAGACGAATAAAAATACTAGTTCATACCTAATCATAACAGACACAAGAAAATTTTTTTTCAAACTTGAATATGAAAGACAAAAGAAATGTCATTTGAAACTTAAGCGTAACAAATCGACCGACATTCATTTTGTTATATAAATTTCAAGCGACATCTATAACGGTTTGCGTTCAATGTTATCAATATTTGATATTTCATATACAAACGTGATAGAGCAACTAACAGATTAAGCCTCCTCTGTAGACAAAGAGACGAAACGATCAACCATATTGTAAGCGAATGCAGCAAACTGGCCAAAAGGACTACAAGAAAGACCAAGTGGGAGGGCAGTACACAGGGAATTATGCAAACAACTGCATCTCGAACGCACATACAAATGGTACAAGCATAAACTGGCGACAGTACTTGAAAACGAAAACCACAAAATCCTATACGATATGGACATCCAAACGGATAAACCTATCCAAGCAAGAAGACTGGATGTCATAATAATTAGCAAGAAAGAAAAGCCCTACCAAATCGTAGACTTTGCTGTCCCAGCTGACCACAGGGTGAATAAGGAAAAACAGAACAAATACACAGAGCTAGCCAGAGAGCTGAAAGGGATATGGATGATGAAGAAAATCAGGATAATACCTATAATAGTAGGAGCACTAGGAACAATTCCGAAAAGCTTTGGAAAAAGAGTGTCAGAAATTGGAATTAGAGGAATGACCGGAAAGATACAACGAATTACAATAATGAAAACAGCTGAAATATTAAGTAAAACCCTTGAATGCGGAGACTAAAACACATGAGCCACATGCCCGGGCCAGACAAACTGCTACAGAGACAAAACATAAAGAAGGGTTACATGGAATCAAAAACATTCAAGCTGCATATCTCTGTTCATTATTCCCCCCATCCTCTCCTATTGCAATATGACCCACTCAAAAAAAAAAAAAAAAAAAAGAAGAGTGATACAAAATAGCCGAGAAGAGTCGAGGAGGACGGAAAGATCAAGGAGAAAGCACTCGCCAGACCTCAACTGGACAAGCGCGAAGAGAACTGAAAAATTGCCACCCAAGTTCCAGTGGAGATCATTGACCACTGCCAGCGATAAATCAATGGTAAGCGGCTGTTGCGATAACACGAATTCATTTGTAAATTTTACCGAAAGAGGTGGAGAGAATTGGAAACCTGGAGAGGCTTGTTGTCACTCAGCTTCCAGGAAACATCACAGGTTATTGCCAAGGAGAGATCTCTGATGACCTTTGTGAAAGCTCCTTGTGAGTCAATTATAATAAACGTGATAACATTAAAAAAAAAAGTTTCTTATATTGTTCGGAACGATTCTCATGATAGTCAATTTCTACAGCAACTTAAAGCTCAGTATGCAATAATTATACATTTTAATGATTTCTTTCATTATGTATGACCGCGTAGAAATCTTAGGCAAATTGTATAAGCAGAACCCCGGGATATGGCATTAAAAATTAGTAACAAAATACAGTACAGTATATAATACACATGTATATAATCAAATAACATTGCAAGTAATACCGTAACCAGGGGCCGGAAAAAACATCGTTTTCCACATCGTAACATGAAAAAAACTTATCCTATGACCACCGTATCCCGGGGTTCTACTGTAATTATATTTTTAGTATCGCCAGCTTTGAAGATCGGACTTTCAACTTGTTACTCGATCATGGTTAACGGAACGAGAGCATACAATCTATCATGGGTTAAATAAAGGGTTTCGTTCGAAATTTCGTGCAGATTCCTGATCTGACAGAAAGATTCCCGAATTCGACAAGCTACACTTGTAGAAGTTTGGAGGTTACATCGATAAAAACGCTGTAAGAATAACACTTCAGATGAGAAGAATAGTCCGAATAATACAAATATTACACAGACAGAAAGAGAAAGAGCGAGCGGGGGGGGGCGGAGGACAAAGAAAATCGAGATATAGCAGGGAGTATATGTGTAGTAGATTGTGTGCTTGTTTGTGCATGTCCGTGTGTGCGTGGCTTCATATCTGTGTATTTTCCTTTTACGTTGGATAAGGTTACTATTGACGATGCGTTGTTTTGAAACAGGTTCGCTTTTCGCATGAATCAAACGAACGCATCGCGTGGAAAGCTTGGCAGAAAAGTGATATTAATTTCGCCATTTAATTCGTCATATACCAGCCATTCAATCTGGATCTTCGCAGCCGAGTTTCAGCGCCATCTCCGGCAGCTGGCGCTTGGCACCGTGTCAAGAGTGCTGCCACCATAAATCTCAGACAATGAAGTGATCGTTTTTGTGAATCGCTTTCGTCTGTTTTCTTAACAGAAAATCCATCTTGTTATTTCCATTATCTCTCCCGTTTTAAATTTGGCAATAAGCCCGCTGAGAATGATTGAAATGACACATACTTAAGACGGATCATCATATCCAGTACTATTCTATTCTTTATGGAGTGTCATGAAGTCCTCGCAACGATGAAACGTAATAAAACTCGCAGTATTCTTACATCCAATAGTGTCACTATGCGCATTAGGCGGAAATGATTGAAATAACGTGTACGTTTGAGATGCACTTTCGAAACATTACCGTGGAATACAGATGAAACAATTAAGAAACATTGAAGTTGGATTAATTTGAATACTGAGATACTCAGTGACGTGCAAAGAACTTTTTCAGGGCAGGTACTCAAGTAAAAAAACAAACAAACAAGAAATAAAACGGCAAAAAATATAGTAATGTTGGAGCATAGGCCTATAATACATTTCTCTGAAAAGGGTAGTTTTAAAGCAGGAGTAAAAAGGGTAGGTGCTGGGGCACCCTTACCCCCCCCCTCTGTACGTCCCTGGAGATACATGATTACAAGTGCGCGAAGTTACATACAGACTGATAAAACAACACAATTTTACAAATACTTTAATGGTGCGTGCTCTTAAAAATGTAAGCAGACACTTATTTGTTACTGTAACTACCGCCCTGATGCTTAGAGCTCACAAAACGCGGAGGACCTTAAGTCTATGTGGCAATACCTTTAGCTCTAAGGTTGGCCGTTCATTGTCAAACGCCATGGTTTATTTCTTCTTTACAGGTACTCCGATGTTACTGGCATATCGATTCTTTCAGCTGTAGCTAGGTGCCAGGTTCAATGTAGATCTGAAACCAACTGGGTTATTCTCCACAATCAAAGCAATTCAATATTCAATGATGACTCAGATATCAGTTGTTTATAAATGAGAATAATTAGTTATAATATATTTCCAGATACAACCGTGCAAAGGAAAGTTAAATTGTTCGAGTTTTTAACGGTTTCAAGATGCAGGATTTTTTTTTAAAACTTGGATTCCTTCAAATAGTTTCTCAGCCAGAGGAGGAACAAGTGTTAACTTACCTTGTTTAGGGAGGGTTCTCTCTATTTCTTGCCCTTAATAAGCAATTCGACTCTATCTCTCTGGGTGGTACCTCGCTTGATACAAGCCACACCTTTTTTTTGCTACGTTTTCTCTGGTCAAATTAGACTATTTGTCATTCAAAATGTATATTTCAATTTTTTAAGACATTACCTTTTTCTATAATACCGCAATAAAAAAATCATTTTATAATTTCTCCCAAACATGGGTTTCTAAAACCTGGTATCAAGCACCTCCCTATCGCACCTAACCCTAACTCTATAGGCAAGGTAATTTGACGCTGCCCGGAATAGTATATTGGACTACATCGTGTTACATTATCGGATTAAGAACTCTTGGTAATTATATTGTCTGTTACTACCTTAGCATAAGGCAAAGTGATTTGTTATGGGGCAATGTGGGAGTGGGAATCAATGTTTGTTCTATACTTTTACTTACAGTACCGGTCCCGGTAGCCTGCTGGTTATGGCTATTAGTAATCGGCCCGAATGATTCGACCCTGGACTTCAAATAGGTGCTAGTCTAACCACACTGAAGAGCTGTTATACAGTGAAACCGTCACTATATATATAGTGGAAATGGTAATTAATAAAAACTGAAGAAAGTACTCAATACTGTTGTAGAGCAAATATGCGTTTTATTTTACACACATCGACACCCCTGGGGCAGAGCGTTGATGTGTATGTATCTGTGTATCCATGCCTGCGCACACCTACCCAATTTTAGCACCTTAAGGAAAATTTGACCTAAACGGGAGCAACTCGGGTGTCTATGCATGCAGGCGCACATATGTGCATATATTTGCACGCCAGGGCGGGGATGTATGTGTAAATGTGAGCGTTTCTTTAAGTATATATGTGTGTAGATGCGAATGTGTGTGCTCACGCCCGTGGCCGCAAGCTAATCCTCTCCAAACAATTAACAACAAAATAAAAACTAAATAAATAAACCGAATCATAGCCCCCCCCCCCGCCTCCAAACATAAGCGAACACCCAACAGGTCAAGACATACTTACCAAGAAATCATCTCACCAACGAGACGCAAAAAAACCTTAACATTAAGACTCGAATTTTAAAGTAACCCCCTCCTCCTACCCCCACATATTCCCCTTCCCCCTCCATGTATCCCTATGCCCTCAGCCGCACCAGAAATATACTTCCCAGACTCTCCCCCACGAGTTCCTTAAACTCCAAAACTAAAACATTACCGACATACCAAGCGTCCTCTCCCATCTTCCCCCTTGTTCCCTTCCTCTCTTTGTTCCGCCCTCCTCGCACCCCCCTGACCTCATTCACTCTTTCACTCTTTTATCCCATAATAACGAACATTTCTGTAAAAGTCTGAGGAAGCTACAGACGGCAAAAAAAAAAAAAACGGCCGGGTAGCTGAAACAGTAATGTAACTTAACAGAAAGATACGTTAATAAAAAACAAAACGTATATATATATATATATATATATATATATATATATATATATATATATATATATATATATATATATAAAGCTGAACGCCTCTGTGTGTGTTTGGTCACGAATATGCTCCTATATAGTTGACTATTATAGAAAACTGATCACATATAATGATAGAAGATGTATCGAGACACAGGTATTTAATCTGGCATAATGATGATTCATTAAAATTGAGGGTCTGCGTTCGCGCCTGGCCTCCATAGAATGGAAATAGGCGGAAACTTTAATAAATACTTTTCATATCTATCTGCGTAAGTATACTTTTATAATTATGTTTCAGTTAGAAGAAATATTGTATAATAACATTATTGGGTGTTCGTTCGCGCCTGACCTCCATAGAATGGAAATATGTCACAAAGTTTAACAAGGTTTTTTAATATAGATCCACAGAATATTGTGATAAGTGTTTCAGTGTGAACAGGTATGGTATAATAAATTATGGGGCTTATCTATTTTATTTTTACTTTCATCACATTTTGCTTTGGTTTTGATACCCTAAAATTCTAAGCTATCTCTTTACAACCCTTACTTTTCGTAATCTATCATACTTTCATAAATCAGAGTCCACTTTCTGTAGGCTGTTTTTGAACTTAGTCAGAGACGGGTACTTTTGCTAGTATATATATATATATATATATATATATATACATACATACATATATATATATATATATATATATATATATATATATATATATATATATATATATATATATATAGGTAACTACGCGGGGGAAACAGGCCGAGAGTTCTGCTTACGATTCAACAACAACAAACAAACAATTAGGGACAAATCCACAAAACACACACTAGCAATGCACTACACCCTCCCAAACCACCGCATAGACAACATAAAATGCATACTTACATCCTCCAACTTTCGGACACAGCGAAAAAGAAGAGAATATGAAAAGATCCTCATTTTGAGACTTAACATCCACATCACTGGTCTCAATAAAGGTTTGGGACCGATAAATGAGTATTCTTTACATAAAATTAACTAACCAAAGACATTTTCCCACAGGGCAGAGGGCAGAGTGAGTATACACGGTGGGAGAACGACATAGCATTTTTATCAATCAACGAAAGACACTAGAATCTACAGTAAGAGCTGACTGCAATTTGGTTGTCTTCAAATCCAACGTGAACAAGTTCTTGATGAGCCGTCCCCTTAAGTAATCTAATTTTCCAAATTTCCATTACTATGATATTATCCCATCGACTACTGTACATGCATTGATCCTTATCCTCGAGTGGCCTTCGGGCATTGATAAGCTGTGACTCCTTTGCAAAAGAAAAAAACAAAAACGAAAACAAAAGAACAAAAAAAAAGCAGCAAACTCGACAACCGAAAATCGGAATTCTGGGTGACTCAACTGCATGCCTAAGATATGTGAAAATGTCGACCAAAATAATAACACCCATCGTCAAACCAAGTGTATTACGCATCTCAAGAAGCACTACGTGGTGAGAGAATCCTATAAGCAAAACTGCTTTCTCAATAGTTCTAACCTAACCCCAAAAAGGTAAATACGCATCCCGCGAAACAAACACATTTTTTTCCCCAACGCTCACGGTCATTTCTTCATTCTACAAATACAAGAACTGGTAACTTTCTCAACCATACAAATATATATTTTACATCACCGGAAAATTGTTAATACATTGAATGAAACTGAGATTTAAAAATAATAATAAATATTTGTTCAAACAAATTGACAAAACAATTATATTTACACACTTCGTATAAATGAATTGAAGACGCCCAAATTGCAGTCGGCTTGAAAGCAGGAAAACGAAAGAGAGTTTTACAAGCGTGCAGTACTAAGAAAGAAGCTTTGTTCATGGAATCTACGTTTAGATTTAGGAACAAATAAAGAGTGGGGAGAAAATATTGATAGTGGTTTCAACTAGGCGTGTTCTTTCGTGAAAGTTTGGGTAGAGGGAATCATAGATTGGAGCTCAGACGACACTTGTAATGTTTTTATTAAGTTTTAACATCTTGCATTGGCTTGTTACCCTCCTACCGCCGTCATTGTGTTGAAATATTTATATTAAATATCGTAAAATAAACTAAGTCTGTTTTTATAAAAATAAAGTGTCTCGTATTCATTGATAATTGAATTAACTGTCCATTTTAATCGCTAGACGATCAACAAACAGGTATATAGTTACACAATGCGTTCAGTTTTGATTGGGTGTCGAATGTTATTGTCGCTGACATTCCCATAGAGTAAAGAAACAGAATACATTTGTGTCGCTCAGGAAGACTCTGATATTCAGTTGTCGAGTTTTCTGTATTTATTTTATTAGATTTTGATATTTTGCCTAGGTTTATTAACACGATTGTTTCAAACGAGCGTGCATCATTTTAATTGACAAAAATGTCGAGATAACCTTCCTATGTCTAATATTCTTATGTATTTGACGGACACTTGCTGAGTTAATGCGGCCCTAGTTGAAAATAAATGGAATTTTTAAACCCATATTGTTCAGTTCAAACGAAAGAACAGAGCGAAAAAAATATGAAAGTGTAAACTTAACGAAAGCAAAGGGAAAGAGAGTAGCTTATACAGGTTTGTGTTTTTCTGTATTCGTCTGCCTTTCAAATCATTATACTAATTCATTGCAGTATATCCTTTAACACATGTCTCTTGGCACAAGTAAAATAATAAACTTTTTACTTCTATTATTATTATTATTATTATTATTATTTATTATTATTATTATTATTATTATTATTATTAATAATAATATTATTATTATTATTATTTACTCACTAGGAGTAATCACGGATCATCATCAAAGATTGCTCTTTGAGAACAACTTGTGGTGTACCTTGGAGTCTGAGTGACAACAGGTCTACCTAGACTTCTCGTACTCTCCACCTCTTTCGACAAAATAATTTCTATTATCGCAACAGCCGCTGACCATTGATTTCTCGTTGGCGGCGACCATTGCTATTGACTGGGATTTGGGTAACATTAAGCTTCCCCAAGGTCCTAGTCCTCTTAGCACTCAACGAGAGGTCTTTCCATCCTCCTTGATCCTCGTTATTTAGTGTAGTACCCATTCATGGTGACACTCACAAAAGGGGGGCTGTATCTTACAATTATGCAGTTTCAGTTTTCATGATTTCATGTGATGTTCCCTTGTGTTTTGTATCTGTAGCCGTTTCTGTGTCCAATTTGTGTGTGGTGTTGGTCTCCACATTCAAGGGGTTTTCTTAATATTTCTGCAGTTTTCATAATTGAAATTCGTTGTATCTTCTCGGCCATCCCTCTGATTCCAATCTCTTTCATTCTTTTTTCAACGTTTTTCGGTATCGTTCCTAGTGCTCCTACGATTAGCGGTGTTATCTTTACTGTCTTCATTCTCCAGATCCCTTTGAACCCTTTCGCCAGTTCCGTGTATTTGCTTCGCTTCTCAGTCTTCTTAATCTTCACTCTGTGGTCTGCTGTGGCGATAAAGTCATTTCCTTATTGTTAACTATTATGACATCCGGTATTCTCGTTTGTATATCCATGTCCACTAGGATCTTGTGATTTTCATTTTCGAGTAATTATTATTATTATTATTATTATTATTATTATTATTATTATTATTAGCTCACAAGGAGCTTTCACACAGGTCATAAAGGATCTATCGTTGAAAAAGCCTACGGTGTCTCTGGAAGCTGAGTGGCAACAAGTCCCCCCAGTTTTCCAGTGCTCTCTACCTCTCCTGATAACATTTGCAAATGAATTTGCATCTTTGAGAACAACCTCTTGTGTTATCCGAAGTCTGAGTGACAACAAGTCTCCCCAAATTTCCAGTGCTTGCTATCTCTTTCAATTACCTTTGCAAATCACTTTGCGTTATCACAATAGTCGTTTACCATTGATTTTTCGCTGGTACCGACAATTGGTCTTTACTGGACCAGTCCTATTAAGACTCATCCAGTGGTGGTCTTGTTTGTACTTTCTCTTCTCAGTCTTTCCATCCTCTTTGACTCTCCTCGATTATTTGGTTTGACTCCAGTTTATGCTAGCATTACAATCTTTCCGAGGCTGGAGGTGACTTATTATTATGTAGTTTCTGTTATTATGATTCCATGTGTTTTTTAATTTGTTCTTACATATGTAGCAGTTTTTATGTGTCTGGTTCATGCGCATTAGTCTCCACATTCAAGAGTTTTCTTTAATATTTCATCTGTTTTCATTATTCTTGTTCATTGTATCGTTTCAGTCATTCCTCTGATTCCAATATTACCCATTCTTTTTTTCAAAGTCTTTTCAGGACTGTTCCTTGTTCTCCTGCTATTAGTGGTGTTATATTGACTTTCTTCATCTTCCATAAGCTCTCTAGCTAGTTCTGCGTTTTGGCTCCGCTACCGTCTCATTGATATTCAATCTGTGGTCTGCTGGAACGGTGAAATCTACGATCTAGCAGGACTTTTCCATCTTGTTTACTATTATGACATACGGTCTCCTTGATTGGATGAGTTTATATGCTTGCATTTTCATATCCCATAGGATTTTGCGACGTTAATTTTCATGTACTGCTGCCAGTTTGTGCTTGTACCATTTGTCAGTGTGTTCAAGAGATCAGCTGTCTGCATAATTCCCAGTGTACTGCCTTTCCTACTTGATTGTGGCCTTTCTTATATTCTTTTTGGGTTAGTTAGCTGCATTCGCTTATGTGCTTTATTGTTTCGTCTCTTTGTCCACAGAGTCTGCATTTACTGTTTTCTTGTATCTTGTCGATCCTTGCTTTAATTAGGTTTATTCAGATATTGTTATCTTGTACGGTTGTTATTAGGGATTGGGTTTCTCTGTTTAGGTGTTCTTTTTTGTAATGTTCAAGTGTTTTCGTTAGTCTCAACTTTTCTCATCCTTATGTATTTTCTGTGTAGCTGTTTTTATTCCCATGTTTCTTTTCCCGTCTTATCACTTGTCTCTTTTTATTCTGTCTTGTTCGTCTATTATTATTATTATTATTATTATTATTATTATTATTATTATTATTATTATTATTATTATTATTATTATTATTATTATTATTGTTGTTGTTTAGTACTCTCCCTACTCGTTTTCTAGTCCTTCGTCTTAATTATTTTTTTTTCGTTTGATGTGGCAGTTTATAAGATTTCCTTAAGTCGTCTTTTACTATTATTGTTCTATTATTAGTAGTATTAGTAGTAATAATAGTGGAACTAGCAGCTGCGCCTAACCTTTACATGTCTGCATTGTATAGTATATGCTTCCTATAATGTCTTTTATATACACATTAAACAATTCTTCAAGCAAACTATATTAACCTCTTATTATTTTTAATGGCTTTAAATAGCAGTGAAGATAACTACATTTGCTAAAATCATTTTTCTTTCACCTACAATGAAAGATGAGATTTCAAATGTATCAAATGCATGGAAACATGATTACATTTTTAATCTTTACATTCTGTCAGAATCATTTCCCGGCTCCCGAATTCGATATCAAAACGAAGGTGTTTGTTTTTCTTTCTTTTGCATAAGTAATGCTTTATATATATTTATGACATTTTTAGAGTGTTTACTTAATTTTTTTGCATGGTATGGGTTATGTATAACGAGATATGAAAACCAATCTTTTATTTTTGTATTCGTTTTTATGTGTTCAGTGATTTCGTGGATGTGTTAATGCTAGGCGATCCGTTGAAGGATATATGAGATTTCAGCAAATATGGACAGCATGGATTAATAAATTGCTGAATGGAAGATTTCTTGAAATCAAAACGAATAAGTAGGATATGGTTGTTGTTTTTGGTGTTTTGTTTTGTGGTATATCAACACTTTTCGAGTTATTTAATGCTAAATCGTGTAATTTTGGTCAAAAAATTGCTTTAAGTTCGTTACATTTTCAAATATTTTTTTTTATAGTGTTTGTTTTCATTGTTTTGTAGGAGAAATTCGTTGTTTTCGTGTTTTCGTTGTGCAAAACCTGTGTAACATAGCGCAGATGTAAATAAATGCGAAGTGATGTCACCGGTGAGACTATAAAAAAGAGAGTGAACGATCACGAGAGATACGAGATAACGTTCGATATCACGTGAAAAATGTGGAGAACGTTCGAGATCACGTGTTTGACGTCACGGCCGTGACGATGAAAATATAAATGTCGTTGTACAAAACAAAAAGCGAGTTATTTCCTGTTCTTTGTTCTAATCTCTTTTGCGACTGAAACTGGACACAACGTGTGTAGGTTCCCAGACAACGTTGAAAAGGGAAATGAAAAAGACAATGACATCAATGTTTACTGCGTTTTAGGTAATCATTAGATACAAATTAGGCAAGATTCCCTATTTTTTTAGGAGGGGTATCATCGTTTATCAAGGTAAAGAGGCCACTCGAGGATAAGAGTAAATGTGTGTCAAGTGGTCGGTGAGATAATACTTTGAAAATAGGCAGTAATGAACATTTTGGAAAATGTTATTAATTAATAGACCGACTCAATAAGAACTTGTTTACATTAGACTTGAAAGCGACCGTTATAGTTCACTGAGAAGAAGCTCCACAGTAGTGTATTCCACAGATGGGTAGTTCTAGGCAAAAAAAAAAATTCTTATCGAATTTTTTTTTAGTTTTAGCCACAGATCGATGGACTGGGAATTTGTTGGTAGTAGTTATAAATAGACAAGTATTTGTTGTGAATGTTTTACAGGGAAGGCTATGAATCAGAGCTTAGTCGATCATCTACCAGGAGAATATCGATAGAGAAGAGAGAGAGAGAGAGAGAGAGAGAGAGAGAGAGAGAGAGAGAGTTGCAATGCCTTTTCTGTGAAAAAGAGGACATTGCTTACTAAATTTATATACCTGTCTCGGAAGGAGAGGGTGATTTGAGCGGCACCTGCAGAGAATTTTTTTTCTTTCTTTTTACACAGAAATCACCACTTATCAAGGTCTGGAGGCCACTCGAGGATAAAGGCTAATGCGTATGCATTAGTACATGTGATTATAGCGTAGTAAACATAAGTAGTGGGGATTTTGTAAATTGGATTACTTAAGAGGACGGTTCATCAAGAACTTGTTTACGTTGGACTTGAAGACAATCAGATTGTAGTCAGGTGGGAAGCAGGCAAATCGAAGAGAATTCCACAGGCGTGCAGGTTAATTGATTAGTGTGTTTGTAATGGAATAAACAGCCCAGCAAATGTATCAAAGTTATTATTTTAGTAAGGTTGGACGACAACGTTGGTTTAAATTATAAAAAAATATTGTCGAAATTAGTAACATATCCAAGAATTACGAAAATTATGAAATGTGAGTTGATTATTATTATGTGTGTGTTTGTAATGAAATAATGAGGCTGGACAATGTATCAAAGTTATTATTTTAGTAAGGTGTGCGATATGGTGAGTTTAAATGATGAAAAATTATTGTCAAAATTAGTACCATATCCAAGAATTATTAAAAATGGTGAAATGTGAGTTAATTGATAGTTATGATTTTAATGAATAATCAGCAAATGCAATATATCAAATTTAATATTTTAGTAAAGGGAGAGACGATAATGTGGGTTGAAATTATAAAAAATTATTGTCGAACATAGTAACATATTCAATAATTAGGAAAAATGATGAAATGTGAGTTAATTAACCTGTGTGTTTGTAATGAAATAATCAACCCAGGAAATATATCAAAGTTATTATTTTAGTAAGGGGGGCGATACAGTTTTAATAAAAAAACTAGAATAATATGATTGTGCCTTCATTCATGCTGAACAGAACGCTCACAGCATGCCCAGCAACAATATATTACATAGGAAAAATGCTGCTGTGGAATTTCAACAGGTCCCGCTAGTTATTATTATTATTATTATTATTATTATTATTATTATTATTATTATTATTATTATTATTATTATTATTATTATTATCTACAATATAATATTCTTATATAATAATAATAATTAATATTATTATTATAATTATAATTATAATTATCATTATTTTTATCAATATTATTGTAATCATTATTTTTCATTTTATTATCAGTATTATTGTTATATTTATAATAATAATAATAATAATAATAATAATAATAATAATAATAATCATTATTATTATTATTATCAATATCCTCTAATTAATAATAATCTTAATAATAATGATAATAATGATAAAAATAATAATAATAATAAGCACAACAATAATAATAATATGATAATAATAATAATAATAAAAATAATAATTATTATTATTTTTATAAATATCCCCTTAAATAATATCTTAAATAATAATAATAATAATAATAATAATAATAATAATAATAATAATAATAGTAATTATTATTATTATTATTATTATTATTATTATTTTTATTATTATTATCATTATATTATTATTATAATAATTATTTTAATCATTATTATGATTATAATTATTATAATTTTGTATTAATTTTCTAATTATTATTATGTATATAATAATAATAATAATGATAATAATAATAATTATTATTATTATCATTATTCTTATAATTATGATTACTTTATATTTTTATAACTATAATAATTTTTGTTAATATGATTATCATAATCATAATTATTATACTTTTTACACTTAATATTATAATTTATTATTATAATTATTATTATAATTAATATTATAATTTTAATAATAATAATAATTATTAGTGTCATAACGACCAAGCAATCGGAACATAATCGTCCGGTTTTTGTCGTCATTGACAAGGTCTAAAAAAACTGGCAGATTGTAGACTTTTCGGTAACCTGGGACAGGAATGTGAAAGAGCAGGAAAATGAGAAGTTGAGCAATTATGCTCCATTGGCCTTGGAAATAAGGCGTATACACGGGGTTAAAACAAATAATCCCGGTCGTAGTTGTTACACTAGGAGTAGTATCAAGTCGTCTGGAAGGACAATTTAAAAAACTACAAATCCCCGATGTTTTGGCCTTCAGACCATATGCAATTGTAGGTATCACCAACATCCTTAGGAAAACCCTTGATCTTTGAAGCTCTTGGTTTGGAGCTGGGATTCAGGGAAATCCTCTGGAAATGAATCCTAACCCTTTCCAGAGAGACGTTGATAAACGAAATCATCATCATCATCATCATCATCATCATCATCATCATCATCATCATCATCATCATCATCATCATCATAATCATCACCATCACCATCACCATCACCATCATCATTATTATTATTATTATTATTATTATTATCATTATTATTATTATTATTATTATCATTATTATTATTATTATTATTATTATTATTATTCACTTGGAGATCTTAAGAGATATTTACCAGACACTTTTCCTCTATTGCACCTCGTACTCAAGTTCGGAAGAGAGAGAGAGAGAGAGAGAGAGAGAGAGAGAGAGAGAGAGAGAGTGTGTGTGTGAGAGAGAGAGAGAGAGTATAAGGAAGATCTAGGTTATTGCCGACCTTTGAAGTCTTTCCATAGATTATAGTTTCGCCTGCATAAATGTTGACGAATGATCTAAGAATATAATTTGGAAGATAATTGATGAAAATCAAGAAGCGAGTTGGACGCCGAATGGATCACTGAGGCACGCCAGGGTTGATACTATGAGCTTTCAACTTCTGTCCATCGTTGGCGACTCTATAAACTTATGAAAAAGAAAAGATTTGATGGTTTAAAGGACATTTCTAGCAATTTTGTAGCTGGAAATCTTTTGAAGTATACGCTGAGGCCAAACTCTATTAAATGCCTTTTATGTGTCAAGAGACGTTTCTCTTGGAACGAACCGGCCGTTAATAGATTCTCGGACCCTGTGCGATATGACAGTCCGCACATTAGCTGTATATCTCGCAGGGCGTAAACCGTATTGCTTGTCACTGAGTGGCTTGTTTTTGATGAGGTGACTGACAACTGCTCTATATATCGCGGATACAAGAAACTTACCCATGACGCACAGTAGATTAATTGGTCTGTACTGAGATGCCGAAGAACAATCTCCAGGATTTTAAAATTTATTTTTTAAATTTCTGTTTATAACAGCTAAAGCTTTAATCTTAAATATTAGACCTTTTTTATCATCAAAATCATGTAATAGATGTTGATCTAAATTGGAAAAAAGAAATCTACGTATTTTGCTTTGTACCCTTACATTCTTATGCAATCATAACCTGTGAGTTATTGTTGGAGACATTGTCGGTGTAAGACTCTAAGAAAGCAAATCCCGTCATTGACGTGTGCCAAAAGCAGATATGCGCCATTGAATTCCTGGTAAAGTGCATTGAGAATGATTGTTGCTATGTAGAAAATAAATTCTAGAGAACAAAACGCTGCTTGTTTTAATGGTGCCATTTCCGTCTTCGTAGCTCTTCGTACACTTTTGATTTTAAAATAGGAGGCCCTCGTATGACAAAGTGTATTGAGAATAATTGTAAGTACGCAAAAAAAAAAAAAAAATTAGAGCACAAAATGTTGCCTGTTTAAATGGTACCACAACCGTATTCGTAGATCTTTAACTCTTAGAGTAAAAAAAAAAATAAGAAGCGTCACTTTTGGAACGGCCTTCGTAATTAGGCATTTAATTTTTCATTCAAGCAAACGCCGTTAAAAAAAAAAAAAAAAACAGATTCAAGTCGTTTAACATTTTTTTTTCCATTTTGTTAATGATCGTCTGTTTGTGTTTAACACAGCGAAACTGTATGTGTGTCGACGATTATTTGTTATTGGCTCCGTCGATCTCGAAAGATCATGAAATTCCATGTCCTGATTCGGTCGGGGGGTTGCAGCTTGTGGTATGGCTATGCAGGCCGATGCGGGAGCCCCAGAACCTGCCACAGTTACTGCAGATGTAGTTTTTCTTTCTCTCTGCCTG
This sequence comes from Euprymna scolopes, assembly GCF_053919585.1. NCBI lineage: Eukaryota > Metazoa > Mollusca > Cephalopoda > Sepiida > Sepiolidae > Euprymna > Euprymna scolopes. The sequence goes on along the minus strand of NC_136504.1, from coordinate 36,475,808 downwards.
GGCTGGGGCCGAAGCTGGATATGTCCTCTACGGGCCCGTTTCTCCCACCCACGTAAGAATTAGAAATATAGAAAATAGAAAAATAAATCCGTCAAACAGAACAGAACGTGTTTGTGTCGGTTCAAAAATTAAAATCAGTATATAATGCTATTAGACCTCGGGTTGCAAACCCTGAAACTGATTTTGATCAAAATCCATTAAATTATTTTGTATTGCAGAAAATTGCTAAGATTTTAAGCTTAAACGGCCGCAAGAAGAAACGGAAATTCAGGAAATCTTCCTTAATTAGTATCTAATATAATACAGAAGTCAAATGGACGCTTTTCACATATTCCTCTAAAACTCCTAGAAAACACCAAGAAACTGAAATTTGAAGCATATCTATTTATTAATATCTAAATTTTCGTGTTTACTAAATGAATCACCTAGCATTAAAATATACATATTTTTTGCATAAATAATCAGTTTAGTTTGAAGCGCTGGAATAACTCTCAGTCAAATTCTTAGAGAAAGTAACAATACTACAAGAAAAATACCAAAGAGTAAGGCCGAGTATGTAGAGCTAGTAATATATAAAATTAAGTGATTCGGATTCTCGTAGTTAAACCCATATAACAATATATCTGACAAATCATTATTTTATTCTAACTAGCCAATTTGCATTCTACTTCTTTATACTAAATTCCTGTGAAGAAATTAATGTATTTTATTTTAGTTCCTTCACGAAATATTATTCCGTTCAGGAAGATTTTTATTGTAAATGTTTTCCATTTATAATATATAACAAAATTAATAAACAATGATCTCTACAAAAATATATATTACTGCCCTTAAATAAACAATTATAAGACAAAATAAAAATGAGCCTACTTAACTTTTAAAGCTAACTAAATATAATAAATGTATGTAAATAAATTCGATTTGAAAATCTGATTTTAACGCAATGTTGGAAGCGGCCTTTCGTATCGTTCGCGTACTCATAAAACGGATCATTCCTATGGTCAGTCTGCTACAATACTTTATACAAAAACATAATACTATGTGTTCATAACTGTGAGCAACAGTTTATTCAGTTATTAAACCTTTTATGGGAAGTGAATCTTGTGGTCGTATGAAAAAAATCATTAACTGAATATGCATTTTCTTATTTACGTATTATGTTTTAACGTATCTTTTATCGACCCAGATTCAATGCACTATATACATCGACATTTTGGGCCTTATGCAAAACACACACATATCAGTGAGTTCACATTTTTAAAAGATGATTTTCTCGGTACATTGAAAATTGTCATAAAGGAACAATTTTTTACTACCCTCTCTATTGAGAACGTCTATTTCTATAAGAAATTATTAACGGCTTTTATCTAATTTTCACATATTATTCGACCAAGACATCGCCCTTTCAGACGGTACCATTTTCAACCCGGTATGATGCCACTGAGAAAAGTTTTAGGCATGCATGATAATTGCAACGTCTTGTCAGACGAGTGCCACTCTCCCAGACACTTAAAGTCCATGATCCCAAAAATTACTTCCATCGCTACAGGACCATTTTAAGTCTCTCTCTCAATTAAAAATGTTGAGATCCAACAACAAGCAAAAGCAAGATAGCCAGCAACAAGTTAAACTGCAGACCAGCTTAATGCAGGTACTGGTCTCCCGTTTTATGGTTTTTAAAATCAGAGATTTGCTTCTCCTAGAATGGTTGCCCTCACCACAGCTTACAGGAGCCCTCTCCACCCCAACAGACGCATATATACACACAAACACACACGGTGCTAGTTGGTCGTTGACCCCGAAAGATACATACATACATACATACATTTAAACAGACAGGTGATATTTATGTAATAAATGGCTTGTATTAACGTTTAAAATGCAAAATTAAATATTATACTTTAATTTGGGTCCAAATAAAACATTTATTTCGAGCGTTATCCCGGTTATGTCAAAGAACTTACTGTTGATTTTATACGTGGAGCTTTTCGGCTAGTATGGTAATAGAACTTCTCAAATGCACTTGTGATGTTAGGCTGTGTAGGGTGTTTACTGGTAACCATCGTCTGTTCCCACTTTCAAGGGATTATTTCAATTATCGAAACTATTCAAAGACATTTTAATACAACATCTATCTAAGAAGACTGGCAGGCAGATGAAGCACTATCGCGTGAAGTTTTATAAAAATCTGCCCAGCCGTTTTCGAATCCATACGGAACGAACTCACACACAAAGACAAAGACTCTTTTATATTATAGTTTATATATATATATATATATATATATATATATATATATATATATAGTCATCCACATACAGTACTGTTTCGCTGTTTCACAGCTCATCAGTGCGGCTAGACAGGCAACTACCTCAAGCCAGGATTGAAACCCGACCGTTTATACGGCAGTCAAGGCTTCTAACCATTACGCTATTGGCGGCTGCTTGAACGAGTAGTGAGTTTAACGATGTTTTGATATCGTCCGAAATACCTCCGCTCGATTTGTTTACACAAAGAGCGTCGCTTATATGCTAATGGTAATTCGTTTTTCACTTCTCAATATGCTCAACTCAAGGTGAGGAGCACTATAGTCATCCACATACAGTACTGTTTCGCTGTTTCACAGCTCATCAGTGCGGCTAGACAGGCAACTACCTCAAGCCAGGATTGAAACCCGACCGTTTATACGGCAGTCAAGGCTTCTAACCATTACGCTATTGGCGGCTGCTTGAACGAGTAGTGAGTTTAACGATGTTTTGATATCGTCCGAAATACCTCCGCTCGATTTGTTTACACAAAGAGCGTCGCTTATATGCTAATGGTAATTCGTTTTTCACTTCTCAATATGCTCAACTCAAGGTGAGGAGCACTATAGTCATCCACATACAGTACTGTTTCGCTGTTTCACAGCTCATCAGTGCGGCTAGACAGGCAACTACCTCAAGCCAGGATTGAAACCCGACCGTTTATACGGCAGTCAAGGCTTCTAACCATTACGCTATTGGCGGCTGCTTGAACGAGTAGTGAGTTTAACGATGTTTTGATATCGTCCGAAATACCTCCGCTCGATTTGTTTACACAAAGAGCGTCGCTTATATGCTAATGGTAATTCGTTTTTCACTTCTCATATATATATATATATTAAGTTCTTGCAGTATTCATGTATAGTTTTTAAATAAATATTTGTAATCATCTCTTACATATAACGTATTGTATTGTTATTACTACATATAGGACTTTACTTATATATATATATATATATATATATATATATATATATATATATATATATATATATGAAAGTGAAAAAGTCTGTGTGTCTGTGTGTCTGTGTACATTTCCGTATACAATAACTCTGTCAATTTTAAGTCTACAGACTCGAAATATAATATACAGGCTACTGAGATTTGGGAAAATCTTTGTAATAAGTTTTCGGCAAGAAATCTGGCAGTTAAGGGTTCAAAGTTCAACGATTTGACACTTCAGAACTCCTCCGCCAATTTTGGGTCTAAACACTTGAAATTTTAGATATAGGATCTTTGGACATGAATCTAACTTAATAACTTGATTTGAGCCCAACCCAATAATAGGGGTCAAAGTTAAAAAAATATTTGACTTCTGCGGTCTCTACCAAATTACTCAGACAATTTCTAGTCTAAACATTTCAAATTTTACATAAAGTGTATTCAGAGATGTGTATTCAGAGATAGGGCAAGCTTTTTATCGGTTTGGGTCGAAAATTTGAATTACAGATATATAAATCTATGTATGTGTGTTTGCATGTCTGCCTAAAACTTTCGACAGAGGTGAAGAATTTTCACACGATCAGTATCGTTTTGAAGCTCCACCCTTCAGACGACAAATACCGAAAACGTGGCTAAAACAGGGAGGGGTCGCTTGTTTCGCCGATATTTTCGTCATCCCCTCTTTTCGATTTAGCCTTAATTAAAACCTACGTCACTTCCGCTGTGACGGTAGTCGTAACACCAAAGGCGTCACTTTTTTTTCACGTTCTTTTCCTCCTTGGCGGTACGGGTTCGAGCCTGCCTTCCTACTACCACTTTATTTTGCTCAACACACACCTCCAAACACCCGGGCAACGCCGGACACCCATGCTAGTATATACATATATACATATACATATACATATATATATATATATATATATATATATATATATATATATATATATATACATGGACACACATATATATACATGTATATATACACATATACATATACATGTATATACACATATATATACACACATAAATATGCATATATACACACATATACACACATAAATATGTATATATACACACATAAACACACATATATATACCCATATATACATATACACATATATACATATGCATATATATATATACATATACATACATGTATACACACATATATATAATATATTCATATATAAACGTATTTATACATACATATACATTATATATATATATATATATATATATATATATATATATATATATATATATAATAGGACAACAAGAGTATGAAATGAAGACACAAAACCATATATTGGTAGATATAGAATGGATCATTCATTGAATAATGGAATACAGGCAAAATTTGGGGGATAGAAGGGACTCTTAATGCCAGGGCATTTCGAAGCCTAATGCTCCTTATCAGAAGAGTAGAGAAGGTGCTAGGTAGCATGGGAAAGATGCGGCGTCTAGCGTAAGGTTCATTAGGGACGAAAAAGATTAAGAGGAATTATAGAATGTTCGGGGAAGCTTTATTGAATTCTAAATAAATAAGGAGAAGCTTGTTATATATAGTATGATATATAAGAGTATATATGGTCTTTAACATAGTATTGAGATTAAGGGGTATATGTATTATGGTAAAATAGGGCGTGTATTGTTGCTGCGTGGTAATTTATTTTGACGGTTTCTGGGGTGTCTATTTTCTATGGAGTGGGTTGCCATTAATTATTTGTAGTGAGAAAGCCCCCCCCCTTGAGCGTTCGATGCTGGTTATGTTGGGCGAACATCCTTGCACCTTTTGACTCGTATAAACCAGCATGTTCCATCGAAGATCAGACAAGGGAGGATGGGGTTCGGTGGTCTCCCTCCTTCTGCAGCCTTGGACTTTGCTATTAGCCAGCATTTGGTTGACAACCCGTGCTGTGCCGATAGATATAAAATAGATTGGTTCGAGGTGCTACATAGAGCGGACTCCAAAAACCATTTAAAGATTTTGGAGGCCGTCTCTATCGCGGTGCGTAAACCTTCTTTGTGCCGGCAAAAAGAAACATCAAACGCATTGTTTCTCTTTGGGGAACTTTGAATTTTTTCTCCCGTTTTTTTTTCTCCCTCGTTGTGCCAACATTTTTAATCGTTTTTTTTTTAAATGTAAATAAATTTAATTAATGTCCCCGTACGTTGGCACATTAAATAAGTTCCCCAATAGAACTCTTTATTTTCGTTACGATATTATTTAGATTGCTATCGATTTACTCCTGAAGAGATGATAGCCAAAAGAGCTCTCGAGAAACTTCCGCCTAGTATTTTATTTAAAACCATATATATATATATATATATATATATATATATATATATATATATATATATATATATATATATATATTAATATTAAGTAATGTGATTTATAATTTAAAAGTTTTAAAATTTTTAAAATTTAAAAATCAAAATTTAATTAAATTAAAAATCAGTTTCATAAGAAGGAACAACAACAAAGTCAATTATCTGTACGATCGTTTCGGAAATCCGTGCTTTTTATTTGTGGTATACATGAAGTCACGTAGAATAATTATACATAGTTTTTTTGGTAAGCACGGTCTCCTCATCAGCAAATTTAGGAGGATTTCTATTGAATTGAAAAGACACTAAAAATAAACCTAGCATTAAAAGTAAGGCAGATGAATCTGAAAAATTGAAGTAAAAGGTTTGGATATAAAATTTATAAGAAAATTAATAAGGAAATTGGTATAGGTTAGAGATAGAAATGAGTAGAAAAAAATATATATTTTTGAATTTACATAATAAATTTGATTTAAAAATATATATATAATTACCTTTTGGTTTTCCTTTTTTTGAAATCAGGAACTGTATTTAAAGTAGTCATTTAGATGTTTGCTATATTTATATATATATATATATATATATATATGTGTGTGTGTGTGTGTGTGTGTATTATACATATATATATACATATATACAGCATACATATATATGCATATATGTTTATTCATATATATACATATATACATTATATATATATATATATATATATATATATATATATATATATATATATATATATATATATATATATTATATTCAATTATGTGGATACTTTTATGTGATTAATTCATTTGAGGAAAAATAAATGAATCTGCATCCTGCCATTCTAAAGTGAACATTTTTCGTTTTGCTTTCGGGAATTGATAAATTTCTTTTTCTTGCAAAATTCATTTAATGCCTTTTTTCATTCTTTTATCTTCATCTTCCTCCATCCGAGCATCCTTGGAAAAGGCAATATTAATTTTTTCTTCCTTCTAATTTATTCTTGCAAGAAAATTTCTTTTTTCCACTACGCATTAATCATCGTCATCATTAGCAGCAGCATCAGTAGAAGAGGAAAGAGATAGGAAAAGATGGAGAAGAAATGGTAATGTTGGATATTAGCTGGGCAACGCCGAATGTATTGCTAGTAAACGATTGTTATGATCGTTGTAACATTTGTAAAAATAGAATGTTAGAATAACGAAATAAAAATTTAGAGAGAAAATCAACTATATATTAATACGATAGCGTGTGTGTTCTTTTGTGTGTCACACTTACATCCGGGTCGTTTAATTGTTATGTTTCTCTATTTCTTGTCATAAATAATTTTATCAAGAATTCTTCATGAGTTTTGATTTCGGTTTCGATAATAGATGAATGCACTTAAATCATCTATTTTTTATAAATAATTTATCAAGAATTCTTCATAAGTTTTAGTTTCGGCTTCGATTATGGCTGAAGGAACATTAACTTTATAACAATATATATACGAAATCTGCAAGAATTATAATATTATATTTAAGCGTACTTTACGACCTGGCTTCACCGGGTGTTCGTGCTAGCGTAGATAAATACTTTTGCAGTTTAAACAAAAAAATCTACAATAATATCAGAGTGTCTCCATTTACACTGACCATCTACAGAATGCCCACATCAGTATATTACATATGAATGAGTCTCCTGTGAAATTTCCACAGGTCCTGCTAGTTTATATTAAGATGTGTTAATAGAAAAGAATGTTAGAAACAAAAATAGGTTGACCTCTAGAGTCTGAGGTAAAATTATATAGAGGGCACTTAAAGTGAAGTGGACTTTAGGTAGAGTTTGATAACACACGTGTGTGTTTATAGTCAGAAATCGGGAGCAAGAGAGATCAGGCCGATTCGGAGTCAAGAGAGGGGAAAAGACAGTTTACGGACGGCGAGAGAGGGGATCAGAATGTGTTAGTCTAGGACCTGCATTACTGCTTACCAATGAGGAACATCGGTGAATAAAGTTGCTGAAAAGTCAACCCTAGGTTTTTTGATTCATGTGGATGAATCTCCTTTCCCGAGGATCTGTCAAATGATCAGGGACGGACCAGGTATGTTTCTTCGATTGGTTACACCCCCGGATGACAGTTACAACATCGGATAACAATTATTTGCCCTTTTCCGTTGTAAATTTTACGTGTCCGTTGTTATATATATATATATATATATATATATATATATATATATATAATTTGATATGTATCTGTTGTCGTAAGTGTTTTACCTGTATCAATTCAACGAACGAGAAAAACACCTAAATAAGACTAAAACACATATGTGACGTGACCGTTACGCTCGAACAGTTTTCGTTACAATTCAAATTTCTCCCGGATCCCACACCGTCCAGCAATGCCGAAAAGGAAGAAACAAACAAACCAAATTAAATCTGGTCGGCATCTTTTCCATTTTGAACAAAAGATACTTATTACCGTTATTTTCTCATTCCGACACTGCTTAAAAAGCCTCTTGCTGCCACATGCCCATTAGCTGGTTTGTTTCTTTTTCCCCAGACCGAATTCCGGTCACAGCCGACTCATTCTCGTCCTCGACTCAACACGTCCATTTTTTCACGCGCACTTTACTTCTCTGACTCTTTTCTTTTTCTTCTCACGCACACTTTCTAATATGCATATTATCTTTTTTGACTACTGCTTCTGTTGCTAATCTCATCAAAAGCTAGATATCCCTCGCTGCTGCCGATATATTTGCACGCGCTTATATACACTGTTACATATTACACTTTATATGGACGACTGTGAAACGTATACACACTGTGATTGCACACCTTTATTAGAAAACCATTTTACACCACTAGACGATGCATGAGTATAGACACGTAAAATATATTCACCTCTCCATGTAATATCAGAACAAATATTGCAGCAGATGGTTCCACAAATTTGAACACAAAGCTCGAGGATTCTTAAGGCGTACACTTAAAACTCTATTTTCGTTGATCTGTCACCTTTAGTTTGAAATGCTATGTTCGTCAGTTTATTATGCGTAATTACGTAACACCATTTTTGCTGGTATATTTGAGAATCCCATTTTTTTTTATATTTCTTGTTTTGATTGGACTGTTGTTTTCATCATGATTGTTATTTGTACAACGTTTCGGTGGCTTTGACCTTCGACCGTCTTCAGGCATGTTAATTGTTGTTTTGGAAAAGAAAGAAGAAACGTTTCTGGCTCCGAACATAGACGGTCCAAGACCACACTGACTGAAACGTTGCACAAATAACACACGATGAGAACAGTAGTCCGATCAAAACACGTAATATAAACAATCAGTCCTCATCTAAAAAAATTATAACTTTAATCCCATTTTTAGTGTACTCTCAGTCTTATGTTTGAAAGAGCGTTTTTTGTTGGTAGTCAGGCTTAAATTTAAAACACCTTTTTGTTCATCAATCACGCTTAAGTTCCAAATAGCGTTTTGTTAATTTATTACTCTTAGTCAAATAATGTAATTTCCGTGGGTTGTCGTACTTAAGTTAGAAACAGCATGTTTCTTGGTTTATCAAGCTTTTTTAGTGACCTGTCAGAATTAAGTTAAAATGTCTTTTCCTTCATCTGTGGCGCTTTAGTTTTAAATAGCGTTTTAGTAAATTTCTCATCAAGTTACAAATTAATTTTCCTAGGCTGTCATGCTTATGTTAGAAATAACATTTTGTTGTTATGTCAGGCTTATATTTTAAGTGCTTTTTTGCCCATCTGCCACGTATAAGTTTATAAGTTCATTGTACAGGGAAAACGTAAAGAGATTGGAAGCAATACATCAGCGCCACCTAAGATAAAATCTTTCTTTTTTAAATTATGAAAATTAAATTGAACAATTTTATATCAAATGTTGAAGTATTCAACAGAACCAACATGGACAGCATAGAAGCAGTACTTGCCACTTCGATAGACTGGACATGTGACCAGAATGAAAAAAAAACAAATGTCTATTGTCTGGAGAATTGGAAAATGGATACAGAAAGATTCGTGGACAGAAACTTCGCTACAAGGATGTCACAAAGCGCTACCAAAAAGCAATGAATATTTAACACGAAAAATTTGGGAAGAGCTAGCAGCTGACTGAAGTTACTGGTACAGTAGCCTTCACAAAGGAAAGGCGAAAATAGAGGCAAAAATAAAGGCCAGATCCGAACAAAAACATTAAAAAAGGCAACAAACCTGGTAACTACCCATGCACTACTTGCGGATAAACTTACTACACTGATGAGCGTGAAATGCTACAACACCGTAGGATAAAGCACCGAGATTTAAAATAGAATTTTCTATCGCTAAACGCGCAGATCGAATGGGCGTATCTTATTTATGTTGCGGTCTATGTACCGTCATAAAAGTTTCCGTCGATTGGTCTGTCACGTTTATGCTTGAAATAGCATTTTCTTTGGTCTGTCACATTTTAGTTTTAAAGTCAGTGATCTTCAGCCACGAAAGACTGCATGATGATGATGACGATGATGATGATGACGTATAAGTTTCAAATAGCGTTGATTTGTTACTCTTAAATTAGACATTAATATTTGTGAGCTGCCATACTTAAGTTTAAAAGAACACCTTTGTTGGTCTGTCAGTCTAAAGTTTAAAAACACCCTTTTGCTCATCTGTGATACTTTAATTCCAATAGCGTTGATCCGTTACTCTATTAATGTTCCTGGTTTGTCTTACTTAAAGTTAGACACATCTTTTTTCTTGGTTTGTCAGGCTTATGTTTGAAAGAACATTTTTTTGGTCTGTCAGTTTAAAACACCTTTTTGCCCGTCTGCGACGTTTTAGTTTCCAATAGCGTTGATCTGCTAAGCTTAAGTTAGAATTTAATTTTCGTGGGTTGTCATATTTAAAATTAGACACCGCATTTTTGTTGGTCTGTCAGGCTAACGTTTGAAAAGGCATTTTTTGTTGGTCTGTCAGTCTATTCAAACAGAATTTTCATTGCTGATATAATTATTCGTTTCGTAACGCAATGGCATTTCATTATTCATCTGCTTCTTCTTGAAATTTATCGTTCATTATTCCTTCTAAATCCTCCTCTTCTCCTGGTCTCTCTCCAAGAGAAAGAAGCTACTTTTACACATTTTTAGTCTTGTTTTTTTCTTCAGGTCTTTTAAATATATTTTTTCCATTTAAACTTTGTATTTCAAAAGGTTTTCGCTGCAAGAAAAATTAATGATTCCTTCGAGTAAGAAAGGCAAAAAAAAAACCCAACAAAAAACAAAACAAAACAAAAACAAAACGAAAACAGATATTCCAAGGATGCGTCTATTTAATTGGCGCCTTTAAAACTAAAGCGTGACAGACCCAAGAAAATGCTATTTCAAGCATAAACGTGACAGACCGATCGACGGAAACTTTTATAACGGTACATAGATCGCAACATAAATAAGATACGCCAATTCGATCTGCGCGTTTTAAACCGAATCGTGACAGATCAATGGATTTTGCCGACAGACAAAGCCGTTTACAAAAATGCAAGGACGCTCTTACAATCAAAAAAATAAATAATAAAAAAATAAAGGAAACTTGAAGTGCTTTTTTTCATTTATTTTCATTTTCGAACCTTCCCAATCTCCAGCCATTATTCTTTTGTATTCTTTAGTTTTGCTAAACCCGGAGGATAGGGTTAATAAAATAAAGTCAGAGGAAATGATTTAAACTTTTTTGAAAAAAAAAAATAAATTATTCATTTGGAATTCTACAAAAAATATATGAGCAACTTCAATTTTGGAATATTTTTATGCATAGATATTTTTTTTTTTTCGTGATAGTTTTATTAACATTTATTACTTGTTAGTCAAAAGAAACAAAATGTCAACCTTTCATCTTTGTTATTTAAAAAAAAAAAATACGAGATTGAAAAATAAATGAGCGAAAAAATCGTCTGAAATTGAAAAAAAAAATATGTGTGGGCGAATATAAAAAAATATAAATAAATAAATAAAATAAATAACAAAAACCGTTGTTTGTTACTACAAAACCCCGTGGTCAACCTATAGGCATCCAAATAGTTCAATGCGACGCTGGGTGCATCATGAATGACCCCTTATCTGCCGATGAATACTCCCCACTTGCGAAGCGTATGATGAAAGGGGATCCGATTTCGATAGACAACATTATCAATAAGGAACTTTCACTCCAGAACCAGGTTGTAGTCGCCATAGATCTCAGGTAAAAGTGTACTATTCGAGCTGTCGTCTCAAAAGATGGAGAACATTATTGATAAGTATATATAATTCTAACATACAAATTTAATTTAATAAATAAGAAAGATCAGGGAAGAGAGAGAAGGAAAAAATGATAAAGTTAAATATAAAATATAAAATAAAGGGGGAAAAAGTCATAATGACCCAGACAGGAAATGTTAAAGGCGCGAAAAAATATATAGGGCACAATAATATAGGTCAACTGAAATGTACAGGTCATCAATTAAAAATGTCAGCAAGAGTTGTTAGACGAAACTAAATGGATGATAAATAAATGAATAAATAAATAAATAAAAATAAATAAAGAGCGTTACTCGACGTAGTTGGCGTTAGATCGCATTTTCTGCTTTATTTTTAAACTTTCCTATCCATCTAATATATATATCTACCCACACTTTCATATCTTGTATGTATATTTACTTATATTTTACTATATGCATTTACTTTTATTTTTTTATAATTTTTTTTTTTTCCTGAATTTGCGGATACCGGCCATCCCCTCCTTTTAAATAATTTTTATTTATTTATTTATTTTTTAATTTATTAATTAATTAATTAATTAATTTATTATCCATTTAGTTTCCTCTAACGACTCTTGCTGACATTTTTAATTGATGACCTGTACATTTCAGTTGACCTATATTATTTTGCCCTATATATTTCTCGCGCCTTTAACATTTCCTGTCTGGGTCATTTTGACTTTTTTTTCCCTTTATTTTATATTTTATATTTAACTTTATCATTTTTTTTCCTGCTCTCTCTTCCCTGATCTTTCTTATTTATATTTATGTCTCGGAAGTAGAGTGAAAAGCATATCTTATTTTTCTTTTATTAATATTATTGGAATCTTTTCTTTATTCCTTGTACACATTTTTGTGAATTATTCCATGGATTTCTGCCTTCGGATTATTATGGACCATCTTCTTCCAAATATGGGATTTCCTGGGATTTTACTTGTACAAATGGAAATTCTTTTAACTTTCTTGAAGTTTTACATTTGGATTTTACCATCACTGGATTTTTTTATCTTCCAGCAGACTATTAATTCATGTGTAATCACCTTTTCTTCACTATACTCCCTCTGCTTCACTTTTTTTGTCTTCACGTAGGATCTTTGACTTGTTGTTTCATCAAATACTTCTGCATGCAAAATCCGATCCCGCATTTTGCTAATTCCTACCCTCTGATGAGAAGGAAGGTATTTCTTCGAAACTCCGCGGATTAAGGACTATCCATTTATCTAGTGTTTCCTTTTCAGATTAAATATGTTTTTAACTCATTTCAAAGTGTTTTTAACATATTTTATTAACTATTTGCTCATATTATAAGCTCTATCTCCTATTTGGTTTTATCGAGCTTTTACATCTGGCTGAGATAATTTTATAAATATTAATTCTTTAATATTTATAATATACTTTAATTTTACCATTTTGGATCTTTTTGATAAATTTAATTGTAATTTTTATTATATATATATATATATATATATATATATATATATATATATATATATATATATATATATATGTGTGTGTGTGTGTGTGTGTGTTTACTGTTTTTGGGGAAAGAATTCCAACAAAATGCTCCATTACAAAGAAAAACTTTATCGATATGGACATTTTTTCCTCGGACAGAAACAACATGGCTGACGAGAGCTGAACATCGTTTACGTGTTACCATTAACTGGTTCCCTTTATGTTGGGCTTGAAACCGACGGTACCAATGTTTTCTGAACTTCTGTACAATTAAATATATATATATATATATATATATATATATATATATATATATATATCGGGCAGTCCGTTGATTTCGACGATGAAGCGGAGGTCGGTTAGTGTCCGTGTCGAAGGTGCAATGTGAGTCCGATCGGAGTTTTGAATTCCCGGCCGCAAATGTGACACCTGATTGCAGGAAATCCGGGTAGTGGCGCCCGTAGTCGCGCTCTTTTTGCTTCCCAATGCAGCGCTTCAGCAAGAGGACGACCATCATACTCCAATTGCCTGAGTGCAGAGATCACGCCGTGGCTTCCAGTCCATCAAACCTATCGGTACGCCCTTATTCCATCGCCACAGGACTTTCACCTCTCTCCCAGCCTTGGCAAAGTAGGAACAAGCAGCTTGCTCAGTACTTCTAGCACTCTCCTCGCTGAAAGCAAAAGTACAGAGGCAAGTACGGACCAGGGCAGTCTGCACACATGCAATCAGCCGCATCCGATGGCTGAGGCAGACCCGAATCGAGTTGTACATCACCCTTGTTGACCGCGTCGGCACTGCGGTTCTGGTTCATATGCTGCGCAAGCTGTTGGGATTCCTTCCACATTCGCCAAGCGCATCGTTGAGGAGACTTCGATTTTTTTTACCCTAAATAGGGGGGGGGGCTAGTGGGTACTACACCTTGCTTAAGGGTGACACAGCACTGCAACGACTAAGGGGTAAGGACATTCTCCCCCAAACCCTGGAGCTCCCGCACCAGGGTCTCGTAGCCGGATGTAATTTTACGTCATACGCAGGACCATATATATATATATATATATATATATATATATATATATATATATATATATATATATATATATATATATATATATATAAACATTTATACACAATATGGCGTCATGCATAACGTCAGTGTGAATATACAGAAATACGAATTTATATATTTATATATCATTGCCCACATAGAATAAAATAAGACACACTAAATGAGCTCGTCTCGTCAGTAATAAAATGTCATCGATTTCATTCATCATATCTTGTACAAGTGGTTCTCTTCGCACCAACCCTTTTCGCAAAAAGGAAATGTTACTAACCTGTCTATGCTGTATCGATATTTTCAGTGTCATTGCTCTACGGAAATTCAACTTTTTATCCAACCTTCGTAAAACATTCACAGAAAGAAAGACACTTACACCACAACCACAACAGAAGACAGCCATAATAGAAACATTTTTTTCTCTCGTTCTATATTTAAAAGCAAGCGCAGGTTCTATGAACAAAGTTTCTTTATTAGAGAATCTTATGCAAAAAAACAAAATACAACACAACGGAACTGCTCCCAATCAATTACAACATTGTCGTCTTCAAGTTTCATGTGAACAAATAGTTGGTTAGCCATTTTTTGATAATAATTCAAGCCATTACCATCGCGCAAGCAGTAAGGCCAGACTTGTAAAATCAAGAGTAAGTTCTTTGATATGAAGAGGCGCGTTCGCAATTAATGATTAAATTGAATCATGATACTTGACTTTTTTATTTTAAACTTTAATTCAAGCCATTTTATAAAATCAACCATAGGTTCTCTACAGTGCAATGTAGATTACAATGTATTGGGAACTAAGTTACTGTGGGGAGGTATGTAAAGCTTCCTCCCGGTGCACCGTCATGGATCTCCAGCTAGAGCAGTAAATCACTCGATTTGATCTGAAAATAGGCAATTTCAACAATTTCGCTGACAATAAAAACATGGGAGTGTGAAGCGTTCGTGGATCATTGTTCACCCCCTAACAATGTAAGGTCTCCCTGCTAATGAATATTAAATTCCTAAAAATAATTATAGTAACCCCCTCCCCCACAAAATCGGACAATGAATAGATAAAAACATATTTCGGGACTCATTCACAACAATAACATGTATGGATTTGAAGACATAACTCATATCTTGCTTTGCTGAGATTGTTTTTGTTGTTTTTATGTTTGTTTTTATTTCTGATTTTCTGTTCGCTTCGTTATTCTTTTCATCATAATCGATCTTACCTCTGTCAGGCCTCAATTGAAATGAATGGCTCTTGTAGAAGCATCATGTCAGGACAAGCTTCTGAGACTAACCTTCACGTTAGATCTGAAATCGAACACACACATCAAAGCTGTTGCCAAGATAGCTAGAAAAATGGTTGGAGCATTCTACGGCTCCAGTAGATATCTCACTGCCGATGCAATCTTATATCTGTATAAGAGTCAATTACGTCGTAAAATGGAGTACTTTTGCCACATCTAGGCAGGAGGTGCTCGGCGCTCCTATCCTGCCTTGACAAAGTTAAAGAATGGCTTCGAAACATAATAAGCGATGTCCTTATCTCTTCCATGCAACCTCTTTTCCACAGAATAAAACTTGCAAACATGTCCTTGCTCTATCGTTATTTTCATGGCAAGTGCTCATCTAAGCTTCAATCTATGGTCCTCCCGTGCCGGAGATCCACAAAAGTACTCGAATAGTTACACATATTAACAGTAATTTTCCCGACTCTCTATCTGTGTTTAACTCTAAACGCAGATTCCATGAACAATGCTTCTTTTCTAGAACTGCCTGTCCGTGGAACACTGTTTCGCTCGCATGCTTCCTGGTTGACTACCATATAGTTGTCTTCAAGTCCAATGTAAACACGTACTTGTGGAACCGTCCCCTTAAATGATCAAAATTCTACCCAATTTACACCATTAGCGATTATTACAGTACCACCTTACATTCGTCAACCCTTATCCTCGAGTGGCCATCGGTCCTTGATAAGTGATGACTCTCAAGTAAAAAAATTACCCATTTTCGGATTCATTTATACATAAATATTTTAAAGCACTGCAAAACTAATCGCTGAAATGCGACTGCAGTCACGTAAGCCAAGCTAATCCATTATATAATATATATATATATATATATATATATATATATATATATATGTGTGTGTGTGTGTGTGTGTGTGCGTGTGTGTATGTATATATTATATTATATAATATATATATATATATTATTATTATTATTAATAATTCTTATGATTATTGCGGGATAGTTACATTCTACAATGTTTATTATTTACTCCAATAAATTGTTCACTTAAAAAATCCGAATTTTATCATTATAAATCCTATGTTGTATGAGCCAAATATGGAAATAGTCATTCGCAGGGGAAAGTTTTACAGTTCCCGTAGAGCACGGTTTGTAAGCACGTTAAACTATAAATAAAACTAACCTTAATGGAAATCAAGGACTTATTGGCAAAGATGATACGTCGGTTTGCATGCTAACAGTTGGCCATAAAAGGTCGGAGGATCTTTAGCTGAGAAAAAAGATATCGGGATTAATTCGTTTCCATTTAAAGGTGTGCTAGTTTCGAATGCTGTTCAGGAAAGGATCAGAAAATGACAGCCGATCCCTATTGACTTCCGAATAGGTATTTGCTTCAGCTGCTCTTGACAGGGAAGGACCATAGCAGATGCTGTCTAAGCGAATAGCGAGGGCTCAATGTTCAGGATTATATAGTTTTAAGGAACGTCTTAAAAGATAAACCAACTTTGCCGTCCAAACTTTGTAAGTTCAACAAAATTGATATCGAAATGTCAACATCTGAGTCCTCGAGAACTGCTTTTTTTTTCTTAAAATTTGTGTTGACCCTGAAATGGAATTCGATCAAATATGAATAACCTGTTTCTGTCAATGTCAGGGATCAATTATAAAAGTAGACGGAGGACAGATCGGAGTGATGACGAAAGAAGAAGATATACGGGAAAGAAAAAGAAGAAAATGCAAAAGGAGAAAAACGGATGAGGATACAAGACATACATAGGATGTAGAAAGAAAATAATTATAAGGGGGTTATAAAAGACAGACGAATAAGAACAAAGAACACGAAAAAAACAGCCAGAAAGAAGAGAAAGAAAAACAATGGGAAACAACGAAAAAGAAAAGGAGAAGAAGAAGAAGAAGAAGAAGGAGAAAAACTGACGAAAAAGTACAAGTAAAAATAAGGACAAAGAAAACGAATAGAAAGATGAAGACAAATGAGAATAAAAAGAAAAAGATGGAGAAGAATAAGACAAGGCACAAAACAAACAAGAAGGTTAAAAATAGAAAGAAGAAGAAGAAGAAGACAAAGAAGAAAAAGACAAAAGAAAGAAGACTAATACGAAGAATAAGACGAATATGAAAACATGTGTGAAGAAAATGAAGAAAAGAAATAGAACAAGACAAAGAAGACAAATAGAAAGACGAAGAGAAAGAGAGAAAAAAGAAAACTGAAGAAGAAAACTGAAGAAGAAAAAAGAATAGGAAAAAGAATAAGAACAACAATAAGAAGACGGAAAACCTCGAAAGAAAGCAACGAACACAATAAAGGCACCAAAAGCAATGCAATGAATAAGATAAAGTATAAATCTGAAGACAGAAGGAGAAGACTACTAACAAGAACAAGAATAGTTGATAAAATTCAAAATACTGGTGAAGATTGAAAAAAAAAAAAAAAACAACAACAAAAAAACGGCGCTGAATTTAATTCAAAAGAACTGAGAGAAATTTAAAAAAAAATTGTGAATCTAAATATTTTTTTTCCAAAATTATTACGAATTATATTATCAAATGAATGTTGATGAAAGTTGGACCAGATAACGTGGATGGGAGCTTACTGATCCATATTCAGAGACGCGAATTGCGAAAGGTGTAGAAAGAGACCGACTGAATCCAAAGGTGATGAAATGGTTGCCAGGGCGGAAATGAGTTAATATCAATAAAAAAAATTGGTACTCAATCATGGCATAGATTTTAGTCATCGATCAAAATATAATCAGTTTCATGATATAACGGCTCGAGAATTTTTTTTTTGTTTTCATTTCAATAAAAACTTTACCACTCTCATTCTCATCCATTATCCTGGTCGCCTTTCATTCCTATTCATCTCTATTGCCCCCCCCACTCCAACCATGCTATTCCTCTATTTAATGCATCCTTTCTCTATGTCTCTGTTTACGTCTCTCTCTCTCACTCCTTCTCTCTTTCTCTCTCTTTCGCTCTCTCTCTCTCTCTATATATATATATATATTTATATTCCTCAGACATATCATATTACAAACAGCATGCACTAAGATAGTTAGACATTTTAAAACTATTGGTCTTTTATTAGTAGCAACTCGCGTCCAAATATTGGCATATAGTTATGTAATAGTTCATTTATTATAGTATTGCACAACTGGGTAATCTCATCAGCTCAAAGCAGAAACCAGTTATTAAAAGTTTCATATCGTACGAACATTTGTTATTTGTATGGCCAGTATTCATTTTTTAATGCACAATATATATTTCACAGTCAGTGCTCAACTGTTAAGAACTTAATTCTAAAAGTTATTGCTTCATCAGATCAATAAGGATGAAGATGAAAAAAAAGAGAGAAACCTCTTTAGACCATTATATTTCGAAGTTAAATACTTCTCATCAAATGAATAGAAAAGCCGGTAGGTTAAAAATGAAAAGAAGCTATATATAAGAAAAGAATAAAATAAAGGATACATTTAAAAAAGAAAAAATGAAAATATCGGTAGAGGAAGGAATAGATAAGGCACATAAATGCATATAACTAAGAGTAAAGAAGTGTTACATTTTTAGTAAAAAAAAATGTAATTAATTATTCTTTTATATGTTGTTCGAAATCGAGAGAGAATAAGAGTTTGTTTTTATTTTATTTTCATCAATTTTATTGTCGTCTGCGTTCAGTCAAAAAAAAAAAGAAAACAATCACAACGAGAGAGGATACAAAGAGATATATAGATAGTGGTAAAAAAAAGAAAAGAAAGAATAGCTAACGAGCACTGACAGTAGAGGAGAAAGAAAGAAAAAAAGAAAGAAACCAGCTAGCGAACGCTGGCAGGCTGTATAGAGATAGGGGTGAATATATATATATATATATATATATATATATATATATATATATATATATATATATATATATATAGAGAGAGAGAGAGAGAGAGAGAGAGGGCGTTTTAACCGGCGCGCTTACGAAGGGCACAAGAGACAGTCTGCTCCTCGCTGCTCAGGGAAGCAGCCGACAACGGCGACACTGGGAACAGATATATGATTAGCAGTAATACTGCGGTGGATAAAAGTCGAGGAGGTGCCTTTAATAAACATTGGAAAAGGAGTCTATTTGATATATTTGGAGCTAGTTTTTTTTCGAAGGAAATCGGAGAAGAAGAAGAAGAACGAAGTAAAGTCGCTAAGACAGTGAGTGAAGCAAAATCTCTCTCTCTCTCTCTAGCTCTCTCCCTTTCTCTCTCTTTGTTTGAACTGAGCAGACGACAATAACCAGTATGAAAATGTCGTATTGAGATCTGGCATTGAACATTCTATCTCAATCAAGACAATTTATTTTCTTTTATGCGTTACTTCTTTAAATTATCAAAATAATTGCATTTTTATTTATTTATTTTTGTGTTGTTATAAATAATTTTACATTCATAATTCCAATCGGCCTTTTGTTTGTTGTTTCAGTTGTGTTTTTCTGTCTTATGTTTTACCGTTGTCTCTGAAGAATTTGGATAATCCCTTCCCGTATTTATTTATTTACGTTTTAATCCCGGAAGAAAAAAAATATTATCGTTGCGATCATATCTCTACAGTTCCCCGTGGAGATAGCCGAGTCGTAACAGAAGACAAATGAATAATATCCGTAAACTGTTTTTATAAGTTAGTTTTCATGTGTCTGTAAATAAATATAAGAAAATATCTAAATAAAAATATTTATTTGAAAATAATTACATGCCATACATTCATAAAAGTGCATAAACATATTTATACAAATAACAGTTTACGGATATTCTTATTTAGTATATTTAGGGTGTGACATAAAGGTTTGCCACACGAGGTCTCCGGCTATGAAATAGCTAGAAATGTCTTTTCCATTATTAAATCATTCCTCTCTGATAGGTTTATAAGAATAGTGGTTGATGGATAGAAATCAGAAGGTCACAGTATTAGTGTCGACGTCTCCCAGGGTTCCATCTTGGACCCAACTCTCTTCTTGATCTTCATCAATGATCTCCCGAATAACATTCTTAGATCATTCGTAGACATTTATGCCGATCCCATCTATGCCAACACTTCTAAGGCGAGAAATGGCCAAGATCTCTGATTCTCTCTCCTCTGATGTTCAGCACGTGGTGCAATGGGGGAAAAAGTGCTTTGTTAATTTTAATGCCTTCAAAACAGCCTTCTATCCTTCCATCGTCAACGCTCTGACCCACATCTGACTCCTATTTAAATGAACACCTTGAGGATGCCCCGGGGTTAGAACAACTTCTTGGTCTGGCCTTTACTCCCTGTGTGAAATGGAGCACATGAATCAAATCCATTAGCCAAAGTCACTGAAAAAATAGTTAGAGTATACTAAATCTCACTACTGAAGCAATTCTCTACCTCTATAACAGCCAAGTACGTCTTAGTATTGAATACTGTTGCCATATATGGACAGGAGCTGCTCGAATACCTATCCTACCTTGACAGAGTTCAAAGCAGATTTCGTAATCTAGTAGGCGATGTCCTTTTCTCTTCTCTGCAGCATCTTTCCCACAGAAGAGACGTTGCAAGCCTGTCCTTGCTCTATCGCTATTTTCATGGCAAGTGTTCGACTAAGCTTCAATCTATTGTACTCTCGCCAATCCTTCAACAAAAATCACCCGTCTAGCCAAAATCACTATCAATGATTTCCCCCACTCATTATCTGTACTTGAACTTAAACGTTTATTCCATGAACAAAAATTCTTAGAACTACCCGCCCGTGGAACTCTGTTCCGCCCGTCTGCCTTGCAGCAGACTACAATATCATTATCTTCGTCCAACGAAAACAAGTTCTTGTTCGGCCGTCCTTGTAAATGATCTAATTATACCAAATTACTTATACAAACGATTATTGCGCAACTGTCCCACTGACTACAACAACACACACTAAACCTTATCCTTTAATGGCCTCTGCGCCTTCATATGCAGTGACCCTTGAAAAAATGTAAATACTAAAAAAAACAAACAAAAACCAAAAAATAAACAGACAGTAAGTCGGAGCTTTTTTCATCAGGGATGCGAAATTGGCTAGCACCGTTTACTTCCGGTACCTCTTTACTTAGCAATGGCTCGAATAAGTTAATATGCGTTATTGCTATATAACAATTTAGAAACATTCAACGTATATGCTATATTAGTAGGGAGACTTAACATGGCCCAGGATTTCATGAGGATTAACGAACGTTTCACACTCCCATATTTTTATTATCTTTGAAATCAATAAAATCGATCATCTTTCAATAAAATTGATTAATTGCTTGCTTCAGTTGGGGACACATCGCGGTGCATTGGGAGGAAGTTTCACATGTCTCCCTGCAAAAGTTTAGTCGGCAATATATTATAGCCTACATTACAGTTTAGTGTATTGATTTTATAAAATTATTCTTATATAATGGCCTGAATAAAAATTTCAAATACATAAGTCAAGTATCATGGTTCAGTTGTGTGCTAAACGGAAACGTTCACACACACACACACACACACACACACACACACAAACACACACGCACGCACACGCACGCACATATATATATATATATATTTTTTCAAACTCTATCTCTCCCGAAACTAAAAGTCGCAGAAAGGTGCTAGGAATATGGTTGGATTTTTTACGGACTGTTCTTTTATGGCCTGTTAAAATAGTTTTACGGGGTCAAAATAATGGGTCAAAATTGAAAAAAAATGGTTATCCATTTTGTACATTCATCTTAGTTAATTTAAAATTTTTAAGCAGCTCATGTGTGTGTCACGTTGATACAGTGGTAACGTCACTTGTTTCAAATGCTTCAGTTTCGATTTCGATTCTAGCTGAAGTACTTTTTTTTTTTAATATATAATCACCCACAGACAGAGTGTTTAGCTGTATCACAATTCTTTGGTGAAGTTAGACAATCATAAGCCATGAGAAACCAACAATCATCTAGTTAATATTCTGCAGTTCTGTCCTTAAACCACTGAATGAGTTCTCGTAAATCATATCTCAAAAGCCTTTATATAAACATTGACCGCTATTTTATAGTGCTCCATTTGTTTGTTTACAAACAAATTCGCAGAGGGGCTGTTTAGCTGTATCACAGCTCATCAAAGCAGCTAGACTGACACTCATTTCAAACCAGGAATCACACCTATTACTATCTTGTTGATAGCTTTCTGGTATAAAATTCTATGCATTATAAAATGAAGTGCACAATTAGTCGCAGGCAATATAATTTCACGAAAGTGCTTTACCCAAAATCATTGCAGGCATTGAAATTTTTCCTCTGGATCATTCTGTATGCGAGTGTACTGGATATTAATTTCAGTTTCATTGTATCATGGAGTACACCTCATTCCCGATGGATAATCGTGCAAGAATTTGAGTTGGTTTATTTCCTAACTTTCTTATTTTTCTATATAATAATTCGCAGAGGGACTGTTTCGCTGTATCACAGCTCATCAAAGCAGCTAGACTGACACTCATTTCAAACCAGGAATCACACCTATTACTATCTTGTTGATAGTAAGCTCTTCTACACAGAATCGGTGAATTTTGGTAAGGAGATATAATAATAGTGCAAGATTGTTTTTTTTTTTACTTCCAATTTATCATTTATCTAGGCCATGAGACTACATAAGGATAAGGAGCAATAAGTGTTGGGTAGTTGGTGAAACAACTCAGTGATGATCAGTAATGGTGACACTTGGTAGGGCGTAATTATTTAAGAAGACGGATAACCTTTACTCGCCTTGGACCGAGTATTTTGCTACTTAATTATTTTTGTGTGTAGCTCAAGCTTTCTGATATAAAATTCTATGCATTATAAAAATAAAGTGAAGCAAAGATACAAAAAACTGTTTATCGCAAGACTTGCTACGTGCAATAAAGATTTAATGGCACATTAAAGAAACGGATAGATTAAATTGAAAATCAAAAAAGATCTGTTCCGTTTCTGGCATGGAGACAATGAATACGGAATAGGACAGACAATATAATCTTATTTCCCTACCGAATTCTTTAGGTTTGGAAACGGCCGTCGTATTTGTAAAGAAACGTCTTATTAAATTAGAATATTGTACCGAGTTTTCGACATGGTTGAACAACATTCTGCAAGACCAAATAGATTTGCTCCTAGGGTAGAAGAATTTTTGCTAAATTAAATAGAGATAATGTTTAAAAATGCATTTATCAAGTTTGCAGCGAGGAATATAATAAGAAAAATGTACCTATTATTAAAGACGAGTTATGGTTTATATTAATGTAATAGTTTAGTTCTCTTTATGAACGTCGCCTCTGCAATTCCCTCGCAAATTATAGAAAACCATATTGGTTGGATTTAATTTTGTAGTCGCTTACTTGGACGATGTTCGACACAACTATTCTATAGCTAACCGGAAGTGTGCTTTGTTTTCTGAAGAGTTCTAGCGAGGACAAGGAGACTAAATTCAAATTTTAATGATTTTGTGGTAATTAAAAAAAAAGTTGACTAAATTTACAAAGTAACAAAATAGAAAACAATACGAAAGCCTTCATTGAATTATTTTAAATTCTTAAAATATTATTATATAGGCAACAATATTTCGAAATAAATTTATTTATTTTATAAATTTACAAATAAAACAACGTTCTATATTTCAAAATAATTCATTTTAAACTAAATATGTTTTAATTGTATAAAAAGATAATTATGAGAAAGATGACATGTATTTTTCATATGAGTTAAAAAACAGAATTATTTATATGTAAATACGATTGTTATATTAGAATATTTTAAAAGTTGTTTCAATAACTATATATAAACTAGCGGGTTTGTCTGGTTGTAAAATACGTATCAATTATGCAGCATTCTTATTTATTATAAACAAATATACAGTAACGTTAAATTGCTATAAAACAAATCGAAAAAACAACGTAAAATAACTGAGACATGTGCGTGCAAGTAATGTGTTTTTTCTAAATAGTTCACTTTTTCTAATTAAGAAAAAAAAACTTAAGCTGTGATCGGAACCAAAATCTAAAGACAATGAGTTAAGTACGATAACAATTAGGCCAGTTTGACACAATTTTTAATAAGTGCTTTCAAACCTACTTATTCTTAAGATAAAGAATCTGTCATATTTACCATTCACGCATGCGCATTCGTGAAACAGTTGACAAACGGATAAAAATCCGCTGACCTACACGTACCAATTTTTCAATTTTACCCCGTTTTATGATGAAAAACGATTAAAAAACTTTCCACGTGTTTGAATCCCTTATATACCAAATTTCAAGTTTGTAGATAAAAACTCGTTGAGTATATAGGTTGAGAAGTGTCCTCACACACATTCTCACTTTTATAGATATATTGATTGAAAAATTATTTTAGATTGAGTGCAATTACGTCCATTTTCGGATAAATTATTCAATAAGAAAATCATTAAAATTTGGATTATTTATTGCTTTTTCCTATTAGAACCCCCCCCCCAATAAATAAAAAAATATTTACGGTTAGTAAAAGTGCATTAGTATTTTATATTTTTCATCGAAGTAAAAAGGGAATGTTTAACATATGGAAAAATGAGAGGTACAAATTTAGTGAAAACAAATGTGATTCATCAAATCCACCCATTAAATATTTAAGTCATATTATCGGTACAATTAATTCTGGAGACCTCAAGGGTCCATCCTGGGCCCAACTTTTTCCTGATCTACATTAATGATCAAAGACCGTAAACGACCAAGTTCTCTCTGATTCCCTCTCCTCTGACATTGAGCACGTGGTACTATGGGAAAAGAAGTGGCTGGTTACTTTTAATACATCTAAAAACCAAGCTTCTATCTTTACATCATCAACGCTCTGATCCCCATCTGGCATCGACTGAAATGAATGGCTCTCGTCTTAGGGAGCTTCCACCTTTTGACAAGTTTCTGGGCTTGAACTTTACTCCTGATCTGAAATGGAACACATACTTCAAATCCGTTGCCAAGCTCGCTGGGAAAATGGTGGGATCCCTCTATCGATCCAATAGATATCTCACTGCTGATGCAATTCTTTACCTATATAAGAGCCAGACCGTCCAAGGATGGAGTACTGTTACCACATCTGGGCAGGAGCTGCTAGAAAGGACTTATCCTGCCTTGATAAAGTTCAAAATAAACTTCATTGCCTAGTAGGGGGTGCCCTTTTTCTTTTCCCTGCAACTTCTTTCTTAAAGAAGAAATGTTGCGAGTCTGTCTCTGCTTTATCGTTATTTTCATGGCAAGTGCTCATCTGAGCTCCAATCTATGGCCCCCTTCGCCAAACGTTCACGAGAAACACTTGTCTAGCAAAAAACACTATCAATAATTTTCCTCACTCTTTATTCGTGCCTTAACATTAAACGTAGATTCCATGAACAAAGTTTCTTTCTTAGAACTGCACTCATGTGGAACTGTCTTCCGTTTGTCTGCTTTCCAGCTGACTACAATGTGGTTGTCTTCAAGTCCAAGGTAAACGAGTTCTTGATCAGCCGTTTCACTTAAGTTAACAAATTTACCGAATTTCCATTACTAACGATTACTATATTGTCCAATTGACTACTGTACACACTTTAACTCTTATCCTCGGATGATTCTGGGCCTTGATAAGTGGTGATGCTTATGTAAAAAAAGAATGGTCATTGAGCCGGACCTCAACAAAAAATAGTATATAGACGTCTAGATAGTGCTCTACCTCGTCGGTCTTGTTATCCTCTTTTCATTTCCTTTTATATAAGAGTACAGATACATACTGAACTAATTATTCTTATTCCCATTTCTTATGAGTTAACCATGAACTCCATCAGGATAAGCAGTGATTTATTTGTATCTTCACTTGGAACAATTCACAGGTTTAGTTCAGTTGAAGACCGACTTTACAGAGGTCTTGGTGAAGAGTATCGTCTGCACATTACACCCCTCGCTTCCCGCCGACTTCTTATGTATTAAAACATTTAGCGATAGCGTCGTTGTTGACCATTCGCACATGTCTAAACCACCTAAACATCCATTACTGTTAAGCTTTCAGATGTCCATATTAAAAGAAAAGAAAATCAGAAAGAGGAAGGAGAAAGACATGGAGAATATTTATTACCATTTCATTTGTTTATTTAATGTTGGTTTATTAATCGGTATATTTATGAATTTGTTATTAAAACTTTTCATAATGATAGTAATCGCAAACTCAGATTAAGCGGAGAATTTTTTTCTTTTTAACAGCGACAGATCTGAATGAAGTAAAACAAACGTTAGGCGAACAATCTCTCTCTTTGTCTTTTTTATCTCTCTTTCTCTCTCTCTCTCTCTCGCTCTCTATCTGTCTATCTCTATGTCTATTTCGCTCTCTCACTCTCAATCTGTCTATCTATCTATGTCTATTTCGCTCGCTCACTGTAATGGTTGTTTCAGTCTTTATTGTGTCGAAGAAATACAAACAAAAGTTTCCGCCGGAAAATGTCTACATCAAAGAGAGAGAGAGAGAGAGAGAGAGAGAGAGAGAGAGAGAGAGAGAGAGAGAGAGAGAGAGAGAGAGAGACCATGTGAGCGAATAAGCGGAGCACGGCGGTAAATATAAACAACAGTTGTTAGTAAATCTGCCTCTCTCCATCTATATACCCCTCTATCTTTCTCTATCCCTCTTTCTCTCTTTTTGTCGGTAATTTTTGTTCGCTCTCGCTCTTTGTCTGTCAACCTATCTCTCCCGTTCAGTTTTTATTGTGTTGAAGACATGTAAACAAACATTTCACGGCTGAATAATATCTGCATCAGAGAGAGAGAGAGTGAGAGAGAGATAGAGAGAGAGAGAGAGGGAGAGAGAGAGAGGGAGGAGGATAGAGATATAGATATAAATAGATAGATAGATAGATAGATTGAGAGAGGGAGAGTAAGTGTGTATGTGAGAGAGAAAGAGAAAGAGAGAGAGAGAGAGAGAGTGAGAGAGAGAGTGCGAGAGCCTGTGTGCGAGTATGCAGAGCATACTAGAAAATTTCGACACCAGTTGGTATCTATCTTTCTCTATCCCTATCTCTATTTTTCGTTCGTATTTTTTTCATAATTCGTAATGACGGTTATAAGTACGAAGCAGCAAAATTTGCAGAAGGGAGAAATAGGTATCATTTGGACGCCATGTTAGATTTGTGGAATTGCGTTCGTTTAACATTCTAATACTTGGAATATAAGAATGTTCCTAGTTCAGCCAATCAGATTAAGTGAAATTAGTGTGGGAAGACAATATTATTTATGGATCTGAGAAGGGAATTAATGTGTTACTTCTACGATATTACGAACCAGCTTACAAGCGTGCAACACAATAGCTGTCCAATGCGTATATTTCCTTCTGGTGTAGAGTGGTGGTGGTGGGAGTACTTTAGAAATAGAGGAAAAAATCGGAACTACTTCCTCTGTAGATGTTGCGATCGTAATTTTGTTTATGCTGGATGAAATTTAGGATTTTATTATAACAAGTAAATGTGTCTATAATTATTATATAGTAGATGAACTTATGGCACTTGTTCTCTCTCGACATACATACTACCGATTAACATGTCCAACAGCAACATCCATCCCTTTGACTGTTTAGGTGTTTACATGACGGAAAGCCTTCTACTCTAACAGTGCCTTCACCTCAACTTCCCCGTTACCTAGATCCATTGCTATTAGGGTTGGGACGATTAATCGGAATTGGAATCGGGAATGGAAACAATTGGAACAATTTTGAATATCAGAATTGGTATCGGAATCGGAAAAAATTTGTTCCGATGCCGCAAACGATTTTTTAAATTGTCTTTTTCGTTTGATTTTCTATTAAAAGACACGGCTGGTAGTAATAATACAATTATTAATATTTATTGATTTTAAACTACCAGTAAAACTTAAATCTAAACATCATACTCCCAAAGTGTGTTCTCACGTTTGAGAAGATATCTTCACAGTTAACATGTATTTTTATGGTAATCGAGGGGGGGGTAACTATATACTTAAATATTCAGAGATGTATGAATAATCGGAATCGGTAACTGTGTCAGAATCGGGAATTAAGTACGGAATCGATAATTGTATCAAAATCAGAAAAATATTAGAATCGCCCTATCACGAATATTATAATAACCTGTAGAAGTTTAAATGTAATGTGAACATACATCTCACTGATACTTTCCAAATGTTCCTTGTAAGAGACGATCCTAAATATTAGTCGTTTATGTTCCAAGATGCAATATATGCTTTTTTGGGGGGGATATAAAAAAAATAAAAAAATATACAAAGCCACAAAATGTTAAGAGGTTTGCATTTAAAAACACTGCTATGACGTAATATATGACATGGAGTTATGTGTGACAACATCTCCTTTGGCGTCATAATATAACGTAATCTCATATGACGTCATATACCACGTATATCGTGAACAACAAACGTCATTATAATAGATTGAATATTTATCAAGCAAAGAAATGAGAACATGCTTACCTTAAAGCCTAATTTAAATTACTAATCCAAGTTACATTGCTGCCTCCAAATAATAATAAATAAAATGTGATATGAAATATAATAAAAGAAGTGCCGCATACAATAAGTAATATTAAATATTAAACAGTTGCATTGAAAATGGTTCTTCTATCACGGGCTTGACATACAGATTCTAACTCTAATAAAAATCCATCTTCCCGTTATAAAGTAATAACCTTCAAATGCCAATGTAAACTCTGATTCTAATTGGATTAATAGTTTATGACTTATGTTAAGTGTAACTACTGTTGCACAACAAACAAAATTGATTACTGAATGGGAAGTGCAGTTCCAGCAACACTGGCGTTATATATGTTATTCATACTCTGTTTCGTCAAAAATAACGATTATGATTC
The DNA here is from genome assembly GCF_053919585.1 of Euprymna scolopes. NCBI lineage: Eukaryota > Metazoa > Mollusca > Cephalopoda > Sepiida > Sepiolidae > Euprymna > Euprymna scolopes. The sequence goes on along the minus strand of NC_136504.1, from coordinate 36,446,356 downwards.
GGTATGTGTACTTGGATTTGATTGTACGATAAAAACTCATGTTTAATGCCCAGATCACCGGAATTTTGCAGTTGATCCTAAAAACATTAAGAGTTCACAGACTCGTTTTGATTGTAACTTGAAGTTGAGTAAGAAAACAAATAAATAGAAGATATTAGGGAGAAGTATATTTTGCATTAACATTTGTTAATAAGACAGTTGTGTTCAAGGTGGATGTCGCCTTTATTCACAGTCGATCAATAACAACAACGTGTCAATGATTCAGAGCATTGTTTACAATTATTTTAAAGCAACAAATGTTTTCGTGTAAACATATAGCAACATATGTAATATGGGTCAATTGCTTCAAACCAAAGGTAATGAACCTCTGAGTTGAGCGGACAACAGCAGAGGAAACCCGTCAAAATCGATCTAAAACGCTAACGTCAGCAGGAAAGGCTTTGGTTTCCGCACTTTGGAATGCGTATTTCGTACGTCAATCGATCACGAATATTATATAACGTTAGTGACTCGTTTGAAGCACTACATCACCAATACATCACCAAGACGTCACCAAGATATCACAAGGATATCACAAAGAGATCACCAATATGAAAAAGTGCTCATTCAAAAAAGCAATGCACGTATCAGACGTCGATTGCAACAAGATGAAAACAGCATGTTTGAGTTTATCCTTGCATTAGTAACAAAACAATCTTGTCAAAGTTCGTACCTGAATTATTTTAGATAACTATAGCGTATGATCTCATCTTTAAAATTGACTTTTTTTTTCTAAATATGTTAAAACAACAAAAACATGGAAGAAAATGTTCAGTCGTAACGAATAAACCAACTACTGATTTGGTGGAATTGAGAATCACAAAATTTTCAATCGATTTATTTTCATGAATGCGAATAAAAAAAGTTAAATAATAAAAATGTTGGCAAATAGCGTAAAATGCAAAGATCATACGGACGAATGAATTAAGACAAGCACAAATATTCTGAAGCTGAATCCATTTAATTTAAGCTATTTAAAAAGGTAATCGTGGCAGAGCAGATACGATGGCATTTATACACTTTAAGATGACAGACCAAATATAGCAGAGCGCGGACGCGCGTATGGCCGCTATAGGAAATTACCGAGCCGTGTACGAAATCACAGGGAAAAAGAAAAAGAACTATAAAACAGCGATAGAGCACGTTAGAGAAAACGATCCCGTTAGAGGTGTGGGTGACGTCACAACCGTAACGAAAAGTCATGCGTGACGGGAGAATGGGGGAATAAAGGACGTTTCTTAGAATATGGAACAGGAGTAGAAGTTATTTTCTTCTGCCTATTCTTCGTCTCCTTTGCGGCTGAGTTTACACCGTTTGAGTTCCGGGTATCTAAACGTGCACTACGCTACGCAAAGAAGATGCTATTAGAAGCTTTGGGATGACAAATTAAAGAAGATTTTATTTACTAACTAAATTAAAAATGTTATTTATAAACTTAAGGATGACAAATAAAATACAATGCTATTTATAAACTTTAGCATGAATGACAAATAAAAGACGATTTACAAACATAGCTTATCAAAAATAAGTAGAGAAGACAATCAGGTTAGAAACGTGGGTAGCATCGCATGAGAGAGAGGTTAATTTCAAACATAGACCCCCTAAAATGAGACTGTCAAGCATCAAGCATAAGAGTGAATGAACAAAAGAAATCGTAATGTACAAACATAAGCCGGACAGACTAAAAGATGTCTATTGACACAGCTAAGGGTTATATGCTAATGATAAACTGAATCCTGACAGGCCAACATTCGTATTACACAACATCCGTGACAATCTAAAAAATGCAATCTTAAACGTGACAGAGCAATGAAGGCATACTTTATACAGTTAAAAGTGGCATGCCAAAAGAAGATGATATTTGCAAAGATAAGTATGACAGACCATAAAAGATGCTATTTAAAAACAAGTGTGACAGATGTAATGAGTTGTGGTTGGAGAGATCTTGCAACGGACACAAAATTTTAATAGATACGGCATATGTAAAATAAGACCCCTTCTTTAGTGCGTCCGTTTAGCAATTCAAATGTTCTTTCAACTCAAGCCTGGTAGACCGATGATCGTATAGACAGACGGAGCATTTTATGAAGAAGCGCGAGCACTTCTAAACTAACCTGGGTAATGTCTTGCATGATTAACATCGTAATTATTCAAACACTTATAAATGTTTTTTTTGCAAAGATTCTCTTTTAACGGAATCTGTTCATTTGTGAATTGTCTTACGTTTAACGAAGATTAATTTCGATTTGCAACTCGTTGAATCGGAAACTAATTGTCGACATGAGAATAAATTATTTTTTTTTCAAAACTAAAAGTTAAAATTCATCGACATTAACGATATGTTCAATTTGCATCATTTTAGTATCTTTAACCACTGGATAAGTTGTTCTTGCTAGGATGGATTCATTTTCCTTGAATCTGCCAAAATATCTGCCAAGTAGGCGAACATCATGACAAACTCTTCATTGTCGAAGTGGACAAGAAGTTTTTTGTTATTTTCTTGTAAAAAGATTTCTACTTCCATATCGGTGGTCGGTGGTTACATCGAATAAACCGTTGTGAAACTAACACTCAAAATGAGAATAGTAGTCCCAATAATCCAAATAATACGAATATAATACATAATGACTATCTAGGATTACTTTTGAAGTGCGTGAGCTTATAAACAATGTACATTGTTAATTTTGAATAAACAAAAATTCCTTTTAAAGGACATTTAGTTGAAACTATTCAAGCATGTAGTCCACATATCAGAAAAATGTGTGATGTTTCATTTACCCGGTGGTGGAAAGCAGAATAAATCAACTATATATGTATATAAAAAAAACAGAAGAAAAATATGCGTCGATATTGCTGTGTTACGACAGTTTCCATTTATAGTAAGCAGAGGACAATGCTGGGTCGCAGATCAACACGAGAGGTGCAAGATTGTGTAATAGAAGAATAAACACAAGATGCGTGAACATGAGAAATTACTAACCCAGTTCATATCGTGTAGAATCCCGTTCTTATTTAAGAACATTGTTCTGAACTCAAACAAGGGTTGATGTACCGTAACTGAACCGAAGTAAATAAGCAAGATATAAACAGTTTAAGAGAGCATAATACAATATGTTCCGAAAACAATAAATCGAGACTCTAGTCACTTTAGTCGGATTCGATTATTTTATTTTGTGTTTGTCTATCTGAAGTTCAAAACTATTTTTATCAATTAACTATTATTTATAGTCGTGTGACGCAGTTATTACATGTAAACATTCGGGACCCAAACGTTGTATGCAGACAGTCGCAAGAAAAAAAAAAAGAAAGAATTCAACTCATATTTCTTTTAGTAGAAACAACTGATATTTATTTAAGGTAATCCCCCCCCAAATGCCTTATCTTTTGTTCAAAAGTCTTCTCGTACCTCAATGTGCTTAAAAAGACTCTGCTCTCTCGAACACGTGGTACGGTGCGTTTCTCCGACCATGTTTAGACGTCTTTCCCTGTTGCTATCGGGCCACGTGTGTAACACGTCTATTTCTGTTGTTCTCCAGGTCACGATTTTCTTTTTTATTATATTTTCTTTCCTTTTTCGCCGTGACGTCACGTCGAATACGGATAGGTCATTTGCATACATCTGCTGCTGTTATTTATACGCGCTTCCGCACTCTGTATAAGTTATCTATTTAATAAAACTTTAAAAACAAAAAAAAGAAATACTTGAAAATTAAAATTATCCTCCATGTAGGCTTTACGCACAACATTGGTATCTCCTGTTCTAAATAACTTTATTATGTTCTTCGATTATATTAGATTACGCACTTACATGGTCATATTCCTGAACATTTTCTGAGCTTTACTACTTCCGTGCTGGCTCGTGACAAAACTGGAAGAGGGTGTTTTTTGTGTGTCACGATCACTTAAAGATTGCCGTACTGGGTCAATGGGCTATCTTATCCGAACTAATTTTTGAACATGTTCCCCCCCTTTTCCTGTATATACTACCTTTTACCACTCCATCTCTCTTTAAATATTTAGTCTCGAAGCAAAATGGCCGACTAAACCGTTTATAAATCTGGCTCCTAGACACAGTAGTATGTGCTCCTTGTTTATGGTAAATTAAAGCACAAAAGAACATCCACAGAGAGTTGTTTACGTTGTAATAGAATTTGGGAGTTATTTTTACTTAAATTTTGTTAATCCTCCTTTGTTACCTCAAAAACCATTTCAGTTATTTTCAAAATTCACATTGAAATTGTCCGCCATATTTTTTTTCATTGCTTCCTGTAATTTCTCTCCTCACATTTTTGTGTGCTTGTCACCCAATAAATTTTGAACATAATCCTCCCTCTTTTCCCTACTCATCTCTCCCCTTTTTAGAAACACCCCAGAATATCAGAAAGAGGCCAACAGTTGCTACACATTGGCAAAGTCATACACTGATTCAGAATCTATCATCTCCCCTTTATTTAGTTTCCCTGTAATAAATCACCTTTTTTTCGTTGCGCGCGCGAACCTGTCTTCATAGCTGCTTTAAATGAATATTGCAAACGTCGGTATTTTTATTTAATGATTTCGATGCTTCGGGATTTTCAAACGTAAACTTGTCAATCGACAACTTGAATCTTGAATGAGCAATAACATTCGTCATTAAATAAAAATCGTCAAAGTTTCTTTGAATATTTTGTCTCGAAGCAATCGATAAAATAATTGCAATAAAATTGAAATGAAAAAGTTCTACAAACTCACGCAAAGTCTGCAAGGCAAACACGAAAGGCGTACAACTTATAACAAGAACGTTCAGTCGTAGTTACATGCGTCCATTTTGTTGCTGCTTATAACGATGAAAATTCTATTTCCATCCTTAGCGTTATACTGTCTCTGGAATGCGTGTATTTCGTGGAAATGTGCTCAAACATTCGATAATTAGCATAACCACTTATCGACAATCACGACTCTGAGGCATGATATACTTTAAACGCAGGTTTATTGGTGCTCGACAAAGGTAAGACAGAAAGGAATGAAGACATTTTTTAGAAATACGTAAAATGAAGTACAGAAACGAGGAGTTTACTAAGAACGTAAAGAGACTTAATAAACTTACAGAATAAAAAATATTACAGGAAACATAGAAATTATGCTATGCATCAGTCAAGTTTTGTTGCTAGTCTACTGGGATACACTGAAAAGTAAAATGGTTGCTTATTTTGAGGAAATTATAATAGTCGATTATAATGATTTGAAAAAGTAGAATGACAGAAAGAATGTTAACAAAGCGAAATACATGTTTACAGTTAAAATATTTGCATCAGGAATGTAACTTGATGGATGCAATGTCATTCTGATAGGTATGTTATAGATTAAGAATGTTGAGTTGGAAGCCATGCTTAGTTTCAGAACAGTTTCCGATGGTTAGTTGTTCTATACAAGTCCTGGAGATGACTGGTGATCATTAGACAGTTCTTTAGTTGTAAGCCATGTTTAGTTTCAGAACATTTTCCGATGGTTAGTTGTTCTATACAAGTCCTGGAAGTGACTGGTGATTAGTAGACAGTTCTTGAGTTGGAAGCCACAGAGAAAAAGATTCGTCCTGTGTTGACACGAAGAAAACTCACGCAAGGTTGCTAAAGAAAAGGGTTACTTTTTATGGAACAATTCTGGTTTCTGATTGGTTGGTAACAGATCGTGAATTAATTTGATTCGTCAGTTCGTACCAGCATCGTTTAAAAATAGAATCTCCCACCCCATTGGCCAAAAGTATTGCAACAAATGTTAACAAAATTAAATACATATTTACAGTTAAAATATTTACATAAAAAATGTGACTTGATGGATGTAATGTCATTCTGATAGTTATGTTATTCACTAAGAATGTTAAACCATAAACAAAGATACGTGACAAAAACCCGACAAGGATCTTTAGGCTTCGTGGTGTAGTGATGACGTTATGCGTTTTAGGAAAAGTAGAAAGTAGAGAGTTAGATTGAACAGTCTGTAACTGAGGGTCGTAACGTAGGGACAGAGGAATGACAGTCATGGAAGTACTGAACAGGGAAAATGAACATATATAATTGGCAGAAGAAAACGGCGTGTATATTCGGAACCAACAACTCGCAACCATAAACAAACTTGGTTTTTTGAGTTTTTCGTAGGAGACATGGTTACATTTCAAGAGCACGTCAAAAAAGTTAAAAATCGTTGTGATTCAAGAAATGTCGTTCTTTCTTCAGCACATATGTAAACAATGTTTATTCGCCCTTCTGTCTATAAACTGTTTAGTATGTCGACATGTACAGATACACATTATACATACATCAACAAAATATACATTCATACACCAGATGATAACATATTCGTTGGCCACGTCAAATAAACGGCACGTTAATAAGATAAAAAAGACTCAGTATAGACAACACACATATATACACCCGTATATATGTACAAGGCACAAATTATACCCATGCATGCACTCATTATAGACTCCAGTATATAAGACGGTAAGATGAAGGATTATACTTAAGTTGAACAGGTCTATCTATAATTCCAAACATAATTTTCTACATGACATATAAGATTATTGTTGGAGACGCCCCTCCATGGGATTAATGGAATATCTCATGACATCACTTCCGCTAATGACGTTACTTCCGATATCGAGTACCGGTGCCCGGAGTCAGAGATTGGTACACGACCAAGGAGGTCGGGTGCATATGCCCACCGTTCATCATCATCATATCTTATCGCAATAGAAAGTAACCCATCACATGGCGGTGCTGTTTGCCTCCTTACGGTCTTGGTTTGAGCAATGAGGACCCAATCGGCAGTTTTCCCCAAGGTGGTGCATCGTTTGTACCTCTCCATATGGACATAAAGGTGAGGTGTCTAGGCTCCACTTGTGGAGATTGTCTTTTGTTTTGCCTACTTTGTCTCTGGCTCTATTTAGAGTCACCCAGTTTTTTCTACCAAGGTTTGAACCCTGGGAGAGTGCTTCTTTTGGGTCTGGTAGGGCTTCATTTTTATTCTCGCTGTTATAGTCTCGCCATCGTTCCATCCTATAGGAGGCAGCTATATTGATGAAGCTACTGCGAAATTTTAGTCTTTGTCTCACTAATTGGTGGCCAAACAGTGAGCGCCTGTGGTCGTTAAGCTGTTTGTACCGTTCTATTCTGGTGAGGAATGGTATTGCTCATCTCGCTTTGCCTGTAATATATATGAATGCATGTTCGTTTTCTAAAAATCCTGTGTCCCTTCGTTCTTATTACCATTTAACCCCATAACAATTATCTTGCCGTATTTTTAATGTCAGATCGTGTTAATAAAATAATCTTAAAATTTTCCGCGTCAATTCAGCAACCATAGAAAAGTAACCGAATAATTCCTATGCAAATATTTTCTATTAAACCCCAACATCATACAACCTGTTTCATCAAAAGATATTTATATATTTTTAATTATTGCAGAACGTATATTTATTCACAGATGTTAGCGTCTCTTAAAAACGTGTTCGAAATTGAAAGTTGCAAGCATATTTCCGCTCTATTAAACATCTACTAACACACAACCATTTAACACCAGACCATTTGTTTCTATAAGGAATAAACTATTACAAGATCACTTGATTCCATGGTTGTGGTATTCTCATTTGTTATTGTTGTACAGATTGATAAATCATTTAACCACGCTTCATTTCTTTATAGAATAACAGAATCCGATCCTGACGATTGTTTATATAAAACATTTGTTGATTGCAACCTAAAAATAAAGACCATCAAATGCAATGACATATTGAATTGTAAAAATATATTACAGGGTGTTTACCTTAAGTTTCAAGACGTGCGAACAAGTAGAATTTAATAACTAAACTGACTTTCAAACACATAAAAAATGAGATCGTCCAATTAACAATCTATTATTGCTTAAAAAAATCCGACTTTTCCCAGGGTAGAATTTTGCTGATAGTCAAGTCAAAGGTATTTATGTTAAGTTCATTGGAGTACATTTCCTGGAAGTACAAATAAAACAATCACAGAGATACAACATTATGACAATGGGACAAGGACTGGGAAAGCGTTGGATTACAGGTACTTAAAGGAGGTACATGGATAAAGAACAGATTATATGAAGGAAAAGTAATGAGGAAACCCAAAGATCCAGATACCTTACTGTATAAGTACAAAGCACTTATATTCTATTTATATATAAAAGATTATTTGTTTGTGTGCGTCCGTGTGTATAAAAGTTCGTTCTTTGTGGCCTCCAAAATAACTAGGCCGATCTTTTCGAAAGTTCACACAAATAGACTTTATGTACTGAACGCGTGTTATGGAGAGGTGCGAGTGAGCTAATGTCCAAGCAAACGAAAATAAACAATGGAATCCCCGGGCTTGTGACGACATGGATCCATGACGTAAAATCGTTATGGATCAGACCAGGCAAACGAAAATAAACAATGAAATCCCCGGGCTGATGACGACCTGGATCCATGACGTCAAATCGGTTATGGGTCAAACCGAAAACGAGCGAAAAGTGTTAATAATGAGCTGGCGAAGAACTGGGTCAGGAGGCCGAAGATACTTCAATAAAAGAGAAAAGATAAAAAAAAGTAACAGACAGTCAGAGAGAGGGCCAGCTGAGGAACAAATCGTCACAGTTCGCGACCACCCCTACCACTAACCCCCCTACCACCGTCATTGTGTTTAAATGTGCATATTAAATATATCGTAAAATAAACTAAGTCTGTTTTTATAAACAAAGTGTCTCATATTCATTGATAAATGAATTAACTGCCCATTTTAATCGCTAGACGATCACCAAACAGACATATACGTAACACGTGTTCGTATATAGGTTTTGTATCGAAATGCCTTCTATGAGTATCGAAAATTGAAAAATCCGATTAAAGAAAGAACAGTTTGATTTCGGACACAATTAGCACCCTTATACACCCTACAATTACAAGAGAAGTTTTATCACCAGACTAGTAGAAAGGTCCGGTGTATAAAATCAACAGTAAATTCTTTTTTGCCTCACACGCATTTCCCCCTCCATTTTAGCGGTGCTGCAGTGTAGTATCTGTTCTGTAATCACGAGAAAACCCTCCTATGCTCTACCCCTTCCTTTAGTAGCGATATGTTATAGATCCGTCCTTCATACTAGTATCCTTACAGGCATCACCCCCTATGTTTTTCTTATTTCTTGATGGGAGTATGTAGTATCTGTTCCGATGTCATGATACCATCTCCCGAGAAATTTCTTTTTCTTTTTTTTTTTTGAGGGTGTGTAGTATAGCATATGTTCAGTCTCTCCCTTCCAGACAGGGTGAAAAAGTGTTTAATACGTCCCTTACTACCAACCCTACTCCAATCCCTATTACATCGCCTCTACGTGGCATCCTTGTAAAGTGGGAATGACAGTAACCCTTTGCGGGTTGAACCGTCTTCCTGCAAAGGAGTAAGTTCCACAGGAGTATAGAATTCCCAAGCGGTCCCCAGTCGCATGCACATCTCCGTTAGCGGCGATGACGACGTTAGGTTTTTGCAACTCTTTCAGGGAGGTGTCGACATACAGGGACAGGGATTCTGAAATTGGTCACTCGTCTGGTACTGACCAGGCTCCGCGTTGCTTAACTTCGGTGATCTAACGAGAACCGGTGTGTCAACGTGATTATTTCGTCTATTTGTGCCTCGTTTACAAGTATTTTAATGAAATATTGCCTGACGAAATCATAGAATTTGTAGCACCTCAACGTAAATACCCGCGTTAACCGGACAAGCGGCAAAGTCCCACCATTTTAATGTGAATATCCCTATATGCCAGAACGTTCTATTCTAATAGTTGCTTCCCTCGAACTACTTGAATTTGGAATTTCTTTTCCGGTCTCCTGAATCTGATGACTATATTGGCATGTAGAAGTTTAACCTGATCAAACATCTCGCTGCTCAACTTAACACATCTCTCTGTCTCTGTCTCTCTGTCTCTCTGTCTGTCTCTCTCTCTCTCTCTCTCTCTATATATATATATATATATATATATATATATATCTGAATAAAAAAAGAATACGAAAAGTATAAAAGCTTATAACTTTTCTTTATTCGTTTTCAATTGGTGACGTGCAGGAATACAAAATAATATTATGAGAAAAAAATTAAAAAACTTTTTTTATAAGTACATAATTTTCGACCGATCCTTCAGTCTTCATCGGTGTAGTGAAAGTATGAGGATCATATATATATATATATATATATATATATATATATATATATATATATATATATATATATATATATAATTTAAAGGAGATTAGAATTACTCCTCTCATTCTCTATATGTGCCTAAACCTAAACTCGGATTCCATTAACAAAGCCTTTTTTTTTTAGAACCACTCATTCGTAGAACTCTGTTCCGCTGGCCTGCTTTCCAGCTGATTACTACATGGCCGTCTTCAGTCCAATATAAAAAAGTTCTTGTGTAAGTCTCCACTTAAATAATCAAATTATACCAAATTTCTACTACTAGCGATTACTACACTATTGCTCCAATACTCATAAACCCTTATCCTCGAGTAGCATTTAAGCTTGATAAATCGTGACTTTATTTTGTAAAAACAAAAGACACAAATGAACACTATCGTATTGGAATACTATTTAGGTTAAATTATAAACGTACAATGGTTTACATTATTAGGACCTTCCGTAACATAAATAAGTATGGAAGGCAATATTGATATAATGATATGACGTAAATATGATTTTCAGCCATTCTTATTTTATTAACATTTCGATATAAAGTTTCTACTTTTCATCATATTTTATTTTGGGATATGTTTTATTTTTATTTTGTTTGAGGCGGAGAGGTTCATTAATTGATAAAATTTCTTCGGGTGATATTATTTGCCGGAAATCACACTTTTTGAAATAAAGATGCTGTCATCACGTATATTAGATTCCAGACATAGCCCAACGGGGTGGGGGAATAGAACGGATGTTCTTAACATACAGCCATTCGATACGCAGGTTTCATTCGGAAGTGTATCAATCCAACGGAAATGTGGTTTCAAAACTTGAACGTCAATTATTAAACAGGCGCGGCAGACCAATGAAAATGCTAGTAAAAATTTGAACGTGAAAAAACTAACGAGACTGATATTTTTTATACTTAAGCTTGACGAAAGTGATTTTTATAAGCATGCTAAACAGAGCAACGAAGATGCTATACTACAGACTAATGAAAGTGTTAATTTATGATGAAGCGTTAAAGATCAACAAAAGTGTTGCACTGAAGTGTGACAAACCGACCAAAATACTAACTTTTACGAAAGTGTGACAGACAAAAGTGTTATTTTATACTGAACCGTGATAGACCAAGGGAATAGCAAGAAATACTGAAGCGTGAAAACCAACAAAAATACTAATTTACACTAAAGCATGACAGACATACTAAAATATGAATTTATACGGAAGCGTGACAGAAAAACAAAAGTGTTAAAAAACAAAAGCATTAAAAAATAAAAATTTGAAATTTCAACAGAATTTCTCGCGGTTCACGGTTGGCCGAATAGATTAGGTCCTTGCTAATGGAGCCAGAGATGGCTTTCTGTTGCCGAGTTCGAATTTATCGACCGGTATTAATCGTGACACCCTGCGCTGATCACTGATGATTCCTGAAAGGATGAAACACTAGTGTTTGTAGGTATTTAATAATTATTATAGTAAATAATTGTATATATATATATATATATATAATTTATATAAATATATATATATATAATTTTCAGCATGTGAAAGATTATATAATAAGCTACACGTCGCAGCCCACAAGAGCAAACTGTGGACTTCCGGTTCGTTGATATATATATTATACAGCCAAACAACGTCACAGCCAACAAGAGCCATGACATATATATATATATATATATATATATATGAACAAATGATTAATAAAACATGTTAAAAGACATCTTGAAAAAGAGTTAAAAACATATTTAATTTAAAAAAAGAAAGCACAAAGATAAGTGGATAGTCCTTAATCCGCGGAGTTTCGAAGAAATACTCTCCTTCTCATCAGAGGGATGGAATTAGCAAAATGCAGGATCGGATTTTGCATATAAAAGTATTTAATGAAACTACAAGTAAGTCAAAGATCTTACTTGGTTAAAAAAAGGGTGAGGTAAGGGGAACAGGAGGCAAAAGAAAAATAATAAAAAGATTTCACATGAATAGATAGTCCGGTGAAGGGTAAAGACCCAAAAATGGTAAACCCAGTGGATTGAAATTTTAAATTCGACCGTTTTGGATTAAGGACTATCCACTTATCTTGTGCTTCCTTTTTTCAAATTAAATTTGTTTTTAACTCTTTTTCAAGATGTCTTTTAACATATTTTATTAATCATTTGTTCATATTATAAGCTCTATTTCCTTTTAGGTTTTATTGAGCTTTTTATATCTGGCTGAGTTTATTTTACTTGTAAATATTAACCCTTTAATATTTATAATATATTTTAAGTTTACCATTTTGATTACCTTAGTAAACTTATTGTAACTTTTATTTTATATATATATATATATATATATATATATATATATTAGGTTTATTACGCTTATATATTACGCTTTATACAGATTGTATCATTCAAATATGTTGTCATAAGATTAATAAATATTAAGGACACACACACACACAGACACACATATATATATATATTTACCAAATGAATGCATCGGCGATGATAGGTACGACTTTTAGGAGACGAACCATTAAAAGGTATTTGTTTATTTTTTTGTTAAAAATATTTAAAATTTACACTCTTAACCTTAACTTTAAACCCGATTTTATCTTATTTTATTTTTATTTTTATTTTTATCTTACTTTATTTATCAACATAAAAAAAACTAACTATTTTCCTTTATATTTTAAATATTTTCCAGATACATCTGCCTTACTTAAAAAAAACTAGGTTTATATTTGGTGTCTTTTAAAAAAAAACACCCAATATTTTTGCTGATGAGGAGACTTTGTTTCAAAAAACTATATAATAAAATTATTGTCCAAGGCGCATTGTCTATCACAATGAAAAACATCGTTTCCGAAACGATCGTACAATTTATTGATTTTGTTTGTTCTTCCATATGAGGTCCTGGATATGACCTTAAACTATATCCAGTGGTGAGGCCCCAGCTTGCGGGCTTTGGGGAGTGTGGAGCCACTCTTTAATTACCATTGCTCCCAGGTCCACTCTGACCCGGAGTGGTAGTACCTGTTAGGGTCCCAACTATGGGTTAAATAGAAACCAACTTAAAAACAACAAATATATTCTATAAAAAAATTTCTTCCAAGTCTTTGAATTCGGCATTAAATAACCCAAAAAGGGTTGATATGCTGTAAAACAAAAACAACCAACCAAACAATCTTCCATATGAAACAGATTTTTAATTATAAGAATTATTTGCTTCATATTTACATTCAGATAGTTGCGCTACGGGTTTTAATCTCAGTCTAAAACACCCATATATCTTACAACACTGAAGAGTTGTGATGCAGCGATTCCAATAATTATCGTTCTGAACTAAATTCCCGATTCCGGTAAAACTACCGTTCTTGATTCTTTATAAATCTCTAAATATTTAACTATGAAGTTGTACTTTTTTACCCCGATTATCCTAAAATCACATGTTAAATAGGCCGATATTTTTCTCAAACGCCAAAATACGCATTTGGTGAGGAGTTACTGTTTGTTTAAAAACAAATAAAAAATTATTATTTTTATTATTACTAACAGTAGTGTAAGATTTTGCGTTTAACAAAATCAAACAAAAAAAAAAAAAAGAAAGAAAGATAATTAAAGAAATCGTTTTCGGCATCGAAAAATAATTACACATTTTTCCGATTCCGATACCGATTCCGATACCGATTCACACAAAGTTCCGATTTTTTTCCGTTTCCAATCGCGGTTAATCGTCCCAACACTAATATATATATATATATATATATATATATATATATATATATATATATATATATATATATATATACACACACACGCTGGGTGCTTCAATAAGTTTCCAGACATTTTTGTATAGACTTTGAAAATTGTCGAAGACTCTTAGAAATTTAATGTTATTGCTATACATCTTATGAGATAACTGACCAATTTTCATGATTTCAGGTTCAAATGAATAGCTATATTAGGAATTGGAATACACCCTACTAAAGCCTGATAGTCACAGTTGGTCGGTTTCAAAAATGCAATCCAAACGTGAGCTCATTTTAGAAGAACGATATGTAATAAAATTCTGTTTTAAACTTGGAAAAAAAATGCCACAGAAGCATACAGGATACTTCAGACTGCTTTTGCATCATCTTGCATGAATTGAACATTAGTTTTTGAGTGGCATAAGAGATTTAAGGAAGGCAGGGAGTCTGTGAGGGAGGATGAGAGTTGTAGGAGAAGTAAGGACTTCAGAACACCAGAGTTGACTGGCCAAATAAATATTTTAGTGGCAAAGACCGTCGTGTGTCTATAGAGTGTGTGGAAACTGTACACACAATTATTCGCGAGGAACTGAAGATGCGAAAGATTTGCGCGAATGCACCAGTTCACAACGTCACCGTTGTTACAGAATATTTGACCAAGATGAGTATCAAGACAGTTCGTCACCTCCGTATAGTCCAACCTTACTCCCTGTGAATTCTGGTTATTCCCTAAGTTAAAGGGAAAACCATAGAAACTGTCGTTATGAGACAATTAAGAAGATAAAAGATACTGTGACTAAGGTCATTGAAACTCTCGCACAAGAGCACTTCCATGGAGTCTTCAACAAGTTGTTGGGATGATACAACAAGTGCATTGCAGCCGAAGGAGATTACTTCGAAGGAGACTAAAGGTTCATATGTGTACTATCAATAATAATAAAATAATAATAATAATAATAATAATAATAATAATAATAATAATATATATATATATATATATATATATATTTATCAATGTTGTTGTTTTCTACTAATAAAACTCTGGTGTTCATAAATAAATGACAATTAAAAATAGAAGCTCAAAGATTTGTTAATTATCCTTTAGGACAGTCTACACTATCGTACCCGTGAAGTTGAATTTCAAAAGTATTCAGCAAATGAAACATGTATGCATATATGTAGCCAATAATATTAGTATAAAAATTATATACACTATATGCATTTATATATATATATATATATATATATATATATATATATATATATATGTGTGTGTGTGTGTGTGTGTGTGTGTGTGTGTGTATCAGTAGACCTCTCGGCATTACCCGGTCGTAAAATACGCATAAATATTTTTATTTTAATTCATACAGAAACGGATACATATCCATCCCAGTATTACGTTTTTTTTTCTGTACAGTTCACTTTTTGTGAGTCAAAAAATACTCGAACTGAGATCAAAACCAACACCAAAAGACAGTGAGTCAAGTACGATAACCATAAAGCCAGATTGACACGTTCTTTAAAAAAGTGTTTTCAAGCCTACTTCTTAACATAAACAATCTCTCAGGTTGACGATTCACGCATGCGCATTCGCGAAACAATTGAAAACAGATATAAATTGGATGACCACAACATACCAATTTTTCAGTTTTGATCTTTTAGCAACCCTTTTCTGTGGATGAAAACCGATTAAATGTTTTCCACATCTCTGAATACCTTATATATCAAATTTGAAGTGCGTAGATAAAATTTGTTTAATATATAGGTTGAGAAGTGTCCTCACACACATACATATTTTCTCACTATATATATTTAACATATTTTATTAACTGTTTGCTCATATATATATATATATATATATATATATATATATATATATATATATATATATATAAACATCTACGCCTTTACTGACACATATGTGCTTGTTTGTTTTTTATCTGAAGCCTTCCTATACACATTGCAAAATCATCATGGCTTTGAGCGAAATATATTATTTTTATGTTCAAACTTGAAACAATAAAGATATAAATATGAAATATTTTTCTTTTTGCGCCTACTCGAGTTCTTGAAAACTTTTCGATTTGTATAAGCAATTTTTTAAACGAAAGTAATCGATAGCGCTTGTTTAATTCCGATGAAAATCAATACAAATTTAAACAGAAAATATGTTGCCAAGATCAAATCTATTCTTTGTAATTATTGAAAATCGTAACCGTTTCAAAGTTTTGCCTGCAACTATTAAGAATCTAAATAAGACAAATATTCTAAAGATATTTTAGATGTCGGTATAGTTGTTGATTCTATCGAGCATCGTTATTTTGTTTTATTGCTTTTTTACCCCCAAGCAAGGCACTTGGATATAAGGGCTACTGTTTGGGACAAAATTTGCAGAGATATATTGTAAGGAATTGAACAGCAAAATATCTGTACACATTACACCTGCGTTTCAGCATGTCAGTGCAGTCAGACAAGCAGGAACCAGGGAGGGAATTCTAAAGTCTAGCAGTTCGAGGAAAGAAACTATTTGAGTAGAAGGTTTTTCGGTATCTAAGGAACTCTACAGTGTATGGGTGGGATTTTGCTTTATATCAGATTAGTCGGAGCATTTACGCCGAGAGTGCACATGGGTTTGGAGTTCGTCGAGGCACTTGTAAAGTAGGCACATAGATGCACCATTTCGTCGAAGGGGGAGAGGTGGGAATTTGGTTGAAAGTACGGGACCTCGTAAGTTGACCACACTTTTTAAGCTTGTCTAGGGGGGTGGGAGACTAGTAGTAGATACATCAGCCTTAATGTGACAACAATGATCAATGCATGGACGAACGGTGACCTTGTAAATATCTATATATCTATAAAAGTGAAAGTGTGTGTGTGTGTGTGTGTGTCTGCTGTCTGTGTACATTTCCCTACGCAATAACCTTATCAGTTTTCAGTCTACAGACTAGAAATTTGATATACAGGATACTAAGGTTTGGGAAAATCTTTGTAATCCGTTTTCGGCCAGAAATTTGGCTGTTAAGGGGTCACAGTTCAACGATTTCACCTTTAAGAACAAGTTCCTTTGCCAATTTTGGGCATAAACACTTGAAATTTTAGATATATGTTCCTTGGACATGGATCTAACTTAATAATTTGATTTGAGCCCAAAATAATAAATGTCAAATTAAAAAAAAATCTATCTAATTACTCAGACAATTTCTGGTCTAAACATTTGATATTTTATATAAAAGTTATTCAGATATAGGGCAAGATTTTTAATCGGTTTGGGTCGAAAATTTGGGCTACCAATATATAAATGTATGTATGTATGTTTGCATGTCTTCCAAAAACTTTCGACAGAGGCGACGGATTTTCACAATGACAGTACCATTTTGAATCTCAGCCCTTCAGACGACAAATACCGAAAAATTGGCTAAAAACATTAATTTCTTCATCCTAAATTGGCCACTTTTCTACAGGAAGGGATTGCTTTTTTTCGCAGATATTTCCTAAAGTCATCCCCTCTTTTCGATTGCCTAGCCTTAATTTAAACCTACGTCACTTCCTGTTTGACGGTGGTCGTAACAGCAAAGGCGTCACGTTTTTTTCACGTTCTTTTCCTCCTTCACAATACGGGTTCGAGCCTGCCTTCCTACTACAACTTTCTTTTTTGCTCAACACACACCTCCAAACACCCAGGTAATTCCGGGCTGAAATGCTAGTATAAGATAATCTCAGACGCGAGTAACTTTCTAGTCCAGTAGAGAGATGCCACTTCCTTCGCAGCATGCTTGGCAATACCATCACTGTATTTGTTCCAATTCATGTTCCATGTGACATTAACAGTTTTAACGAAGGGAATTCAGCTAGTGTGCCATTAGACAAAGATAGGAATGGTTGAGAAGGTTTCTTTTAATTATTAAAAAAAAACTTAGTCTTAGCAGCATTGAATGCTACCGTTTATGTATGCTCATTTGTTTTCCTTTCGTGTCTGTCACAGAGTGTGATGTCATCGTCAAATATACCCATCACGGAGATAATTAAAGAAATAAATAAATAATAAAGGTCCAAGTATCGACACCAGAGGCAAACCCGCATTTATATCATGGTGTTTTGATGTTCGACCATTGAGAATAACCTGGAGTTTTCTTTTATTTAAGAAATATTTGATTATGTTAAACCATATGATTTCCATCAGGACAATGACACAAGAAGGTTAGACAAAGCAAATCCATCCACTGGACTGAATACTATGTTGAAGTTTTAAGGGAGTTCAGGAAGAGATTCCGTCAGAAAAGGACAGCACTCTTCAAATTAGGTCAGTAGCATTTTCACCCGGACAATGCACCAGTCCACAACTCCATCCTTGTCACAGACTATTTGACTAAGATGGGTATCAAGTCAATTTCACACCCTCCTTATAATCAAGACCTTGCTCCCTGTGACTTTTCCTTATTTCCTAAGCTCAAGGAAAACCTTAGAGGCTGTCGTTATGAGACAATTAAGGAATTGGAAGAGGCTGTGACATGGGTCATTGACACATGCACACAAGAGGACTTTACATGTGCTTTCCAACACGCGCATTGCAGCCGGAGGAGATTACGCTTGTATAAATCCATGCCGTTGGCCGGGAAGAAGTTTAGAATCTATGAGGTGATGAACTAGTGCTTGATTAATTAAGGACTCAAACATTTAGGCAAAAAGAGGGCGAAGGCTAATGGGGAGATAATTGAGTGGGTCAGTTCTTTCGACAGAATTTTTGTAAACTAGTACCACAGAAGCAATTTTCCAGCTGCAAGGAAAGCAAAATTCAGTAAGGCATTAAGACCTTATTTGTAACGGAAGAAATACGGTTTTAAGTCATCGAAGTTAAGAAACGTTGATCCTGTTCAATCTCAGATGGCTGATAATCTGGGCATGATATGCAAGGGTTCGAGGAAACATTCTTGCAAAAAAATTAAAAAATTAAAAACTACAGAAAAATAACGCCATCAAAATAATATTCACCGATCAATTGGGAATTTAATGTTATCTTGAATGAAGCTGGCTGAACCCGCCCAGGATGAATGTAGCACAGATGAGGTAATAATGATCCCAGCTTTAAACGCCATAAATTGTTTCCGTTTCTTTTTTTTCATTTTCTTTCTTTGAAAATTGTAACACTGGGTATGGAGCGGCTAAACCAGCTGTCAGCATTATCTTGCTTTTTATTGAAACCAACCGAGAGCTCTTTTTAGTATCCTCGCTGTTCCCTTAAGTGCAATTGTCTGGATTTCTTTTGCACTGGGTTCACCTTGAATATTAGTTAGGTAGGACTTCAGGTTCTTCTTCATAAGCCCTGTTACACCTATAATAACTGGTATGATTGATATCTCCCTAAGATTCCAATTTCTGTTCGTATGTATATACTCCTATGTGTGTATAAAAGTTGTTGCAGTAAAATTCGATAATTGATTAAAATAAACGGAATACAACGATGGGCTGATGAATGCGGTATAGCTAGATCGTTGCCGGATGCTCTACGTCTTTCAACAGGTCTCAGGTCCTGCACATAGATATCGCTGATCAACAATGTTCCCCACACTGGTTGCCAGACTCGTGGACTCCCTCATCATCCGACTATATCCACCTTGGCTATTCATTCTAAGACTTGATCAAGGTCAAGATAAACAAACAGACTCACAACATGGTCGATTCTTTGAAAGCTGCAGTCGTAGAGGCGTTCGCATCTAAAGGCAAGAACATTATCGCCGACGTGACTGATTTCGCGTTCGCTTTGAGATGTAATTTTTTTTTTATTACATTTTCACCCCAAACAAGGCAAATTGCCACTTTGGTGTAGGGGGCTACTATCAGGGGCAACAACTACTGGGGTACTATGTAGGGATTTGGGCAGCAAGGTGTCGGTTCACGTTACACTTGAACTTCTGCACGTCAGTACTGTTGGGGAAGCAGGGACCTGGAATGGAATTTCATGCATGCATTATAAATTATATGTATGCGTATGTGTTTTCATGTTCCTTTGTGTGCGTGGGTGCACAGACATCTATATGTGTGTATGTGTGGTTTGTGTACGTGTATATATCTTTACATTTTTTGTATGTACGTGCCTATGTATTTCTGGACGCATGAGTATGAGCTTGTATGCACGAAGTGTCTTCAATAAATTTCCAAACTTTTTACGTATGGGCACTTTTATTGATAGTATACAGATGAAACTCTAGTCCCTTGGGAAGTAATCTCCCCCGGCTGCAATGCATGTGTCGTAACGTTTCAACAAATTTTGGAAGGCCCCATGAAAGTTCTCTTGTGTGTGCGGCTTAATGACGATCTTCATAGCCTCTTTCAACTCCTTAATTCTCTCATAGAGCGACATCCTCTAAGGTTTTCCTTGAGGTTAGAGAAAAACTAAAAGTCATAGGAAGCAAACCCTAGACTATATGGAGGGTTACGAACTATCTTGATACCAATCTTAGTCAAATGGTCTGTGACAAGGATGGAATGTTGACTGGTGCATTGTCCTAGTTAAAATTCGGCTGACCCGATTTGAAGAGTGTTGACCTCTTCGGACGGAATATCTTCCTAAACTCCCTCAAAACCTCAAAATAGTGTTCTGTGCAAACTGTTTAACCAGTGGGAACACAGTATATGTAGACCATGTCCGTGCTGTCAAAAAAGTGGTCATCTTAAGTGTCTGGGTGAATTTGCTTTGTCTAGCCGTCTTGTGTCTGGGAGAGCCAGTACGCTTCCACTAGGAAATATGTTTCTTTCTCTCTGGGTCATTAGTTGATCCCCCTTTCATTACAGATCACCAGAACATCGAGAACTGCAAGACCTGAATTGATCGGCTCGACCTTCTCCCTGCTGTCATGACAACGTATTTCTTTATGATCACCTCTGAACACCCTTTAGAAAAACTTCGTACAAATCTCCCGCATCTTTAGTTCCTCGCCAATATTGTGTACAGTTCCAATACTTATATAAAACTGTGTACTTATTGCCTATAGACACATAACGGCCTTTATCCATGAAATTCTTTATTTGGCCAATCAATTCTGCTGTTCTGATTTCTTACATTTCCTACACCTTTCACCATCATTCAAAGACTTCCTGCCTTCTTTGAATCTTTTATACTATTCATGTTCGATTCAGGAAAGATAGTTTAAAAGCAGTCTGAAGAATTCCATACATATCATTCTTCAGAAGTGTCTTCACGTCTAGACTGCATTTTTGAAATCTGCCAGCTCTGACAATCAGGCTTTTATAAGGCGTATTCCAATTCCTGCTGTACCTGTTCATTTCAACCTGAAGTCATAAAAATTAGTCAGTCAATCTCATAAAATGTATAGCAAGAACATACTCAATTTTCAAGCGTCTACGACAATTTTAAATGCCTGTACAAAAAAGTCTGGAAATTTTTTGAAGACACCTTGTGAAACTAGTTCAGAAAAACGAGTTCCCCTTTATGAATGCGTTATTTCATCAATGCTTACCTCCCATTTAATACTATTCATCAATAGGTATTTAAAATGTCAAACCAGAAAATATAATATTAATAATTCTTTCCTTATATTATTAATCTTCTATAGAATGGTTGTTAGTAAATATTGATATACTTCAATACTTTTCAATAAAAGATAAGCATTTCATAACATTATCCTGTAAATTTATTTATAATTATACAATTTCATGTGGTTGTAACCACGGAGAAGCATTATATGAAATACCGATTTTTATTATCTTTCCTCTTATATAAAAGGAACCTTGTATGTGTATGTGTATGTGTGTATGTGTGTATGTGTGTGTATGTGTGTGTATGTGTGCGTGCGTGTGATGCGCGTGTGCGTGTGCACGCGCATGTTTGTGTGATTCTCAAACGACTCGACCGACTTTCATGAAATTTCACGCAAATGTAATTTATGCATCTGCCAGTGTTCTTAGATAAGTTGAGTGTTGGAATGTATTCGATAAGTATCGATAATCAATAATTGATAATCGATAATCAATAATCGAAATAATCCGATGAAAGAACGCACATACGATTTTGATCAAAGTTAACACCGTACACAACCTAACATCACAAATAAATTCAAGAAGTTTTATTACATTACAAACAGAAAGTCCCAACATATAAAATCAATAGTAAGTTCTTTGATATTACAGGGGCGCGTTCGAGATGAATGTTTCTGTTTAAAGCACAATTGCATCATGACACTTGACTTTTTCATTTTAAACTTAAATTCAAGCCATTATGACCACACAAATAGAAAGGTCAGTCATATAAAATCAACAATAGGCTATTTGATATAATAAGGGCGCGTTCGAAATGAATGTTCCTGTTTAAAGAACAACTGTACCATGATACTTGACTTTTGCATTTGACACTTTAATTCAAACCATTATATATAAAATAATTTTGTAAAATCAATAGTATTCTCTACAGTGCAATGTAAGCTACAATGTATTTGGACTAAGTCACTGTGTAGAAGTATACGAAGCTTCCTCCTACTGCACTACGGTGGGTCCTCATCTAGAGTGGGAAATCAATCGATTTGATTGAAAATGGGCTATTTAACTGATTTCGATGCCAATAAAAATATAGGATTGTTGATCATTTAATTCCGGGCAACGTCTGGTGCCTCTGCTAGTAAATGACAATTCTACTAAACTGAACAAATTACCGTAATTTCACAACATTAACGATCGAGATTATGTTTTGTAAACACTTTCTGTATGGTTAAATACATTTTACATTGATAGTTATTCTTCTCAACATTAACGCGGTCTTTATTGTAACGCCTAGCAACAATATGCGATCGAGGGTAGCATATATCGGTGAGTATATATGTTGTATCACGTTGAGTTTACCCCATAAGCTTCTACTGATTGATAACCAAAGGGGTCAACTTCTAAGAGAATGACCTGCTCATCTAATTAGATTTCGTCAATGTACCTTTTGACATTTTACATTTGTTCGTGAAGGCATCATTACTTCTTCGAAACATTCTCGACTTAAAAAAAAAAAAAGAAAGAAAACAGAAATCCAAACTTTCTTTGTTTAAACACAGGTGTCACCCCACTGTGAATTTACACATCTGTTTTTTTTTTCCTTACACACGCTCACATTCGTCTGGAAAACATTAAAATTTCTTTATAGGTGAACATTGATTATCTCCCTTGAGGATTCGTACTTGCTAAATTTTTCATGCACCAAATACTTCCATCTCGGGTGAACTGTTAATTTATTTTTTTCTTATCTGAATTTGCTTTTGATATCAAGGAAGACCGGTCGTACAGAAACGTATAATGTTAAACTCATAACTTTACACACTTTCCTTATTCGGATTATTCATGGTTAAAGTTTGAGCAGAAACACATTCATATAAAACGAGAAGGTGGCGAGTAGCCTTAGCCGGTCGTAAAGTGCATTCTAATATGATATTTTGATTTATGTAGATTTCATATTTATTATTATTATTATGGAGTTAATTATCTATGCTTATTTCATATTATATTAACCCACTACATAATCCTGGTTTCAAAATTAAAAAAAAAAAAATGACTTAAGTGCCATCATCTAGAATTGAAACTGAAAGTTATACCGCTCCAGTCTCAGCCGTTACCGAATCAGCCATAAATAAAAGATAACTAAAAATAGAGATTAACGAATATATATATATATATATATATATATATATATATATATATATATATATATATATATATATATATATATATATATATATATATATATATATATATATATATATATATATATATATATATATATATATATATATATATATATATATATATATATATCCGTTAATATCTATGTCTTGCCGCACTGATAAGCTGTAAAACAGCGGAACAGTACTGTTTATGGATGACTAAAATGCTCCCTATCCTGGGTTGAGCATATCGGTAAGTGATATACAAACTGCTGTTAGCGTATTAAGCGACGCTCTTTGTGTAAAAAAATCGAGCGGTAGCATTTAGACGATGTCAAAACATCGTTAATTCATTACTCACACAGCATCAGCCGTATAGCGCAATGGTGAGAAGCCTTGACTCTCATTTGGGCGGTCGGGTTTCGATCTTGGCTAGCCGCACTGATGAGCTGTGAAACAGCGAAAGAGTACTGTATGTGGATGACTATCTATCTATATCTATATTTCTCTCTCTCTCTCTATATATATATATCTATATATATTGCTTAGAAAAACAGTTTACGTCAACTTACGCTTGGCAAATTCTTATTTCTTTCAAATTCATAACTTAGCAATTATTTTAACCAAGGCAAAGACTCATAAATGCAATCATTCCAGCTGCTTCTTTGCGACATTTCGTTTCGGTGGAAATGCAGTTTGAAAAATATATAGACAGGCAGACATAGTAAGTTTTATAAATGAAATTACATGTGACCAAATGATGAAGACATGTTTTAATATATATAAGCTTATATCCAGTCAAAAAATATCTTTCGAATTCTCATCCTTACTTTGTTTTTTACTCTTTCTTATGGGACATTTACAGTCATGAATTTATCTTCCATCAAATCTGCAAATAAACTTACTTTCTTCCCTTGTGTCTCTAATATAAAATGGAATTTGTAGAAAAAAGATTTGCTTTCCAAGAAGTTCCAATCTGTGAAACAACTTACTACTGAACCAATTCCTTACAGTCTACAAGATAGTAATCTTGAAATTCAATCTTAACAATTGGAGCATACGGAGCCCCCCTCCACGAGTGAAAACTTTAATTTCACCATAACTAATATTTGTGCAAAATTAAAAAAAAAAAGAAACAATCCAAGGCGTGGTTATTGAGAAAAATACAAACAAAAGGACGGGCGAACGATTTTGGATCAATTTTAACTAGTAGTGCAACCAGAGTTATCCCAGAAAATCTGTTCTGGCGAAAATTTACTTTCACCGTAACTAATGTTTGTACAAAATTCCCTCTCCTTCAAAAAAAAAAAAATGCAAGGCGTGGTAAATGAGAAAAGTGTTAACAAATAACGGACGAGTGATTTGGGGGCAATTTTACTCCTTAAATGCCTCCTGGGGCGGGGGACAACCAGAGTTATCCCAGAAAATGTGTTCTGGCCAAAATTTACTTTCAATTCTAGGTGATGTTTGTGCAAAATCCCCGCCAAAAACCAATTCAAGGCGTGATTATTGAGAAAAGTACGAACAAACAAACGGACGAACGATTTAGGGGCAAATTTACTCCTATAATGCCTTCTTGGGGGGCAGAGTTATTCCGGAAAATATGTTTTCACTATGGATAATGTTTATGCAACATTAAAAAAACAAAAAAAAAAAACAAAAAAAAAAACAATTCTAAAGCGTGGTTATTAAGAAAGTGCGAACGGACGAACGGAAGTGAATTACTAGGTCCAATCCCTCCTTTGCCGGGGGACAAACAAATGCTTGTCATAAACCATTCTCATCTGTAATTTGGCTTACTCTCTTACCTATTATTACTGAGATGTGACGATGTAAAATTCATACGGACAAACATAAAAATATGCAATCGTAAACTTAAATATGGCAACCGTTAGAATATGCTATATCAATTGTAAACTTAAATATGGCAAACATTAGAACATGCTATGTCAATTGTAAACTTTAATATGGCAGCCATTAGAATATGCTATGTCAATTGTAAACTTAAATATGACAGCCATTAGAACATGCTATGTCAATTGTAAACTTAAATATGGCAGCCATAAGATTATGCTATGTCAATTGTAAACTTAAATATGGCAGCCATTAGAACATGCTATGTCAATTTTAAACTTAAATATGGCAGCCATTAGAATATGCTATGTCAATTGTAAACTTAAATATGGCAGCCATTAAAATATGCTATGTCAATTGTAAGCTGAAATATGGCAGCCATTAGAATATGCTATGTCAATTGTAAACTTAGATATGGCAGCCATTATAATATGCTATGTCAATTGTAAACTTAAATATGACAGCCATTAGAACATGCTATGTCAATTGTAAACTTAAATATGGCAGCCATAAGATTATGCTATGTCAATTGTTAGCTTAAATATGGCAGCTATTAGAATATGCTATGTCAATTGTAAACTTAAATATGGCAGCTATTATAATATGCTATGTCAATTGTAAACTTAAATATGGCAGCCATTACAATATGCTATGTCAATTGTAAACTTATATATGGCAGCCATTAGAATATGCTATGTCAATTTTAAACTTATATATTGCAGCCATTAGAATATGCTATGTCAATTGTAAACTTATATATGGCAGCCATTAGAATATGGTATGGCCAATTGTAAACTTAAATATGGCAGCCATTAGAATATGCTATGTCAATTGTAAACTTAAATATGGCAGCCATTAGAATATGCTAATTAGAATATGCTATGTCAATTGTAATCTTATATATTGCAGCCATTAGAATATGCTATGTCAATTGTAAACTTATATATGGCAGCCATTAGAATATGGTATGGTCAATTGTAAACTTAAATATGGCAGCCATTAGAATATGCTATGTCAATTGTAAACTTAAATATGGAAGCCATTAGAATATGCTATGTCAATTGTAAACTTAAATATGGCAGCTATTATAATATGCTATGTCAATTGTAAACTTATATATTGCAGCCATTAGAATATGCTATGTCAATTGTAAACTTATATATGGCAGCCATTAGAATATACTATGTCAATTTTAAACTTATATATTGCAGCCATTAGAATATGCTATGTCAATTGTGAACTTATATATGGCAGCCATTAGAATATGCTATGTCAATTGTAAACTTAAATATTGCAGCCATTAGAATATGCTATGTCAATTGTAAACTTAAATATGGCAGCCATTAGAATATGCTATGTCAATTGTAAACGTGACAGACCCAACATGCAATGGCTAACACTACAACATGTAATGTTAAACTTAATCGTGACAGAAATCAGGACATGTGATGGCAATAAAACGTTGCAGACGAATGTTGTACGTAAACAGATGCGATTAGTACCATCTAAAATAAAATATCTTAGTTCGATATCCGCTTCTAGTAATGCAAATAGTTCAACAAACTAATGCAAGGAGAATCGCAGACCGACAGACAGTGCCCTTCCATAACGATGCGACGGTGCATTTCTGAAGCGTAAACAAAGAAGAAAAATGCACATAGAAAATGTGTTAGCAAGTAAAGAAATATAAAACAAAGTAAAGAAAATGAAACATTAAGCAGTGAAGAATACATACGACTGTAAACCCAAGACGTTCATACACGTGTAAATTATTAGATAGTTCTACATTCACTAAATTAAAACAAAAGGCAGGTGTTTGTGGAAAATAATTAGAATTAGTGCAAATTCCGCGGTTGCTTTCGTCATTGGTTCTGATTGTTTAACCTTTAGTTAACAAGATTCTAAGACTGTCAATATGCATGTGCTACATGTTAATCATTATGACCTTTTCTCAGTTATTTGCATATGTGAACAAGAAACGGACGGTAACTGATTTATTTCAAGGTAATTTAATTATAAGCTTAAAAATAAAACAACCGACATATGTAAAGGAAAATGTGTAAAAACAACAGAGCAATACCGAATGAAAAATACATTACATTAATATATATTAACGACATAAACAAAAATATGTAACTTTGTTTATATGTTTTATGCATATCAAATATTTATTGTTGTTACCGACTTCTCTTACAACACGGGAAAATTAGACATAAAGTCGGAAGGTGAGGATTGAAAAAGTGCACAAAAAAAACGCGTTCGTTCTGACAGTCCAAACGGAATTTCTCGGTAGGAGCGAATGAGATGATTAGCAATAAACTTAATTTTTCTCAAAAAAAAAAAAAAAAAAAAAATGAAAGGAAAAAAGTCTAGACAGGTGGACCTCATAGGACTATATCTAAATCTGACAGATGCAAGGTAATTACCTACTCAAAATGACCCAGAATATATCGGACAGATTGTCAAGGACGTATCCCTGATTTAGTATTACTAAAATCTTATCCAAGCTGTGCAAGAAAAATTCATAGATTCGTAACTCTCGACCCTCCCCCTTATTTTGTCATTTAGTCCAGGAATTTCATGGTCAACTTTTCTGACAAACAAAAAACAGAACTGTCGTTTTATGTATAGGGATTTATTCATCTAACACTTGTCATTGATTAGTTTTTTTTACATCGAAGTAGTAAGTTTTTAGCTCTTTAAATTAAGTGGCGTCATGCCTCGCCCGGAGCAATTTTCATAAAAATTACTACATATGAATAAAATTTAAGCATTAGCTTCAACAATTCCATGTAACGCCATATATAAGTAGGGTTGGCAAAAATAGGCGAGCAAACGTTGCTGAGAAGTAATTGGTCACGTAGCAAAGAAACAAAAATCGTACCAGAAAGTGACGGAGACATCGATACCTGATAAAAGACTAGGCACACTCTCTTTGGTTTTGTATACGAGGCGACGCAGATACGTCAAGAAGTCGAAACCATTACGGCGGTTAAGTACTGTCAACAAATGGATGAAATGCCTCAGAAATTTCGACAACACCGAGCATGTTAACAGAAAAGGCCGAATTTCACTTCACGAGAATGCCCGACCGCACTTTATTAAACTAACCTTGCAGAAGATAAACACATTGGGCTACGAAACTCTACCACATCAGCTGTACTCTTGAGATATCACACCTACCGACTACCACTATTTCAAGCATCTCGACAACTTTTTGCGTGAGAAATGCTTCAAAAACCTAAGCGATATCAAAATCGCCTCCTGCGACTGCATCGCCACCAGAACGCAAGATTTTTACATTACTGGCACGAATACGCTTGTTTTGTATTGGCAAACGTATATTGATAATGATAGTACTTATTTCGATCACTTAATTTTTGTTTAAGCCGAGATATGGTTATATTTATTTATTTATTTTTACATAGGCGTCACCACTTATCAAGGCCGATCGGCCACTCAAGGATAAGGGTTAAAGAGTGTAGAGTAGTCAAAAGGACAATATAGTAATCAATAGTAATGGAAGTTCGGTAAATTTGTTAACTTAAGTGGAACGGCTCATCAGAAACTTGTTCACGTTGGACTTGAAAACAACCATATTATAAACAGCTGGAAAGCAGGAAAACGGAAGACAATTCCACAGGCGTGCAGTTCTAAGAAAGAAGCTTTGATCATAGAATCTATGTTTAGGTTTAGGCACAGATAAAGAGTGGGGAAAATTATTGATAATGTTTTCAGCTAGTCTAGTGTTTCTTGTGAAAGTTTGGCGAGGGGGGACCATAGATTGAAGCTCAGTCGAACACTTTCCATGAAAATAACGATAAAGCAGAGACAAACTCGCAACATCTCTTCTGTGAGATAGAGGTTGCAGTGAAGAGAAAAGGACATCTCCCACCAGGCCACGAAGTCTATTTTGAACCCTACGAGTCAGATACGTTCACGTCTCTTTCTTCTACAACGAAAATGTATTTATTTTTTCTCCCACGATGTGCTAGGTGGAATCTCTACGGAAAGAGATCCTTTGTAAAGACTTTCTATCCGTGGAACACATTTCCGTTGGCTTATTCCTTGCTGAAGACGAATTGGTTGTCTTAAAATTTTATGTCAATAAATTCTTGTCATGAACCGATCCATAGAGAATCAAAAGCAGGACTTACCATTGATCACTGCTAATAATCTAATAGTTTATACTATTTGCATTATTGTAACAACTGTTTTCGTTCTGTATGTTATTTTCACAAGGTTTCGGACGATGTAATCTCATGTTTCATGGCATAATGTACAGGGTGGAACGATAAAACTGTCGCCCTAGAAAAGACGTCATGATTCAGTTGCATGCCATCTGCTAGTTGGCCAATTGTGTACAAATCCCAAGAACGATATGAGGCTTCTATCATGTCTGAAAGTGACACAATGTTCAACGAGCGAGATAAGAGATGCGCCACTGTACAACTCATACTCTCTACCGATCCAAGTTATGACAACAGGACCATTGCCAGCACCCTCAAAATGCACTGCTGTATTGCGACGAATAATAGCCATGTACTCAGGGTAATTAACCCAAATTTTCCGGTCACAGTTTGGTTTTGGTGTCATTTCAAACAAGAACTACAGTATTCGCCGGCGCTTGTGGAAAATGCATGCTTCCTGTTCCGGACCCATATCGAGGCGGTGATTGATGCTGAAGGCGGCTACATTAAATAGATATCAGTTCTGCTACATAATCAAGTTACCTGATTTGATTTTTCAATAAAAGTTTTCAAATAAAGCTGTAGTGTTGTTTTCTTTAGGGCGACAAATTTATCGCTCCACCCTGCATATGAAACATGTTTTGTAATCGTCTAGTTTCTCTATATCTAATATCGTTCATATATACGTGTGCTAACGCCTTGTGTGTGGGGGGATGGGTGTGTGTGTGTCTGTGCACATATATTTATAAGTTTGTATATCGTATACATACGGTTCAACAAATACGGACAATAACAATTTTCAAACACTAAGTTCTTTACACAAATGGACGGATAACATCTCTGGGGTTTACATATCGTCAAACAGGGAAACATACCTTCGTCCATGTTTTGGTATTAATCGAAAAGTAAACGTGCAATGAAGATTCATCCCAAGGAACAACCATCAAATCTTGGGTTATATTTACATGCAACTTTTATTTCCGGATGTTTCTCCCTTGGAAGTTGCATGTTTTCCTAAACTGTACATTTTTGCTACCTTCTGCCCTAAAAGCTTCCCCAGCGTATAGAAGTCATTCCTCCTAGGTCGCTAGTTGACTCCGCTTGTGTGTTAAACTCGACCGCCCAACTTAAACTGACTTTGACTGCTTAACTAAACTGCCTATATAAAGCTATTTTAATTACACCATTTTCTGCAAAAATAGCACACAAAATCAGGTCACTCGTCATTATTAATTCCCAACTGTTTGTTTAGGTTAAAAATTCAATTTACAAGCTAACATTCATGATACATATTTTAGCTAAGGAAACATAGGAACTTCAAAACACTCATAATAATAATTGTCTATAATTAGCAGCCCATATTTTCCGGAAACTAGCACTATATATATATATATATATATATATATATATATATATATATATATATTTCGTGTGTCAGGTGTCATATGCTACTGGTACCATGTAACCCAGTACAACCTGCCTCATGGTCGAGTCACCGGCGACTAAACTGGTTCCCCCACCAGACTTGTTTGGTGAGGAGGGCGGCTAGTCTCCCTGAAGGATTAAAAACAAGACCTTTCAAAGGGCGAATGAACCCTTTTTTCGGGTTCTACGGCCAACTAGCACCGTGTGTGTTTGTGTGTATGTATGTGTGTGCTGGGGTGGAGAGGTCTCCCGTAAGCCGTGGTGGAGGCAACCTTTCTAGGAAAAGCAAATCTCTGATTAAAAAAAAACATAAAGCGGGAGACCAGTACCCGCATTAAGCTTGTCTGCAGTTTAACTTGTTGCTTGCTATCTTGCTCTTGCTTGTTGCATGATCTCAACATTTTGAACCGAGATAGAGACTTAGCTGTCGTACAAAGCTAAGACTCTATAACATCATCTGTGTATAGATACTCCCTCAGGTATTTGTCTATAAAAATGGTCCCGTGGCGATGGAAGTTATTTTTGGGCTCATGGACTTTAAGTGTCTGAGGGAATGGAACTCGTCT
Source organism: Euprymna scolopes (assembly GCF_053919585.1). Taxonomy (NCBI): domain Eukaryota; kingdom Metazoa; phylum Mollusca; class Cephalopoda; order Sepiida; family Sepiolidae; genus Euprymna; species Euprymna scolopes. Next base: position 36,414,679 of record NC_136504.1, on the reverse strand, counting down.
GACAAAATGTAGCAATCATCATATATATATATATATATATATATATATATATATATATATATAACACTCCGACAGTCTTCATGTGCAACTTGTCGAACTCAAGAATATGTACGGAATTTCGAATGGAATCCTTTCTTGTTTTATTAACCATGACGGTAGCTTGCTCTCGTTCAGTCAGCCGTTACCAGGTAAGAGTCGTGTGTGATTCATAATTGCATTCTTTTTTATTTTTTAGTTGGAATTTTCATATCTTATATGAGTATCGCTTAGAAGCGATTATTACTTAGTAATTAGATCAATTATGGCACAGGTATTGTAGATTAAATAGAGAGTTATGTTCGAAATTTCGTACAGCATTCTGTGTTCGACATGAAGATTACGGTGATCAACAAGACACACCTGAGGAAGTCGGATGAAGGAGAATAACAATCAAGATTATAACAGTACTTCGAATAACAAAATCATTCAAATTATCAATGCTTATAAAAAAAATCCGAAATATTATACTGTTCCGTTAAACATTACCAAGTAGAAGTCTTAAATAATTTGCAATTGTATACGTAATATCACCCACATTAAAATGTTTCTTACTTTTTTCCTGACAATCATTTCCGCCTTATTAAGATTTATACTTAAGTGTTTTTTTTCCTTAGTATGAAAATAAATTTTCTCAGAATGATAAAACACAGGTGTAATACGAATCTGAAGTCAAGTTTAGGACTGACTGCTTCACAGGAAGATTAAATCTGCAACACATCGGAGAATGTGTAGATTATGGAGACTTTGTTGGTTTGGTCACGTTGAAAGAACGGGTGACAATTTATTAGTAGAATTAGGATAGTAGAGCTAGCATGATTCGTAAGCGGGGGAAGGTCAGAAAAAATGATATGGGAGGAAGTGAGAAAGAGGGATAAATAAAGACCTGCCCAGAGATAGCACAGTTCAGATGTCAATTTCTTAAAGCTGTTCAATGGATGCCAGCATTATAAACAAACACTGAACCGATGATGATGATAAATATGATAGTGATGCCAATTATTTGTTGTTGATCTTCACATATTCATTAATTTGGAATGAATCAGATGGTTATTGTTGGCATTCGTTTCCCCGATATCGTTCTAGTAGGAATTCTACCTAGAAAGACGTCTCGTACTTACGCGAGGGCCACGTGAAGGTTGATAACATCACTAAGTAAAAATCGGTAAATAAAACTGAACTCAACTTGGCCTATCTGGGTTGTCAGTCTGTGTCGTTATCCACAGCCAAATAAAATACGAGCTGCGCTCCAAAAGCAATGTCCTCTCATTTTTATTCCGCACGAATGGATCAGAGGCATTGAAAATTGCACTGTTATTAACATTGAACTTATTCATTCATTACAAGAACGTTTCATTTCTCTGTAGAAGATATGCGCAGCTTGAGACTCTAAGAAAGCAACTCCTGTCATAAACGTGAGTCAGAAGCAGAGATGTGCCATGGAATTCCTGGTAAAATGCCATTGAGATTGATTGTGATTATGTAGAAAAAATCTAGAGCACAACAGGTAGCTCATTTTTATGATACTACGCCCGTCTTTGTAGCTCTTCAACTTTTCAGTTAAAAAATAGTCAAAAATTTTAGAACGACCCTCGTAATAATACGCATTCATAAAAAAAAAAGGAATAAAAAAAGTGAAAATTTTATTTCGACAATTGAAATAAACGATGGTGAATTTTGTCTGTTAAATGACTTATTAGCCATTTTTCATCATCTCCTTGGTGATAATGATGATGATAATGATTAAATAATTGCCGGTGTGGCACTCTTACAGATTCTAACGATGGACTATCCCTGACGTCACTTCCACTAACCAGTTCTGCTATTGAGCACTTTGGGGCTGAGATCCAGAGGGTATAGGTCGTAATCTAGCTTTGTCGCTCCCGTTAAGCAGTGTAGTCCCACTCAACTAATATACATTTCTGTATTTCCTGTTAATATAAATTTCATTTCAATTTCCAAGCCTTCTAGTTCTTCTTTCAACATTCAAACCACGACAATAATGTAAAGTTTAAGAAATATATAATTCTAGATACATTTATGAAACTTTGTAGAAGAATTAGTATTCTTTTCCTATGTCTAATCTCTCTCTCTCTCTCTCTCTCTCTCTCTCTCTATATATATATATATATATATATATATATATATATATATATATATATAAAGCAAAACGGCTGTGCGCGTTTTTGTATGTCCAGCAAAAACTTTTTCGAGCGGGGGATGGTGTTCTCGGGGGGTTTACTATTTTGGAGAACTTTTTATATGCTCCCTAGATTATAATATGTACAATTTGCGAACGGAGGCCGTCTCTACATTAATTTTGAGCGAGTTTTTAAAATTCTTAATTTTCAGTATTAGTTTGTCTTTCTCGTATAAATAAAGCGAAACTGAATCGAATCAAACCAGCTAGCCCCCCCCCACCTACGGGGCTGGGCCTGAATCTCAAAGATAGTATGTGGGGGAAACCCCACATATAAGACTATTGCTCTTGTAGCTACAATGTATGGGAACCCTTCATACCAATTGTCACTAGCCAGCTTCCCTACTCCCCGGGGAGCTGGTCCCAATTTCCTCTTAACTCTCGATATTAAAAAACGGCCTTGTGCCTAATTTTCCCAGTGGGGAAGCAAATAAATCCAACCAGCCCCTCCCCCCCCCCTGCGGGCTGAGCACCAAGGTTCAAGCAAAGACCATTGTCCTTGTGGCAATCAGTTACTGATCAATGTAGGGGAAAACCTTCATAGCAATTGTCACTATCCAGCTCCACTACTCCCCGGGGAGTTGGTCTTCATTTCCCCCACACTCTCCACATTAAAAAGTGGCCTTGTGCCTAATTTGCTCTGTGGGGAAGTAAATAAATTCAACCAGCTCATCGGCACGTCTTCAAGGCGATCAGCTTTGATCGATGTGGGGAATACCCCTAATATCAGACAATTGCTATTCATTAAGACACTGTCAGAACTCACTCTCTTGGGGGGTTGCTTTTCCCCAACATCGTGGTGAAACAAATACGGCAGAAAGCTAAACTGGCCTACAGCCAGTTAAGCTTTCAGCTTTCTGCCGTATGGTTGACATCGCTAAATTTCAACGTTTTGCACTTTCGCTCCCGTTTTTGCGTAACGGGAACATGTCACGGTTTCTTTCACTTTCTTTTCCGCCTTCACGTTGCGTGTTCGTGTTCTGCCTAAAACACCTTTTTTTTCAAACACCCGGGCAACGCCGGGCACCCTCGCTAGTTAAGAATATAAGGAAGACAGTAACAAGATCATGAAGTGATATTTTTTCTTATTTTATTTGTTATTTAAATCTCTTTTGTACTCAATATGGCGTCTTTAAAGAAGATATTAATGTCATGTATAAAATAAACATTAGTACTATTAAAAGAAACATTGCAGAACAACAGCAACAACAATAAATGATTAAAAACTCTATTGAAACGATGCTGTTTATTATTTTGATCTCTTTCCGCTACAAAACTCATACATAATTCAATAGTTCCAAATATCATGCCTACTTTATTGAAAGCAATGGAAACATGCACAGCGGAGTAATTGTGTTAAAGAGATACAATTCTAACGATTCATTTTCTGATCTTAAATACAAAAGAAAGACAATTTCAACAAAATAATTATTCAAATTACTTCAGAAACATTATTGCCACAATATTATTTTTTTGCAAATGCATTTTGAGTTTTTGAATTGTTCCAATACATCCGTAATTATCAAATGGATTTCTTTGATATGTTTGCGTGAAGAACTACTATTCAAATGACACGAGGAAATTATAATTTTTTAAATAAAAAGAAATAATTGTTGGGGGACTTGCGTTTTCTATCAATCTAATGAAAAATAACGTGCTTAAACAAGAGGATTCGGTGTTATCCAAGAATAAATGGTTACATATTTCTTTTCAGAATGTGAGAGATGGTATACTTATTTCCACATTCTAACGACGTCGAACTCATATAAACCATAAAAGCCAACAAACCAGAAGTCTAAGACTCGAGTTTCGGCTCATAAGTTAAACACATCCGAATTCTAGATTCGAAACCCGAATCTCTTGCCCTACTCCTTGGGCAACAGCACCACACACAATAAAGTCTATTAGCTAATACAGATCAAACAAACAAACCGCGGCGAAATTCGATTATGAAATGTACCTACTTCGTCTTTAATAAAAGGTGTGATAATCCAACCACAGAAAACCCAAGAACTTGGTTCCACAAGTAGGATTTTCACATTAACTAGGACAATGTCATCTAATAAGATAACCTAGCGATCAAACTAATCTATCTATTACAAGCATGGGTGCCCAGTGTTGCACACTTGTTTGGTGGCGTATGCTGAGAAAAAAAAGTCAATTTTTTAAACTTTGACCCCTTTTATGACCCCTTAACCTTTATTGTTTGGAGCTCAAATCAAGTTATTAAGTTAGATCCACGTCCAATGAACCTATATCTAGAATTTTAAGTGTTTGGACCTAAAATTGTCGGAGGAGTTTGGTAGAGTTCTCAAAGGTACAATAGTTGAACTTTGACCCCTTAACAGCAAAATTTCTGGCCGAAAACCGATCCCAAAGAATTTCCCAAATTTCAGTACCCTATATATCAAATTTCGAGTCTGCAAACTAATAATTGACAGAGTTAGTGCGTAGAGAAATGTACACGGGCACACAGACAGTCAGACAGACAGACAGACACACACACACACAGACACACAGACACGTTCACTTTTATAGCTATACTAGCATAGCTTCCCGGCGTTGCCCGGGTGTTTGGAGGTGAATGCTGAGCAAAAAAAACAAAACATATTATGACCCCTTAATATTTATTGTTTTAGGCTCAAATCAAGTTATTAAGTTAGATCCATGTCCAATGAATCTATATCTAAAATTTCAATTGTGTAGACCCAAAATTGTTGGAGGAGATTGGTAGAGTTCTCAAAGTCAAATCGTTTAACTTTGACCCCTAAACAGCAAAATTTCTGGCCGAAAAACGATCACAAAGATTTTTTCAAATCTCAGTACCCTGTATATCAAATTTCGAGTCTGTAGACTAAAAATTGACATAGTTATTTCGTAGGGAAATTTACACAAACAGACACACAGACATACAGAAAGACACACAGACACACAGACACGTTCACTTTCATAGATATACTAGCATTTCAGCCCGGCTTTGCCCGCGTGATTGGAGGTGTATGTTGAGCAAAGAAACAAAAAACAAAAAATCGGTCAATTTTTTTTTACTTTGACCCCTATTTGACCCCTTAAAATTAATTGTTTTGGGCTCAAATAAAGTTATTAAGTTAGATCCATGTCCAAGGAGCCTCGGAAGAGTTTGGTAGAATTCCCAAAGAACAAATCGTTGAACTTTGAGCCCTTAACAGCCGGCGGAAAACGGATGACAAAGATTTTTCCAAATCTTAGTACCCTGTATAATCAAATTTAGAGTCTGTAGACTAAAAATTGACATAGTTATTGCGTAGGGAAATGTACACAGACAGACACACAGACACACAGACACGTTCACTTTTATAAATATACTAACATGGCTGCCCGGCGTTGCCCGGGTGTTTGGAGGTGTATGTTGAGAAAAAAAAAACAACAAAAAAACAAAATAACAGCGGTCAATTTCTTTTTAAACTTTGACCCTATTATGACCCCTTAAAATTTATTGTTTTGGGCTCAAATGAAGTTTTAAGTTAGATCCACGTTCAATGAGCCTATATCTAAAATTTCAAGTGTGTAGACCCAAAATTGTCGGAGGAGTTTGGTAGAGTTCTCAAAGGTCAAATCATTTAACTTTGACCCATTAACAGCCAAATTTCTGACCGAAAACCGATCCCAAAGATTTTCCCAAATTTCAGTAGCCTGTATATTAAATTTCGAGTCTGTAGACTTAAAATTGACATAGTTATTGCGTAGGGAAATGTACACACACAGGCACACAGAGAAAGACAGACATACACTTTCACTTTTATAGATATAATAGATAGATAGCTAGATTTATTTAACAAATATATATACGTATACATAAACATATATGGAAACAATTTTGTGTTTACTATAAACTTTTTCGCAAATATTATGCAAGTATAAATCATATAGAATATCTGCATGAATATAATTACAGGTAATAGTTAACTAAAGATGATTATCCCATTAAAAAATCGAAGCAAGTAATAGGGAATTAATTAAAATGAATGTTTAAAAGAATATGCAAATTAGCTAGATAGTTTGCTCGTGGATGCAATTCCACAACCAAGATATAAGAAAATTGTATTGTCCTTTTAAATAAATAGAAAAGGGGGTTTAAATATGAATATCGATACACACAAAAGAAAACCGAATTTATAGAAGATAGACAGAAGATAGAAGACATATATAAAAGTGAACGTGTGTGTGTCTTTGTACATTTTCCTACGAAATAACTATGTCAATTTTAAGTCTACAGACTCGAAATTTGATATACAGTGTACTGAGATTTGGGAAAATCTATGTGATCGGTTTTCGGCCAGAAATTTTGCTGTTCAGTGGTCAAACTTAAACGATTTGTCCTTTGAGAACTCTACCAAACTCCTCCGACAATTTTAGGTCAAAACACTTGAAATTTTAGATATAGGCTCATTGGACATGGATCTAACTTAATAACTTGAGTTGAGCCCAAAACAATAAATGCTAAGGGGTCATAATAGGGGTCAAATCTAAAAAAAAAATTGACCGCTTTTCTTTTTTTTTTTTTTTGCTCAACGTACACCTCCAAACACCCGGGCAACGCCAGTCTAAAATGCTAGTATTAAAAATTTTCAGAATGCGAGAAATGATATAATAATTTCAACAGCCAAACTACATCGTAGCTCACATAATCGCCTCGCATGCAAGGGATACGGGTTTCGAATCCGGAGATCGGATGTATTCAACTGGTGAGCTCAACTGAACGTGAAACTCAAGTCTTGTACTTCCGGTTTTTTGACTTTCATGGCTTAAGTTTATTATTTCACAAGCGTCCCGTTTCTCATCAAATGAGCCAATCTTGATTTTATACGCCGGTTTCTTCTGCTTGTGCAGTGATGAAACTTCTGAAATGCACGCTTTATAAGAATATTAACTTAGTTCAAAGTCGAACTGTCCCTTCTTTGATTAGGTTTTTCTGTAATCGATTAAGAATTTTCCATATTTGTATAAATTCCCATATAAAATCTATCGAAGAACACTCATAGAAACACAAAGTGCATTTTGTGAAATTTCATATAACTCGGACCAGCCGTTTCAGCATCCAGAAGGAACAAACTCACACACAGACAAAGCGCTCCATTCTCCCATACTTTTATTGTTACCGATACCGCCCATTTTTAATCAAATTGAATGATTTCCTTCTCTAGTTAGGGACACCCCCCCCACAGTGTAACGGGGGGAAGATTCACAAGCTTCTCCGCAGTAACTAAATCAACAATACATTGTAGTGTACATTGCACTGTAGAGAATCTACTATTGATTGTATAAAGTTATCTGCAAATAATGTTTTTACTTAAATTTTAAAATACTAAAATGAAGTAGCATGGTTCAATTGTGCTCTGAACAGAAACATTCATTTCGAACGCGTCTCTGTCTTATTAAAGAACTAACTGCTTGTTTTATAGAAATTCTTTTTACATATTCACGTTAATTAATGTTAAACGTACAAAAGTTTAGTATTATGGTTCACTAGTGCTCTAAATAGAAACATTCATTTCAAACGTTCCCCTGTCTTATGAAAGAATCTACAGTTGATTTTTATAAACTGGACCCTTCTACTTGTGCTGTGATAAAACTTCTCAAATGCAACTGTGATGTTAGGTTGTATAAAAGTGTTAAATTTCGTCAAAATCAGACATCCTTCTTTAATCGGATTTTTTCGGTTATCATTTTTCGATACTCATCGGACGTATTCCATGACAAAACCTACGTAACAACACCCCCAGAAACATCAAGCACCTTCGTAAGAAATTTCAGAAAAAAATCGACCCCACATTTTTCGAGGACATTGGGAATGAACACACAGAGGCAAGTGCCTTCATATATATATATATATATATATATATATATATATATATATATATATATAAAGCTGAATGTGTGTGTATGTGTGTGTGTGTGTGTGTCTGTTACGAATAGGCTACTATATGGTTGACTATTTTAAAAAACTGATTGCATATAATGATAGAAGATGTATCGAGAGACAGGAATGGGTATGTTTGATCTGGCAGAACGGTGGTTCATTAAAATTGTTGGGTCTGCATTCGCGCCTGGCCTCACTAGAATGGAAATAGGCACAAACTTTAATAAAGACTTTTCATATCTATCTGTGTAAGTATACTTTGATAATTATGTTTCAGTTTGAAGAAATATGGTATAATAAAATTATGGGGTGTTGGTTCGCACCTGACCTCTATAGAATGTCACAAAGTGTAACAAGTTTTTTTTTAATATAGATCAACAGAATATTGTGATAAGCGTTTCAGGGTGAACAGGTATGGTATAATAAATTATGGGGTTTATCTATTTTATTTTTACTTTCATCATATTTTGCTTTGGTTAGATACCCCCAAATTCGAAGCTATCTCTTTACAACCCTTCCTTTTCATGATCTATCATACTTTCATAAATCAGAGGCTGTTTTTGAAACCAGTCAACGACGGGTATTTTGCTAGTATATATATATATATATATATATATATATATATATATATATATATATATATATATATATATGTGTGTGTGTGTGTGTGTGTGTGTGTGTGTGCGTGCGCGCGCGTGCGCCTGTGTGTCTGTTGTAAATCGGAACATTTACCGTATCAAAATCAGTATCGAAATAAAGAAAAAATATCAGCGTTATTTCCGATTTTTAAACGTTTTTCTTTACAATTAAATACTGAAACAAACGTCATGATTAATTATTTATTAGTTGATTGATTATTTACAATATAAACCTAAGCGGCGCAGGGCCACAGCCACAGATTTAACATTCAGTCTAATTTAATTGTTTTACTCATAAATTTTGGGTAACAAAATAAATAATTCCAGACATTATTCCCGCTTTATTAGAGAGAATATTGCACTATCTATTTTCCTTACATGATACTGTTTTCCTCTCCCAGGCATTATCTCTTCCGCCAATGTAATAACTGTCCTGCTATCATGCGACCATCCACCATGGCATTATTTCATCCTTTAGGGGTAATGTAATATAACCGATGTTTGTTATATATACGAATAAAATCTGTGACAACAGAGAGCAAACGTTTTGCTACTTTCAAATGATAAATATAAAAATGCTTATCTAAATGTTTGGAATTTCCTTGACTATAGGTCAAATATTTGGATTAGATTGACGACTGGGTATTTAATTAAATGTCAGTTTACTATGTTTCTGAATTTTTTTTATAAAAGAGTTAATCGTTTGTATCTATTAGTATTATTCGGGCTACTGCTGACATAATAATTACGAGAATGATTCTGCGCTACGAAACAGGTGCTGTCAAGGATTGAACATCTAAACATGCCGAAAGAAATAAACGGTAAAACTGACAGCATTTTGAAATTTGGAATGTAGACTTTTGTCATTAATATATATATATCACTGGATTATTTATCTTCCACCAGACTATCCATTCACGTGTAATCACCTTTTTCTTCACCATATTCCCCCTGCTTCACTTTTTTTTTGTTTTCAATTAAGATCTTTGACTTACTTGTTCTTTCATCAAATACTTTTGTATGCAAAATCCGATCCCGCATTTTTCTAATTCCTACCCTCTGATGAGAAGGAAAGTATTTCTTCGAAACTCCGCGGATTAAGGACTATCCACTTATCAAGTGTTTCCTTTTCAGATTAAATATGTTTTTAACTCTTTTTAAAAGTGTTTTTAACATGTTTTATTAACTGTTTGCTCCTATATATATATATATATATATATATATATATATATATATATATATATATATATACTTGTTTATTGTTATACAAACATGCTCACATCCCGCTGCTACAAATAGCCACTTGTTTCAATCAAACAACAGATATCATCAGGCAGCGACTTGACTATTCAAAAGTTCAATGAATAATCATTATTATTAAAGATTATTCATTGAACTTTTGAATAGTCAAGTCGCTGCCTGATGATATCTGTTGTTTGATTGAAACAAGTGGCTATTTGTAGCAGCGGGATGTGAGCATGTTTGTATAACAATAAACAAGTATTATCAGCTCTTTTTATTGAGCACTATCTAACAACCTCGTTGAATTCATTAGTCCATTACTTTTGAATATAAAAAAACCCGAGTATATATATATATATATATATATATATATATATATATATATATATATATATATATATATATATAAAAGAATATATGTGTGTGTATATGTATATACATATATATATATAACTATATAAAACAATATGCGTGTATATATATAAATATGTATAATATATATAAAACAATATGTATAAATATAAGAAATTGAATTTACCTTTACGTTGTGAAAATAACTTGACTTTTATTTTGACAACGTTTCAGCCGGTGTAACCTGTGATCTTCTTCATGCGTATCTTGTCAAATTCGAAAATCTTTCTGTCGAACTCACAAATCTGCGCGAGGATCAGTGGCGTAAACTGATAAAGTATTATGTGAAATTCAATTATAAGTGATGCCCTTCCAAGTGTCACTGTTGATTTAATAAATGTTTCGGTTTGAAATTGAATTCAGATTCCTGTATTCGACAAAAAGATTTCCGAACTGAACGACATACATCTGAAGAAGATCAATAGTTACACCGGCCGAAACGTTGTAGGAATAACACTCAAGATGAGAATTATAGTCCAAACCATCCATAAATTCTGAAATAATTACCAATTTTACAAATTGAAAAATCATATTAACAGAGATGCCCCATGGCAAAATATCTTTACTATTCCAGCGGAACAGTGTGCAAATGAGACCACTGAATTGTTGAAAACTGCAATTGAAGCACATGTTCCCGCACGGAAATTCTATAGCAAGCCCCACTCTCTCCAATGGTTTACTTTTGCTTGTGCAGCTGCCATTTGTCAAAGGCAGCATGCGTTCCGCAGATTCAACCGACATAATAAACGGATTTATAGAAGCTAGAAATAATTGTAAGAGAGTGATAGAGACAGCTAAGACAGATTACTTTGAAACCACTAGAAAACGCATCGAAGCACAGAAATTAGGAACCCGGGATTTTTGGAAAATCTACAACAGCGTAGTAAATAATGGACAGTCAACTATTCCCCCCACTATCAAACAAACATGAGGTTGATTGCACGGCAACTGACAAGGCTAATCTGCTTGCCAGTCAGTTTGCCTAAAACTCCACACTGAACTCGGTACACCACTTCCTCCCTGATTTTCTTCTGCGAACAGACGCCACACTAGACGATTTGAAAATCACCCCTTCTCAGGAACATACTATTATAAAAAACCTAGACACCTCAAAAGCATGTGGACCAGATCTCATCCCGGCTGTGCTATTAAAAATTGCTCTGCCGAGGTTGCTCCAGTTCTCTCCAAACTTTACAATAAATGCCTTAACGAATCTTGCTTTCCCGACTGCTGGAAAACCGCCTCAGTGGTACCAGTCTTCAAGAATTCTGGTGAAAGAACTGACCCACTAAATTATCGCCCCATTAGCCTCCTCCAGCTTTTCGCCAAAATATTTGAGTCCTTAGTTAATCAAGCCCTAGTCCAGCACCTAACAGTTGCTAAACTCCTGACTGACAAACAATATGGATTCAGGCAAGCCCGTTCAACAGCAGATATCTTAACTGTAGTTTCTGAACGTATATACCGTTCATTGGACAAAACAGGGGAGGGTAGAGCGGTTTACCTTGATATATTTAAGGCTTTTGACAGGGTATGGCACGATGGTCTTCTAAGGAAAATTAGATCATATGGAATCACTGGAAGAATTCATAATGTAATTAAATCCTTCTTAAGTAAGAGAAAAATCAAAGTTGTCCTCGACGGTCGTACATCCAAACGATATGACATAAATGCGGGAGTACCTCAGGGGTCTATCCTTGGACCTCTATTATTCCTGATATTCATAAATGACCTCCCTGATAAAATTGTATCGGAGATGGGTATATTTGCCGATGACACCACTCTCTATAACAGATATGAGGGGAAAACAAATGAACACATATCCAAGGAAATGGCAGAAACACTAGAGGATGACCTCCAATCCGTAGTGGAATGGGAACAAAAATGGATGGTCACATTCAATGCTGCTAAGACTAAGCTTGTTTCCTTCAATAACTACAAAAAACCTTCTCTACCACCAACAGCAATGGCCAAGAACACATTGCCTGAAAGTACTTCTTTTAAACTATTCGGCCTAACGTTTACAGGGAATATGAACTGGAATAGATACATTGAGAGCATTGCTAAGGCTGCTGCAAGGAAGGTTGGCTCTACCTCTACCGGGATATAAAAAACTACTTACGCCTGACAGTATCCTATACCTCTATAAGGCCACCATTCGCCCATGTATGGAGTACTGTTGTCACATCTGGGCTTGTGCATCTGCTGCTTGTCTCTCGCTCCTGGACAGGGTCCAAAAGAGAGTCGCCAACCTGATAGGTCCTGAACTGTCATCTAGGCTACAGCCTCTGTCCCATCGACGAGATGTGGCATCTCTCTGCATGTTCTACAAATACTTTAATGGTGAATACTCTGACGAACTCCAAACACTTGTACCTCCCCGACGTAACTACCCCCGACAAACCCGACAAGCTACTGAGTCTCATCCCTTTACAGTAGAGATCCCTAGGTGCAAGAAAGCCTTTTACTCCAATAGTTTCTTCCCCAGAACTGCGGGTCTTTGGAACTCCCTTCCGGGATTCTGCCTAAGTTCAAGTTTTATGTAAACAAACATCTTTCTACTGATCTCCCTTCATAATGACCCTGCTTATTAAGTCCCTGATAGTAGCCCCCTGCTTCAAAGTAGAACTGTGCCTTGTTTGGGGTGAAAATTGAATAAAAAAAAAAAAATTTAAAGCAAGTATAAGCATCAATATTATATTTATAGGACAATCGTAACCAGATGAAAAAAACCCAATGTTCAAGATAGAGCATTGATATAAAAATTTGCAACAATTTTATTATTTGACAAGGAATACATTTCGTTCACTTCCTTGATTGCATCTCTAATTTCATTCTCAGACAGGAACTCAGACATTTCATGGATAATCTTCTATTGTGATAAAAATTCATTGATGGCGCCCTCATCAATATTAGAGGGGTTGTGAAAGAGATCAGAATAATGCCCAGTCTCAGTCCTCTTGTTAGGATCCTTTATAAGGACAATTCCATCACTTGAGAGTAGGGGAGATGCTGATAATGTTTGAGGACCAAATTTTTTTTTAGCACATGGTACATGCGTTTGAAGTCTTTACGATCAAAAAATATATCATGTATAATATATATATATATATATATATATATATAAAATATATATAAAATATATATATATACATATATATACGTATATATATACATATATATATACGTATATATATACATATATATATACACATATATAAATACATATATATATATATTATTAATGTGAGGATTCTAATATTTTCCCGATTCCGATACAATTACCGATTCCGCACTAAATTTCCGAACCCGATACAATTACCGATACCGATTCTTATAAATCTGTAAACATATAAAATTGTTATTTTTCCCGATTACAATAAAAACACGTGTTAAATATGCACATATTTTCTCACACGTAAGAACAGACTTGTGTGTGAGGTGATTTATAAATCTTAGCTTTACTCGTAGTTTAAAATCAATAAATATTTATTACTTTATTATGACTACCATTAGTGAAAGCTTTTAGTTTAAACAGAATAAAATAATAATTAAAAGAATCGTTTTCGGAAAATATGCATATATTTTTCTGATTACAATACTGATTCCGATACTCCAAAAAGTTCCGATTTTTCCGATTCCCGATTCCGATTTTGATTAATATTCCCAACACTCATGCATCTGACGGACGTTAAAAACATTTAAATATAAATGTTTAAATTTCAACAGTATTTTACGCGGTTAACGATGACCGAATGGATTAGGTCCTTGCTAATGGAGTTAGAGATGGTTTCTGTTGCCGGGTACGAAATGGTGTTAATTGTGACACCCTGCACTAGTGATTCCTGACAGGATGAAACGCTGGTGTCTGTAGATAGTAAATAGTTATTATAGTCAATAACCACACACACACACACACACACACACACACACACACACACACACACACACACACACACACACACACACACACATATATATATGCATACATAAATGGAGAGAGAGAAAGAGAGAGAGAGAGAGAGAGAGAGAAAGAGAGAGAAATTAAATTGATGGTAGTCCGAAGAATCCAAACAATACAAACTGACAGACAAACAGATACACTACTTTAGAAAGCGACATAAAATGAGCTCATATACAAATGGTTGGACGCACCTCCAACCATTTTCACGTCTAACCTCGTAAATTAAATGGACGCATCATAAGCATGGTCACTTATATATTTTATCCTCACCGTTGTCTGTATTTGATTCTAAGTGTTTATTGGAAATCGACCAATTCAATATTCCGTAAGGATTCAGGATTTTAATCTAGTGTCCCGGTTGATAAGTCTTGGCTTCTCCAGCGCTTCAGATAACAAAGTCCAATGCCGACGACGTGTCGAGGAGCATCGGGTATTAAAATTTTCTTTTTATCGCCGTTCGTCTCTTGAAACGTTAAGTGTATAATGGATCCGTGCAGTAACGCCTTTCGGACCGTTTTTATAGACTTGTGGATTTAATGCGTTCAGAGGTGAGGAGCCCAGAAGCGGCTGATACAGAAGGAGGAGAGGGGGAGTGCTGCAGATTGAGATATCTTCGGATGGAGAAGAGGGTCGGAAATGAGTGGACAAGACAAAGAGAAACCATAAAATGCTGCAGTGTTGAATCTTTTCTGGATGAAGCAATGATTAAAACACGTTTCTCCTGCTTTCATTTTCGTTTCTTTATTTCACGATACACACACACATATTATATATATTAGATATTTATTATATATTATACATATATAATATATATTATATATTTTATATATTATATATATTATATATATAAAATATATATATAATATATTATATTTATATATATGTATTATATATATATTTTATTAGGGACTCCTTCAGTCTTTGAGAGACTATGGATACCCAGGAAGGGGTGCCAGCCCGTGACATTTTTGTTGCAGGAGGTGCGCAATCTCCAACCATACCGCTCCTGAGTCGACATCGTTAAATACCAGTGGCAAGTGAAGCCTATGTACAGGACGACGGTATATGAAATATATTTACATAAATTATACATATATTAAATATATAATATTAATATATATATATTATATTATATATATATTATACTAGCGGGGGTACCCGGCGTTGCCCGAGTGTGGCGAGGTGGTGTAGTAAGGAACTCTGAGGGAAGGTGTTCTAAAAATAAGTGGTAATAGGGGGGAATACAAAGCAACAGTAGTCAACCCTGGTGGAGAGACATATTAAAATAAAAATAAAAGTGGTAGTAGACAGACAGGCTCGAACCCGTACCGCGAAATGGGGAAAAGAAGGTGAGAAAAAATAACGTCTTAGCTTATGTGTCCATCATCCTGACTTCGGGAAGGGTTGGATTAAGGGTAGTCAATCGAAAGGAGACGATGACTAGCGAAAATGTCGACGAAAAAAAACCGACCGCTCTTTGTTGAAAACTGCCCAGTTGCGGGTGAAGGAATTAATGGTTTCGAGAGACCGAGCTTGGAAACGATACTGATTTTGTCACGTCCTGACGCGTCTGTCGAAAGTCTTTGCGAGACATACAAACACACACACACATAAAAACCCATTTTCGCTTTATTATTATAGATTATTAAAATATTGGTCAAATCCTATTACTTATTTTCTTAGCTATATTTTAGTAAAAAAAAAATTAAAAACTATTCTATGGAAGACAGATAAACCCCATTATTTTATTCTACCATACCTGTTCAAACTGAAAGAAGCTTATCAAAATATTCTCATGTGGATCTATATTAAAAACCTTGTTAAACTTTGTGACCTATTTCCATTCTAGGGAG
Organism: Euprymna scolopes; assembly: GCF_053919585.1. Taxonomy (NCBI): domain Eukaryota; kingdom Metazoa; phylum Mollusca; class Cephalopoda; order Sepiida; family Sepiolidae; genus Euprymna; species Euprymna scolopes. The sequence goes on along the minus strand of NC_136504.1, from coordinate 36,398,436 downwards.
GTCAGGCGCGAACGCAGACCCATAATTTTATTATACCACATTTCTTCAAACTGTATTAAAGTATACTTGCGCGGGAAGATATCTAAATTTTGTGGCATATTTTGTTATGTTTCCTTTTACGAAAACTTGATTGATAATTTTACAATTATATAATTCCTCGCCCTTCCCCTTCTCTCTCTCCCTCTCTCCCTCTCTCTCTCTCTCTCTCTCTCTCTCTCTCTCTCTATATATATATATATATATATATATATATACATATATATATATATAAAGTTAGGGTAAAATTTCATGCAAAATCTAAAACACCACTAAAATTTCTCCTCGCTTTTATCTAAGATACCTAGGATCTATTATAGATGAGATTTACAAAAACTCGAATCTTGCATGGCTTTACATGGAATCTTTTTGAATCTATTGGAACTATTTGTGGCATTAAAGAATATTTCGAAATCAGTGGAAATCTTCTTGAATCATGTGAAACATTTTCAATCATTAGTTATCTTAAATCATTCTCAGAATCTTTTGAGATCTTTCAGGATCATTTGGAATATTTTTTTAACTTTTTCAGAATTTTCTGATTTTACTATAAAAAATGATTTTTTTTTCTGAACTATTGTTTATATGATAGTGGTTTATGATGGATGAGAAACGTTTCTTCTGAAGCGACGATTCCAACATTTTTCTCCATTATCATGCAATTAACAATTTTTCCTAGATACTCGATTTCAATAAAATTACCGGTTTCATCTTTTTACAACCTCTAGAAATGTATTTATAGAGATGTTTTTTCGTTGTTGTTTATTATCGAAGTACAACAACACCCATGTAGTGACGTGCATATATTTTCGAAAACTTTTTCCTCTATACTTATTTATTTATTTTCGGATTATTTTTTTATTTTTGTATTTATTTGCTTCTCCACCAAAGCAAATTAGGCACAAGGCCGTTTTTAATATGGGATAAAAACCAGCTCTTCTAAAAGTAGGCAAAAAAGGGGGCACTCTTGTTACCAAAAATAATAATTGTCCCAGTATAGAGCGTTTCCCCTCCATTGACTGTTACAAATTATCTTAAACGCAGCATCTGCAGAACAGAAATTTTTATTTGCGGATTGTTATTCTCAGCTTCATAGTTGTTTAACGATGTTTCGGTCAACTATCTCTCTGGCCTTCGTCAGGTGGTAAAGCGCGGCTGGGTGGGAATGCTGACTCTCATAACTGTATCCTCAATAATTACTGCCTTCCATAGCTGTTGTCTCACCACGTTTTTGGCCAACTAATTCTCCTGTCTGCTTTGGGTAGGATTAAAACAGCTTTCTCCAAACAACGCTCACCTGGAACTGTAGAGACTTAACACCTTTATCCATTGCGCTACGAGCACCGGATGGCGTACAAGAGTGGATTTTTTGATCTTGTAAATCCAAGTTTTTCGTTATTATATGGTCTTCAATCGTTGAGTCCGTACAGAATTGCATGATATTTGAAATCATTTGAGATGAGTAATATTTTTATTTATTCATATTTTTACGGACTGTCATCCTCATTTTCATAGTTGTTGTTTCACGACGTTTTAGCTAACAAAAAACTTGGATTTATAAGACCCAAATTTCCACATTTGATCGCCATTCGGGGCCAGTGGTGCAGTAGATAGAGGCATTAAGTCTCTACGGTTTTAGATGAGCATGTCTAAATATAGCGGTTTCAATCCTACCCAAAGCAAGCCAGGGGATTAGTTGGCCAAAACGTCGTGAAATAACAGTTACGAAGATGCGGATAACACCCAGCAAATAAATCTAATATACAAAAGGTTATATGTTTGTCTGTCTGTCTCCATATTTTCAAACTATCTCTTCTGAAACTAAAAGTGTCAGAGCGGCACTAGGAACCTCAAATGATTGGATTTTTTTTACGGACCGTTCTTTTATGGGTCTTTCGTCGATTAAAATAATGTGTAAAGGGGTTAAAATTGGATCAAAATTGAAAAAAAATCGTTATACATTTTATTCAATAATCTTACTTTATTTTATTTTTATCAGTTCATATGTAATGTTATGACCCTTTAGGCTGTGATCATAGCGTAGTATCTGTTAACTGTGGCAAGCGGGGTCAAGGGTCAAAACATTATTATTGTTATTGTATTCTTGTTAATTGATTTGAACGACGGATGGTCGCTGGATCAGTTATTATGATTAGAAGAATAAACAATTAAGTTGCCGGAGAAATGATTGACGTGTGAATTGCAAAATGAATGTGAAGATAGAAAATATATGTAAACATTATTTTGGGGTTTTGAATAAACAAATAACTAGTTGTGGATTAGATTGGTATGAGACACGTAATTAGGTGACGTAAGAGAACACGTGATGTAGTTAGTTTTGGAGAGATTCAGAGAGTTGAGGATTGACCACCAGAGCGGACAGACGTCTAGACAGGGGTGGACAGACAGCTAGGAGCGGGCTGCATGAACAGAAAATGTAGACTAACTGCAGATCCTGTGAAAACCATTTGAGACAACTGTAACAAATTTATAATATAAAAATATAAAGAGTTGTTTTAATGGTTTCACAAATAAGAACAGATGTCTCAATTGGATGGTGATCGCTTCATGGTTCGTCACGGAGCAAAGGGAAGATACAGAAGAACTCTTCAAGAAAAAAGGTGTGAAGCATATATTGTTCTTCTTACATATGAACTGTAAAAATATCCCATGTGATAAGTCTGATACAACATGATTCAGTTTACACGTTAATATCATGTCCTCCTGGCTAAACAACATACATACGATTTATACGTTTATTATCTGTCTGTTAAAAGAACAATATCTTACATCCACTAGATAACACATGACACGTTTTAATATATCATCTCCTCCAATATAAACCAATATACAACACATATACGTGTTACGATGGTACACTGGCGACGTCACCAGTTTTGAATGCTACAACTTCAGTTTTGATTCTTGCTAATTATACTCAAATAATTTATTTTTTACTTTTGTAAACACGACGAATCGTAATGTATGCGAAATCTGAACAAATTAAAATATCATATTTAAGCGTATTTTATGATCGATCAAAATAAAAAGCTGTCTATGTCTGTTCATCTGTCTCCATATTTTCAAACTCTACCTACTCCTAAATTTTAGGTCGCAGAACGGCGTTAGTAGCCTCAAATGATCTGGGTTTTTATGGACTGTTCTTTTATAGGGGTTTAGCCGATTAAAATAGTTTTCGAGGGGCCAAAAATATCTCAAAATTGAAAAGAATCGTTTTATACATTTTGCACATTAATCTTAGCTTATTTTTCATTTTTGATTTTTAATCAGTTCACATTCCTGTCCCGTTGGCACAATGGTAACGTCACCAGCCTTAAATGCTACAGTTTTGTTTTCGGTTTTGATTTAAGCTGATGGCACCCAAATACGTTTTTTTTACTTTTGAAATCATGACTCTATAATAATGTATATGAAAGCCGGACTAATTTCAATATAATATTGAAGCGTATTTCACACCTACCGCTAGTAAATAAATATACAAATTACTAATCTTCAAAGATTTCAATAATATACAATCCTTTCTCCACTTTTATAATTTATAGCATATTTTTCTATTTTTATATTAATATATTTTTATTCCTCTGACAAAAAAAATGGGTGGACATGTAAATTAACACTTTACGCTTCGTCCGTTCGTCCGTTCGTCTCTCCGCACTTTTTCAATAACTACTTAAAATTTTGCACAAACATAAAGCATGATATGAGTAAAAAAAGTAACTGAACGGATTTTCTTTGGGGCTAAATATGGGGGGCAAAAGATGAACTTAGTCATTCTTTTATGCCTTATTCACTGTGCACTCACGGGGGAGTATACATGCTTAAATTGTTTATATTTATAATTCACAGTATAATTTTTACTTTTATAATTCACAGTATAATTTTTACTTTTATAATTCACAGTATAATTTTTACTTTTATAATTCACAGTATAATTTTTACTTTTATAATTCATAGTATATTTTTTACTTTTATAATTCACAGCATAATTTTTACTTTTATAATTCACAGTATAACTTTTACTTTTATAATCCACAATATAATTTGTACTTTTATAATTCACATTATAATTTTTAATTTTATAATTCACAGTATAATTTTTACTTTTATAATTCACAGTATAATTTTTACTTTTATAATTCACAGTATAATGTTTACTTTTATAATTCACAGTATAATAGTTACTTTTATAATTCATTGTATATTTTTTACTTTTATAATTCATAGTATATTTTTTACTTTTATAATTCTCAGTATAATTTGTACTTTTATAATTCATTGTATATTTTTTACTTTTATAATTCATTATATATTTGTTACTTTTATAATTCACAACATAATTTTTACTTTTCTGATTCACAGTATAACTTTTACTTTTATAATTCACAGTATAATTTTAACTTTTATAATTTACAGTATAATTTTAACTTTTATAACTCGCAGTAAAATGTTTACTTTTATAATTTACAGTATAATTTTAAAGTTTATAATTCACAGTATAATTTTTATTTTATAATTCACAGTATAATTTTTACTTTTATAATTCATTGTATATGTTTTGCTTTTATAATTCATAGTATATTTTTTACTTTTATTATTCACAGTATAATTTTTACTTTTAGGATTCACAGTATAATTTTTACTTTTATAATTCACCGTATAATTTTACTTTTATAATTCACAGTATAATTTTACTTTAATAATTCATTGTATATTTTTTACTTTTATAATTCATTATATATTTTTTACTTTTATAATTCACAGTATAATTTTTACTATTATAATTCACAGTATAATTTTTACTTTTATAATTCACAGTATAATTTTTACTTTTATAATTCACAGTATAAGTTTTAATTTTATAATTCACAGTATAATGTTTACTTTTATAATTTACAGTATAATTTTTAAGTTTAAAATTCACAGTATAATTTTTAATTTTATAATTCGCAGTATAATTTTACATGTATAATTCACAGTATAGTTTTTACTTTAATAATTCACAGTATAATTTTTACTTTTATAACTCACAGTATAGGTTTTACTTTTATAATTCATATTATAATTTTTACTTTCATAATTAAAAATATAATATTTGATTTTATAATTCACAGTAAATTTTTACTTTTATAAATCATGTATATCGTTTACTTTTATAATTCACAGTATAATTTTACCTGTATAAGTCACAGTATAAGTTTTACTTTTATAATTCACAGTATAATTTTTACTTTTATAATTCACAGTATAATTTTTACTTTCATAATTCACAGTATAATTTTTACTTTTATAATTCATTCTATAATTTTTACTTTTATAATTCACAGTATAATTGTTACTTTTATAATTCATTATATATTTTTTACTTTTATAATTCATTATATTTTTTTACTTTTATAATTCAGAGTATAATTTTTACTTTTATAATTCACAGTATAATTTTTACTTTTATAATTCACAGTATAATTTTTACTTTTATAATTCATAGTATCTTTTTACTTTTATAATTCACAGTATTACTTTTACTTTTATAATTCACAGTATAATTTTACTTTTAGGATTCACAGTATGATTTTTACTTTTATAATTCACAGTATAATTTCTTCTTTTATAATTCACAGTATAATTGTTACTTTTATAATTCACAGTATCATTTTACTTTTATAATTCACGATATAATTTTTACTTTTATAATTCACAGTATAAGTTTTACTTTTATAATCCATTGTATAATTTTACTTTCATAATTCATAGTATATTTTTTACTTTTATAATTCACAGTATAATTTTTACTTTTATAATTAACAGTATAATTTTTGATTTTATAATTCACAGTATAACTTTTACTTTTATAATTCACAGTATTATTTCTACTTTTATAATTCACAGTATAATTTTTACTTTTATAATTCACAGTATAAGTTTTAATTTTATAATTCACCGTATAATGTTTACTTTTATAATTTACAGTATAATTTTAAAGTTTAAAATTCACAGTATTATTTCTACTTTTATAATTCGCAGTATAATTTTACCTGTATAATTCACAGTATAGTTTTTACTTTTATAATTCACAGTATAATTTTTACTTTTATAACTCACAGTATAGGTTTTACTTTTATAATTCATATTATAATTTTTACTTTCATAATTAAAAATATAATATTTGATTTTATAATTCACAGTATAATTTTTACTTTTATAAATCATGTATATCGTTTACTTTTATGATTCACAGTATAATTTTACCTGTATAAGTCACAGTATAAGTTTTACTTTTATAATTCAGAGTATAACTTTACTTTTATAATTCACAGTATAATTTTTACTTTCATAATTCACAGTATAATTTTAACTTTTATAATTCATTCTATAATTTGTACTTTTATAATTCACAGTATAATTTTACTTTTAAAATTCATTATATATTTATTACTTTTATAATTCATTATATATTTTTTACTTTTATAATTCACAGTATAGGTTTTACTTTTATAATTAATTCTATAATTTTTACTTTTATAATTCACAGTATAATTTTTACTTTTATAATTCATAGTATCTTTTTACTTTTATAATTCACAGTATTACTTTTACTTTTATAATTCACAGTATAATTTTTACTTTTAGGATTCACAGTATGATTTTTACTTTTATAATTCACAGCATAGGTTTTACTTTTATAATCCATTGTATAATTTTACTTTCATAATTCATAGTATATTTTTTACTTTTATAATTCACAATATAATTTTTACTTTTATAATTAACAGTATAATTTTTGATTTTATAATTCACAGTATAACTTTTACTTTTTATAATTCACAGTATTATTTCTACTTTTATAATTCACAGTATAATTTTTACTTTTATAATTCACACTATAATTTTTACTTTTATAATTCACAGTATTATTTCTACTTTTATAATTCACAGTATAATTTTTACTTTTATAATTCACAGTATAACTTTTACTTTTATAATTCACAGTATAATATTTACTTTTATAATTCACAGTATAATTTTACTTTCATAATTCATAGTATAATTTTTACTTTTATAATTAACAGTATAATTTTTTATTTTATAATTCACAGTATAACTTTTACTTTAATAATTCACAGTATAATTTGTACTTTTATAATTCACAGTATAATCTTTACTTTCATAATTCATTATATATGTTTTACTTTTAAAATTTACAGTAGTATTTTTACTTTTATGATTAACAGTATAACTTTTACTTTTATAATTCACAGTATAATTTTTACTTTTATAATTCACAGTATAATTTTTATTGTTATATTTCACGGTATAATATTACTTTCATAATTCATAGTATAATTTTTACTTTTATAATTAACAGTATAATTTTTGATTTTATAATTTGCAGTATAATTTTTACTATTATAATTCATGTACACTGTTTACTTTTTTAATTCATAGTATAATTTTACCTGTATAATTAACAGTATAACTTTTACTTTTATAATTCATAGTATAATTTTTACTTTTATAATTCATTGTATATTTTTACTTTTATAATTCATTATATATTTTTTACTTTTATAATTCACAGTATAATTTTTACTTTTAAAATTCACAGTATAATTTTTACATTTATGATTCACAGTATAATTTTTATATTTATAATTCCCAGTATACCTTTTACTTTTATAATTCACAGTATAATTTTTACTTTTATAATTCATAGTATAATTTTTACTTTTATAATTCATAGTATATTTTTTACTTTTATAATTTATAGTTGATGTTTTTACTTATTTTCGTATTTTAAAATCTTTCATTGCATAAAGACATTCATCTCGTTGTCCACGATTTTAATTTTCCTTATTCATTTTTATACGCACTTTTTATTGATATTTATTCGTAAAATGCCTTCTTTCTTTTATTCGTTCTCCACCCCTTTCCTTCTACATTTCATTCTCTATTTTTTATTCAACGATTTCTTTCTTTCACGTTTTCTTTATGCCTTTCTTTTATTGTACACTAGCAACCCGATCGGCGTTGCCCGGTCTTAAAATTCGCATAAATAGTATATTTTAATTAATGAAGAATTCTTGTTTATTACAAAGCGAAATACCATAGGTATAAAACATAATATTAAATCATTTTAAAAAATGAAGTAAAAAAACAAAAACAAAACAAAACAAAAAAAAAACAAAAACGGAAAAGAACTGAGACATTTACATGCCAATATTATTTTTTTCCCCAAACAGTTAACTTCTTATTAGTAAAAAAAGAGACTCAAACTGAAACTGAAATCGAAACCAAAACCTAAAATCAGTGAGTCAAGTACGATAATCATTACGCCAGCTTGCAACGATCTTTAAAATATTTTTCCGGCCAACATATTCTTAACATAATCTGTTATGCATGCGCATTCGTGAAACAGTTCGCAAACAGATAAAAATCCGATGACGTCCAAGTACCAATATTTCAATTTTGACCCTTCAGCAAATATTTTTCGGACAAAAACTGATTAAAATTTTCCCACATGTCTCAATACAATATATACCAAAATTCACATATATCGATAAAAAATTGTTGAGTATATAGGTTGAGAAGTGTTCTCACACACACATTCTAACTTTTATAGATATACTACCAGGCCGCCCAGCGTTACCCGGCGATAAAATACGCATAGCTATTATATTTTAATTAATACAGAAACTGAGGCATGTATATGCGAGTAATATGATTTTCTAAACAGTCCACTTCTTGTAAGTGAAGCAAAAGTACTCGAGCGGAGATCGAAACTAAAACCTAAAGACAGTGAATCATGTAAGATAACCATCACAGCAGCTTGGCACGCATTTACAAAGTGTTTAAAAATCTTAATCTCGATCGCGCATGCATAGTCGTGAAACAGTTGACAAACAGATAAAAATCCGACACCTCCATGTACTAATTTGCTAATTTTTAAATCTTAGCAGCCCATTTTTACCGGGTAAAAACAGATTAAAACTTTTTACATATAATTGAATACCATATATGCCAAATTTCAAGTCTCTAGATCAAAAATTCGTTGTATATATAGGTTGAGAAATGTCCTCAAACACACTTTTCTCACTTTTTTTTTTTTTAGATATATAGAAAGATATTTGTTAATATCTACACCCATCTTAATTTCTGTTACTTTCTTTACTTTCTCTTTCTATTCTCTCTTTCTCTCTCTTTTTATATATGTATTAGCACTTCAGCCCGGCTTTGCTCGTACACCATGTACTGTTTATAACTCGCCCTACGTGTGGATACAATTTATGTAAGATTTCAAATTTTAGACCAAAATTTGTCTGAGTAATTTCATAGAGACCGCAGAGGTATATTTTTTAACTTTGTACCCGAATTTAGATCGCTTAACATTTATTATTTTGGTTCCAAATCAAAATACAAAGTTTTACCCATCTCCAAGTTACCTAAATCTAAAATTGCAAGTGTTTAGACCCAAAATTGGCGGAGAAATTTGGTAGAATCTGCAAAGGTCAACTCTTTCTACTTTCACCTTTTGGCAATCAAATTTTCGACCCCAAACTGATTAAAATGCTTAATGCATGTCGGAATGCTCGTTACGTATACATTTCAAATGTTTAGACCAAAATTGGTTGAGTAGTTTGCTAGACACCGCAATGGTAAACTCTTTTGTACTTTGACCCCTTAGTAGCTCAAATTTTCGACCCAAACCGATTAAAAAGCTTGAATACCCTTTATGTAAAATGCCAAATGGTTAGGCCAGAAATTGGCTGAGTAATTTGGGAGAGACCGCAGAAGTAAAATATTTTTTTTAAAACTTTGACCTAAATTTTGACCCTTTACATTTATTTTTCGGGCTCAAATTAAATTAAAGAGTTTCATCGATGTCCACGTAACCTACATTTAAAATTTCAAGGTTTCGGTGCAAAATTGACGGAGGAGTTTGGTAGAGTTCTCAAAAGTCAGATCGTTGAAATTTGACCCCTTAACAGACGAATTTCTGGCCGAAAACCGATTAAAAAGATTTTACCAAATTTCGATGCACCTTATGTCAAATCTCGAGTCTCTAGACCGAAAATTGACAAAGTTATTTGGTAGAGAAATGTACACACACAGATGGATATACATTTTCATTTATATATATATATATATATATATATATATATATATGTTACTGTGTTTTCTTTTAAAAATATTTTCTTTCTTTTTACACTTCATCTGCCTCTATATATTTTCCTTCTTCTAACACATTTTCGTTCACTCTTTTCTTTCTTTATCCTCCTTTATTTTCCCGTTACACGCTTTTTTATTCTCTACCCCGCTCCCAATTTTTTCTCTCTACCTTCAAACCTTTCCATATTTCCTGTTTTTCTTCTCGCCGAATGCAAACATTTATTTACAATTCTTATTCAAATCCAATTCCGCCATTATTATTATCTCCTGTCACATCTCACAGAATCTCAGCGAACGCCTCCACTTTTATCTTCAGCCACATTTCGATGGACGATCGCCTGTCTTAGCCAGAAAGAGTGAATTAAAGCGCAGAGTAATCCGATTTTGTCACGAAGAAAAACGAATTTCTCGAATGACTCTATTAAGACAAAATACTATTTTCTTTTCTTCATAAAAAAAAATCAATATCTTTAAAACTTTGACAATTTTCATGTCTACAGACATTCTTAATGGATTTCACATGTTTTAGGTTGAAGACAAAGCCCAAAGATATTATAGACATCGTGTCAACTTTGAGGTTGCTTTTTATTATTTACAGAAAAATAACCATTAAAAGTTTTCTTTTACCTTCAGAGAAAAAAGTAACATTATTTCTATCTCTCTCTCTCTCTCTCTCTCTCTCTCTCTATATATATATATATATATATATATATATATATATATATATATATATATATATATAATGGTATTGATTGGTTTCCTAGATGTAAATCCAACGAAACTCGCGTGATTATTAAAGAGTGCTCAATGTAGTACACAGCTGGTATACAGTTTATTTATTATACAAACATTATTATTTCAGTGCAATCCCAGTTAAGGGATAATACTTCATCACACCAAAAAAGAATCGATTCTTATTTGATACAAATATTATATATATATATATATATATATATATATATATATATATATATATATACATTCTCTCTTAGTTCCATTCTCTTGACTTTTATTATTTATATGTAATCACAAGAAACCATATCTTTCCTTTTTATTTTTCTTTTAACTTGAATCATCTGACGATATGGACGGACAATTTTTATCCTGTCTATTAAAAAGATTTGTTATGAATTAAGTTAATGCACTTGAGATTGTAATAATAATAAAACACATATTTGGCTCTACTAACGTATTCAGCACTTTATCCTTATTTTTTACCACACATACCTCAATATATATATATATATATATATATATATATATATATATATATATATATATATAAGAGCATGTATATATAAGAGCAAATAGTTAATAAAACATCTTAAAACACTTTGAAAAAGAGTTAAAAACATATTTAATTTGAAAAGGAAACATTAAATAAGTGGATAGTTCTTAATCCGCGGAGTTTCGAAGAAATACTTTCCTTCTCATCAGAGGGTAGGATTTAGCAAAATGCGGGATCGGATAATAAGCTCCCGCTTTGTTGAGCTTTTTTAATTTCTCCAGATATGTTTGAAAAAGAACACATTCCTCTGTCTGTCAAAAATATCCCTATTCCTACCCAACAAGAATATATCCACAAATTTGTTCTAGCTTTGAACACTTTCTTAAAAAAAATAAGGTGGAAGGCTTATCACCATGACTTAAGCATTAACAATAAACTTATAGCGCCTATTTCTTCTGAAGACCAACCTCACCTAGATTTCTTAACAAATGAACTCCCTATCAACTCTCATAGAGAACAAAAGAAAATCGAAAGAATTTCTGCCAAATTTTACGGATTAAAAACCACTGCCCACCCCAAATACAACCCTTACCTTGAGGAGTTTGAGAATTCCATGTTAAATTTAGTCCAAAAAATTAAATTTAAGAAACAAAAACACCATTATAATCCGGTTATTCGAAAAATAAATAGTTTTGCCGATAAAGTTAAAACGAATAAATACATATTCATCCCTGCTGATGAGACAAAATTTACTATGAACTTAACTATCCTGCATATAAAAGACGTTTGCATAAAGAACTTAATAAATCTTATGAAATAGTCTCTCGTAAGACATAGATTCTATTCTTACAGACTTCTATGAATATTCATAACTTCACGGAAATAATTTCCCCGGGTACCCTTAGATTTACCCTCAAGGATCATAAACCTAATTTTTATGACACCCCTCCATCAGATTGATCTGCCCATCTAACTCTGACTTAGGTGCTGTAAGCAAAAACATCTTAGAATCATCCCTTCAATTAAAGAAAAAGTAAGTTTTCCTCTTTGGCTAAATTCAGATTTCGTAATTAATTGGTTTGTCCCCCTTAAAAATAAACACCTCCTTAACTTCATAACCTTTGACATCCAAAATTATTATCATTCAATTTTAAATAAGGCTCCAATCTTTGCTAAAAGAAATTCTGATTTAACTAATTTAGAAATTAAATTAATACTCCTAACGAGAAAATCTCTTATACAATTTAACAATAAGTTTTGGACTAGAAAAGACACCCCCTAATAATTTTGACATCTTCTGACTCTGCAGAAGTTAGGGATTTAGTGCGACTTTTCTTACTGAAAGAACTTAAATACCACTTTAAACATATCCAAGGGGACCTTGATAGAGACGATGCCCTTTTCACTACAAAAGCCAGGCCAAGAGAGTTACAATAAAACAATTAAAAAATTACATAACTTCTTTATTAACTTTGGCCTCTCTATAATTATCGAACAAAACAAAAAAAACTTCAAATTTTCTAGACGTTACACTTCATCTTAACACTGAAACTCATAGCCTCTATCATAAACTCAACCTTACGCTTTTATACGTCCATAAATCTTCTAACGACCCCAACTAAAATCTATAGTACCATCCGTCTCTAGAAGATTTTCTGCTCTTTCTTCAGTTTTTAAACTTTTATTAAAATGCTATTTTCTTCAATAATGCCTTAAGGAACTCAAGACACAATGAAAAGATTAAATACAACCATTATGCTCCTCCTGTTGGCCGTCTTAACTCTGTATTCACACACAATATGACTCGCAAGAAACCAGTTCAAATAACAAGATCTGCCGCTATCAATAACAAAGAACCAGTTTACATATATAATTCAAACAAATAAGTGCATGTTCATTGACTGATAGGAAGGGCACGGTGGATACGAGAAAGCTGATTGGCTTACTAAAATCTCAATAGAAGGTGCGTATATAAAAACGACAGACAACCACAAAATTCGCGCAAAAGCCTGAAGAGTCCTAGAGTGGATGAAACGCGGAATATTCAGTGTAGCTTAATCGCCATATATATTTTATAACTTACTAACTAACTTTACCTATGTATTGAGCACTTTTGAAGTAAATACTTAAAGTTTACGCATAAATTTATAATTTCGTATAATTATTTTATGTGAGTAAGTGAAGTATATATATATATATATATATATATATATATATATATATATATATATATATATATATATAAGACATCTGACATCTCTCGCTGTATCTCTTTCTCTCTCTCTCTATATATATATATTTCTGTAGAAATATATTTTCTTATGATGCATACCAATCCTAATTTAAGAAGCTGAAGATAATTATAGAGCAACATAGAGAATAAATACAAAAAAACTATATTCCAAAATTCATGATGTTGACCATCTTATAATTTATTACTTCAATTCAGTTGATTTATACAATTCCTGACAGTATTTGTTTCGTATCGCAAAATCAATCACTAAATTATTATATCAATCAGTGAATTTATTATGCCCTTAACTCATCAGAAGAAATAGCAACAATCAATCCGTCAAAAAAAAAAAAAAGTGTGATTTGACATTAAAATCTGAAAATTGGAAGATAATCTGCATATACCTTTAATATGTTTCCATTACGTCATTTAAAAAATATATATACTCGTTTTTAAAGATATACTAGCAGGGATCCCGCCGTTGCCTCGTTGTAAAATACGTATAATATTATATTTTAATTAATGCAGACTTATTTTTTTTATTATAAAAGCATATACATGATATTAAACGTAACGTTAAATTCAGTTAAAAAATGAAGTAAATAAACTGAAAGGAACTGAGGAATGTACATGCAAGTTGTTAAGTTTGCACGTTGAAAAAAGTTTGGTAGAAAGCAACACAAATGACGACTCAACAAAGGTAGATCAAATAAGAAGTGTATTAGGAAAAGGTATATTTACAGGATATTTACATAATGGTGTCAAATAAGAGAGTCTTTGCTGGAGAAACATATCTGCTCTCGGCGGCCTTCGGTGGCTTCTGGTGAACACAGACTCAGACTAACTGAGTCTTCCTATTTATGTGTAATTGCTATCCACATATGCAAATGAATGTGTGCCTCCACAACACAAGTATTACATTTTTCATGGACAGTTCACTTCTTTTAAGTAAAAAAAAAATGCTCGAGCTGAGATCGAAGCCAAAGCCTAAAAACAGTGAGTCACTGTGTAAAAACAAAGTTTAATTCCTTAAACAAAAATGAAATAAAAAAAACAGAAACTGAGACATGTCAGTGTAAGTATTATGTTTTTTTTAACAGTTCACTTCTGAGTAAAAAAAAAAAAACTCGAGCTGAGATCGAAACCAAAACCTGAAGATAGTGAGTCGAGTACGATAACCATTAGATCAGCTTGCCAAGATCTTTAAAAAGTGTTTTCAAAACTGTGAACCAGTTGAATAACAGTTTCAACATATCCGAATACCCTTTATACTAAATTTCAAGTACATAGATAAAAAATTCGTTGAATATATAGGTTGAAAAGTGTCCTCACATATATTCTCAATTTTATATATAGATAAATTGTATAATACTATTTTTTATTATGTTATACTATTATAAAAGATAACGGCAAATAAAAACGGTAAATGTTGATGTATGGACAATTTTTCCGTTTTAATCTCTCGTTTTTAAATAATGATTTAATTTTTCGAATGATGTTGATTATGCAAAAAAAAAAAAAAAAAAAAAACGTGATGCAATTTACAAAAGATACTTTAGTTAAATTGTGTATTAAATCGCAATAGCAACGGTTATGTTTCTGTATATTTTTATATTTTAGGATATTTCTTTTCAAAAATTGACAGATTTCGATGAATAAAAAGATGCTCCATAAAAAATAGAGAACATAAACGCAAAACCAATACTACTATCTTCGTAACACCATTATATAATAATGCCAAAAAAATTGCATTTAAAATAAACGTTTTTTTAAATTATACTTGCTAGACACGGATCGATTCTTCCTTATAATGATTTTCTTTGATAGCAAGATTATTCTATTAACGATGATAATCGTTGCCAAAAGAGAAGTGTGATTCATAAATGTGTTCGTTCAGACTGAAATGAAAACAAAATTGAAATTTAAGCGTGACAGACCAACGAATAGATATTTAAAAACGAAACGAGACAGCCGGAAGATAATATTACTTAAAATTAAACGTGAAGTACCAAATAATACATAGTTCTAACGTTAACATGACAGACGAAAGATTCTCCTATTAAAAACGAAGCGTGTCAGACCAATAACAACATACTTAACATCTTAACGTGATAAAGAAAAGAATTCTATTTCAAATGAAGCATGGCAGACTAACGACGAAATAATAAAAACTTTAACGTGGAAACTGTAAAACAATTGTATTTTAAAACCCGTGACAGAACAACGAATATATATTTAAAGCCTTAACGTTACAAATGTAAGACAACTATATTTAATAAACTGTGACAGACCAACGAATATATATTTAAAAATATACGTAGCAAATACAAGAAAACTGCATTTCAAAAACCGTGACAGACCAACGAATATATTTAAAAATCTTCAACGTAACGGACTGAAAACAGTGACATACCAATCAATCAACCTAAACGTGACAGACAAAAATCTTACTTTAAGATAAACGTAACAAACCATTCGACGGACATAGCATCTCATAGAACTGCTATGACGCCTCTAAATAAAACGTGTTTATTCAACCTGATCATTTAACTACTAGATATTATTTTTACCGGAAGACTGACCGATTGAAGCACATAGATTAGGAAGACGCATCAAAAACTGGACATTGCTTTACATGTATCAGTCATTTTGATGAAAATTCATCGAGCAATTGAAAAATTGTTGGTCTCCTCTGATCTCAGATAACAGAGATTGGGTAAATTATTAAAATCAATTTTAATTTGCTTTTTGTTTTTATGCCTTCTTGTAGAAGAATGGCGTTTCTTTCTGAGCAGTTGATTACTGATAGCATTTTGTGGAAATAGTTAAAAAAATAAATGGTAAATTGTTCAAGAATAATTTGATTTTCTGGTTTTCAAGATAGAATCGTTTTTAGTCGCGTGCAAGCGACTCTATAAGTCGGTCGGTCGGTCCGTAACACTTTTGTGCTTGGCCTTTTTGGTTAAGATCAAAGGTCTGTTGTTAATAGATGCTGTTCTTAGCTTTTTAAGTGTAGTATCTGTTCTTACTACATGCTGTACTTATGTTTGTAACTTTGTGATATAAAGTGGGGGCTCACTTTTCTGTATTAATTTAATGTAAAATGATCACCCACTTTACAACCAGTCAGTCTCAAAGCAATTCAAGTCATTCTCCAGATCATTCAAGTTGTTTTTGAAGGATTACAGCTGTTTTTTAAGCATCCAAGTAATTCTTAAGGTCATTCAATTCATCCTTAAGTTCATTAAAGTCATCGTAAGTCATTTACTTTTTATTTATTTAAGTCATTTCAGCGCATTTTTCAGTCATTTTAGTTCATCTTTAAGAATTTCATGTCAATCCTACATTCACGCATTCATTCATTACACGAGAGAACGCGACTAATGGCTATCGGCCTTGTTTTTTTAAAATTGGAATGAAATATTCTTGATTAAAAAAAAAAACTTGTAAAACAGTTAGACTAAAACAAATACGATAGCACACATCGTTCGTAATACTGCGTTTCTAACCATACGTTAAATGGTTAATTTTCCTATTTGCTTGTCTTTCCGAGCGGACAGACTTACATGAATTTAGCACCCCCAAAAATGGCGAACTGGATTAGGACAAAATAAAAATTGCCCCTATCGAAAAGTATTTATCCTTCACTGACCGACTATAGAAACAAATTAAATACAGTATCAAAATAAAAATTAATTAATATGTTATAAAAGATTTCCAATCATATAAGTTTGGATATATTGCTATCGGTCCTGGATATGACCTTAAAATATATCCGATGGTGAGGGCCCCAGCTTGCAGGCCTTAGGGAGTGTGGAGCCACCCTTTAATTGCCATTGCTCCCAGGTCCACTCTGACCCGGAGTGGTAGCACCTGTTAGGGTCCCAACTATGGGTTAAATAGAATACGACTTAAAAAAACAAATATACTATATTAAAAATCGTTCTTACAAAATCACCAGATTCGGCATTAAATAACCTGAAAAGGGTTGATATGCCGTAAAAAAAAACAACCAACCAACCATATTGCTATCACCCCCCCCACACACACACACACATATATATATATATATACTAGCAGGCCGCCCGGCATTGCCCGGTCGTAAAATATGCTTAAATATTATATTTTAATTAATGCAGATTTCGTATTTATTATTATATTATATTAGACCCAATATATAGTAATGATTAAAAAATATCACTCAAATAAATTGAATACCTTAATTCTCCACAGCAGAAGAGAATTGAGACTTTTCAATTTTTTATTTACACATAGTATAAAATAAAATCGTTGACGCATCCTCCAATCTAGCTCTGTCAGTACGTTTCCTATTGAAGGAGAACTCATTATATTTTGCACGTATGACATCATAGAAAGGTGTTACAATTTTGATATTTCATCATATATGTAATAACATGGAGAGACAGATTCTTTGGACACTTTTCTATAACATATAAAAACAATATACATAGCAAGACTTACCTAAAACAGTGTGTACTTTATCCTATGCTTAAGAAGAAGGTGTTATGGATATTTATGAACACATGTGACTATGATATATCACGCAAAGCAGATAAGGTGGTTTAAAAGCTACGATTGATTGAAAAAGGACGTTTAAATAGTCGGTTTAACTAAAACGCATCAGCATTTATCGATCTATTTATGTAGATATTTTTTCTGCGTTAAAAAACTTAATGCTAATCACGTGCTGATATAATCACGAACATCGGAAGTGACGAAACACTAACGAAATCGTAACGTATTAGGAAGTAAGTCATTTTTCATGGAAACATGCGTTTAAAAAAAGCAAATTATTCAAATAAGAAAACCATAGAAGTCTGACAAAACAGAGTATCTAGATAAAGCATATATCTCAAGGTATTATAATGATGATGCTAATATTCCCAACATTTGGTACCTCATTCGCATTAAATATTTAGCTATCAATTAGTCTATGTGTCCACCCTCCATGTTTCATATGGTGATTGCTATATATATATATATATATATATATATATATATATAATATATATATATATATATATTATGCCAACCTTACAAAATTGCAATGTTCAGTAGTGGGCACAAAAATGCTTCAGTAATTTCAATTAATTTTTAAGTCTTCATGCAAATACTAGCAAAGGAATCCGATGTTGTCCGAGATTAAATGAAGATCATACTTTTATTCTTATCAAAATCGCTGAACACAACCATATTTTATCAAATCCCTTAATTTCCTGCTTTAAGTAGGGACTCCTTCCGCAATGTATCTGGAGGAAACTTCCTGCTTCCACGCAGTCACTTAGTCTACATTACATTGTAGTCTACATTGCACTGTAGAGAATCTACTGTTGACTTCATAAAATTATATGTAAACAATGGCTTCACTTAAAATTAAAAATGCAAACTTCAAATATAATTATCCAAGTGTGCTCTGAAAAGAAACAATCAGTTCGAACTCACCCTGTCATAAAAGTATCTACAGTGGATTTTATAGGCTGGTTCTTTTCTGCTTGTGCGGTGATAGAATTTTTCAACTGCACTTGTGACGTTAGGTTCTATAAGGGTGTAAGCTTTGGTCAAAATCGGACTCATCTTAAATCGGATATTATCGATTTAGAATACTTATCAGACGCATTCCGATACCAAATCTACGTAAGAACACTTCCAGACACATCATGTACCTTCGTGTGAAATTATAAAAAATCGACTCGTTTCGGAGTCCTTAAGGAACAAACTAACACACACAACCACACACAAACAAAGTTCTTTTTATATAATTGTAGTGATAACATACGAGGTCACTGGGTCTCTTTTATATTCTTCAACTACGATGCGACATTTGTTTATATGGCTCTTTCCATGGCATCTCAGGTAGCTAATCAAATAGGCTATTCTATATAAACCACAAAATGCTCGGAATAAAATGTGTGTGGGACGTTTGGCATTGGCTGCATTTAAAAAAGTACTAGAGTCATTACAAAAGTAAAGCCTCCTGAAAAAATTCATGAGCTATGAAGACGGAGGTGATACTATTAAAACGAGCGAATTTATTTTCTACATAGTCATAAGCATTCTTAACGCATTTTTGTCTGGAAGTTAATTACGTGTCTATAGTTCCGACTTCCGAGTTGCTTTCTTAGAGTGTCACACTGTCAATATCTGCAACAAAACGATGAAAGTTTCCGGTCATAAATGCATAAGACAACTCATCATCACAATGCAGTTTGCAATCCCCTTTGATCTATTCGGGTGAAATAAAGAAATAGGGAGCATTACTGTCGGGACGCCCTTCGTACATTTCAAAATGTGGTACTCTCTCTGTTTTGACTGAGATCTGTCGCAGTCATAGATACACTAGTCCGATTCCACCGGAGTCATAATATCTAATTTTTTTTTTTTTACATTTGTATCAAAGATTTTCTGGTTGGTTTTTGTCTATATCATTAAAACGCCTATTTGTCTATGTCTTGGATGATTGGCGTATTGCAATTCTCTATCTTTTGACGGGTGTTTGGGATCATACGAAAACGCCGAATGTACAGTCTTAAAAATCGTTGCAGAAGATTATAGCAAAATATCCAAGGAACAACGCCAGTGCAAGAACGCCGTTTTATTTAACGCCGTTATCAATAGCTGATTGCACTACTGAAATGGAAAGATGACTTTTATATCCTGGTGGGCGCACGATTTTGCCAAAGGTTGACCATAAAACAGATGTATTTTCAGCATCGAAACCGTTTGTAAAAAAAAAAAAAAAAAACTTAATAGAGGGCTATCCGTGTTTCGATGCACTTTTCCTAAAGACAAAATAATTTCCATCATGTCACGACCTGATCTGAAACCACCCCCGCATTGCGAAATAATAGAGGGATATAAATCGAGCAAGCTGGTTACGAAAGAAGTTTAAAAAGAATTCATCCATCGATCTAACAGTTGCAAGTTCTTTTTACTTTATATAACGGCAGCAAGTTGTGTTTAGCTAGTCCTCAACTACACGCATTTGTACGTCGCATACCTGCAATGACCTTGTGCCACCCTCTCCAAGTGAGAACTTCAACAGAAATGTCATCAAGGCAAAAGGACTTTTCGATTTTGTTTCTTTGATTTCTTTACGGATTTTAAAGAATGTACGTTAATTCATAATCATATGGTTGATCGCTTTCAGTCCCATACTGCTATTGACAGAGTGTATAACGGATCCGTGAAATTTTCTGTGCACCGTTGCATCATATTTTCGGTACTGTTGTGGAATAGAGACGTGTCTTTGAACCGGGGTAGAATCATAAATGAGGATTGTATTAAAAAAACTGGTGCCTTATCAAACGATACATACTTTTGATATATTCCCCACAATACTATATATATATATATATATATATATATATATATATATATATATATATATATATAAACAAATGATTAATAAAACATGTTAAAAGACATCTTGAAAAAGAGTTACAAACATATTTAATTTAAAAAAGGAAGCACAAGATAAGTGGATAGTCCTTAATCCGCGGAGTTTCGAAGAAATACTCTCCTTCTCATCAGAGGGCAGGAATTAGCAAAATGCAGGATCGCATTTTACATATAAAAGTATTTAATGAAACTACAAGTAAGTCACAGATCTTACTTGGTTAAAAAAAAGGGTGAGGTAAGGGGAATAGGAGGTAAAAGAAAAATGATAAAAAGACTTCACATGAATGGATAGTCCGGTGAAGGGTAAAAAATCCAAGAATGGTAAAATCCAAAACGGTCGAATTTAAAATTTCTAATCCAATGGGTAAATTCCAAATGGTCCAAAATGATCCAAAAGGCAGAGTTCCTTGGAAAAAATCGCAAATTGAATGAATTCCAAATCATTAAAAGAAAAAGCACTGGAGAGAATATTTAAAACACGTCTGTCAAGGCTGGAGGAATCAAGTAAATTAAGGTTAAAAAAAAAAACGAAAAGCGGTGAAAGTTTAAATTTGAAAAACAAGGTCAAACTGACCCAGAAAAAAGCGCGAAAGTTAGCGTTAATAATTAGGTCAACTTAGATATGCACGTGAAAGTCCCAGAATTAAATTAAGAAAAATGGTCAGAAGAACAAATAAATGGCTAAGTTTATGAAATGGAGCGTCTATTATATTAAAAAAAAATGAAAGTAAATAAATTAAAAAAAATCTATATATACACACATACATATATATACACACATACACATACATATACATACATACAGACACACAAATGCACACATACATGTACATATATACACACACGCATATAAATATATATATACATATATGTATACATGTACAATAACACACACACACATATATATATACATATATATACAAACACACACGCATGCATAAATATATACACATATCCAAAAACATATACAGTTAAAGTTAAACAAAAACATACATACATACTTACATACAAATTAAGGGGAGGGACTGGCCGGTATCTACAAACTCGGAATAAGGCAAATAAATGTGTATGTAAATGCATATAGTAAAATATAAGTAAACAAATACATAGAAGAAAAATGAGTAGGTTGATGTATATATTTAATTAATAGGTATACTTATACCATAAAACGGAGACAGCAGATGGAAAACCGACCAAAGAAATAAAGAAAAACAAATAAAATTAAAAATATAAAAAGCTTAGAAGGTAAGATTATAAAAAAAAAATTATGGGAAAAGATATATATTTGAAGGGTTAAATTAATAGCTATGTAATTTCAAATTTACCATATTTAAACTTGGACATATGTTTGCAATAGGAGATCAGTTCGTTTTTAGAGTTTATTATAATACTACTTTGAGGGGAGGTTATAATAGTTATAGCTTCAGATGTACAGAGGTGACAAGACTTTTATATATACATACATATATATATAGCCAGTAGAGTTTAGTTTCCTAGAAGTACATCCAATGAAACAACATGAATCTACCAAAATAGTGCTCAATGAGTGAACAGAGCAGGTATATTAATTTTAATTTATATATATATATATATATATATATGTATATATATTAATTTTATTTATACAAACATTAATGGCTACATATGTGCATACATGTTTCTGTAATCACCCACGTTGGGGGATTACGTCTTCAGGCCAAGAATTACCGTCGAAAGTGATATTTACACCAAATACATTTTCTCAAGTACCTTATGCCATAAAAACCAAAAGTTAGGTTGGATGGGCGTAAGGGAAATGAAAAAGATTTTTATTATCTTCAAAGACCTCACTCGTCCTCTTACCGTTTTTTATGACTCCCACCCAGGTTGCATTCTAACTTGATAGACGAAATAGGAAAATGTATTTGGTGGAAATATCACTTTCGACGGTAATTCTTGGCCTGAAGACGTAATCCCCCAACGTGGGTGATTACAGAAACATGTATGCACATATGTAGCCATTAATGTTTGTATAAATAAAATTAATATATATACATATATATATATATAAATTAAAAAGCTGAAGTATAAAGTTGCATGAAACTTTATTAAATAATCAGGTCAATGAAGACGAAAATGAGATAAAACAGAAAATAACTTCTTAAGCCATGCCATTTCGAAGAAAATGCTTCTCATTAGAAGAGGAAAAATGGGCATTATCACACTATATTTGTATACAAAGTTAAAAAAGGCTTGAGAACATTTAGAGTAGAAATGAAAAATACAAAAAAAGTAAAAATTAAAGGGGATGGAGATGAAAAACGAGGAATATTGGTATGAATGTGTGTTTGTGTGTATATAAGTGTGTGTTGGGGTGGAGAGGGCTCCAATAAGCCGTGGTGAAGGCAACCTTTTTAGGACTAGCAAATCTCTGATTTAAAAACCATAAAGCGGGAGACCAGTACCCGCATTAAGCTGGTCTGCAATTTAACTTGTTGTTGGCTATCTTGCTCTTGTTTGTTGCTGGATCTCAACATTTTGAACCGAGCTACAAAGTTAAGACTCTGTAACATCATCTGTGTATAGATACTCACTCTCGAATTTGTCTATAAAAATGGTCCTGTGGCGATGGAAAAGTTGTGAAGCGTGGAGGCTTGAAATGCTGGAAGCATGTAATAATTGATCTCAATGACCGTTTTCAGTGTCATGCCTGCTTGAGCGTGTGAATTCACCGGTAGGACTAAAAAAGAAGTTATTTTTGAGCTCATGGACTTTAAGTGTCTGAGGGAGTGGCACTCGTCTGACAAGATGTTGCAATCATTATATATATATATATATATATATATATATGTATATATATATATATGTATATATAGATTTTTATGAGTACATCATCTTATAAAAAATTTGAATAACACCGGGCGTAGTGCCATTTCTAATTGTTGAGGGGTTGTTTCTTTTACTACAGTTTAAACATAGACCATTAAAGAAGTATATTTTTACAAAATACACTTCTAAAATATATTTCTCCTTAGCTCTAATTGTATGTTTAAAACATAAATTAGATTTAAAAAAAGGGTAAATAAGGGGTGGCACAGGATAAAATCTACCCAGACGTCTTTCAACAAATACTTTTCAAGATTAACGTTGGCAACGGGGGAGGAAACATCGTTTTAAAAAAAGACCATAACTTATAAGCATAGATAAAAAAAAATTGTATAAGAACAAAAGAAAAGGAAACAATCTAAACGAATACTCATGAGTTATAAATTGTGAGTATATTCTCTTTGTTTACACAGAGACGATTGGCGTAAAATAATATTGTCTCGAGAATTTTTAAGTGAATTCTTGAGCGTGCTCTGTGTAAAACGGAGAAAGTTTTTAAGCGGTCCCTACTCATTGACAACGTTGAGCTTGAAAAGTATTGGCTGAAAGACGTCTCTATAGATATATAGTCGACAGATTCGGACCCGGCGATAGAAACCATCCCTGACTTCATTAGCAAGGACCTAATCCATTCGGCTACGGTTAACCGCAAGAAATGCTGTTGAATTTGGACATTTTTAAATTGTTTTAAACATGTGTCTGAGTGATCTAATCATTATATGATGATCTGCACATAAGAACTAAATTGACCGACTTCAATTCAACTGAAAGTGCTCAACGATAAGAAACGAGTTTCTTTAGGGAGCTGATAACTCAGTATATATATATATATATATATATATGTGTGTGTGTGTGAGTGTGTGTGAGTGTGTGTGTGTGTATGTATGTATGTATGTACTGTTCATAACTGCCCTACGTGTGAATACACTTTATGTAAGATTTCAAATGTTTAGATCAAACGTTATCTGAGTAATTTCGAAGGGACCGCAGAGGTCATTTTTTTAAAACTTTGACCTCAATTTTGATCCCTTAACATTTATAATTTCGGTTTCAAATCAAAATAAAAAGTTTGGCTTATGTCCAAGTTGCCTACATCTATAATTTCAAGTCTTTAGACCCGAAATTCGCGGAGGAACCTGGTAGAATTTACATAAATCAACTCTTTCAACTTTGACCTTTTAGCAACCAAACTTTCGCTCCAAAACTGATTAAAATGCTTACCACATGTCTGAATACCCGTTATGTATAAGTTTCAAATGTTTAAACCTAAAATTGGCTGAGTAGTTTGCTAGGTAAAATCTTTAAAACCTTGACCCCTTGGCAGCTCAAATTTTCGACCTAAACCGATTAAAAAGCTTGCCGTATATTTGATTACCCTTTATGTAAAATTTCAAATGTTTAGACCAGAAATTGGCCGAGTAATTTTGTAGAGACTGCAGAAGTAACATTTTTGTTAAACTTTGCCCACAATTTTGACCCTTTAACATTTATTTTCTTGGCTCAAATCAAGTTAAAATTTTCATCCGTGTCCAAGTAACCTACAATTAAAATTTCAAGTGCTTAGTCCCAAAATTGACGGAGGAGTTTGGTAGAGGTTTCAAAGGGCAAATCGTTGAACTTTAACCCTTTAACAGACAAATTTCTGGCTGAAAACCGATTATAAAGATTTTCCCAAACCTCAATACTTCTTATGTCAAATCTCGAGTTTCTAGACCGAAAATTAGCAGAGTTATTTGTAATTGCACCCCCCCCACACACAAACATTTTCACTTTTATAGATATACTAGCATGGGTTGCCCGGCGTTGCCCGGCGTTGCCCGGGTGGTTGGAAGTGTATGCTGAGCAAAAAAAAAAAAAAAACCCAAAAAACAAACAGAAAAAAGGTCATTTTTTAAAACTTTGACCCCTATTATGACCCCTTAACATTTATTGTTTTGTTTATATCTAAAATTTCAAGTGTTTCGACCCAAAATTGTCGGAGGAGTTTGGTAGAGTTCTTAGACGTCAAATAGTTGAACTTTAACCCCTTAACAGTCAAATTTCTGGTCGAAAACCGATCACATAGATTTTCCCAGATCTCAGTATCATGTATATCAAATTTCGAGTCTGTAGACTAAAAATTGAGAGAGTTATTGCGTAGTGAAATGTACACAGACAGACACACAGACACATATACACGTTCACTTTTATATATATATATATATATATATATATATATATATATATATATATTTAGTAGAAATGGTAATTAATAAAAACTGAAGAAAGTGCTCAATACTGCTGTAGAGCAAATATGCGTTTTATTTTTATTACCGTATCTTTCTGTTAAGTTACATTATTGTTTCAGCTACCCGGCCGTTTTTTTTTTTTTGGCCGTCAGTAGCTTTCTCAGACTTTTACAGAAAGTTTCTGTAAAAGTCTGAGGAAGCTATGGACGCCCCCCCCCCAAAAAACGGCCCGGGTAGCTGAAACAATAATGTAACTTAACAGAAAGATACGGTAATAAAAATAAAACATATATATATATATATATATATATATATATATATATATATATATATAGAGAGAGAGAGAGAGAGAGAGAGAGAGAAATAGAGAGAAGGAGAAAGAGAGACAGACAGATAGATAGATAAATGTGTGTGTGTGTGTGTGTGTGTGAGCATGCGAGTTATATCAGTAGCTCATAAAATCGATTGCAGAGCATAATGAACTCTTAGCAAAAAAATACATAATGTTCTCTCTAATTCTTCAGTGTAGCTAGACATGGGTTGTGTTTTAAACTGAGATTTGTAATCCCAAAATTTTGTTAGTAATAGAAACCTCTTATAATCGCTTATATTTTGTCTTACATTTGTATTACGGATTAGCTCAATTATTCTATTCTAATTCTAAGAGTAATGCTTTATGCTAATACGCGTTGTATATAAATATAATTGAAGTTCATCAAATAATTATCTGATAATCCTCGATAGTTTATGAAAAATGCCTCTTCTGCAATTCTTATGCATTCAGTGTTTCCTAATTTACCGATTTCGATAATTTCGAAGGGAACTTAGACAATAAATATTTCAAGAACATATGTGAAGTTTTGTTCGATTCCAACAGTACAGAATTCTTTTGTGACCAAAATTGAGATTCGGCAAAAGCAATTTCCGAATCTGGAAAAGAAAACGGTTTTCACTTCAAGATTCGATTGGAGTTAAGGGCCAACGCGAGAATTCAAAGGATAAGCACGGCGTGTGAAACAAACATATATTGTTTCATAAACATTTTCTATCAGAGACACAAAAGTACGCAGATATGCAGCAACACACGCGAACGTGCGTACAAGAAAATCAGAGCGAATATTCTTAATTGTACGTTCGAGTTTTACGCTTAACAATTAAAGTACTACTCTCAACGCATGCGCGATAGGACAACATGATGCTATTGAAAACCCCAGAGTAGCAGATCTACAGAAACACTTTTTTCAAACATTGTTGTAAAAAATTAAAGAACATGCTGTTTCAAACTCTTGCGAAAAATAAAATAAAACAAATAAAAAAATAAACGAATATCTATAACGGAAATAGAAAAGTACTCCAAGTACGCGTATGTTAATCCATAAGGTCACCTATTAATTCGACACATTCACAAAAGGGGTGCGAGACTCGCGTTACAAAAAAAAAAAAAATACAAAAGAAAACACAAATAAACAAAAGAAGGAGTAAAACTTACCGAAACTTTGTTTCTGAGAAGTCTAATGGAAACGTTAACCCATGGGAGGGAACCTGATTGGTTAACTAGGTAGAATAAACACTATATATATATATATATATATATATATATATATATATATATATATATATATATATATATATATATATAGTATAACTCCTAAAATTTGAACATCCGCTTTGTTCGAATTAGAGGATGCTGTTCAAGTTTCGTGATAAAAAAATGTGCTGCAGTTAACTTTAGTTTTCTAAGAACTAAGAAATAGTAAATAAAATTCATTGCTATATGATACTTCAAGTATATATTGAGTTTACGATATATTGCAAGTAAGAATTGTTAAATATTATTACCAGGAACAAAAACATTGAAAATAAATAAAATCTACTCTTACTTGTTAGGTATTTATTACCTAAGTTATCATCTACAGAAATCATACATTTATGTAAAATACAGTTCTTTCCATTATTTTTAATGAGTCTCATTGCAGTTTCTATTTTGAGCTCTTGGGCGGTGCCATTGTATTCCGTAAGCGTTCACGAAAATCTACAATTTCTTGGTTCTGTAGCTTCTTTATGATTATATCTCTTCGGAGTGACATTGCTTGAAAAACATAGTTGTCACTAAAGTAAGGACTTTTTTCTAGAAATTTTATAACCGTCTCCATTGACTTTTCTGTATCATCCTATGATATTGCTTCATCAGAATGTTCTTGGTTATTTACATTAAGTAAAGAGAATGGGAGCTGTCACTATTTTCATCACCATTACTGCCTTCAGGATATTGATCAGTAGTTTCCTCATCTTGTTGCACCCACATTTCAACATCATTTGCATTAAGTGATTTAAGAACAGCGTGGTTGGTCGGTAACCGTTTGGTTTCAATAATTTTTTCTAGACCAAATGTAATCTCTGATTTTAGAGTTGCAAGCCATTGTAATGGGTTGTTTTACACTATTTTAAATATATGAAAAAAAAATTACAGTTAGTGTAAATTAATTATCAATAGCTAATCAAAGCTTTGAGTATCAAAACCAAAGCAAAATATAATGAAAGTAAAAATAAAATAGATAAACCCCATAATTTATTATACCATACCTGTTCACACTGAAACACTTATCACAATATTCTGTTGATCTATATTAAAAAACCTTGTTAAACTTTGTGATATATTTCCATTCTATAGAGGTCAGGTGCGAACGAATACCCCATAATTTTATAATACCATATTTCTTCAAACAGAAACATAATTATCAAAGTATACTTACGCAGATAGATATGAAAAGTCTTTATTAAGGTTTGTGCCTATTTCCATTCTATGGATGACCAGGCGCGAACTCAGAGCCCAGAACTTTATAATACCATCCATATTTAAGTTAAAACATACTTATCAATGTATTATTATGTACATCTATATCAAAACACTTGTATACGTTTTTTTTTTAATTTTAAAATTTTTTATTTCCATACTTCGTGGACCAGGCGCGTATGCAGACCCCACTATTTTAATAAATCATCATTATGCCAGATCAAACATACCCATTCCTGTGTCTCGATACATCTTCTATCATTATATGTGATCAGTTTTCTATCATAGTCAACAATATAGTAGCCTATTCGTGACCACACAGATACACACACACACACACACACACTCACACACATTCAGGGTTATATATATATATATATATATATATATATATATATATATATATATATATATATATATATATATATATATACCATGAGCATGAATAAAAACTGCTAACCGGAATATACTTGAAAAATTTATTATTCAACAGAATACTTCCACTACTAAAAAGGCGGTGAAATATCCTTATTCCGCGGGATATCAAAGACGTAAGATTCTTTTCTTCAAAGGAAAGAAAATAGTTAGCAAATTATATATATATATAGCGGAGTTAAATTTGCATGTTTTTGGATTTTCTGAAACTGACTTTTAATGTTGGTGGTCATTAAATGTAAAATAATATTTGTATAAAATACAGTATTTCATCTGGTTTGGATAACATATACACATTAATACGTATATTAGACGGAAGCTTATATTTGCATTTGCCTAGTAAATTTCCTCCATTAATTACACACACACACATATACACACACACATACACACACATATATATTAAAATAAGGGAGTAGTCCCCAACAATGTGTATTTTTTAACATTATTTTATTATTCCCTGTCTTGGTTTCTCATTGAGAATTATGTTTAGATCATTGTAATAATGTTTTTAAATCATTGAAATCGTTTTTAACGCATTTCAGACGTTCTGTGAAGCGTCCTCGTCAGGAATTATTTTCAAATGTGTTGGAGATGTAAAAATAGCATTTTCGTAGTTCATTTGAAGTATTTCCAAGGGGCGGAAGCGTGTAAGTGTCTACTATTCATTGGAATGTTAAATTTTTATTACTCTTTTATTGGGCTGTGGTCACTCCTGTGTTCTGTTTCTCTCTCACTCTCTCTTTCTGCTTGTGTTTTTTTTCTTTTCCTTTAGGGTAGTGTGTGTGTGTGTGTTTGTGTGTGTGTTTTCTTTTATTGGTTTGAGAATGTGTGTACTGTTTTATAGTATTATGAGGTGATTTGCTTCCCTAGGAAGGTGACTGTGATCCAAGGTCGTTACTAATGTGTATGTGTGAGGTGGGGGAGGGGGGAGAACCAGCTCTTCTGAAATAGGGGTAGGGGTGCTTTCATTCTATTTTGATATCTATTTTTTGGATTCTTGGATTTTAGTATTTTTCGTTTCAGTCTTTTCGGGTATTCTTTATATTAGGTTTGTTTAGATAGAGGGGTGTATTTAAAAATATGTACAGGGGATTTTTTTAATGTTTCTATTTATTTGTCTCCCCATGTGGGTATGACCAGACCCAGGATCGGTTCCTAGTGTGGGGAAGATCTTGTTCCCCAGAGGGGAGGGACCAATTGGAGGGGTATAGGTATGTGAGGGGGATGATAGAAGGGATGGTAGTTGTCTCAGTCATGAGGGATTTCTCCTCCACATCTTGGAAAAGATACCTAGACGACTGCTTTATCCTCTGGTGAACCAGATGGGGGGATATCAAAGAACTCCACACTTTGCTACAAAATCTACACCCCAAAATAAACTTCACACTAGAACAAAGCCCCACAGAACTACCTTTCCTAGACATCCTAGTAACAATCAAAAACAACAACATAATCACAGACATCTACCACAAACCCACAGACACTCAACAATACCTCCACTTCAAAAGCCACCATCCTAAAAACTGTCTAGAATCAATACCCCACTCCCTAGCACGTAGAGTCTGCACCATAGTAACAGACAGACACCTCCGTTCGACTAGACTGAATGAACTACAAATAACACTGCGGAAAAGAGGATATCCCCTACCACTAATACAGAAAGGTATTGAACTAGCTGAAAAAATTCCAATAGACCAACTAAGAATCCCACGCGCAGCTACCATTACAAGGATTCCATTGTGTCTTGAGTACGGAGGCATCGACAAGTAACAACATGATTAAAAATGAATCGAACATGATTACTTTTTCTATTGCAAATACAATGTGATATAAGGGACGATGCCATTTGTTTTGTTTTTTCTAGATAAGTAATATATGGGAGAATTTCATTGTTTTTTTTTCTCCACTGTAAATTGCCATTTGATTTGTAAGATTAGTTTTTATTATAATCGCGAATGCCAACTTAATTAAAATTACGTTGTAAGTCAATATTCGTTATGGTAACACCTTACAATTTTTTTTACATGGGAGCCACCACTTATCAAGTCCCGAAAGCCAGATGAGGATAACAGTTAATTGTATGGTCATCACTGAGACAACAGTGTATCAACAGTGTAATAATAGTGGTGGAAATGGGAGGGATAGAAATGGATTATTTAGGGGGAAGCTAAAAGAACTTGTTTACATTGGACTTGAAGACGACCAAATTGTAGTCATCTGGAAAGCAGGCCAGCGGAACATAGTTCCAGAGACGGACAGTTTAAAAAAAAGTATTTTTTTTGTTTAATGGAATTTTCAGTTAGATTTAGGCGCAGATAGAGAGTGGAGGTAACTGTTAATTGTCGTAGGTAGACAGTTGTCTTTTTTTGTGAAAGTTTTGTATTGAATGTCCTTACCGCAGATTAACGTAACTACCATTTGGTTTTGCATACCTGGAATTATTCACTACTAATTGTACTGACCTTGCCTTGATTATGGGGGGGGGCAACGTTTAAAATAATTTCCACATGTTCTATTGCAACACATTTTTTTTGTTACGTTGAATCTCTAGCTTCAAAAAATAGCATAAATAACGTTAACACTTGCTAAATCAATCATTGTTATTTCCCCATATCTGGCATTTTCCTGTTGGGATGTTTACTTAAAATTTCCTTCATATAAATAAGCTACGTATTAAAAAGATAAATTGAAACTAATTATGTTAATTCATTGGAACACATATTTTACAATGATAACTCGTGCACATTGGCTAGTCAGAATCAACGTTTGATTTGCCAGCCTAAATGCCTAGATATTTTATAAGTACGAGATAATTTTTTATATTAGATGTTTCAGATAAAATTCAAAAGTAACTATGTTTTGGACATGCCATAGTTACAAGTAATACTTTATTCGCTTATTGTTTCCGTAAACTCATAACTGAACTGAAAAAGAATCGTATTTTGCAAGTTTTGTATCTATGTTACGCATTCAATCACTGACATGTTCTATTACAAACATCGTATTATTTCGGTTCTTCGGACAACTGTTCGCATGTTAAGTGTTATTTTCATAACGTTTCGATCGATGTAATCCACGACCATCTTCATGTGTATCTTGTCAAACGCGGGAATCATTCTGTCGAACTCGAGTTCAACAGGAATATTACAGAGTTCGACAGAAAGACTATCGATCTATAAAAATTCATAACCATAATACCTTTCATAATTTCTGATTTTTTTTAGATGAAAGTTAGTTATACGTATTATTTGGGTTCATCAAACTGCTGTTCACATCTTGAGTGTGATTTTCACAACGTTTCGGTCGATGTAACCCCCGACCATCTTCAGGTGTATCTTATCGAACTCGGGAAAGTTTCCGTCGAACTCAAGAATTTGGACGGAATTTCGAGCAAAGCATTTTATTTACTTCACAGGGAGAAGCGTGCTCTTGTCTCGTCAGCCAAGACTGGATAGAGGTTCTAAGTAATTCGCAATTGTATGTTTAGGTCGCCCACACCTTTAACCTACAGGAGAATATCATGTTTTACAAGTATTTTTCCAAGTACTCTAACCATTGCTCCACGGGGTTTGCGGACAAAATACACCCAAAGAAGGTCGGGGGTTGCATCGATCGAAACGTTGTGAAAATCACACTGAAGATGAGAACAGTAGTCCGATGAATCCAAATATTACGAATACGTTTTCATCATATTCTGCAAAACGTTCTAACTCCTTTATAGTTGAAGGATATATTGAACTGAACATACACTTAAATTCTCGATCAAACTTTCTCAGTGTATTAGAATCGTGAACACTCGAGTAGCAAGTTAAGATATTGATTTTAAACTACATGTATTGTGCTGCATGCACGAATCCGCGCCTAAATTGTATTTAAAACTCAGACAAGTTTGAAATTATTTAATTCTAAACTATCTGTTCTACTTCGAATTTTTTGTTCTATTAAATTGAATTTCTACTACATCATCATTATTCGATGCAGTAAGAATATGATTACATGTCAAAATAAGTAAGAATATAAATATTCAAGTCCAATACTTCTGTTGCAAAGCCGTCTATACAACAAGTGTATGTATTTACGTATACATGCGCATACATATTTATAAATGTCTTTGCTATCTTCTAGTGGGTATAATGTACATATATATTCAGTTAATATCATTTTAATGTTCATTTCCATTAAGTTGCCGGCTGTGGGAGAATGGTTGCACAAATAAAGACCGTCTATTTACTACGTGGTAATATATCCTGGGACACATACCTCCTTCCTCTAGGTTGGTCTGCCTGAAGATTGTTTCCGGAAGAAAACACTAAATAGAAGTTATATTTACACAACGCCGAGTCAAGCACAAAATCGAGTACACTCAACATCAAATACACTCTTCATCGTCTTACCATCAACGCTTACCTTGTGAATTCGGAGTATAGGAAATTCCCATATGCACACACAAAAAAAAAAATCATTGAAAAAACAAAAATACTCTTACTGAGGGTGAGGATAACAAGTAAACGTTGGATACAATGATGGTTATAATTATGACGAACTTCCAGAATGTTGATCATTGGTCAAACTTGTTATCCATTGAGCCACAAGTCCTGTCCGTACGCCGAAAGATGTTACCGCGATTGTATACAGACAATGCTAAATTCCGTTAACATGGGCAGGTAACTTTTTCGACTCAAACGAAACGGACCCCAAACCCTTATTTTGGGAGTTTGTTGTGACTCCACGTTGTTCCTTACAAACCACATATATATATATATATATATATATATATATATATATATATATATATATATATATATATACCATTCTTGGATTTTTTACCTTTCACCATTCATTTGAAATCTTTTTATCATTTTTTCTTTTACCTCCTATTCCCCTTAACTCACTCTTTTTTTTAACCAAGTAAGATCTGTGACTTACTTGTGGTTTCATTAAAAACTTTTACATGCAAAATCCGATCCCACATTTTGCTAATTCCTGCCCTCTGATGAGAAGGAGAGTATTTCTTCGAAAGTCCGCGGATTAAAGACTATCCACTTATCTTGTGCTTCCTTTTTTAAAATTAAATATGTTTTTAACTCTTTTTCAAGATGTTTTTTAACATTTTTTATTAATCATTTGTTCATTCATATATATATATATATATATATATATATATATATATATATATATATATATATATATATATATATATATATATATATATAAGCACAATCTAGGGACTCACGCCGAAAGGGGAAAAAGAATTTTTCAATTCGGTGCATCCGTTCGAAAGTTTTATTGGTATATAGACACACACATAAATAAATAAATAAATTAATAAACATTTAAAATTTTATTAATAGTATAGATAACTGTATTCGTAGGTCGTTATTTCCCATCGGAGTAGGAAGACCTTGCAATATTTATATTCTGTTAAAGTCACACTTTTCCTAATTTTCCTATCTGATTCTAAACTAAAAATGTACGTTTCTCAAAATCTATCTCTTTACGTCATTGATACACGTAACATTAAGATCACCTGATGCCGTTACTAAACTCATCTCCATTGTTTATGTTCTAACATTTTTGTTTAGTTTAACATTCCTACGTTAACATTCCTGATCTATTTCTACCATAATGTTTTTGTCTTACAAACGCCTTTTTTGTCTTAATACACACTTCCTAGATATAAAAAAAAAACATCATAATAATTATCGTTTTGGTTAATTGGAATCCCCTTACAGTGCTCTATATAACACCCTCCGGGCAATATTCGCTTTAATATATCTAATCTAATTTATAAAACTTATTATGTCTGTCTGTCTGTGTCTATATTTTAAAACTATACCTCTACCGAAACGAAAATTGCAAAAACGGCGTTATTGGCCATAAATGATTGGATTTTTTATGGACCGTTCTTTTATGGATCTTTAGTCGGTCAAAATTGCTTTTAAGGCGGGAAAATGTGTCAAAATTGGGGGGAAAAATCGTTATACATTTTGTACATTCATCTTAGTTTCGTTTTAATCAGTTCATATACGTGTCACGTTGTTACAGTGGTGACGTCACTAACTTATAATGCTACAGTTTTGCATTCGGTTTCGATTCTAGCTGATGGCAATGAAATACTTTTTTTTTACTTTTCAAATCACGACTCAATAATAATATATACGAAATCTGAACAAATTAAAATATCATATTTAAGCGTATTTTACGACCATTCAAAGCCCCCCCCGTCAATAATAATAAATAAACAAGTCTGATAATCATTACACTTATAGTCTGTCATTATTTAAACGCCGAATGATTTAACACTCGTAGATTTAGAATGTGCTTAAAATTAAGCGTAACTACACGTCCTTAGAACATATTATCAAGATGGACAGGAGACTCTTCTTCTGCTATAATAGAATTAGAGGTAATATTACGTTTCTTTTCACTGACAAATAGATTTAATTGACCTTTCATATTATTATAAATGACATTGAATTGTACCTTACTATTATCGCATTCACATTAACCATGTCGGCTCCTTCATCTTAGACAAGTTCAAATTCTACTTAAACGTCTTTCGACATGTCTCAAACTATTCTAAGTCTTCGATAATTGAAGGATGCCTTGAATGAAACACGCACTTAAGTTCTCAACCAAACATTTCTAATGGTGTAAATTCAGGAAGGCTCAAATAGTAAGTTAATATGTATATATATATATATATATATATATATATATATATATATATATATATATATATATATTCCGATGTCTTCGTCCAGTCTCGAAAGAGGCAGCTGCGCGTGTAATTGTTAGGCAAGGGTTGCGCAATTACCAACCACACCTCTCCTGAATCGACACTATTTTAGACCAGTGGCAATGAAAAGTGCAGGACGACTTGAAACAATGCTGAGATAAGCGGAGAGCACATACAGCACCTGGAAATCCCAAATGGTCACCTATTTAGTTCTGACCACGTTCAACGTTGCTTAACTTCGGTTATATATATATATATATATATATATATATATATATATATATATATATATACAGGGTGGCCGAAAAGTCCCAGGACACTATACATGTCCCAGGACACTATACACAGTATTTTTTAATGAAACACACAGAAAACATATATATTCAACAAAAAAAAGAACTTTATTAGAAACAAAGCAGAAAACAACATTAGAATATTAAAATCAATCATATTTAACAGCATTAAAATATTAAAAATAGAGTGTCCTGGGACTTTTCGGCCACCCTGTATATATATTTATTGGTATGCTTGTGATGTATTAAAATACGATATCACAGAAGGTGCAAATTATAGCGCGTCCCGTCTCCACTAGTAATATAGATATCACCCCCCCCACTCGGCTACATATTAATTGTCATTAAATGAGGTAAACTGCCTAAACATAGAAATCTCTACTATTATATAAAAGGAACGTTGTGTTTATATATATGAGTACGTTCCGTATGAAGTCAAAAACGGCTGGGCCGATTCTTATGAAATTTCACACGTAAGTACATTATGTATCTGGCAGTGTTTTAAATAGCTTTTCTTTCAGAATGTCTGCGATAAGTATCGATAACCCCTAATAAAATTAATCCAATAAAAGAAGAAACGGGCGATTTTAACCATAGTTTACACATTACACAGCCTAACATCACAAGTATATTTGAGAAGTTTTATTGCAAGAGAATAGGAAAGGCCGGACATTACAAAATCAACTGTAGTGTCTTTGATATGACAGGGACGCGTTAGAAATATTCCTGTTTAAAGCACAATTAAAGTACCTAAAGCAGACAATAAATCGATTTGATTGTAAAAAAATGAGCGACTTTAACGATATCGATGGCAATATATATATATATATATATATATATATATATATATATATATATATAGAGAGAGAGAGAGAGAGAGAGAGAGAGTCATCCACATACAATACACACATATATATAGTCAGCCACATACAGTAATGTTTCGCTGTTTCACAGCTCTCAGTGCGGCTAGACAAGCAACTACCTCGCCAGAATCGAAACCCGATCGCCCAAACGATAGTCGGAGCTTCCAACCGTTGCACTATACGGCTGCTGCTATGCAGGCAGTGAATTAACAATGTCTTGACATTGATATATACATATATATATATATTTGTATATTTAGGCAGCAAGTCATTATTCAAGCGCGTCTGATTGAACATGAAAGCATGATTCATTTTCCGATTTTTTTTATATCTTTTCAATACGCCAAGTTGTCTTTGTATTTTAGCTGGCATCTTTTATATTATGACACCCAAAAGGGTTTCTTCGCCTGTATTTTTCTCAATTGTTTTTTATCGATACATTTGATCGTCCTCAGGAGCGATTGTGTTAGTTGTCGTTTTCTTTTTTTTTTTTTTTTGAGGCTTGATGTATATATAATTTTTTTTATTGGTCATAAAGATGGGTACAGGATGGGTGGCGCGAATTATTTTTATTATAAATTTCGATTTATTTTATTTTATATTTTATTTATTTAGTTTCTTGTTAGTTATTAAATACATTTAGTATATTAGCTCCGGTATTAAACGAAATCCGGTTAAAAAGGGTCCGTATTTTTTTTATGTGTATTCGCTTCTAATAAGTTTGAACGTTGTGTGCAATTGTTAAGGTATCGAATTTTAGTACTGTTAGTTAAGACGTCTAATGTCGGACAACTATAGTTTTTTTCCTGTGATGATAGGTGTTGTTTTATCGCGCTATTGTCAGATTAATGATAATTTACACGTCGGGAGAGTGTTGTTGTGGTGTGGCTTATGTATGCGTTGTGTGAGTGTTTAGAGTAAGTTCGGAGCCATTCTTCGAAGAGGAAAAAAAATAATACACTATACTAGTTTGGTTTAGTAGTGTTAGTAATATTAAATATTATTAGTAATATTAATTATAATAAAAACAATAACAGCTTAAATAAAAAAGATCGCTCGGCGAATTGAAAAGATATCCAAAAATTGGAAAAAAAGAATAACTCTGTCGTGTTCAATCAGACGTACCTATATATATATATATATATACATATATATATATATATATATATATATATATATGAAAACATACATACATACACACACACATATATATATAACAGACATATACATAACCTTATATATACACACACATATATATATATACATATATATAAATCTACAGACACATACACATACATATACACACATATATATACACATCTATATATGCACATACATATCACCATCTATATACGCACATATGTATCTACATATATATACATGCACATATATATATATATATATGTACACCTAAATACACACATGTATACACATATTTTATACATATATATATATACACATATCTATAAACACATATACATGCACACATATATATACATATATATTTATACATATATATACATACACGCACATATATATACATATATATATACACACATATATATATATATATATATACACACACGTATATGATGATTGCAGTGTCTTGTCAGACGAATGCGACTCCCTAAGTAACCGAACATCCATGTGCCGTAAGATGATTTTTCAATCCTGCTAACTACTTGCATATTTTCAGACATTTATATAAACACATATTTTGAGACCTATATATATACACATATATATGCACATATATATATACACACACATATATATATACATACCTATATATATATACAAATACATATATATACACAAAATACAGACATATATATATATAGATATATATATACACATACAAATATACATATATACACGCATATATATACACATGTATATATATACATATATTTACATATATATATATAAATATATATATACACGCACATATATAAACATATATATACATACACACACAAACACACACACCCACTCCATATATATATTTGAAAGTGAACGTATCTGTGTGTTGTGTGTGTGTGTGTGTGTGCATTTCCCTACACAATAACTCTGTCAATTTTAAGTCTACAAACTCGAAATTTGATATATATACAGTAATGAGATATGGGAAAATCTTTGTAACACATCTTCGGCCAGAAATTTGGCTGTTAAGGGGTCAAAGTTCAAAGATTTGTACCTTTGAGAACTCTACCAAACTCTTCCGCAAATTTTAGGTCTAAAACTTGAAATTTTACATATAGGTTCCTTGGACATGGATCCAACTTCATAACTTAATTTGAGCCCCAAAAACTAAATTTTAAGGGGTCGTAATAGAGGTCAAATTTAAAAAAAAATACCGTTTTTTTCTTTGCTCAACATACACCTCCAATCACCCGGGCAACGCCGGGCTGAAATGCTAGTATATATATATATATATATATATATTTGTATAAATATATATATATATGTACGTATGCATGTATGTATGTATGTATGTCTCTCTATTATATCTTCTGTGTATTTGGGATTGTTTTACTCTTTTATTCATGTTGAATTCACCTATTCGTAACAACAATCATCGTCGTCGTCCTGAACGTTGTGGATTTGTGTCGCGTTTTCATTTTAAAAACCGTACAACCGGCGAAGCGAACGTCTCTCTATTCTATGTTCTGTGCATTTGGGATTGTTTTATTCTTTTATTCATGTTGGATTCACCTATTCATGACAACCATCATCATCGTCATGATAAATGCTCGTTCATATATATTCGACATGTACGTGTATGTGTAGGTGTGTGTGCATATGTATGTACATGCGTGTATTTATGCATGTATAAGTGTATGTGCATGTCGTCATGTGTATTTGTTCTTGCGTATGCATGTTAGCGTGCATCTGTTTGTATGCATGCTTGTATGTGTACGTGTATATCTTTATTTCGATATGTGTGTGGGGTGGAGAGGATTCCCAAAAGCCCTGTTAAGGCTACCCCTCTGGGTGAAGCAAATCTCTGATTAAAAAAAATACATAAAGCGGGAGACCAGTACCCGCATTAAGCTGGTCTGCAGTTTGATTTGTTGCTGGATCTCGACATTTTGAACCGAGAGAGAGACTTAACTGTCGTACAAAGCTAAAACTCTGTAACATCATCTCTATATATTGTATAGATACTTCCTCAGGCATTTGTCTATAAAAATTGTCCGTGGCGATGGAAAAAGTGTCATGTGTGTAGCCCTGAAATGCTGGAAGCATGTAATAATTGATCTGCCATCATTCTATATATGCATATGTGTGTGTATGTATGTATGTATTTATGTTAATATATGTACTAGTGTATGTATGTGCATGTATACCTATTTGTATATGTATGTATATATGTTTTTTTACATAGGCGTCACCACTTATCAAGGCCGATAGGCCACTCAAGGATAAGGGTCAAAGAGTGTACAGTAGTCAAAAGGACAATGTAGTAATCGATAGTAATGAAAGTTCGGTAAATTTGTTAACTTAAGTGGAACGGCTCATCAGAAACTTGTTCACGTTGGACTTGAAGACAACCATATTATAGACAGCTGGAAAGCAGGAAAACGGAAGACAATTCCACAGGCGTGTAGTTCTAAGAAAGAAGCTTTGATCATGGAATCTATGTTTAGGTTTAGGCACAAATAAAGAGTGGGGAGAATTATTGATAGTGTTTTCAGCTAGTCGAGTGTTTCTTGTGAAAGTTTGGCGAGGGGGAACCATAGATTGAAGCTCAGTCGAACACTTTCCATGAAAATAACGATAAAGCAGAGACAAACACGCAACATCTCTTCTGTGAGATATAGGTTGCAGTGAAGAGAAAATGACATCTCCCATCAGGCCATGAAGTCTATTTTGAACCCTATCAAGGTAGGACAAGTCTTTTCTAGCAACTCCTGCCCATATGTGGCAACAGTATTCCATCCTTGGACGTATCTGGCTCTTATATAGATAGAGAATTGCATCACCAGTGAGATATCTACTGGATCGATAGAAGGATCTGACCATTTTTCCAGCGGCCTTGACAACAGATTTGATGTACGTATTCCATTTAAGATCAGGAGTAAAGGTCAAGCCCAGAAGCCTGTCAAAACTTGAGGCCTCCTCAAGACGGGAGCCATTCATTTTAATTGATGCCAGATGGGGATCAAAACGTTGATGGTGTAAAGATAGAAGCTTGGTTTTAGATGCATTAAAGGTAACCAGCCACTCCTTTCCCCATTGTACAACGTGATCAAGATCAGAGGAGAGAGAATCGGAGAGAACCTGGTCGTTTACTGTCTTAGATGTGCTACCATAGATGGTAGTGTCGTCAGCAAAAATGTCTACGAATGATGTAAGGATATGATTTGGAAGATCATTAATGTAGATCAGGAAAAGAGTTGGGCCCAGGATGGACCCCTGAAGGACTCCAGCATTTATACTGTGAGCTTCTGATTTTTGCCCATCAACTACTACTCTTATGAACGTATCAGAGAGAAATGATTTAATAATTGAGAAGACATTTCCAGCTATACCATAGCTGGAGATCTTGTGAAGTAAACCTTTATGCCATACCCTATCAAAGGCCTTTGATATGTCAAGAGCAATTGCCCTAGAAAGGTTGCCTCTGTCGAAAGATTCGCTTATCCTATGAAATATAACTGTAAGCACATCTGCTGTAGATCTAGCAGAACGGAAACAATATTGAGTGTCACTAAGAAGGTTATTTTTTCTGAGATGGTTGATTACTTCTCTATTTAACACAGATTCCAGCAACTTACTCATGACGCACAGGAGACTTATTGGCCTGTACTGAGATGGTGATGAACGATCACCTGAATTCTTAAATACAGGGCATACTGATGAGGTTTTCCAGGGTGATGGGAAGCAATTCTCCTTAAGACAACGTTTATACAGTTTTGTAAGTATGGGCGCTAGTTCTGGTTGAAGTTTTTTTAGTACTATAATTGGAATATCGTCAGGGCCGGTTGCTTTACTTGAATCAAGGTTTTTGATTAGCTTGGCAACATCTCGTACAGATATTTGTATATCACATAGCGTGTTTTCTGATACAGGAGGAAATATTGGAGGTTGGCGGCCTTGGTCGCAAAGGGTAGAATTGGCTGCAAAGTTCTTGGCAAAGAGTTTGGCTTTGTCTGATGCTGACGAGATTAACTCAGGTCCATTGATGATAGTTGGGATAGAGTGTGCGTATATATTTTTTATTTATTTATTGTGTATACATGTTTATGTGTGTTTGTATGTAAATACGTATATATATTTGTGTGTATGTATATGTATATGTATATATGCATATATATGTATGCGTATAGGTGAATATATGTGTATGTGTACGTATATGTAGGTAACTTTATGTGTATGTATGTATATGTGCATACATGTGCACGTATATGTATGTGAATATGTATGTATATGTGTGTATGTATTTGTATATGATAGTATATATGTGTATGCATATATATGTATATGTGTGTGCATGTGTGTACGTATATGTTTGTATGTATGTATTATATGTATTGTGTATGTATGAATGCATGGATGTGTGCATGTGTGTATGTTTATGGGTATGTATGTGTATGTATGTGTGTATATGTATATATATATATATATATGTATATATATATATATATATGTATGCCAAGGACCGTCTTTAATATCATGTCCGCTTGAGCGTGTGAATTCGCTGGCAGGACTAAAAAAAAATGTTATTTTCGGGCTCATGGACTTTCAGTGACTGAGGGAGTGGCACTCGTCTGACAAGACGTTGCAATCATCATGTATGTATGTATGTATATGATGATTGCCACGAGTGCCACCCTCTCAATCACTGTCCATGTGCCCGAAGATTACGTGTTAGTCCTGCGGCGACTTGCACACCCTCAAACAGACTTTACACTGATGACGGTCACTGGTTTGGATAACTAACAGCAACGGAACTTGAGCTTTTATGTGATTAACGAGACCTGCCTTCATCAACAGAGTTCGGTCATACACCTAACAAATCCAGAGATCGCCATGATTAGATAGCAAGGTTTGGTTATTTTTACCTTATCTCTTGAGATTTACTCAGTCTATCTTTGCCGCTTCGAAATGTTCTGCGCCCCTGTACATCAGTGCCCACCACTGCTTGCAATCAGACGCTAGGGACTCTCCCAAATTTCAACGGGAACATGAAAGTTCACCAAACTCTCCTTGATGCTATCACGGAAACGTTTCATGGGCTTGTGCTGGTGTCTCTTGCCAAGACGGAGCTCACCATA
The DNA here is from genome assembly GCF_053919585.1 of Euprymna scolopes. Lineage (NCBI taxonomy): Eukaryota > Metazoa > Mollusca > Cephalopoda > Sepiida > Sepiolidae > Euprymna > Euprymna scolopes. The sequence goes on along the minus strand of NC_136504.1, from coordinate 36,354,834 downwards.
GAACAACTATTTTGGGAGTCGATAGTTATCAAGCCAGACAGGATTATCCGCTCAACACATTTGGTTCTTAATAACAATGGTAGCAATACTGGTGGTTTCGGTTTTTTAAGACACATGTACCAGTAACAAAACTGTCCTACTTTAAAATAAAAACGTGTCTAAGCCAGTGCTGATGAAACCTCTCGAGCTGTTTCACATGTGACCGGTACAGGGTCCATGATTAAAGACATAGAGCAGGGATGAAAATAACAATACACATGTTTGATATATTGCTATTTTAGTTATCCGAGTTAGTTCACCATCAGACCAGACTCTATTTTGTAACCTTATAAATGCGTCTGATACCTTGCTGATTCTCTGTCTTATCTCCGCACCAAGTGTCATCATTTGATAAAGTACTACCAAGGTAGACAACATTTTTTACGACTTCAAGGCGCTTTATATAGATGAAGATATCAGGTTCCACATGCAGATCACCAGGAGCGGGAGTGTACATGCCGTTAGTTTTCTTAATTCTGTCAGTCTGAAGCAGGTACAAGCATTCGTGAAGAGATCCATCTACTAAGGAGTGTGTCATAAGTTCAGCATTATCAGCATACATCAGCTCCATCACTAACAAGTGTTTTGGCTTGGAATCCTCTGAGGTTGAACACCTTTTCAGGCGTTCGGAATCTAATATAAGCACTCATGTCACAATCGCGGAAGCCATACCAGAACAGAGCAGTCAGATAAAGCGAAAACAATGAAGGCATATCACTCTGTTTCACTCAATTATCAATGGGAAATTTTTCCTATAGCTGACCATTGAAGTTGACGCGACCTTTCATACTATGATCATGTTGCTTAAAAGCAGATGTACAGCAACATTTTTCCAGCACCTCCCAAAGAAGTTAAGGGCTGACGCCTTGGTTTAATCCACAAACACCTGGCAATGATGCATACGCTGCTCAATACACTTTTCTAAAAGCTGTCTAGCAGAAAACACCGTATCCACGGCCCCTCTTCAATCGGTTTAGCAAGAGCCGTGCAAATACCCTTTACTTTACAATATTTTGTAATGTAGAATTATTTTTAGGAGGAGCCCCATTCAGAGAAATATTTTCACCGAACATAAAAATCATATGTGAGGAAAACGAGAAGCATATATATATATATATATATATATATATATATATATATATATATATATATACAAAAAAGGAAATATTTCATATATGTTTTAAGGACCCAGGGAAATCATTTTCAAATCATCTCTGAACATTTTTATAAACTATAATTTATTGGAAGTTATTTATAAGAGTCAATACTCATTTTTTTTTTATTAACAAGATATTTCACTGAGAAAGATTGAAAATATTTCAATGATTGAAGTTTATAACGATTGACAGACGATAGTACGTCGATGAGTTCTGTGTGTCTGTATACGCGCGCGCGCGTGTGTGTGTGACTAAAGAGATGTTGCCAATTGAAACGCCCACAGTAGAACGCCTAGAGACACCAATCGACAGATTCAGTTAAACTGGGCTCCACTAGTTTATTAAAAAATATGGCTTTATAAAGGATTTAGGTAGCTCCCAGAAAGACCATTCCAAATAAATTTAGAAATTTTTCCGATTGGGCCAAAATATAATTATTTAATTTTATTGGGGATAGTGTATGCGCAGACGATAAACGCACAAACGCGTTTACGCATTTGGATTTTGTACGTCAATGTGCAAACATCGACTATTACAAAGTAAAGGATTGATTATAGGGACGAGCGGTAGCACATACGTTACAACATTGTAAGTTATGACACCCTATTAACCACGGTGATGTAACAGTTGTTTATAGGGACAGTTTTTTTTTTAAATTACTCCAAATATTCCGGCTGACGCAATATAATCTACATTATATTCCTTTTAGTCTGTCTGTCTATCGGTCGGTCGGCCCGTTCTACTGTTTCTTGAAAACTACTGGTCCGATCTAGCTGAAATTGTGGCGGTATTTTTAATCTGATAAGATGTAACGAATTAAAAATTATGGTATCAGTTCGATGCACTTTAAGAAATCATCACAATATCACATTTAATCTTGTTTTCATGTAGCATTTTTCTTGGAAATTTTTCTGGGAAACTAATCGGCCAATTTGGTTGAAATTTTGTATGGACCTTCGTGATAATAAGATACATCAGCCTAAATATTATGGTATCCGTTTGATGCATAGTTTGAGACTAATGTCATCACAATGTCACATTTGCTCTAGAAAATTTTTCGGGAACAACTGGTCAATCGTGCTGAAATTTTGTATGAAACTTTGTCATAAGAAGGTACATCTAACTAAATATCATGGTATTCGTTCAATGCATAGTTAGACAGACATAAGGATTAGTCACTACAATGTCACTTTTATTCTAGCAGTTTTCTCAGAAATTACTGGGTCGATGTGATTGAAATTTTGTATTGAAATTTAGTATGATAAGGTACACCGGACTAAGTATTGTGTTATCCATTCGATTCACAGTTAGAGTTTAGTAAGGACTATTTAATGAAAAAATGAGCACAGGTTAACCCTATTAAACTCTCACTTGGTATATAGTACTCTAAGTTCTAAGTAAATGGACAATAACTACGGCTATGACAACAGCATACTCTTATCATGTTTTGACTCTCAAGTATATATCCGACACAGTCAACCGAGAACCACATCACTCTATATAAAAGTATATAAGATATCAACGGATACACACTCGAGAGTCAAAACAATGAAAATAATATGCTGTTGTCCTGGCTATAGTAATAACTCTTCTAGTCATTATCTGTTTCAATATCTCTGACTGCCTATTGACAGGAGCATTCCGATTCTTACTACGTCCGTGCTGACTCATGACAAATTGGAAGCGAGTGTTTCGCTTGTAGTACTGTCACTAGATAAATGCCATACAGGGTCAACGGGTTTTTCTACAGAGCATTCCCTTTACTAGATGTAGTGTCTTCATTACAGCCTGTGGACTCCATCTGCTTCTTGCAGTGTAGATCACCAGAATATCAGCAGGAGATTTAACACGTGCTACAACATGCCCAAGCGTTCATTTCTTTGTTATACCTGCTTACCTGAATGCATACAGCGCTTAGTATTCCTAAATGCCACCGATCTGGTACTGGTCAGACTCAACGTTGCTTAACTTTGCTGATCTAACAAGAACGATATGTGGATGTGATGTGATTTATCTATAATCATTGGTTCATAATCATAGGTCTTTGGTCCCAGGGTAGATGTTTTATATTTGTGCATTATTTATTCCTCGATTGAAGTTAGATTAGATTTTGGTAGCCCGAGAAAAACTTTTGGGCGATTCTGTATGTATTGTAACGATGTCTGCTACTTCGTCTATAACAAGATTCAATTTTAAATACCTTTCGGCATATTCTACAAAACCACCCAAGCCTTCCAAACGTGAATGATGTCTTGAACGTTACATACACTTTAGTTTGTAGCAAAAGTTTTCGAGTACTTTCAAGTAGGGAGTCGTCGAAGATCGAAGTATGATATTGATCTTAAACTAAATTAGTTTTTCCGTATGGTTAATTCCGAGACAAAGATTTATGCAAACATTCAGACAACCTATATCAATTTTCTACTACATTCAATAATATATATCATGTTTCTGTTTTTAGTTATGTTCGGTCATATCATCAAATTAACCTTTAATTTAGACTACGCGATTCTGAATAAACGAAGAACGCCACAAAGTAAAACAAAATTAAACTCGCGTATTTATCACTTCGTACGTTTTTTAAAAATTTACTTAGGACATTGGACTGAATTGACTGCTTATTTAATCGTATTATATGCGGAAACATGAGCATTCCGAATGGGAAAGCAAAATGATATGTAATGTCCGTAATAAGTCTCACTGTTAAATATATAGAACATTTTAAATATGTAATTATGACTGAATAATAGCTACCGACGGACACACATACATTTATTATTATTATTATTATTATTATTATTATTATTATTATTATTATTATTATTATTATTACTACTATTACTATTACTATTAGAGAAAAGGAGAATGAGAAGTGGAGCAATTATGCTCCATTGGAGATAAGGCGTACACGCGGGGTTTAAACACAAATAATCCCGGTCGTAGTTGATAAACTAGGAGTAGAATCAAGTCGTCTGGAAGGACAATTGAAAAAAAACTACAAATCCCCGATGTTTTAGGCGGCCTTCAGACTTCTGCTATTGTAGGTACCACCAACATCCTTAGAAAAACCCTTGATGTCTGAAGCTCCTGGTTTGGAGCCAGCATTGAGGGAAATCATTTAGAAATGAATATCGTCCCTTTCCAGAGAGACGTTGATAAACGAAATCAGAATTATTATTATTATTATTATTATTATTATTATTATTATTATTATTATTATTATTTTTATTTTTATTATTTTTATTATTTTTATTATTATTATTATCTAGAAGTCTTCACACAGCCCATCATCACAAGCTTTATTTGAGAACAACCAGAGGTGTTCCCTAGAATATGAGTAACAAGTCTCACAAGATTTCCAGTACTCACCGCCTCTTTCGATAACATTTGCAAATTACTTTTGGTTATTTGTCAATCACAGTTTACCATTAACCTCTCATTGCTATTCAGTATTATTCGTGACAATAAGTTTACCCAAGGTCCTTTTCGCGCTCATCTAGTGGAGGTTTTGTTAGTGATTTCTTTCCTCAGTCTTTTCATCCTTCTTTTTACTCCTTAATTATTTGGCGTTGCGCTAGTTTATGGTGACACTAAAAAATGGGTCGGGGGCGCATGGGGGTTAACTCACAATTTTACAGTTTTAGTTTTCATTATTCCATGTAGTATTTCTTTGTATTTTACATCTGTAGCAATTTCTATATATCCGGCTTACATGCATTAGTCTACGTATTCAAGAGTTTTACTTCTGTAGGGAAACGCGTGACTTAACTAACTAGCACATGTGCATAATTCAACGGGTCGGTCGTGGAACGAAACGAATGAAGAAAGAAATAAAAATGGCTGCCTTATCTCTTTATATGCCTGCAATGTGACCACCTGGTATGCAGATGAGATGCTTCTGGTTGGAGATAAAAGAGGGTTGATTTTTCAGAGGGGACGTTCATTTTAAAGTTAGATTTTGAAGAAGTAAGTTCGATCAGCAGAAGTGATTTTGGGAGTTGAGAGTAGGTGCGTTACGTTTACAGAAGTTGGAAATTTGGACAACAGTGTCGAACTTAACCAAGAAATTGGTGATGTGAAAGGCAGGAGAAATAAAACGTGGGTCATTTAATTATACCTTTATATTTCAGCCGTTTAAATTATTGTTTATTGTTTCATCTTCTCGGCCATCTCTCTGATTCCAATCTATCCCATTCGTTTTTTCCAAGTTTTTCGGGATTGTTCCTAGCGTTCTTACTATTACTGGTGTTATCTTGACTTTCCTCATCTTCTATATCGCTTTCAACTCTCTGGCCAATTCCGTGTTTATGTTCCGCTTCTCTGTATCCTTGATCTTTACTCCGTGATTTGTTGGAACAGCGAAACTTACGATCTTACATAGCTTTTCTTCTTGTTAACTATTATAACAGCCAGTCTTCTTGCTTGGATTGGTTTATCTGTTTGTATATCCATGTCTCCTAGGAGGTTGTGTCTTCCGCTTTCAAGTACTTCTGCCGGTGTGTGTCTGTATCATTTGTGTTGATGTTCAAGATACAGCTGTCTGCATAATTTCCAGTGTATTGCCTTCACCACTTGATCGTGCCTATTTTATAGTCTTTATGAGCTAGCTTGCTACATTCGCGTATTATGTAGTTTATTGTTTCGTCTCTTTGTCTACAGAATCTGTATTTACTATATTCTTGTGTCTTGTCGATCCTCGCTTTAGTGTGGGTGCTTCTAATAACGTTATCTCATGTGGCTGTTATTTGGAATTCAATTTCTCTATTTAGGTTTCCTTTTTGTAGTTATCTCCAATGTTTTACTTAGTCGCATCTTTTGTCATCCTTATAAATTGCTCGCGTAGTTGTTTCTTGTCCCATGCTATATACTTTCAGTATTCTGCGTCATGTATTGTTCTAATTCTTTTTTTGTGATATTTTTTTGTGATATTTACACAGATTTCTATGCAAAAAGTCCCCTTTTCCGTCCATTCCTTTTCACATAGAGTCGTTAAGTATCATCCTTTGTGTGAAGTGCATTGTGCATTGTCATGAGTTTCCTGGTCTTCCCGCCGAGATGCCTCAGTTCTTCATTGCTTCAATTTATAAACGGTCAAATGTTCTTGATAGTTTTTATACTCTTTATTAGATTTCCACTATATAGTTTGGTTTTGAGGTGTTTTCTTGTGGTTCTGAGGTACTCCTTTCCAATTTTCTCTTTCATTTTTGTTGTTTGATTGTGTCTATTTCCATAACTCTTTTATATTTGTAACTATCATGTTCATCTAGTGCCCTCATCTCCGTTTGGTTAGGGAGTACAATGGCTTCCATAGCTTCCAGTTTCCCCTTCTCATGATCAGCAGTGCGTATTTTTCGATACCGAATTCAATTCGAATGTCCTGACTGCAGATTCCAGTTGTTTTTCTTAGCACATTTAGTTCCATCTTATTGTACATGGATGAGCTTAAAATATTTGCAAAAGCAAATATTTTAAGCTCATCCATGTACAACATGTGTTTCATTCTTTCATCTGTGTTAATGAACTTGTATCCGGCTTGGAACTTTCTTAATATATTCTTAAGGGATATTTTGGCTATGATGAACAGTAATCTTGTAAAATACCCTTTTTTACTTTACGAGTAATCGCATCTGAAAGCACATATTTCAAGCTCCTTAGCCTGACGTTCACGGGAAACATGAGCTGGAACAATTATATTGAAAGCATTGCTAGGACCGCTGAGAAGAACGTAGTCTTTCTCTACCGAGTTAGAAAACTACTAACAGCCAAAAGTATCCTGTACCTCTATAAGGCCACCATTCGCCCATGTATGGAGTATTGCTGTCATATTTTAGCTGGTACATCTGCTACTAGTCTCTCGCTCCTTGACAAGGTTCAAAATAGAGTCGCCAATCTGATAGGCCCTAAACTGGCATCTAAGCTTCAGCCTCTGTCCCATCAGCGAAATGTAGCATCCTTCTGCCTGTTCTACAAGTATTTTAATGGTGAATGCTCTGACGAACTGCAAGCACTTGTGCCCCAACGACGTAAACACCCTAGACAAACCCGACAGGCAGCTAAATCCCACCCGCACACAGTAGAGATCCTTAGATGTAAAAGATCTTTCTACTCCAGTAGTTTCTTCCCCAGAATCGCTAGACTCTGGAATTCCATTCCAGGTCCCTGCTTTCCCAACTGTATTGACGTGCAGAAGTTCAAGTGTAACGTGAACCGACATCTTGCTGCCCAAATCCCTACATAGTACCCCAGTAGCGTTTGCTCCTGATAGTAGCCCCCTACACCAAAGTGACAATGTGCTATGTTTGGGGTGAAAATGTTAAAATTATGTATTGTCCATCGGCTGTCAGTTAAAGTTTCTATTTACATTGTATTTACAATCAAAATGATAATTATGGTATTCTGTATATTCTCAGGAATTCTATTATGCATACTTGCTGAATCTTGTCGTACGCTTTCTTGTAGTCGATCCATGCCATGGCTATGTTTTTTCTACTTTTTACCTCCTTCAGGGCATTTTGATGTATGTATAGTAGGCCATGTGTGTCCCTTTTCTCCTTTTTAGAATTCTTTGTGTTCTCGAGAAGTAGTCCGTGATTATGATTATTTGTTTGCTCAGTTCTGCTGTTAGTATTTTCTACATTGTAAGTAAGCATATTACAGGCTGGAGACGGTCCATTTTTCTGCGTCGTTTGCCACCATTGTGCTTCTACGTTTGACTACTCATTCTGACACATCTGTTTCGTGGATACATTTTTCAGGTTCTGAATTAGATTTTCATGTAGTGTCGTGAATATTTTTGAGCCAGTATATGTGTATTCTGTCGTGATCTGGTGCTCTCAAGTTGTCTTGTGGGTTTCGTTGTTAATTTCATTCTCTGCCACTTAGTTTACCGTAGCTTTCATTTCATTTCTTTTAGCATTTTTATTATTATCCTCTTTCTTTCTTCTCATATCTTGCTCCACAAGTGTTTTGTTTCTCTCGGGTTTGGTTGTTCTGCTTTTGTTTCTTACATTTTGAAAGAATTGGCATTTTTTCTCTCCAGTTCTTCCTGTTTCTTGTTTAGTTACTCCATACTAGTACTATTTCTACTTTTTTATCCTCTTTTAGTGTCTTTCATTTTGGATAAATTGCCCCATTTATCCTCATCGCTTTCAGTATCCTCTTGTCCATACCTTATATCTAATTTTCCTCCCATTGAATAATACCAACCACATATATCGCCCATTTGTTTACCGTGGATGTTTTATGTTTCCCATTTAATTTAACTCAAGAACTAACCGCCATATTCTCTTGTATGCATTTCTAATTATTTCCTTCATTTTTGCTTATTTTCTTTTCTAATCCCACAATTCCTTATATGCATCCTTCTTTTGACATTAACCCATAAAAAAGTTTGGTACTCTTGCATGATTTGACCCGAATTCTCGGGAATTCTCGTCAAGCATGGATCGAGGGAGACCGGCAATTATCGGCCTCAGTAGAGCAGCGTTATAACAGATGCAGACTTATGAACCCCCTCCCCAAATAAAACAAAACAAACCGGAAAATATACAAATGCAAATAATAAAAAATAACAAAAAAAAAACTACCTTGAAAAATGAAAATGTGTTTATTTCATTTTAGTATTTAATTTTCTTTTTTTTTTTTTTTTTTTGCAAAATATTTACCAACAGAAAGTTTGTGTGTTTTTTCTCTAAGAAAATATTTTTAACAGCATAATTATTAGGTGTAAGTACAAGTTTTTGTTTTGTTTTGTTTTCTTTTTTGTAACCGACACATCTCCCGGAGAAACCATTCTTTACATAGGATCTTTTTAAAAGTAAACATTTGTGTTTTTGCACCTTATTTTTGTGGGACAGCAATTTCTTCTCCTGATAATATGAGATTGTCTGCATCGACGTTTTCATTTTTTTTTCTAACATGTATAGATTTATTTTCTTGCCTGTCATTTTCTGTTTGGCGAGTTGGAAAATATATTTGCCAGCTTTTCTTTTTTTGTTGTGGTTTAGTCGCTTTCTTCCAATTCGAATGTCGTCTGCTTCCATTTAGATAGCGCCTTTAGCTAATCAAACTCCCAAAAATTCAATTTAAAATAATAATAAATAAATAAATAATAAATAAGTAACTAATCAGAAATTAAAAAGTCACCCGACTCCTTAATATCACCTTAAAAATTACTAAAAACATAACAGAAAAAAAATAAAATAAATAAAATAAAAAGTCGAGTTAGCATTTCAACATTTAAACAACGCTCGCTGCTGCTGACATCGATGATTGCCGGTCTCGCCCGATAAATGCTTGACGGGAATTCACGAGAATTCGGGTCAAATTATGCAAGAGTACCAAAAGTTTAATTCCTTCACTTTCTCAATTTTCCCCGTTCAATTTCAAGTTACCACACTTCTTCGTGCCAAATTCCATACCTATGTCATTACTGAACCTTTGACTAGTCCTCACACGCATACTGAGCTGGTCTTCGTATTTTGCATACAACTTTAAGCCATCCATAAATAACAAATGTTTTATACGGTATTAATATTTCCCTACTCATAACCCGCATATAACCTTCGTAATATGAACGACAAGGGCACAGAACTCAAAACAAACAACAATGGCGACACATTTTTAATGTTATTATTATTATTATTATTATTATTATTATTATTATTATTATAATAAACTAAATATTAATTTACTTTTCCGTATGTCCCGTGTCACAAAAACGACCATCATCGCTAATATAGATTAATGAGATACGAATTACCTCCCTTTACAGTCAATCTTTATCAGTTAAAAATCATTAAAACTATTTCATCTCCAAAAATTTTAAAAAAATGGCTGTCTGTTTAAGGTTTCAAATTTGCTATTTTATTTTATAATAAAAAAAAATCCCGTTGAGAAGAAACTGTAAGTTGTTTATTATAGTTTATTTTTACAATTTTAAAAATGTGCAAGTAAATTGAAATCTTTTAGTTTTATACTTTATATAAAAAAAATATTAAGAAAAAAAGAAAAAAAAACAATGTTTTATTTTGAATTTTCACTTAAAAATCTTAATTATTTAAATGCATTCTTTTTAGCTTTAAAAGTTTTAAAACATTGCTAAAATTGTTTTAAATTCGTTATTATTTGTTTTATTTTTTTTCATTTCATTTATGTTTTTAAAATTTTCAACTACTATGACATTTCTACGTGTTCTGCTAGTTGCTATTATTATTATTATTATTATTTTTATCGTTATTATTGCTATTATTATTATTGTTATTATTATTATAATTTTTCTCGTGCTGTGTTTCTTATACCTAATTTTAATCATAGTATATACTGCTTTTTGAGATGGGCCAAAGTCACTATTTAAATTCTTACATAATCTTTCATTAGTAGAGTTATTGGTAAGTCTACGTGTAATAACAGTAGGAATACGTTTTATAATTGTTTACTTTGAAAAGTTTGTTCATATAATTAGTAGGAACTTACAACAGTTGTCATGATACTTTGCCACAAGTCAAGAAAACTTTAAGACTAGGGGGTGTTTATTATTCACGTTGGAAGAGAGAAATAGCCCGGTGTTAATTTTTTGCTTTTGGCAAGAAAAAAAAAACAAGTTCTGCTTATACTAAATAGTAATCGATTTTATTTTTGATAGAAAAACAAAACATGTATTTTATTTCCTTGAGGAAAATACAGAGTCAAGGAAGTATCTTCGCCCTAAGGTAGACATAAGAGAAGGACAATTTCCGCCCACAGCTATGATAAGAGAGGTGTTTCTCTTATATCTTACCCGGGAGCTTTAAGTTCTTGAACACGTATTATTGTTCCGAATGATTTGTAAACTATGCATTTATTTCACAAATTTAGCTTGTTCATGTTGCTTGATTTCTAGCCTATATTATTATTAACGCAGATTTCTAAACGTAGATTTTACAATGGCCATATTAAAGCACTTTTTCAATCTTACAAAGTTTATACCATCTTCGTTAAAATATATCATCTTTTATTTTATTATTGTTTTGAATGATTTGTAAACTGTGCATTTATTTCACAAATTTAGCTTGTTTATGTTGGTTGATTTCTAACCTATATTATTGTTGATGCAGAATTCAAAACGTAGATTTTACAACGGCCATATTGAAGCACTTTTCAATCTTACAAAGTTATTACTATTTTCGTTAAATATATCCTCTTTTCAGACTATGGCTATATTCTATTAACCGACAATTTACAGTTGAAATTCAGCGTAAAATTCTCGGAAAAATGCATAACATATCGACGTACGTTTGACACGATTTAAACTAGAGTATGTCGGGGGCGGGATGACCTATTTATGTAATTGGGATCCCATCCTCCATGTTGTTAAATGAATTGAATGATAGGTGATTGAGAAACATGACAGTGAGAGAATGTAGATGAATTTACATAAACAAGAACCCAACTTTTCCCAGCTGGGCAAACTTGAGTCCTTGTACCGGAAAAATATCCAGTAAATAAAACGTTGTTTAGTAAATCGTTATTTTTTTTTGCATTTTTTTTCATTTCTATACACCAAACATGGATATAAATATCACTAAAATCCGCTGTGTCATAAGCTACATTTCTGTGCCTTACTAGCCTGGGTGGGTTGCCTCTAGGCTGAGATAAACCGCGTCATACACACAGACAGACAGATAATCGAATTTACTATGGGAGATAATAACTTCCGGTGAATACCGGAAAAATATCCAGTAAATAAAATTTTGTTTAGTAAATCATTATTTGTTTTTGCATTTTTTGAATTTGTTTTTGCATTTCCATACCACAAACATGGATATAAATATCACTAAAATATCCGCTGGGTGATAAGCTTCATTTCGGTACCTTGCTTGCCTGGATGGGTTACCTCTAGGCTTATATAAATCGCGTCACATACAGAGACAGACACTAGAAAAATTTATAATAAGATATGCATTTGAAGAAATGAATATAGAAACAGTAAAAATAAGAGTTCGTTGAGACAGGAGTAACGTTACTTGCGGTTAGGCAAGAGGGTTGGTTGGGTGACCATGCAAACACGGAGCGCGCTCTGTCACATCTTGTCTTGTCGACAGTTCAGCGGAAAAGAGGGAGAGATATACAGAACAGGATGTGACGTGGCTGTGACGCTTTCTGCTTACTAGAGTTAAAGGGCGACAATCGAGTTAGCCTAGCAAATTCAATTCTCTCAAGTATATCATCTGATACAAAATAAAAACGCTGATTCGTTAATTTAACAATATGTCAAAGAAGACCTAAAATTACAATAAAAGGACATTCCAAGATATAGGGAAAGTTTAACCCTACTAATTTTTCGTAGATATCAAGAAAATGTAAGCAATAGTATTGCAGTATTAATAGTAGATAGTTTACAACCGTGAAACTATTTTTTCTCATATTTTGGTTTTAGTTTTGGTTCCAGTCGATGACAATACAATCATATTTATTTTTACTTTTGAAATCATGACTATATATTAAGTACAATTAAATTTTAAATGATTAACTCTATAATAATGAATACGGAATCTGCATAAATTAAAATATCGTATTTAAGCATATTTTCGACTAGCCAACGCCGGGCGCACCTGCTAATATATATATATATATATATATATATATATATATATATATATATATATATATATATACATATATATATATGTATATATATGTATATGTATGTATATATATATATATATATATATATATATATATATATATATATATATATAATCCGGCGAAATTGATGAATCACACAGATAAGAAATCCATTTTTATAGTATGAAAAGGTTAGTAATTGCAATTAAGAATAGGAAATTGGATCAAATGTTTATAACATGTCTTCTTTCTAAGATTAAGGGTGGTGGTGTTTGATCAACACTGCTGGTGAGCCATGATGTAATATACTGTTTTGTTTTTAAATCTCCGAAACAGTGTTTCATGCTAAACAACTGATGATCCCTTGAAAAATAAATTATTGGTATTATAGTAAATTCGAGAGCGAGTTGATGCAGTGATTGCAGGTGATTAAATAACTTACTGACTAGATGGTTTTCTAACGAATGATAAAAAATACTTTTTGTATAGTTTTGAAGGTTAAAAACTTCAAAGACTATATATATATATATATATATATATATATATATATATATATATATATACTAGCAGAGACGCCCAGAGTTCGCTAGTCGTAAAATATAATATATATGTTATCTTCTGAAAATTATTGTTATACGCTTAAAAATAGCCACCCATATCCACCTCATAACTTACTCTTTTTATTTATCTTCGTAACTCCCCCTACCCTACTAAATTAAGCCCTAGTATACACCCCATGTAATCCACAAAATAACTTTCATTAATCTCATAATATCACGATATAGCCATATTACTCTTATAAGTAATGTTGTAATAACCGTTACTTTCGATTAATCCTACTTAGTATACACCCTTTCGCTTTAATTCTTCATCATAAAACTACGCCTGAAAGCATACACCGTCTCTAAGTGCTGCTGTTATCTCGGTTACCTCTGTTGATAAAAACCTTTTAGCGTAAATTCCCTGCATAGACACTATACATCTTACATACGGATAAAATAGAACCACAACCCAACCACCCCTAAACCTTCCCTGACCTACTTACATTATTTAAAACTATGATAAAAAGCTATACTCCTTTTTACATTGCACTTTATATAGACAACTACTAACACCCGAAAGTATCCTGTACCTCTATAAGGCCACCATTCGCCCATGTATGGAGTACTGCTGTCACATTTGGGCTGGTGCATCTGCTACTAGTCTCTCGCTCCCTGACAAGGTTCAAAAGAGAGTCGCAAACCTGATAGGCCCTGAACTGGCATCTAAGCTTCAGCCTCTGTCCCATCGACGAAATGTTGCATCCCTCTGCCTGTTCTACAAGTATTTTAGTGGTAAATGCTCTGACGAACTGCAATCACTTGTGCCCCCACGACGTGAGCACCCTCGACAAACCCGACAGGCTGCTAAATCCCACCCCCACACTGTAGATATCCCTAGATGTAAAAGATCTTTCTACTCCAATAGTTTCTTCTCCAGAACCGCTAGACTTTGGAATTCCATTCCAGGTCCCTGCTTTCCCAACAGTACTGACGTGCAGAAGTTCAAGTGTCACGTGAACCGACATCTTGCTGCCCAAATCCCTATATAGTACCCCAGTAGTTGTTTCCCCTGATAGTAGCCCCCTACACCAAAGTGGAAATTTGCCTTATTTGGGGTTAAAATGTAATAATAATAAAAAATAGTACGTTCCTCCTTCATCTAAGAATTTAATATAGTTCCCTTTAATAGCATCAATAATTTTATTAATTTATTTCATTCCTGATGAATCCCTCGCTGGACGTCACATCCCTATTATGTTACCTATTACCTTATCTACTCTTTTGATGAGAAGCATTAGGCTTCGGAATACCTTGGTATAAAGCGTCCCTTTTACCCTCTAACTGAATGTATGTATAGTCTTATTAAATAAAAGATTCATTCTATATTTTCCAATATATAGTCTTTGTGAATTCATTTTCCACTCCTATTGTCTCCTATATGAGCTCCATTGAAATTTGTTGACCTTTATATTATCACGATAAGTCTAGTCTTATAGAATTAAATTTACTCTCTTTTTCTGACTATCCTTGTTATATATATATATATATATATATATATATATATGTATATATATATATATATAGTCTTTGAAGTTTTTAACCTTTAAAACTATACAAAAAAATATTTTTTATCATTCGTTAGAAAACCATCTAGTCAGTAAGTCATTTAATCACCTGCAATCACTGCATCAACTCGCTCTCAAATTTACTATGATACCAATAATTTATTTTTCAAGGGATAATCAGTTGTTTACCATGAAACACTGTTTCGGGGATTTAAAAAACAAAACAGTATATTACATCATGGCTCCCCAGCAGTGTTGATCAAACACCACCACCCTTAATCTTAGGAAGAAGACTTGTTACAAACATTTGATCCAATTTTCTATTCTTAATTGCAATTATTAACCTTTTTATACTATAAAAATCAATTACTTACCTGTGCGATTCATCAATTTCCACATTTAAAACGGATACATTTTTTATTTTTTTAATTTATCAGTCTTGTATTTATAAGATTAGGATTAATCCATTTAACTACTTATCACCCCCACTATGATTAGCATTTAGTATATTTACATTCTTATTTAAAATTAGATATATAAAGGTTAAAAATATTTTTACATATATACATTTTATTTTTTTTATTCTTTTTATAATTTAAATTTATTATATGTAATTATAAATACATTTTATATATTGCTAATATAGTTTTGGATTTCCTTTATTAATATAGTCTGGTTTATCTTAAACGATTCAAAAGCATCAGGATAACGAACAGATGCTTTATTTAACCGTTTAAATATTTTATTTTATCCCCACCTTCTTTTATCATCCTTATTACTAAACTAGAAACCAGTGGTATAAAGTCTGTTAGTTTTAAAGTAACGCGAGCTATTCTCAAAAACTCTGACATAATGGTTCCATAAAACCTAAAAACAGGGCAGGTGCCAGCTTTATGGGGCATACGTACTATTTTAAAGGGGAAAGAGTTTATTTTATCAAATATTTTATAAAGAAAAATCCCATCCTCAATTTTTATATCTAAATCCAGAAATGTAGCCTGTCGTCCTCTATGTTCACAATTCAATTTTAATTCGTTTGGATATATAAGATGTTTATTTTTTTCGAATTCATCATTATCGTTTATACATACAATTGTGCGCAAAAGTATTCGACCCTTACCAAAATTGTCTTATTTCTTTGAATGGATAATTCAATAATCTTTAAAACCTTCTTTAACGACTAAGTTCGAATAAACTGTATAGTTTTCAACAAAAAATAATAAAAAGTAATTAGTGCTTGATAATATAAATAAATTTATTTACAAAACTAAAAATATGGATGTTGCAAAAGTATTCGACCCCTTTTCATTAATACTTGGTTGAAGCTCCTTTGACCTTTATTACTGCAAGTAAACGTTTCCTATAACATCTAACGAGACTTCTACATCTGTCCACTGGAATTTTAAGCCCCTCTTCTTGACAGTACTGTTTTAATTCAATCAAATTAGATGGTTTTCTTTTATGTACCGCAATTTTTAAATCATGCCATAAATGTTCAATCGGATTTAGGTCTGGAGACTGGGAAGGCCATTCTAGAACTTTCACCTTATTATTCTTTAACCATGCCTTAGTGCTCTTTGAAGTGTGTTTAGGATCGTTGTCCTGTTGAAAGGTATACCTCCTTCCATGCTCCAACTGGTTCGCAGACGGAACAATATTTTCTTTCAGTATGGACTGATATTTTACTGAATCCATTTTTCCATCGATTATGGTTAATCTTCCAGTTCCATTTATACTGAAACAGCCCCACACCATGATTGATCCACCTCCATGCTTAACGGTTGGAACGGTATTCTTCACATTATAAGCAGTATTTTCTTTTCGCCAAACATAGCGTTGCTGGTTGCGTCCAAATAGTTCCACTTTCGTTTCGTCTGACCAAATTATATTATTCCAGCAATCAATAGGCATTTCTAGGAACTTTTTTGCAAAATTTAATCGAGCCTTTTGATGAGCTTTGGAAAGTAAGGGCTTCCTTCTGGCAATATGTCCATGCAATCCGGCACGATTTAATGCCCTACGAATAGTTGACAAGTGTACATCTGAGCCAGCATTCTTCAAATCGTTCTGCACGTCGTTGAGGTTAGATTTAGAGTCTATTGAAACTTGTCTAACAATTTTCCTAGCCCCACGTGTCGTTATTTTTCTTGGACGACCTGATCTTGGAAGACTTGATACAATCCCTTTTACTTTCCATTTTTTGATAATGGACATAATAGTCGACCGTGGTATAGAAACACGTTGGAATTTTTTTTATAACCTTCTCCAGACTGGTAGGCATCGATTACTTTCTTTTTAATGTCTTCAGAGTAATCTTTGTTCTTTGTCATAGTAGCAGATTTGTTGACGTTGAAAAATAATTTTTTTTTTACTTGAAACAATTATTCAATCATTTAATATGGCATTGAAGTTCAATTTGAACTGATTTTAGATTCAGTAGAGTCATAAATATTATTTATAGGAAATAAATACAAGGTCAGACTAAAATAATAAACTTAATGACGCTTTTATTTAAACTTTAAATTAAAGGGGTCGAATATTTTTGCAACATCCATATTTATATTTTTTGTAAATAAATTCATATATATTATTAATCTCGAATTACTTTTCCTCATTTATTGTTGAAAAAATATACAATTTATTCATAATTAGCCGTTAAAAGGCCTTATGAAGATTTTTGAAGTATATATTCAACGAAAAAAGAAAATTTAGACAGGGGTCGAATATTTTTGCGCACAACTGTATAAGGTCATCTATAAATCTCATACATCCATGAAAGTTATATGTTTTAGATATATCTGTTTTTAATAGTGATGACATATATATATATATATATATATATATATATATATATATATATATATACTCGAGTCTATGTAAATACAAATTTGCCCAAAATGGTGCAGGATCCAATCCCATTGGGATACCTATCGTTTGGAGTAATATTTTATTTCCTATTTTAAAATAGCATTCTTTAATAAGATGACTTACAAGTATTTTTAAAATACCTTTAGAAACATTGTTTTGATATTTTTATTTTTACACCAGAAAGCTTTAGAGTTTGAAAAGTCTATATATTTACCTTTTCCACCTTCAAAAGCCAAATTTACAGTATCATTTAATTCTTTTATATATATATATATATATATATATATATATATATATATATATATATATATATATACAACACCAATCCAGAAAGGATAAGGGCACCAGGAGAAACTTTTCACACTGTGATATTCGGAAAATTCGTAGGGAAGTCAACCGAAACTCAAACAGCACGAGTGCTTCCATTTTGTCAAGAGTTGGGCTTGCTCCAAGATACAGGCAGGCCCGATGTGATATGTTGAATGCGATGGCAAGATACATCAAAACTATTATTAGGCCTCCATTGAGAAAACAAGATAGGAAAAAAGCGAATGGCTTGGCACAAAATTACATGAAAATGGATTTCCGACGTGTCCTATTTACAGATGAAATCCGTGCTACTCTTGACGGTCCGGATGTATGGGCCAAAGTTTAGAACTCGAAAGGAACTCCAGCACCTTAGAGAGTTCATCGCCAACAAGGAGGTGGAGACATAATGTTTTGGGCGGGAATTATTGGGGGATAGGTTGGTTGGACCATTCCGAGTTCCAGAGGGTGTAAAAGGTACCAGCAATGCGTACATGGCCTTTTTGGAGAAACATTTGTCACCATGGCTAGATGACCCACAGTTGTCACGTCGCTTTCAGATGATTTTTATGCATGTCAATGCACCATATCATTCTGCTTGGGCGATTGTAGCCTTTTTCGAATCTATGGGCTTCTTTGGAGAAACCCTCATTACCTGGCTACCGTGTTCTCCAGATGTTAACCCCATTGGACATCTCTGGTCAATATTGAAAAAAAGGTGTTTACGAGAGGGGAGAGCAATTTACTTCCAAATACTCCCTGTGGGGGAAAGTAGTGGACGTCGCCAAAACCATAACTCCTTTTCCAGATCAAACAATTGATTCTTCGGTGAACAAAAGCTTGTTTAAAGTTATTAAAAAATGGTGGATATGTCGATAAATAATTCGTTTATTTTAGGCTTCGCACCTAAGGCGTGCTTTTGTTTATTATTCTTTAACAGAAAAATATCATAAAAAGTAAAGTTTTCATGATTAAACATTTTATTTTTGCTATAATACAACATTTTAAGACACCTGCAATAAAGCGATGGAAAGTGGAAATTCTTTGATACAGAATAAAATATCATAACTTTGTGAATATCGCATGAATTCGAATAAAATAGTCATTTGATGATACAGTTGTTATTTTTGTGACACATAGTTAAATATTGATATTTTACTAATCTACAATAAAGCGATTTACGCAGTTTATATATATATATATATATATATATATATATATATATATATATATGTTGTAATTTTTAGCGCTACTTAAACAGTTTTAAATTGTTGCTTATTTTGTATTTTAATTTTCGCTTTCTAATCCCTTTATTTCAATTTTGACGTCGTCTCCTTTTTATACCTACATATATATATATATATATATATATATATATATATATATATATATATATATATATATATAGTGATTTATAAAATATATATGCCGATTAAGCTACACTGAATATTCGGCGTTTCATCCACTCTAGAATTACTCAGGCTTATGCGCGAATTCTGTGGTTGTTTATCGTTTTTATATGGTCCTCTTCTATTGAGGATTTAGTTAGCCAATCAGCTTTCTAGTATCCACCGCGCTCCTTTCTATCAGTCAATGGGCATGCCTTTTATCGGACAAAGGATCTGTTTTAAAACTAGGTTAGTGTTTTTTTATTGTTAGTTTATATATAAATATATATATGTGTACATACATATATGCACATATATATACATATATACGTATATACATACATATATGGGTGATCGTTTATGTATATTCATGTTTATTTAATTTATTTATTAATTTTCTATTGTTTTTGTTATTGTTATTGAGTTATTACTGAGTCTACTTACGATCGAGTTAGGGATGTGTTTTATAATTGATGGTGGATGATTGGACTTAGGGTTTACGTATATTGGAGTAGCGTTATCTTTTAAGTAGGGTTCATATGTGTTTTTATCTAAATTTAACGTGACGTCCAGGAAGTTTGTTATTTTTATGTTAACTGATACGTCTGCTTTTAGGCCTAGTTTTTTCATTTCCTTGTGTATGATTTTCTTAAAGTTTTCTCCCTTGACTTTGTTGGAGTTTTTTTTATTATAGCTAGTCCATCATCTCTATATAGGCCGATATCCGTAGTATCGAATATGCTTGCGATCGTGATGATGTTGCTTCTAGAATGAAATTTAGGATTTTATTATAACGAATAAATGTGTCTTAAATGTCCTAAGATAGTGGCTAATTGTCTAGAGATAAACAATTTGTATGTGACATTTGTACTTGCAAACCTGCGGTACTTTAGTCAAAAGGGGGAATTTCTGCAATCGAAATACTATATATATATATAAACTATTATTATCGTAAATAATTATGCCAGTTTTATTTAGAAACTCGTTTCTTTTCGTTAAGCACTTTCAGTATAAATAAAGTCGGCCAATGATTAGATCACAATGACAGACGTTAAAAACATTTAAAATTTTTTTTTAAATTTCAACAGTATTTCCCGATATATATATATATATATATATATATATATATATATATATATATATATATATATATATTGGTCAGTCACTTAAGATGTATAGCAATACTGAAGTTCTAAGGGTCTGAAACAATTTTTAATGCTTGTACAAAAATAAAAAAAAACAAAAAACAAAAATAAAAAAAAACTCTTGAAAATTACTGAAGTCGCTCGTAAATATAAAGGGCACTATGTGTATGAATCCGTTTTCTATGAACTCTGAAACAGCTGGGCCGCAAATATACTTGATGTGTATGGGAGTGTTCTTATGATGGAGTTGTATCGGAATGTCTCCGCTAAGTATCGAAAATCTACAACCGAAAAATCTGATTAAAGAAAGAAACTTCGATTTTGACCGAAATTAACACTTTATACAACAAAACATTACAAATGAGAAATTCTAGCACCACAGAAGCAGAAATGTTCATCGTATAAAATAAACAGTAGGATAAGACAAGGTCGGGAAAGAAATGCATGTTTCTTTTTAGAGCACAATTGAACTATAATACTTGATTTTGCAGTTTAAACTTTAATTCAAACCATTATACATTTATGTTTTGTGCAGTGCAATCTAGGCTACAATGTATTGTGAACAAATTCAGTGCGAGGAGACAAGTCAAACAAGCTGGAACAAAAAAAGAGCACATGTCATCATGGTATTTATAAAAAAACATTCTGAGACTAGCAACATCACGTCTGTGAGAGAGAGGTTGCAGTTAAAAAGAAAGGGGGGCGGCTAATCAAATTGCAGATACGTTTCTCAATCATCAAACGGGAGAGTGATTCACCATATATTGCTTGATAGATTAGCAGAGATGGAGAATTAATCATTATATGATGGATTAACGTGTTTTGAGAAACAAGTTTATATACATATTTCAAACAGATAAATATTGATTCCTAATAAGGAATTCACCTTTTCGATCTTTACAAAATTTTGAAGTTTAAAGTTAAATAAAAATTCGTCATTAATATTGTCGGACATGCATAGATTAATTAAAAAGACAATAAAAATAATAATAAAATATGGCGATCCCCATGATTGCGTATGGTGTGTTTTTTTTTTTTATCCCGATTCTCAAATTAGTTAAAATATGCTATCAAATGTTGGTCAGCGTTCTCTGCATAAATTTAACGTTTATTTAACTTTAAGACACCATATGTCTATTTTAAGTGGCTTTTCTGAACATTAAAATAATGCATGCGTTGATATATATTAGCGATAGTATCTGTCTACGTTGGGTACGAGATAAGTTTCTATAAATAAAAAAATATTGATTATATGTTGAAGTCGCGCATATTTGATGTTTATTTTAAAGATGATAACACCATTCTTAATCATTTTCCCTGTGCTTTTTTTTGGCTAAGAATAAAGTGTAGTATCAGTTCGGATGCTACAGTTAGTCAGTACTGTCTTCGATCAGTGAAGAAAAAGGCAATTTTCTTATTTTTGCTCCAGACAGAATGCCTCTTTTAGGGGAGCTAGGTTTGTCTCACACGAAAAACAAAACGGACCTTGTGCCTATCTGACCCTCGTGGGGAGGCATGCAAATAGAAACATTGGTAGACGATTCAAATTTGAAGATACGGTAAACTCGAGGAATGCTAGCTTAAACTGTTTATTTTTGCATATTTACAACAAAAAAACACCTCTTATCAAGGCCCAAAAGCCACTTGAAGACGAGCGTTAGGTAAGTTGGTCAGGTAGATAGTAGGCCACCGAGGGGATTTGAAAGGTTGATTTGACTAGTCATAAATTGAATATGTAAGGGGACAACTCGATAATTTATTTTACATTAGATTTAAAAATGGGAATGTTATAGTGGTCTGGGAAGTAGTCCGTAGTGTTCTGTTCAACAGACAATCACTTCTAGGAAAGAAACTTTGCTCGTGAGAGTTTCGTTTATATAATGGTACACAGCAGAAAAAAGGGGATTTATTGAGATTTTTTGTAGGTAGAGAAATTTTTGTTATAAATATTTTACACAGGAACGAAAATCATAAAATGAAGCTCAGTTGAGCACCTGCCATCCACAGAGATTAAGACACATATGCTGAGTAAATTTCGATGAGCTTATTTACTTCATTCATACTGTGGACATTGTTGAAATAAATACCCCAAAACACATGTACATAAAATATATTATCTATTAACATACGTATTTTCCACGCTATAACAAATAGCAGCATGTATTTATTTATATAAATAACACATACGATGTATGTATTTGTGTGTGTAAATATTAAACCGATAAACTCTTAAACCACTGGTAACACAACACAGAAATTAACAAGAAATATTTATCATACACCAAAAATAGTTTATAATGACTAAATCTTTGTTTGAGTGGATGAATAACGCGTGCAGGCATATATCTGCAAGTTGAAATGAAAACATGTTCATTACAACTTGCCGACATATTTCTATTACTTTTGCGCATGCACAAATTTATACTTAGCTTCAATCGGTTTACTTTAAAATCTTACCTATCTATCTATCTATCTATCTATCGATAATTCAAACGATAGGTAAAAGTAGTTTAATTTTATATCTTTCTCATCCATCTGTCAGATTAACTCAAAGGATAGCGAACGAAGTTGAGATGTTAAACGTTTTGGTTTCGTTTCTAGCTGATAGCACTCCAGTCATTGTTTTTAAACTTTTAACGTCAGTACTATATATATATATATATATGCATCGAAGCACAAAAATTAGGAAATCGTGACTTCTGGAAAATCTACAACAGTGTAGTAAACATTGAGCAATCAACAATTCCCCCACTAACCAACAATCACGAGGTTGTTTGCTCAGCAACCGACAAAGCTAATATGCTTGCCAGCCGGTTTGCCTCGAACTACACACTGGACCCTTCCAACCACCCCCTGCCTGACTTTCCTTTGCGGACAGACGCCACGCTAGACGATCTAAAAATCACCCCTGCTCAGGTACATGCTATCATAAAAAATCTTGACACTTCAAAAGCATGTGGACCTGATCTAATCCCAGCTGTGCTATTAAAAAAATGCTCAGCCGAAGTAGCTCCAGTTCTCTTCAAACTTTACAACAAATGCCTTAATGAATCATGCTTTCCGGGCTGTTGGAAAACCGCTTCTGTGGTACCAATATTCAAGAATTCTGGCGAAAGATCTGACCCATCAAAGTATCGCCCCATTAGCCTCCTCCCACTTTTCGCCAAAATATGTGAGACCATAATAAACCATGCTCTAGTCCGGCACCTTACAGATGCTAAACTTCTGACTGACAAACAATATGGATTTAGATAAGCCCGTTCCACAGCTGACATCCTTACTGTAATCTCTGAACGTATATACCATTCACTGGACAAAGCGGGTGAGGGCAGAGCGGTAGCTCTAGATATATCTAAGGCTTTTGACAGGATATGGCACAAGGGTCTCCTCAGGAAAATTAAATCATACGGTATCACCGGTAGAATACTTAACATAATTAAATCCTTCTTAGACAAGAGAAAAATCCAGGTTGTCCTCGACGGTCGAACATCTAAACAGTGTGATATAAATGCGGGAGTGCCTCAGGGGTCTATTCTTGGACCTCTATTGTTCCTGATATTTATTAATGACCTCCCCGACAAAAATACCTCTGAGATGGGTATATATGCTGATGACACTACACTCTATAACAGGCATGACAGGAAAACAAATGAACACATATCTAAAGAAATGACAAAAACACTAGAGGATGACCTCCAATCTGTAGTGGAATGGGAACATAAATGGATGATCACATTCAATGCTGCCAAGACTAAACTGATTTCCTTCAATAACTACAAGAAACCTTCTCTGCCACCAATAGCAATGGCCAGTGACTCCCTGTCTGAGAGTACATCTTTCAAACTCCTTGGCCTAACGTTCACAGGAAACATGAGCTGGAACAATTATATTGAAAACATTGCCAGGGCCGCTGCAAAAAAGGTAGGCTCTCTCTTCCGTGCTAGAAAACTACTGACACCTGAAAGTATCCTGTATCTCTATAAGGCCACCATTCGCCCATGTATGGAGTATTGTTGTCACATCTGGGCTGGTGCGTCTACTACTAGTCTATCGATCCTAGACAAGGTTCAAAAGAGAGTCGCCAATCTGATAGGCCCTGAACTGGCATCTAAGCTTCAGCCTCTGTCCCATCGACGAAACGTTGCATCCCTCTGCTTGTTCTACAAGTATTTTATTGGTGAATGCTCTGACGAACTGCAGACACTTGTGCCCCCACGACGCAGACACCCTCGAAAAACCCGACAGGCAGCTAAATCCCACCCCCACACTGTAGAGATCCCTAGATGTAAAAGATCTTTCTACTCCATTAGTTTCTTCCCCAGAACCGCTAGACTTTGGAATTCCATTCCAGGATCCTGCTTCCCTAACTGTACTGACATGCAGAAGTTCAAGTGCAACGTGAACCGACATTTAATATATATATATTACTAATTGGCCCTGTAATAATAAATACGATATCTGCATGAATTAAAATATATTTAAGCGTATTTTACGGCCGGGAACGGTGAAGTGCCAACCAGGATACGGTATTAATCCGTTTCGGAGTTAGAATCACAAGGTTAAATCGCCATATAGCGGGGCCTAAGAAACATTTCAAACAGTACATTTTAAAAATTAGTAACGGTACAGTATATAGTACACATGTATATAATCAAATAATATTATAAATAACACCGTAAGGCGGGGCAAATACCGTAACCAGGAGTTCAAAAACATTATCCATTGTAACCTTAAAACCGTATCCCGGGGACACGGTATTCCGGGGTTTTACTTTATATATATATATATATATATATATATATATAGAGAGAGAGAGAGAGAGAGAGAGATAGAGAGAGAGACAGACAGACAGACAGACAGACAGACAGAGACAGACAGACAGACAGACAGACAAACAGGCAATCAAAGATGATGTAACTATAACAAAACCCAATTGCAACTACTTTTATTTTTTCGAATTTTTTGCCCATATTTTTTATTTTCTTTTAAAGTTGATCAGTTCCTATTTTTCTGATGAGTCAGGGTAGAATAGATTAAAAAAATAACTTAATAATTGCATGCCTGATTCTGGTTACGAAACAGGTGTTGTCAAGAACTGAACATTTAAACATGCCGAAAGAAATAAACAGTAAGATGGACATCTTGGAATTTAGAATATAGACTTGTTGCCATTATATATATATATATATATATATATATATATATATATATATATATATATATATGAGCAAAAAAGGGGGGAATTAAAAAGTCTTTCTTTATGATAATGGTTAATGCCAACAAACATGTCAGAAAAAAGTATTTTTCATAAAAGTTATTCTTACTCGGTTTCCTTAAATTAAAAAAAATAACCTTACAATAAAATACTGTCAAAAGAAGTGATTAACTCCCTTTGTTTAATTTCACACCAACCACACGGACCAAATCAGACATTACTTTAATACAATTGTCAACAAAATCAGACGTGCAATTGCTTTGTCCGGGCGTAAAATACGCTTAAAAATGATATTTTTATTTGTCGAGATTTCGTGTTTGTGCATATTAGAGTCCTGATTTCAAAAGTAAAAAAAAAACGTATCTAGTGCTGTACATGCCATCAGTTAGAATAAAAAAAAGCTAGTGACGTTACCACCGTACCAACGTGACATGCATATAACCAAAAATAAACTAAGATAAATGTACAAGATGTTAAGCTATTTTTTCAATTTAGACCCATTTTGACCCCTTACAAAAATTTTAATCGGTTTAAGACCCATAACAGAATGGCCTGTAAAAATTGTAATCATTCGAGGCCCTTAGAGCCGCTCTGCAACTTTTAGTTCCGAAGGAGATAGTTTGAAAATACTAAAACAGCCAGCCAGCCAGCCAGACAGACCGACCGACATACAGAAAGACATATAGCCTATATATTAGACTTACATTAAGTAACTTAAGCGTTATGAACCAATCTCATATAAAGATATTAAAAACAATATCGCAATTGTTATCGATTTTCCTGAATGGAAATAAGTATAAAATAAAACGTGTTTGGTTCAAATTACGAAATGGGATTTGTCTGTAGTTTAATTGACTTTTGACGGACAAATGACACCAAAATCTCTCAGCGATTGTCAACGTTCCAACTAAAATTTTCATCTAATCAAGTTCACAAGCTTGGCCAATGGACACTAGCTCTATTTAATTGAGCAGATCCGGTTCAAATATTATCGAATATATTATGAACCTGTGTACACTTTCTCTCCAGCTATGGGTAAATCCAAAACCATTGTTCAATTAATCGTATACAATCAATAGGTACTAAGTTTCATGATTAAATATCCGAACAAGGTTAATTTGTTATAAAAGAGATGTACTAAACCTATCCTAGTGTATTTTATTGTTTTAAGTAGGAATTTTATCCCTAAATTCTTTATATTGAAGCTTGCCAGTAAAAATACTTTTATTGATGGTATTTCTCCACTAAATAGAGTCACTACAAAATTTTTTATGTATAATCTCCCACGCTCAATTTGGAAATCTCAAAAATGTCTGCGATTTATCTGATTGTGAAACCACAATCTCGTTCAATTATGGCTTTCTCTTGGTCACTGTTGATCATTTTTCGTCGGTTCGAATGGGGAGAATCTTTCACTGAAAACAATTTTATTTTTCAGAATCGAGTTTTCATTTTCTGGCTCACTAGTTCTTTAACAACATTCTCCACAGACACTTGGCAGCCTTTTCTTTTTCAGTAGTTTCAAAACACGTCATGCCGGTGGTGTTATGCTTGAAATACAAGCAAAAGAACTATTTTGCTCGGAGGTGTATTACACACTACTATTGACATACTCGCTACACTAAATACACGATTCAAAGAAGAGGAATATAAGACTGATCTTTATTAAGCTGTAAAGAAAAAAAACGAGCAGACTCAACTTAATATATCAGGGTATCTAGTTCTCCCCCACCGCAAGAAATGTGACACCAGTGTCGGAACGTGGGATTGAAACAGTCAGTGCTCCAGAAGATAAGCCGGAAACGATTTATTTATGTGTATACAAACATCGGTTTTGGTGTTTTAAGTAGGACGACCCCTGGAGTTAATGTGGTAATATGGTTATTGAAGATGCCATTCTTGGTAAAGTAACAAGTTTACCCACCACTCCACCACTTTTAGAATTACCTTGTTTCTTATTTATTTTTACTGTATCATTCCTTCCGAAATAAACACATTTTTTTCAAAATGTAGTATCTGTTCTGATACTGCGTTTTATTTTTGTACTTATTCAGTGAAAGAGAAATTCTTCTTATTTTTGTCCTTATTCAGTGAAAGAGAAATTCTTCCAGACTGAGGCACATTTTATTTGTGTTTCATTCCAAAGTGGCTCTTTGTGGCTACACTACATCCTACCATTAAAAAACAATTTTCAACTCCTATTTTGACTAAGTGGCCGTTTTATTTATTCGTCTACACGAAAGTCAAAGCGACATAGTCGTCATCAGCTGAAGATAACGTCTCCGCACGAAAAACATTGTAACGTTGTGTATAAAAGTTTTGAAAAAAATGCAAAGAAAGGGAAATCTGACACAAGCTTTTGTTTTCTATTAAAAGAAAATACTTTGCCGGTCGTTTTGTAACATAGCGTGGACGACTATAAGCAAATACCGATCTGTGAAAGAAATGACGTCACGGCAAGGAAAAAGAAGACTATAAACGAGAAGACGACCAGTTTAGAGACGTGTGTGACGTCACAATTGCTACGAGAAGTCATGCATTGTGTGAGAATGAGGAAATAAATGTCCTTGTTAAAGAAAAAAAACGAGTTGAAGTTCTTTCCTATTCTTTTACTTAGATAACAACGTGTGAATAACGTACAATATCAATACCAAGCCGCTGACACGTATTTAAAACACGACAGAATTATTATTAACATCCTTTTAAACATTTTATTGCTTTACATATTTCTGGTTAATTATTTACACATTAAATGTCAGTCCTGTTACAAAACATTCTTCTGTTATAAAAACTCTTTGTAACTTCCATTTAATTAAATTTCCGTTTAAATGTCGGTTACTCACCTCTCTACGTGGCCTGGCACATAATATAATAATCGGATCCCGTGATTTGTCTATGTATCTATTTATTTTGGGGATGTCATGCCCGCTCTACGGCTTGGTCATTTGCATTCATGTCACTGGCTTCGTTACAAAGTGGCGTTGGAGAAATACTCTTGTATAACAATTCTTGATGCGTGTGCACAAATATATGTACACAAACTATTCCTTTAACTTTAACTACCAAGGTCCGCTCAGATGTTCAGCGGATAGAGATGTATATTGTGTGTCGCTATCGCTAGAGAGCATTGCTTTATATTCAGTACTGTTTGGGACGATTAATCCGAATCAAAATCGGGAATCAAAAAAAAGTGAAGCTGTTTTCGGCATCGGTGTAAGACTATGAATTTTCAGCCTATTTTTCTGATGCTAAAAGCGATTCTTTTACTTGTTTATTTTCTAATTTTTTTTGTTAAAAACTAATTTTAACATTGTTGTTATCAATGGTAAAATTACGAGTAATTATTCATTTTAGAGTATCTGCAAAATTAAAATCTATATACAATCTCCATCAGCGTATATTTACGTTTGCGTCATGGGTTTTACGGTAATCCACCTCCCCAAACAGACTTACAGTAAAAGAATTAAAGGCATTATAAAAGAATCGGAATCAGAAGTGGTAATTGTATATGAATCTGAAATTTAAAAGAAAATTGGTAATCGTATCGGAATCGGGAAAATTATTGGAATCGTTCCCATCACTAATATTCAGATTTGTTCTCTGCACGACTATGCATTGATTTATTAAAGTTCATGTCTATATCAGTGATGTCTGATTCAGAGTAAAGATTATGAAACAATATTAAATCTAACTTCTATTAAAAAAGAAGAAAAGAAGAAAGTCGCGGGCTTTTCCAAGCTGGAAAATTTTCAAATAAAAGGCGTTAAAATGTTTGTGGGCGACGAAAATACCCATGAATTATCAGATTATTGCAGATACTGTAAATAAATTGACGGTGACAGCAGATATTCAGACCATAGAGGGTCATCAAGTGTAAAGAATATCCCACTGGGAATATCTTTATTTGCATAAAAGCAGAAATACATAAATAATAATAATAATAATAATAATAATAATAATAATAATAATAATAATAATAATAATAATAATAATTAGCGGGGCCCGTGGAAATTCCCCAGCGGCATCTTTCATATTGCTGCTGGACATTCTCTGGTCGTTGAACATGAATGAAGACACCATCATATTATTCTATCCCTTTCGTTAAAACTGTAAAAAATATTTATCTAAGCAAGTCTATATATTAATACAGTAGCGTGGAGAACAATAAAAAAGAGGTGATTTATTCATTTTCCCTATTTAATAATGAAAGCATGACCGTTAACAAACAATATAAATTATTTATTTCAAAAAAAATTATGAAAAAATAGATGAGCTGAGTGCTATCATCTATAATCGAAAACGAAACCAAAACTTATGAAAAATTCTTGGCAAAATTATTTATTACAAGAAATAGAAGGACACGGCAATTATTAAACCACCACACTCGAAAGAAAAAAATGTAAGCGTGACACACAAAGTAACACACACACGTTATTGTATTAATATATATATATATATGTATATGTATATATGTATATATGTATATGTATATATATATATATATGTATATATACAGTGATGATCATATTTATTGGCACGGTAAAATAAAAGTTACATTTTGTCTAATAAATTCTAAAAAAGGGATTAAATTAAAGAAAATAACAAAGTATATTATGTATTTTTAACTGGCCTTTCCGATGCAGCAATCGGATTTTAGAAAAAATAAATAACAAAGGAACAACAAACATAATTGCAAAAAACCCTTGTTCAAAATTATTGGCACGGCTTTGTATTTCTTTTAGTATCAGTATAATATCAATCAATTTCCGGTTTACGTGCTTTCTGAACCTTTTTATAGCCATATTATGCTTGTTTAACGCTAATTCAGTGAATAATTTTTTTCAGATAATTTTTAGATAGCGATTTATTTAAACTATTATAAGTGACTAAATTATAATTTTCAATCGCCATGGTTAAAACTAAGGAACACAGCGAAGACGTCAGGAAGCTTGTTGTAGCATGCCATACCAATGGGGAGGGCTATGGTAAGATTTCAAAGAAGCTAAACCTTCCCAAATCCACTGTTAGAGCCATAATAAACAAGTTCAAATCGCAAGGCCACGTTATGAGTTTAGAGGGTAGAGGGAGAAAAAGGATTCTTTCCCCAAGAGATGAACGGAAAATTGTTCGACAAGTAAAACAAAACCCAAGGATCTCTGTTGGGGAGATTGTAGATGAACAGAGCACCTCTGGAGTGAATGTATCTCGACATACAGTTGGTAGAGTTTTGAAGAGAGCTGGTTTAAAAGCATGTCGTCCGAGAAAGACTCCCTTATTGAAGCCTATGCACCTGAAAGCAAGGCTAGCCTTTGCAAAACGTCATATTGATAAAGATGTTGCATTCTGGAAACGTGTTCTATGGACTGACGAAACGAAAATAGAGTTATTTGGCCATAATAAAGTGTCTTATATTTACAGAAAATCTGGCGAAGCTTTCCTGCCTAAGAACACCATACCCACAGTGAAGCACGGTGGAGGCAGTTTGATGTTTTGGGGATCCTTTGCTGCCTCTGGACCAGGGCGACTTGTTAAGGTCACAGGTAGCATAAAAAAGGAAGATTATGTTAAAATATTGGATGAAAACCTGAAAGACTCTGCTAAAGAGCTCTCACTTGGTCGTCGTTGGTGGTTCATGCAAGATAATGACCCAAAGCATTCGGCTAAACTGACTAAGAAATGGCTTGAGGACAATCATATTAATGTTTTGGAGTGGCCATCACAAAGCCCAGACCTTAATCCAATTGAAAATTTATGGAGAACATTAAAATTGAGGGTAATGCAAAGGAAGCGTAAGAATCTTATTCAATTGGAGGATTATTGTCAGGAAGAGTGGGCTAAAATTACTACTGAAGAGTGCAACAACTTGGTTGTAAACTATGAAAAGCGACTGAGGAAGGTAATCAAGGCCAAAGGCTATACAATTGATTATTAAATAAATCGTGCCACTAATTTTGAACAAGGGTTTTTTGCAATTATGTTTGTTGTTCCTTTGTTATTTATTTTTTCTAAAATCCGATTGCTGCATCGGAAAGGCCAGTTAAAAATACATAATATACTTTGTTATTTTCTTTAATTTAATCCCTTTTTTAGAATTTATTAGACAAAATGTAACTTTTATTTTACCGTGCCAATAAATATGATCGTCACTATATATATATATATATATATATATATATATATATATATATATATGTATATATATTGATAAAATTAATATTACTAATATAATGATAATATTATTATTAATAATAATAATAATCATAATAACAAAAAATAATATTAATGATAATATGATTAATAATAATATTAATAATTATATTAATAATAATAATATTAATAATATTAATAATGATAATCATAATAATATTAATAATAATAATAATAGTATCAAAATAATAATAATAACAATAATATCAATAATTATAATAATATTAATAATAATAACATTAATATAAAAAATGATGATGATGATGATGATGATAATAATAATAATAATAATAATAATAATAATAATAATAATATGAAACTCAAATCAGAAAAACGAACGGGGACAAGCGGTGCGACAAAAGCTGGATGGGAAATAAGACTAGAAACCCAAATACACAAACATAAAAATGAAACCAAAAGGATCACCAGGAAGAAAGCAATGTGGAGAAAACGAAATATTTGAAATGTAACTCACAGGGATAGGCTAAACAAGAAACATGAAGAACTTGACCAAAAAATAAAAGCAAAAGAATGGAGATTGAGACGATATAGAAATAAATCTGAACATGCAAACAAAACAGAACATTTGAAACTAATGAAAGCCAATTCTACCAAAATGTGAACGGAGGCAAAACAAAAACAGAACACCCAAATCCGACAGAAACAAAACTCTACTGGAGTAAAATATGTGAAGAGCGGCGAGATCACAATAGAAATGCCGAGTGGCTGAAAGAAATCAGCAAGGAAACCCTAAAGAAAACCATAGGAAAAATGGCAAACTGGAGAGCACCAGGGCACGACGGATACATGCATACTGGTTCAAAAAATTCCCAAACTTACACGAAAAGCTATCCCAAAACCGGAAAGATGTATACAGGAAGCAAGCCTACCAGACTGGATGACAAAAGGTAGAACCACACTGCTACAGAAGGACACGGAGAAAGGAACCGTCCGTAGCAACTATAGGCCAATCACGTGCTTACCAACTGTGGAAGATACTGATAGCACAACTGAGGGAACAAATCTACCACTCCCTAAATAACCGTGGACTCATCCCCGAGGAGCAGAAAAGATGCCAAAAAGGGAAAAGAGGAACACATGCCCTGTTACATATAGATCAAAAGATCCTAAAGGAGAAAAAAGGAGGAGAAAGAATTTAGCCATGGCATGGATAGACTACAAAAAAAAAAAAAAGCCTACGACAGAATCCCCCAAGCATGGATAATAGAATGCCTAGAAATGTATAAAATACCAAGCAGGATCACCAATGTTACAGAAAATGCAATGAAAACATGGAGGCTGGAATTGACAGCTGATGGATAACACATAACAGAAATTAACATACAAAGAGGCATCTTCCAAGGAGACTCACTATCACCACTACTGTTCATCATAGCCATGATGCCCTTGAACAGTTTCTGAGAAAATGCCAAGCCGGATACAAGTTCTCCAATACAGAGAAAAAAATGAACCACTTGATGTACATGGACGATCTGAAACTTTTTGCAAGGACCGAAAAGGAGCTAGATACACTAATTAACACTACTCGGATCTTCAGCCAAGATATCCAAATGGAATTTGGAATGGAGAAGTGCGCACAACTAGTTATAAGAAAGGGAAAACACGGAAACGACAGAAGACATTGAACTTTTTTTTTACATGGAGTTCACCACTTATCAAGGCCCAAGGGCCACTCGGGGATGAGGGTTATTGTGTGTACAGTAATCAGTGGGATAGTGTAGTAATAGTATTGGAGAATTGATAAAGTGTCATTACTTAAGGGGGCGGTTCATCAGGAATTCGTTTGTGTTGGACTTGAAGACGTCCAGGTTGAAGTCGGGAGAGAAACAGGCAAACGGAACAGAGTTCCACAGGCGTGCAGTTCTATGAAAGAAACTTTGTTCATGGAATCCACGTTTTGATTTAGGCACAGATAAGGAGTGGGGAAAATTATTGACGGTGGTTTCAGCTAGTCGGGTGTTTTTTGAAAAAGATTGGCGAGCGGGGACTAGAGAATGGAGTTCAGACGAGCACTTGCCATGGAAATAACGATAAAACAAAGATAGGCTTGCAACGTCTCTTCTGTGGGAAAGAGGTTGCAGGGAAGTGAAAAGGGAATCCCCTACTAAGCCACGAAATCTATTTTGTACTCTGTCAAGGCAGGATAGGCTTTTTTAGCAGCTCCTGCCGAGATATGGCAGCAGTACTCCATCCTTGAACGTACTTGGCTTTTATATAGATAGAGAATTGCATCAGTAGTGAGATATCTTCTGGAGCGGTAGAAAGATCCCACCATCTTCCCAGGGACCTTGAGCACAGACTTGATGTATGTGTTCCATTTAAGATCAGGAGTAAAGGACAAACCCAGAAGCTTATCAAAACATGGGACCACCCCTAGACGAGAGCCATCCATTTCAATTGATGCTAGATGGGAATCAGAGCGTTTATGATGTAGAGATAGGAGCTTGGTCTTAGATGCATCAAAGGTAACAAGCCACATCGTCCCCCACTGAACCACGAGCTCGAGATTAGAGGAGAGCGAATCAGAGAGAGCTTTTTTATTTACAACCTTTGATGTGTTGCCATAGATAGTAGTGTCATCAGCATAGATGTCAACGAAAGATTTTAATATGTGTTTTGGGAGGTCATTGATGTAGATCAGGAAGAGAGTTGGGAACAGGATGGACCCCTGAGGGACCACTACCCTTATGAGCCTATCAGAGAGAAATGATTTAATGATCGCAAAAGATTTCCAGTTATACCGTAGATGAAAATCTTGTGTAGTTCGCCTTTATGCCAAACCTTATCGAAGGCCTTTGATATGTCAAGAGCAATTGCCTTAGAAATTAAGCCATTGTCGAGAGATTCGCTAATCCTATGAGATATAACTGTTAGCACATCTGCTGTAGATCTAGCAGAACGGAAACCATATTGTGTGTCACTAAGAAGGTTATTTCTGCTGAGGTGGTTGACAACTTCTCTATTTATTGTGGATTCCAGCAACTTACTCATGACACACAGGAGACATTTGTCTGTACTGAGATGGAGATGACTTATCACCTGAGTTATCACCTTACTCATGACACACAGGAGACATTTGTCAACTGATACAACGCAGTGGTCGGAGGATCCCAGAGGAGATAGAACGGCACATGAGCATAGCTCAAGGGAAGTGGATAGAAAAAAGGTCTAGAAGGCTTGCGTACTGACAGTTAGTATCGGACACACGGTTGGGCTCGCGAATAATCTGAGTGAGATCATAGACAATGGCAAAATCATGACAGAACCTCACCTCATCATCGATCTTATTTGAGTGGGTCAGCCATTCCACATTATGGACACTGAAGTCACCACAAATGTGAATGTTAGCCGAGGGATGAGCAGACAGGATATGATCAATTTTCTCTGATATACTCTTAAATACAGTAACTCCGCTGTTGTGAGGGCGATAGAGGGCAAATATAAATGCGGTGGTGTAGGCAAGTGCAATCCGGAAGCACATATAAGGTAGATTAGGGTCTTCTCTGGAGATATCTCTGCCACACGAGAAGCCATCTTTAATGTAGGCACATATTCCATGCCCATGGCGATCTTGAGGGTCAGATTTAGATGTTAAGTTAGGGTATACATTAATTATGAACTCATCTAGGGAGGTGGTCGGCCCTATTCCAGTTTCGCTTAGAAAGAATATGTCAGGTTTCGTCTCCTGTAATTGGGTTTCAATCTCTGGAAAGTTTGAAATGTAGACCCCTGATGTTGGAGAAGGAGATATGGTAGTAAGGATCTACGTTGGAGGATGGGGTTCTAGGTTTATTCGTGTTTTCTTTTTTGTAAGCCAAACAGAAATGAGGGCACTAGGGGAACAAAACGACTATAAATACTTAGGAATTCTGGAAGCGAACACAACCAGAGCAACAGAACTGAAAGAGAAAATTGGAAAGGAATACCTCAGGAGAATAAGAAAACTCCAGTAAACGAAATTATATAGCAGAAACCTAATAAAAGGTATAAATACATGGGCAGTATCACTAGTAAGGTACATGGGACCGTTTATAGGGTGGACAAAAGAAGAACTGAGACAGCTCCACCAGAAAACCAGTAAACTCATGACCATGCATAATGCACTACACCCAAAGGACGATATTGATAGACTGTATATGAAAAGGAAAGACGGCGGGAGAGGACTGATCTGTATAGAAGACTGTGTGAAGGACACGAAAAAAGTACTAGAAAAATACATAATGCAAAACACTGACAGGATAATTATGGCAGCGAGAGACACTGAAAAAACAAAACAAAACAGAAAACAGAGAGACAAACGACAAAATGAGAAAAGAGAAATGGGAAGAGAAAGAACTCCACGGTAGATTCATAAGAATGACAAAAGATGAGAATAACGAAAACACCTGAACATGGATGCGAAAAGGACATATAAACCGAGAAACTGAATCTCAAATAACTGCAGCACAAAATAAATCGATAAGAAACAACCATATCAAAGCAAGGATCGATAAAATACAAGAAAAC
Source organism: Euprymna scolopes (assembly GCF_053919585.1). Classification (NCBI taxonomy): domain Eukaryota; kingdom Metazoa; phylum Mollusca; class Cephalopoda; order Sepiida; family Sepiolidae; genus Euprymna; species Euprymna scolopes. The sequence continues at coordinate 36,318,271 of NC_136504.1, read as the reverse complement.
AGCAAATGCAGACTCTGTGGACAAAGAGACGAAACGATAAACCATATAATAAGTGAATGCAGCAAACTTGCCCAAAGGGAATACAAAAACAGGTATGACCGAGTGGGGAGGGTGGTACACTGGGAAGTGTGCAAACGACTGCATTTTGAGCGTACAGACAAATGGTACAAGCATAAACCCGCAACAGCACTCGAAAACGAGAACCACAAACTCTTATGAGACATGGACATACAGATGGACAACTCATCCAAGTAAGAAGACCAGATGTCGTTATAATTAACAAGAAAGAAAAATCCTTTTTTTACAAGGTGGTCACCACTTATCAAGGCCCGGAAGCCATTAAGGGATAAGGGTTATTGTAAGTACAGTACGTTACTGTGGAGATTTAATAAAGTGTCTACTTAAGGATGTGGTTATTCAGGAATTTTTTTACGTTGGACTTGAAGGTTGTAGTCAGGTGGAAAGCAGGCAGACGGGACGGAGTTCCACAGGCGTGCAGTTCTAAGAAAGAAGCTTTGTTCATGGAATCTACGTTTTGATTTAGGCATAGATAAAGAGTGGAGAGAGTTGTTGACAGTGGATTCAGCTAGACGAGTGTTTTTCGTAAAAAGATTGGCGAGAGGGGGCCAAAGATTGGAGTTACTACGAGCACCTGTCATGGAAATAACGATAAAACAAAGATAGGCTTGCAACGTCTCTTTTGTGGGAGAGAGATTGCAGGGAAGAGAAAAGGACATCCTCCACTAAGCCACGAAATCTATTTTGTACTCTCTCAAGGCAGGACAGGCTGTTTTCAGCAACTCCTGCCCAGATATGGCAACAGTATTACATCCTCGGACGTACATGGCTTTTATATAGATAGAGAATTGCATCAGTAGTGAGATATCTTCTGGAGCGGTAGAAGGATCCCACCATCTTCCCAGCGACCTTGTACACATACCTGATGTACATGTACCATTTCAAATCAGGAGTGAAGGTAAAGCCCAGAAGCTTATCAAAACATGGGGCTTCTCCTAGACGAGAGCCATCTATTTCAATTGATGCTAGATTGCGATCAGAGCGTTGATGGTGTAAAGATATGAGTTTGGTTTTAGATGCATTAAAGGTAACCAGCCATATCTTCCCCCACTGAACCACGCGCTCGAGATCAGAGGAGAGCGAATCAGAGAGAGCTTTTTTATTTACAGCCTTTTATGTGTTGCCGTAGATGGTCGTGTCATCAGCATAGATGTCAACGAATAATTTAACTACGTGTTTTGTGAGATTATTGATGTAGATCAGGAAGAGAGTTGGGCACAGGATGGACCCCTGAGGGACTCCAGCATTAATACTGTCGGCCTATGATTTTTGTCCATCAACCACTACCTTTTAGCCTATCAGAGAGAAATGATTTAATAATAGAGAGAACATTTCCAGTTATACCGTAGCTGGAAATCATTTGAAGTAGGCTTTATGCCATACTGTCTCGAAGGCCTTTGATATGCCAAGAGCAGTTGCCCTAGAAAGGAAACCTTTGTCAAGAGATTCCCTAATCCTATGAGATATAACCGTTAGCACATCTGCAGTAGATCTTGTAGAACGGAAACCATATTGTGTATCACTAAGAAGGTTATTTCTGCTGAGGTGGTTGACTATTTCTCTATTTAATATGGATTGCAGCCACTTACTCATTACACTCAGGAGGCTCATTGGTCTGTACTGAGAGGGAGATGACTTATCACCTGAGTTCTTTAATACAGGGCATACTGATGAGCTTTTCCAGGGTGTTGGGAAGCACTTCTCCTTAAGGCAACGCTTAAACTGTTTCGTAAGTATGGGAGCAAGTTCTGGTTGAAGCTTTTTTAACACTATAATTGGGATGCCGTCAGGGCCAGTTGCTTTACTGGAATCAAGGTTCTTGATTGGCTTGGCGACCTCATGCACAGATATTTGTATGTTACCTTGCTTGTCCTGTGTTATAGGAGGAAATATTGGGAGTTGATGGCCTTCGGCGCATAGGGTAGAATTAGCTGCAACGTTATTGGCAAATAGTTTATCCTTGTCTGAAACTGACGAGATGACCTCTAGTCCATTGATAATGGTTGGGATAGAACGCACACTTCTGTTCAGAACTGGTGGGAACCCAGCCGCTGATCAGCTACTTTGGATTTAACAGACTGTCAAATCGTAGGCTTTGCAGTCACAGCTGACCACAAGGTTAGTATTAAAGAAAAGGAGAGACGAAGCAAATACACAGAGCTGGCCAGAGAGTTGAAAGGGATTTGAATGATGGAGAAAATCAAAATAGTACCGATAATAGTATGAGCACTAGGAACAATTCCGAAAAACTTCGAAAAAGAATGTCAGAAATTGGAATCAGATGAATAACTGCAAAAGTACGACTAACGATCATGAAAACGACTAAAATATTAACGAAAACCCTTGAATGCGGAGAATAATACAAGACAATATAACGAATAAGCGTTACAGGGAATGAAGAACACCGAAACTGCATATCTACAAGTTCTACACCCCCCATTATGCACCCCCATTGTTTCATCACCGTTCCCCCCAATAAAAAAGTGATACCAAAGGGCCGAGAAGGGTCAATAAGGACTGAAAGACCGAGGAGCGAGCGCCAACCAGACCTCGGCTGGAAAAGTGCAAAGAGAACTGGGACCTTGGGGAGGCTGAGTGCCACTCAAATTCCAGTATAAACCAATGGCCACTACCAGCAAGAAATCAATGGTAAGCGGCAAATTCATTTGCAAATGGTATCGAAGGAGGTGGAGAGAGCTGGACGTCTGGGGAGACTTGTTTTCACTCAGCTTCCAGAGAACACCACAGGTTTCCAATCAGATCGTTTGTTGACTTGTGTGAAAACTCCATGTGAGCCAATAATAACAATAATAACAACAACAATAATAATGATAATAATAATAATAATAATAATAATAATAATAATAATGTGAGCCAATAATAATAATAATAATAATAATAATAATAATAATAATAATAATGTGAGCCAATAATAATAATAATAATAATAATAATAATAATAATAATAATAATAATAATAATGTGAGCCAATAATAATAATAATAATAATAATAATAATAATAATAATAATAATGTGAGCCAATAATAATAATAATAATAATAATAATAATAATAATAATAATAATAATAATAATAATAATAACAACAACAACAGAGGGCAAAAGAAGAGATCGCCGTCTTCATCATCCACGTCTTTTTTTTTATATAGCCGGCATTAAGAGGCATTAAGATTAATTATAATTTTACACTAAATTCTTTTAATTTTACTTTCTGTAGAATTTCCTGAAAAAAAAAAGTCTATGAGTCACTGGACTGAGAAAAAAGAAAAAAAAATTACGAGTCCCAGCTAAGAAAAACAGAGTAGAAAGCTTTCAGGTAGCGATGGACCTCTACAGGGAAGGGGTGTGATTTTGCTGCATGTCAGTTAATCGAAAATATTGAAATCGAAGGGAGGAGGGGTAACAAGTAATGTGAGTTCGTCAGAGCATATCTCATTGAAATACTTCTAAACCAGGCATAGGGATGCAACATTGCGTCGGGGGGGGGGAGAGGGGTTCGCGCTTGGTTGATAATACGGGGCCTATCAGATTGGAGACTCTTTCTAGAAGGAGATTCTCGTGGTAGATGCACCAGCTTAGATATGAGAACAGTACTCCATGAAATGACACGGAGATAATGTATTGTTATTAAAATAATGTCATGAAATTTAATATAATAATCTAATAATATATGTACCATAATAATATATGTATCATAATAATATATGTAATATAATATCTATACAATTAATAACATTTTAAATGTTTCATTATTTATGTGTGTATATATACTAATAAAACTTTCGAACAGATGCACCGAATGTAAAAATTCATCCCCCCCCCCTGAAATGTGTGTGTCCCTAGATTGTCCTTATCTATATATGGTTCATAACGAACAACCCTGAGTCACACAAAAAGCCCGAAATAAAGGTTTTTGGTCGGTTTCGTTTTTATCGAAAAAGTTACCTGCCTATATCAACGGAATTTAGCACTGTCTAGATACAGTCGCGGTAACATCATTCGGCATACGGACAGGAATGTGGCGCCATGGATAACGTGTCTGATTACGAATCAGACGATTCCAGGTTCGAATCCTGGCAAGTTCGTAATAATTTTAACCATCATTTTATCCAACGTTTACTCATTATCCTTACCCTTAGTTATTTTTGTTTTTCAGTTATTTTGTTTTGTGCATATGAGAATTTCCCATACTCCGAGTTCACAGGGTAAGCGTTGATAGTAAGACGATGTTGAGTGTCCTTAATGTTGAGTGTATTCGATTTTGTGTTTGACTCGGCGTTGTGTGTGCCAATCGTCGTTTTACTGAAGCCACTAATTTGCGAAAGAAGAAATCTATGTGTAATGAAAAAGCGTATGCATTTCAAAAAGTATCACCTCAAACTATATGTTAAAAGACGTATTATTTGGATTCATCGGACTACTGTTCTCACATGATTGTGATTTTCACAACATTTCGGTCGATGTAAACCCGATTTTCTTTAGGTTTATATTGTTGAACTCGTGAATGTTTCTGTCGAACTCGGGAATTTGGACGGAATTTCGAGCGAAACCTTTTATTTACTTCACGGAGATAGCGTGTTCCGTCAACTATTGCTGGATAGAGACTAAGTAATTCGTTTTCCTGCTTTCCGGCTGACTACAATATGGTTATCTTCAAGTCTAACGTAAATAAGTTCTTGATGAGCCGTTCCATATAAGTTATCAAATTTACTAAAATTTCATTACTAATGATTACTATAATGTCCAATTTCTACTGTACACTCTTTGACCCTTATCCTTGAGTGGCCTCTTGGCCTTGATAATGTGTTGATACCTATAAAAAAAAAGAAAAAGTCCAATGTGAACAAGTTCTAATTGAATCGTCCCCCTAAGTAATCCAAGTTACAAAATTCCCACTGTTTACTCTGCTAAAATCACAATGACTAATGTATACCTATTAACCCTTATCCTCGAGTGGCCTCTGGGCCTTGATAAGTGGTGACACCCATGTAAAAAAAAAAAATTGTATTTTTTAGTTGCCCACACTGAGCATTGAACCTTCAAGAGAATATCAATGTTTACAATTGATTTTTCCAAGTACTCTAACCACTACGCCACGGGTGCTTGCAGACTCGAAATTCCGTCCAAATTCCCGTGTTCGACAATATATACCTGAAGAAAGTCGGAGGTTACATGGACCGAAACGTTGTGAAAATCACACTCAGGATGAAAACAGTAGTCCGATGAATCCAAATAAAACGAATAACCAATCTTCATCGAAATAAATCAGAAACGTCAATGTAATAGACGTTTGATCACCAAGGTTAAGCAACGTATATTATGGTCAGTACCAGATGAGTGATTAATTTGTGACTACCAGGCGCTGTATGTAGGAGGACGTTGACACATTGCAAGAAATGCAAAAACCTTACGTCGTCATTTCCCCTAACCCGGACATACATGCGACTGGGGATCGCTTGTGAATTTTATACTCACATGAAACTTCCCCCTTCGGTGGAAGCCTGTTCAAACCTCCGAGTGTTAATGCCTTTTTGGAATAGTTTAAAAGGGCTTCTGAACCGGTGATAATCGATGATATGCTATGAGACATTCGTTAAAACAATCGAACATTGCTAAAATAACCATTTCAATTACAAAAGAAAACCAGGTTCATTCTCTGATAATTGGTGCAACTCTTTCCATCGTTTCTGTTGAGTGAAAGGCGAGTATGTTGTCTCCAGAGAATTCTATGTTAATCCGCTGTTTAAACAATCAGGTAACCTAAAATTAAAGCCGATAGAATAATCACGTGAAGAGCTATCAAGTCTATTTACAGAGAATTTAAAACCGTTCTAGGGAAATTCGTTCCAAAGTTAATTGAACTGGCGTTCTGACATGGATCTTGCCAAATGTTGAGCGTGGGGAGAGTTTGGTGTCGTTTGATGCCGCATTTAATTTACAAACGGGAAGTGACCGTGGTTGAATGCTTTACGGCACGAATTGACAACTTGGGAATGCCAAGTTAAAATACGGTTCGTTTCACAAAAACAATTTCATTTAAGATAGTGTCTATCCACACGTGGTTCCTCCTTGTCGTTCGAGAAAGGATTCTAACTAGAAAGATATCGGGGAGACCAAGAATCGAAATCATCTGATTCATATCAAAATTAATGAATTTATCAGCTCGGTGAAATGTTTTTGTCGATTTAAATTTTTATATTGAAAATGAAAAACTGTGTTTTTGAAAATATTTGCTTCCTATAACATCTGTCAATAAGCTTATAGAGGTCTCGCTTATAATAATTTTAGGTTTCGATGTAGAATATGAATCTAACCAAAGTTAAATCTTCTCTTCCGATATTCATCTATGGTTATTTAACGGTTTTGTTACCCCAAAAATACGTGATAATCATAAGGAGCTAGGTAAAGAGAATAAGTAGGATGAGACAACATTTTAAAACCAAATTGTACTAGGATATCTTTAGTCTGTAATATCATTATCAAGATGGGAGATACCCCCTTTCTGTTTACTACAGAATATCAAAGTAATTATGCGTGAGGCTATTACAGAAAAATATGTACGGTGATTTAATAATGTGAAGAAATATTATAAATTATCATGGCGATATGTTAAAGCAATACATCATGCATAATATACAAACAATCTGCAAATTTCACCCATTCATTTCTCAACCCTCCTGACTCTCTGTCAACTCTGGACTCATCTGACTTTTTCTCCCGATGTACTTTAACTTAACTGAATATATTGCAACCTATCTTTCTTTGGGACGTCAGAAGTGCTCAGACATGTGAAAGTCCCTCTCGTGGATTCTACATATTACATATGTCTCCAACACGTCTTTGTCAGCACAAAGAAAATTCCTTAATTTACATTGTCCGATTCAACTTGCTCTGACCGAATAGTTGTATCGTTATTTCTAACACAATGGACATCCTCTACATTCCTATCCTTGTATCTCAATTGCAATGTGTATTCCTTTTAACTTCTGATTACTGGGTTCGATTCTAACCTTTTCCTTTAATAAAGTGAAGTAAGAAAAATACAACTGCCGTTTAAGAATTTAATTCTAGTTTTTTTTTCTCGAAGTAAGCATAGTGTAAATTTAAATTTGCATGTTTTCGAAGCCAATTCCGCACAGATACTTAAAAAACGCCATTTCTTTCGGCGATATATTGTCTTCTTCAAGCATAAAAATGCTTTGTTTGTTTTTCTTTCTATCTAGATATAATTAATACTTTGAAATTTAGCCCTGATAAAAACATACAAATATCAACAGAAACGACATAAGGCTTTTAAATTACTACTTGGCCTTCGGGACAAGATCAAAGTGTAGTATCTGTTCTTCAGATGCTGCACTTCTATCTCTTGTTCTCTTTCGGTGGAGGAGAAATCCTTCACGACTGAGACAATTTTTATTTTTGTACCTTTTCTCCACATTAAAAAACGACCCTAGTGTCTAACCCTGTCCCGTGGGGAGGCACAGTAAATAGGTACAATATTCTACTAAAATCAATAAAATAAATAAGTCGAAAATTATACCTAACATTATGATCTTGAAATGACACTAAAAAGTGAATATATTAAAATTTATTGAAAAAATGCATCGAATATATCAAACACAGATAGTTAGACGACGAAAGACATTAAGTAGGTAATGAACTAAAGGTAAGTATCAGTAAAAGTTAGATTCAGGTTTAAAATGTATTTAATCAAAATGCTATATGAAAATAAAACTTATAAAAAATATTTTTTGCGACACAATGTTATAACTTTTACATTAAGGGTTATAGAAGAATTTTTGAATGAGTAAGAGAATCAACATTTTTTCAGCAATATTTATCTTACTGATTATTAAAAAATTCATCTTGTGCCTTTCTTTTAATGCCATACAATATTATTGTTTACAATATGCTACAATACCGAAATCTTCTATCATGATGTATATATATATATATATATATATATATATATATATATATATATATATATATATATATATATATATATATACTTGCATGGGTACCCAGCGTTGCCTGGATTGACATGAAGTTCTGTTTGGAACACACCGGCATACTAATTTTTGTCATTATGGGCAACGTGGATACCGTCACAACAAAAATAAAAGAACGGATGAAAACATGTAAATGTAATCGCCCCCAAAAAGAAGTATGTGATACCCTATCCACCAGATATTTCGGCAAAAGGGATACAAAGAGAAGAAACAATTCTCCGGATATTGAGCACCCCCAAAGAAAAGATAATTAAAAATAAATCATTACAACTTTTGTTTCAATAAAAATAGCAGTAAATGCCCGTGAGATCGCAAAAAAGAAGAAAAAAAATTAATTCCCAAAACAATTAAATGACATTTTTCGTCATTTTATATCTCTAATATAATCATCTCCTCCCCCCCTTTCAAAAAATTGAATTTGTCCTATTTTGTGATTCGTTCTGTTTATAAAATTGTTAGGTGAAAGTACATAGTGGTTTCATAAAAATTAATTAAATTTATCGTTATTTTATGTTTCAAATGTAATTCCCACCCCTACAAAACACTAAAAAATTTTGTATTTGTCATGTTTTATCCACCCCTCCCCATCGATCGCCAAACTTGAAAAAATGCTAGAGATGACATGTCTGTTTGAACGCTTTGTGGCCAAAAAGGGGATTCTCATTTTACGTTAAATTTATATAGAAAAGTTATTTTTTTTTCAAAATTTCTTCTTCCATATTATTTATAAAGACTGCTTAAACCTATTAGGCCACAAAAGCACTTAATTTTTTTGGTCAATGTCAAATTTCTTTCCATCTCCCCCCAAAACTTTAAAATGACGATTTTTAATGGTGTTCGGTTGTGCTGAAAACGAATATTACGTGTAAATTTAGGGCAGATAAGTAGTTTTCATGATATGAAGGAATTACTTTTTCAAAAAGTAGGGCATCACTTCCCTATATATATTTAGCGTAAAATGAGCACCCACTTTCTTGTCACTTTGTAATTTCTTCATATAATAAAACAAATTTAACTGTGATATTCGTTTACAGCACCCTCGAAAATTGGCGCTTTTTTCACTAAGAAATGCGTTCATTTTTTCATCTCATGAAGCCAGATAGGTGACGCGTGGTCGCGCATTTTGAAAATCTGGGTAGTTATTTTTGTGTATATCCGTTAGAAGCGTTGAGTGAAATTTGAAGAGTAACACATGTATAAATGCATTTGAAACCCAGATTTTCAAAATGCGCGACAACGCGTCATCTATCCGGCTTTATAAAAACCCGGCAGTTAACAACATCACATGGACTCTTCATCAAACTATCTTCCACTACATCATGTCGAGGAAAAAAGAGAAAAAAAAGATCGATAAAGGAGTCTTACTCCGAAATATATTTCTTTAAAAATAAACACCCGTTTATTTTATAAAATATTTCGCGTTACAGTTTTGGCTTCAAATGTATTTATACATGTTTTATTCTTCAAATTTCACTCAACGCTCCTAACGGATACACACACACACATATATATATAGATATATATGTATATATATATATGTACAAATATATGTATATATATATGTATATATATGCATATATATAAATATATATATATATATATATTTATATATATTCTACACATATTAAGTTGAAGTTTTGTCGCACTTACATTGATATTAAAAACTACCGTTTCTATTTAAAAAACTATTAACATACTCAATCATAAAGTTAAACTAATTCACATATTCCTTTTAAAACCTAACATTCATGAATTATTTTTTTTTTATTTCGTATGATTTTTATTGGATGTTTCATTTCGTTTAACAGTGATGCCTAATTCTATTTCTGCATATTTTTTACGTCGTACATAACTTCCAAGGATTGAGGATAAATTGCAAACACACACACACGCACACACACACGCACACACACACACACACACATATATATATATAAAAGTGATCTTGTCTGTTTGTATACAGAAAATTATCTACCAAACTTCTTTCTGTATTTTTGGTCTACAAACGTGAAACTTGATATATATGGGATTCGACCCTTTGGAAAAAGTTTGATTTGTTTGTTAGCTCGTAAAAATCGCTGCTAAACAATCGAAATTGATAAAAGGACGTTAACCTTGGCATGAGTAAATGGACTAAGCTCTGGGAAACGAGGCTGGAAACGCAGACCCACAAACTTTAAAAAGAACTAAAATGAAAACTACTACATGAGGATATAAGAAGAGGCTTAACAAGAAAAAGGAAGAATTGGAAAAAATAGAAAAAGAAATGATATTAAGTAATATAATAAGTATATACTGGTAAAAATCTGAACAGTGCAAGCAAAATAGTTAAAGCCAATGCTACCAGATTGTAAATGGAGGAAATTAAAAAACAGAACAACCGAACCCGACAGAAACAAAACGCTCCCAGAGCCAGATATGGGAAAAACGAAAGGACTATTATATAAAGGCAGTATGACTGAAAATTTTTTTTATTTTTTTATTCACAGCAGATCGAAGAAGAAACAGAAAATTAAATCAGCAAGGAAACCCTTAAGACGACCCTACGAATAATTGCTAACTAGAGAGTACCGGGTTATGCCTATTGGGTTTAGAAATTCACAACAATACAGGAAAAACTAGTTCAACACCTGAAAAAATATATTTACGAAGCACATATATAGTTTGGATGGACTACAAAAAGCGCACGACAGGATCCCGCAAGCATGGATAATAGAATGTCTGAGAATATACAAAATATCATGTAAAATAATCAATTTGATAGAAAATGTAATGAGAAGATGGAGACTTTAACTGACAGCTGATGGATAACACCAAACTGGAATTCAAATAAAAAGAGAGTTCTTCCAACGTGATTCCCTATCACCATTATTGCTTATTATAGCCATGATCGTCCTTAACAATATACTAATAAAATGCAAAGCCGAAAACACGTTCACTAATACACGTAAAAGAATGAACCACCTAATGTACCTGGACGACTTGAAACCGTTTGTAAAAACAATAAAGAACTAGCGATGCTAATAAACCGAACCAGAATCTTCAGTCAGGATATCCGAATGGAATTCGTTATAGAAAAGTGCGCACTGCTGATCATGAGGAGGGGAAAACTGGAAGCAACTTAACAGATACTATTATACAATCAAACAGAAATGAGGGCACTAGGTGAACATGATATCTACAAATACTTGGGCGTTTTAGAAGTAAACATCATGAAATCAACAAAAATGAAAGAGAAAATTGGAAAATCAGAAGAACAAGACTGTTCCTCAAGAATAAACTACACACAAGAAACCTAATTAAAGGAATAAACACGTGGACAATGCCACTAATAAGATAATCTGGACTGTTTATTAGTTGGAGTAAAGAAGAACTGAGACAGCTCAATCAGAAGACCAGGAAACCCATGACAATGCACACTGCACTACACCAAAAGGATGATACCGATTCTATGTTAAATGAAAAGATGGTTTAAGACGGCTGGTCTGCATAGAAGACTGTGTAAATTATACGAAAAAAAAAAGGAATTAGAAAAATACATGATGCAGAATACCGAAAGAATAAGACACTGACGAAACAAACAAGATCGAAAAAGAAGAGACGAAGAATAAGACGAGATAAAAAAATATGGGAAGAGAAACAGCTACACGGATGATTCATAAAGATTTCAAAAGATGAGACAAACGAAAACTCTTAGAATGGCAACAAAAATGAAACTTAAACAGAAAAACTAAATCCCTAATAACAGCCGTACAAGATAATGTAATTAAAACGAACACCATAAAAACAAGGATCGACCAGATACAAGAAAACAGCAAATGCAGACTCTGCGGATAAAAAGACGAAGCAATAAACCACATAATAAATGAATGTAGCAAACTAGCCCAAAAAGAATATCAAAATAGACACGATTAAGTGGGGAAGGTAATGTATTGGCAGTTATGCAGATAATTGCATCATGAACAGCCAGACAAATAGTACAAACACAAACAGGCAACAGAACTTGAAAATGAAAGTCACAATACCATATGAGAGATGGCTCTACAAACGGATAAACCCATCCAAGCAAGAAGATTGGATGTGATAATAGTTAACAAGACGGAAAAGTCTTGCCAGATTGTAAATTTTGCCGTTCCAGGAGTTCACAGAATGTACGTCAAAGAGACTGAAAAGCGGAGCAAATAAACAGAATTGGCCAGAAAGCTCAAAGGAGTCTGAAAAACGAAGAACGTCACGATAACACCACGAATGGTAGTAGCGCCAAGAACCATACCGAAAACCTTGAAAAATTGGAATCAAAGGAATGGCTGAAAAGATATAACAGATAACAATAATGAAAATTGCAGAAATATTAAGGAAACCCGTAGAAAGCGGAGATTAGCATCACACATGAACTACAGGCACGAATGAAATCATGGAAACTGAGACGGTATGATTGTAAGATATCCTTATGCGCTACTGCGTTCCGGCCCCCCTTTTTTATGTGTATGTCACACTAAATTGACACCACACAAAATAAATCAGGAGGGTCAAGGAGTATGGAAAGATAGAGGAGAGAAAGCACTAACGAGAAATCCGCTGGATAAATGCAAAGAGGATTGGGAGATTGGTAAAGTTTTTGCCACTCAAATTCCAGTGAAGACAAATGGTCGTTACAAACGAGAAATCAATTGTAAGTGGCCGCTGCGATAACGCACATTCTTTGCAAAGATTATCAAATGAGGTGGAGAGTACTGGAAATCTGGGGGGACTTTTTGTCACTAAGCCGCCATGGAATACCACCACTTATTATCAAAGAGAAATCTTTAATGATGGCCTGTGTGACCACCTCCAGTGAATAAATAATGATAACAATTCTTTGTTTTTATATCTATGTATTTACGTCAGTGCTGACATTTTAAGAGAAGAATGAATTATTTGCTGAGATGCTTTCAAATATAAAATCGATGTCTTCTTAAGTACCTACAACAACTGGTTCACAGATAATAAATCATATTCTATAAGAATCTGTTAAGAATGCATAGTAAAGGTTTTCAACGAAAACACTAACAACTACAACTAAGTCAATTAAGTGAAATGCCTAATGTAAAACCGTATAATTTGAATATAAACCGACAAAGCAAGAAAAAAAATACTATCACTTAATAAGTGGTATACACACACACATACACTCGGATATATATATATATATATATATATATATTAGGATTTTCAGAATGTGAGAGATTGTATAATAAATTCCACAGGCAAACAACGTCGCAGCTCACAAGAGCCATGACAGTCAACAAACCGGAAGTCCAAGACTCGAGTTTCGCCCTCATTTGGGCTCTTGTGAGCTGCGACGTTGTTTGGCTGTGGAATTTAATATATACATATATATATATATATATATATATATATATATATATATATATGTGTGTGTGTGTGTGTGTGTGTGTGTGTATTTATAAAAACACATGGATACGTATGTATATATACACATACGTACGCATATATATATATATATATATATATATATATATATATATATATGTGTGTGTGTGTGTGTGTGTGTGTGTGTGTGTGTAGTGGCAACATTTTTATCTCTTGAGAAAATGGCATTCTGCACTTGGATTGGTTTACTACAGTATCTGCTGTGGCTAATTAGTTGTAGGGCTGGGCAGGTAATAAGATAAGATCGGTTTGCCCATTTATCATCGTCCCCCCCCCCCTTTCGGCGTTGCAGGCAGACTCCAACGGAAAAGTAAGCCAATACAATCGATGCCAGCGCGGCTGCAGGAGCTGTCGGAAAGGTGTTGCAGAGCTTCACTATATGCCTATCGAACTTCAGACCGGATTTTCTTTTGTCGGGGTTTATTCCCTTAGCCTTTGCCTTTTCCAGTTGGGCTATTTGAAGTATATATATATATATATATATATATATATATATATATATATATATATACTTGTTTATTGTTATATAAACATGGTCACATCCTGCTGCTACAAATAGCCACTTGTTTCAATCAAACAACAGTTGTTTGATTGAAACAAGTGGCTATTTGTAGCAGCAGGATGTGACCATGTTTATATAACAATAAATAAGTATTTTCAGCTCTTTTTATTGAGCACGATCTAACAACCTCGTTGAATTCATTAGTCCATTACTTTTGAATAAAAAAAACCCCGAGTATATATATATATATATATATATATATATATATATATATATATATATATGTGTGTGTGTGTGTGTGTGTGTGTGTGATTGGACGATTCCAAGATTTTTTCCGATTCTGATACAATTACAGACTCTGATTGTTTATAAATCTATAAATATTTTTACTATAAAACCGTGAAAACGCACGTTAAATTTTCATCTATTTTTTTCAATTATAAAAACACAATTGTAGAGGATTGGTTCTGCAGATCGTAGTTTTACTGGTAGTTTAAAATCAATACGATGCCTCTCTTTACTCAGCGCGTGTAATTGTGAGGCAAGGGTTGCGAAATCCCAACCACACCTCTCATAAATCGGCACTGCTCGAGTCCAGTTGCAAGGAAAAGTTCAGGACAACTGGAAACGATACCGAAAAAAAGCGGAAAGCACCTAGATCATCTGGATCTCTCAAATCTCCCCCATTTAGTACTGACCAGGTTCAATGTTGCTTAACTTCGGTGATCCAATCGAGACCTGTGTGTTAACGTGATTATGCCGTACTAATCAATAAATATTTAATATTTCATTATTACTATCAGCAGTGGAAGGTTTTGTTTTGAATAAAATCAAATAAAAAGGTAATTACAGAAATCGTTTTTGCCATCGGAAAATAGGAACACATTTTTCCGATTCCGATACCGATTCTTATATCCCTAAAAGTCCCGATTTTTTCGATTCCAAATTTCGATTCTAATTAATCGCCCAAACACCAATTTATATATATATATATATATATATATATATATGTGTGTGTGTGTATGTGGACATATATACCAATCCTTATTTAAGAAGCTCAACGTAATTACAGATCTATATAGTGAATGAATGAGAAAAGTAAAAATTCCAAAGTTCATGATGTTGACCATATTATAATTTATTCCTTTAATTCAGTTGACATTTACAATTCTTGACACTATCTGTTTCGTAGCACAAAATCAGTCACTTAATTATTATATCAATTAGTGAATCTATTTTATCCTTAAATCAACAGAAGAAATAGCAACACTCAATCCATCAAAAGGAAAAGTGCGTTTTGACATGATTAAAATCCGAAAATTGGAAGAGAATCTTATAAGATGTTTCCATTACGCAATTTTGATGGTGTCGAATAACTTGGTAATATTTGCATGCAAGCCGTTGGGTCATCCGTATGTGCTAGGTGGATTTATTTATATATGCTAAATCTATACAGGCTGATGAATGAGAATATTAACAGTGAGATAGCGACAAATGATGAGACTCTTACTGTCAAGAAAGAAATATTGAAATATGTGTGACTGGGTTAGTCGGTCCAATGGCCCACAAATGATTGCTAGAAACTTTATTCCTCCCCTGCTCGACGCAGTGCTATCAAAGAAACGTCCCCGCCGTCCAGGAGCCGGAACTTTTAAGCACAATTGCAACCATCGTCAATACTTTGGAGAACCACATCACAGAAGAAATTCCACAGATTTTTGATGCCGAGTTTGAATGCACTCTCGATATAGTTAATAAAGACTTTGAGGAATTTCCTGAATAGCAAACAATTTTTTCTTGTTATTAGAAGCTGTAACCTCCCATTGCTTCCAGGCTTTAAGCGGATATTCTACCTGCCCAGTCCAAACAAGTTTTGGATTCGATTATTTGGGCCTTCAAGCATACCATGAGGAACGTTACCGATATTGGACCTGATATACTTTATCTCTCTCTCTCTCTCTCTCTCTCTCTCTCTCTCTCTATATATATATATATATATATATATATATATATGCATATATTTATAATATATATACTTATAATATATATATAATTATAATATATATATATAATTATATATATACTTATAATATGTATATATACTTATAATATCGATATAATTATAATATATATAATTATAATATATATATATATATTTATAATATCTATATAATTATAATATATATATATATATATATATATATATATATATATAATACATTAAACCCCGCTTGTATCAGATCAATTCTTTTAATTGTTTTTATTTTTTTGTTTCGTTAAGAATTTAATTTTTATTAGTTCGTATTAATGATGAAATAATGTATATTTATTGATTTGAAAATGTTAGAAAACCTAAAATCTGCAGCTCACTCCCACAAGTGATTTTTATGTTTGCGAAAATAATCGCAAATTGGCTTTTACAGCAACATACCCTCCAATTCTATATAGAAATTTAAAAAAGAATCGGAATAGGTAATCGTATCGGAATCGGGAATTTAGAACAGAATCCGAAAAATATTGGAATCATCTCATCACTACTCTATACCTGTAACTAATTGGTAAATTCTTATCCAGGATGAAAACCATTCATTAGCTATTACACTGTCTAGGTCGAAAACAACTAGGTCATGTTTAACACTCGTGATCGTCTCAAGATGCAAAGAAATTTCCGGAAAAATATTCAAAATTAACGATTTTGCATTTTTTGCATTTTTTCAATCTTTCCCTCAAATCACCACCAAAATTTACTATAATAATAAAAAAAAAAACTTGAGAAATATTCGCTGTGCCTAAACGCAAAGTATTGTTTTGAAACTTGGCTCCCGGGATCAATATAAACTCTCTGGTTTCGTTTTATACTGTTAACACTCAATTCGTATCTTTCAATCTGCCTCAAATTCTCATGCATGGTTCTACTCTTTGACGTGCAATCGATTCTGAATCTTCTTTATCTGCCTTTTCTCCTCAGATCTTTCTTGGATATAAAACCTATTGCTCGCTTTGCTTCTTGCAAAATATATTCTCTCTAGTGTTCTAAACACTTTCTAACGTCTGTGGCTATTCTTTATCTCTACAAGTCTACTATCAGAACATGTATAGATTGGGGCTGATATATTTGGGCTCATTAATATCTGTCACATTTGAAGATTGTTGATAAAGTACTGAAATATATCTGTAATTTAATCGGCAGTACCTTTTTATCTTATTTGCAACCGCTCCCTCTTTTTGCCTCTCTCTCTCTCACACAGTCATGATGTTGGTAGTTTCAGTCTTTTTAATAAATAATATTATAGCATTTTTTCACTAATATTAACGATTAGTATAGATATTTCAAAAAATTGGGCCATAAAGTAATGTTTAACTAATATATTAGTGACCCCCGAGGATTGAACCTTCTTTATGATCTACGGAACCACCCTCAAACAAACGGTTCAGATTCTTGCAATGCGAAGCCAACCCTCTCTTTTGCCTTAGTAGAAAAAGAAGCACGTTTTCAACACCCGAAGAAGGTCGCAGATTGCAGCGACTGAAACGTTGTTCTAATAACACCCGAGATGAGAATTATAGCCTGATTAATCAACATAACACAATATTATAACATATTCCGTATAATTGTCTGTTCTATTTCCTGCTTCCTTTATTCCAGCTCTTTTGACTCATTGATCTAGTGGTTTTCATTAATTTGCTGTTGGCATACGTCATTACAATACGGATTCCTATTCTTGCAGCTTCTTTCCCCAAACCAGAGGCTTGTGTAACTCTCTTACTGGTTACTGTTTTCCTCCATTTAAAAACTAAGGCTAACAAGTTTCTACTGTCTTCAAGATAATCATTTTTCGTTCTTACTTCTCCGTTACATCAAGTGACTTCAAGTCTTGTCTGAAGCAATTTTCCATAAAAACAGTTCGTAAAGCATACCAATTCCCTAAATACATTTTTCGAAATATTAATTCACCATTTCTGAAAGCTGTAATAGTACAATACTTCAGTATCCCAGACCAATACGCTCGATAGAAAACTCTCTGCCGCCTTGCATCGTGCCAACTTACACAACGAGAAACTTGAACTAAGTATCCTAAAATTCCTTTATTAGCCTTACTTTTCGTTTCTACCACTTCTGTTTTCTTTGCGTGCAATAAATTTTTCCTATCCCGAGAAGTCTTGCGATATCGCTTTTTATCGCCAACACTTATCATCTAGAAGACCAGTTGCAACGCCTACATCGTTTGCAACACTTACACCAAATGTCAATCGATAAGCTATAAGCAGATACGGTTAGAATTGTAAGATTCGTGCGAGCCAAACTGATTCCAACTTTAATATAACTTTTACAAGTTTACTAACTACGAAGTTTATACTTTATAAAAAAATAATTCATAATTTTAATTCTCTTACCTTAACATTTGATCTGCCTAAAATCACACCCAGCATATAGTCAGAAAGTTACAAAAATGTACACGCAGAAACATATTTTGCTAACGTAATAGTTATATAATAAAAACAAAAAATGTCTCTGAACTTTAAAACAAGGAAACCAAAAACATATTTCATTCTTTTTGTTATTGTAGCGAAAAATTATGTTTTGATTAAAAAATAATAACTAGTTACTTTTTCGTTAATTTCAACAATAAGTAATATCATCTAACTAACTGCTATGTCACAATCATTTTAATGTTTGTACTGTTATATAAAAATAACTTTGTGTGTGTGTGTATGTGTGTGTCTGTGTGTCTGTATGCTTATGTACGTGAATTCGTTCCATATGGATCCCAACGCGGCTGAACTGACTTTTATAAAAATGTCACATAAATGTACTTTATGTATCTGGTAGTAAATGTGATGGGAAGATATATAGCGGTCGATGTTAACACGTAGACGTACACTGTCTCCATAAACGCGTTTGTACGTATATTGTCTGCGCATACACTATTCTAAATAAAAACAAATAATTATATTTTCAACCAATCAGGAAACTTCCTAAATTAATTTTAAATGGTCTTTCTTGGAGGTACCTAAACGCTTTAAAGCCATAGTTTTCGTCAATAAACCTATGGAACCCACTTGACACGAATCTGCAGATCGGTGTTGCTGGATGCTCCCTGTGCGCGCTCATCTTTGCAATATTTCCCTCCACTCACGCACGCAAACTTTAACGAACACACACACACACACACACACACACACACACACACACACACACACACACACACACACACACGTCATCGACATTATCGTCTATGAATCTGTTAACTTTTACCCATTGAAATATTGCCAAACATTTTACTGAACTCCAAGCATAATACGAAACTAACTCTTAAAAACAACTTTCAATGAATTATAATTTATGAAAATGAGCAGAGAAGTATTAAAAACGATTTTTCTGGCCCTTGAAACTCACGGTTCTTAATTAATCGATCCAAAATTCTTCCAATGCCTCAGCTAATGAATCCACGTGGCGTTAGGTACTAGTTATGCACACGTAGCAGTCGGACTGATATACGAGGTGTCTTCAATAAATTTCCAGACTTTTTCCGTAGAAGAATTTAAAATTGTCATAGGCATTTGAAAATTCAGTATGTTATTGCTATACATCTTATTAGATGACTGACGAATTTTTATGATTTCAGGTTCAAATGAACAGCTATTACAGGAATTGTAATACACCCTACTAAAGCCTGATTGTCACAGCTGGCGAATTCTGAAAATGCAATTTTGATGTGAGGAAACTTTTAGAAGAACGATATGCAATAAAATTATTTTAAACTTGTATACTGCATTAATACTCGCTCGCGGGCAACTCTGAATTTCATGTGTAGTATACAAACCTATAACAAAATATTTTGAAGATATTGCTCCTGGGCAAAATGCCGTTTAAACCTGCTTTAATTGTATTAAGATTCTTCGGACTAGTTCATATATTCAGTGTTTGCACATTTTGATTCATGAAAATTTTTAATTTCTCCAGTTGTATCTTGTCGAACTCAGGGGAATCTGTAAAATATTTCTGACATAGTTCTTTGTTTAATCCACAGGAGTAGCATGTTCTCATTCCGTCAGCCATTACTAGGTAGAACTCCTAAGTAATTCACAATTTTATTTGAGTTTCCTTATAAAGTAGATTATTTAGTTTTACTCCTATTTTTTTATTCTGTAATTGAAATAAGAAATGATGTGAATGTAAATAAATGTAGTATTGAGTAATTTTTGATTAGCACTTTCCAACCTTCCAAATGTAATTCTGTATTTGCTGCTGAGCAATCCCAAGTTTCTTGTGTGGTATACACCCTATAACAAGTTTCTTGTGTAGTATACACCCTATAACAAGTTTTTTTGTGTAGTATACACCCTATAACAAGTTTCTTGTGTGGTATACACCCTATAACAAGTTTCTTGTGTAGTATACACCCTATAACAAAAAATAATTGACGTTATTGCTATTTAAACACATCTATTTTAATCATCATTCATGGAAATTAGACCAAGTTATTTTGTTGTTGTTGATTTTTTTAGTGATGATGAAATATTCGGTATTAGCATCTCCTATCTAGATCAAATAATTAGTTTTGCCTAAGACATATCGCCCATATTTTTAGGACACAAACGAATAAATATATGCATCATTTATTTATTTTTTAGACAGTACTCTGGTTATACGTCTCTTAAAATGTGTTATTAGGGCAAAAATACAACATCTGATCATGAAAACTTTACTTTTTATCATATTTTTCTGTTAAAGAATAATGAACAAAAGCACACCCTAGGTGCTAAGCCGCAAATAAATTAATTATTTATCGCCATATCCACCTTTTTTTAAAATAACTTTAAACAACATTTTGTCCACCGAAGAAGCCAATTGTTTGATCTGAAAAGGAGTTATGAGTCTGGCGAAAGTAAATTTCTCTCCTCCCTCATAAGCACCCCTTTTCAGTATTGGCCAGAGATGTTTAATGGGGTTAAGATCCGGAGAACACGATGGCCAGCTCATGAGGGTTTCTCCAAAGAAGCCCACAGATTAAAGGAAGGCTGCAGTCGCCCTAGCAGAATGTGATGGTGCATTGTCATGTATAAAAATCATTTGAAAGCGACGTGACAACGGTAGGTCATCGAGCCAGGGTGACAAATATTTATCCAAAAAGGCCGTGTACGCACTGCTGGTAAGTGTTATACCCTCTGGAACTCGGAATGGTCCAACCAACTTATCCCCAATGATTCCCGCTGCCCCCTTACCTCGTTGGCGATGAACTCTGTAAGGGGTTGGAGGTCCGTTTGAGTTCACAACTCGCCCATCAATCCGGACCGTCAAGAGTAGCATTGGCCTCATCCGTAAATAGGACACGTTGGAAATCACTTTTCATGCAATCTGTGCCTAAACCATTCGTTTTTCCCTATGTTGTTTGCTCAATGAAGGCCTTGGAATAGTTTTGATGTTATTTGCCACCTCATTCAACACATTACATCGGGCCTGCCTGGATCTTGGAGCGATTCCAGCTCTTGCAAACATTGAAACACTGATGCTGTTTGGATTTCGGTTGACTTCCCTACGAATTTTCCGAATATCACGATGTGAAAGGTTTCTACTGGTGCTCTTATTCTTTCTGGATTTGGTGAATAGATTGTTCACGAATTAAGGCAACGTTATTGGATCCCTTTCCAGCTCCATAGCCAAATTTTTGATGAACAATCCTTTTGCGAGTCCAGCAACAGTCCTTTCATTTTCGATAACCGTTAATCGCCCATTTTTTTTGGCATTTTAAAAGATCTGTAATAAGGCGATTAACAGTATAAATTACTTAATAACAAATAAAATGTCGTAACTTCGTGAATATCGCATGGATTTGAATAACATTTTGGGAAATAACTAACCTTGAAACAGTCATTTGATGATACAATTTTCATTTTTGTGTGACGTATATTTAGTGAATTATTGATATTTTACTAATCTGTAATAAAGCGATTGATGCAGTTTATTTCAGTAGACATTTGCTTTCTTTAGAGTGAATATAATTATAAAAAAATGATAATCTGACACAACGAAGAACAACAAATTCAATGTTGTTTAATCAGAAAATAAACAAAAATACTTATTCCACATATATTTAATTGTACCTTCAATATTTAATCTGTTTTATAAATTCATGAGCTCTTCTGTCTCTTTATCTCACTTTCTATTGCTGAAAAAGAAACAATTAATCACGAACTCTTGACTGTTATTTATCTCTCTCTCTCTCTCTCTCTCTCTATATATATATATATATATATATAATATTATGATGATAATATTTCTGATCATGAAGTTCAATGCTTTTATAGAGACCCACGTGTAGACCATTTAATGATACATTTTCTTATGTAACGACGGTCAGAGAATGGCAGATTAGCTGAAAAGTGCCAAAGCATGATTCACGGCTTGGGGGTAAATAATATTATCTCAGTGTACATCCGGAGGTTTACATCTGATATCACTCCTCTCAAATGATTTTGTGGTTTTTTATTCCCACCAGGCTTCAGAGAAAGTGTAGGCTAAAATACAAGTTTCTATTAAACCACAAATAGAGTGATACGGAGCGAGAGACGAGGTAGTTAAACACAATGGGAGAAATGTCTGTTGCATTTTATATCACGGTTTCTCATTCTCTCGGTCTATTTTACGTAACCGAGTGAATAAGTACGTATGTCCATCTCTTATTTCTGCAACTGATTTATAGGTATGATTCTCACGCGAATAAAACATTATCCAAAGTGTTCCATGTAATTTGATCTAAGACAAAGGCGACGAAAAGTGAATTCTCACTACATAAAAATGTTATACAATCGCCAGAGACAGGTCAACGTAACACAGGTATCTGAAATAGATTTTAAGGAAAAACAAAGACGACCAGAAAACGTTTCTGATTTTTTTAAATGAGGATTGGTTATTTATATTATTATTCATCGGACTACTGTTCTCATCTTAAGTGTGATTTTCACTAGTTTCAATGTTAAGCTTTGTGGTACTAACTTATGATCACGCCACCGGCATAGAAATGTGAGGTGGTTAGTCATCCTTGCCAGTTTTTGCTAGAGTTTTTCGATTTTTTCCATTTTTGTATAATTTCTGCTTCGTACCGAATTACGAGGGGCGTGCAATAAGTAATGCCCCTGACCCAATTCCCATAGCAGTAGAGCGACTAAAATTGGCACAGTTATTAGTCTTTCTCTACATGGGAACCACCCAGTATTATGCATCTCTCCCATCGTTTGATGCAGCTCTGGAGACCGTTTTTGTAGAACACCCCAGGTTGGTCCTCCAACCACGACGTGACTTCAGAAATCAAGGCTGCATCATCTGGGAAACGCTTTCCTTGCCAAAACAACTTCATGGCTGAGAAGAGATGAAAGCCAGAGGGTGCAAGGTCAGGAGAGTAGGGAGGATGGGAGAGGATTTCATAACCACACGTGCTTCTGATCTGGCGACATGCGAGTTGTTGACCGGAGCGTTGTCCTGCAGGAGGAGGGTACCTATACTGATCTTGCCCCGCCTTTTGATATTGATAGCTTCCCTGAATTTCCTCAAAAGTGAAGCATAATAGGCTCCTGTAATTGTGGTACCCTTTGCCAGGAAATCTGTCATCACTACTCCGTCCTGGTCCCAGAAGATTGTGAGCATGACCTTCCCAGCGGAGGGCTGCAACCTTGCCTTCTTTGGAGGTGGTGAGTCCAAGTGCTTCCACTGCATTGACTGGGCTTTGGTCTCTGGATCATAGTGATGAACCCAGTTTTCATTCTGTGTAATCAGTCTTTTGAAAAACTTTGACTCATCTTCTTAGCACATCTCCAAATTAATCCTCAAGCACTCGACGCGTTCTCGCTTCTGGAATGGTGTGAGCAACCTGGGAATCCATCTGGCAGACACCTTATCCATATGCAAATGGTCATGAATGATAGTTTCCACAGACCCCGTACTAATCTTGACGTCTTGGGCTATTTGGCGAATAGTAATGCACCTATCTTCCAAAACAGCAGCCTCAGCCTCATCAATGGCAGAAGGGGGGAGACCAGGTCTGGGAGCTGTTTCCATAGACGTCCGGCCATGTTTGAATTCACGATGCCAGCGTTTTACAAGGTTATATGATGGGGCATTATCACCATGAGTTTCTTTCATTTTATCAAAAGTCTCCTGTGGTGTGCGTCCTTTCAAATACAAAAAACAGATCACTGCTCGACATTCAACAAACTCCATTTCACACCTGACTCAGTTCAAACACCTGTAAACCAGAAACCACAATTAGTTAAAAGCTGTAATTTGCCACATAACCCGTAGAGATATAAACCATTGCACATGCAAAATTTCAGCTAGATCAGACAAATGGAAGTGGGTCAGGAGCATTACTTATTGCCCGCCCCTCGTAATATGACGTTTCTGAATTTTTGAGATGAGGATTGGTTATTTATATTAGTGTTCATCGGACTACTGTTCTCATCTTGAGGGTGATTTTCAGTCACGACGAGAACAGTTGTTCGATGAATAATGATACAAACACACAACCAGAAAAGTTATATTTTATTTACCAATTGTTTCCGTCGAAAAATTGACTTCTTCGAATTTTAAATCATTCTATATGTCATAATTGTTTAACATGAAATTCTTTTTATGTTTTGCGATTTGCGGTTCGACATGAATACACACTCACATGACCATTCCCATGATAGTTTTATTATTTCTGAGCTGATTCAGGAAAAAGTAACAACAGGTGTTTTTTTTTGTGGCACCATCGCTAGAAGATTTGCGAGAATTTGGAATCGTCGAACTTACCGAGGGTGGGTCTTAGTGAGGAAGTAAAATACCTCTCCCATCTAGGAAAAACGTTAGACCATTTTTTCTGTGACCCTAAGCCGGATGCCCGAATTTCGCTTAGGTTTCGTCACATCTCGCTGAACGAGAAGTTGAGCGTGTAGGACGTGCTGCAATCGGCCACTATGGGAAGTCTTCTTGGGTTTTCAGACGCAAGTTTATTTGCAGACGTATATTAAATTCGCCTAGGTCATCAGTTTGTTAACTTTACAAGAAAATACTACTTGTAAGGAAGTACGTCATGTCCTTGCAAGCATTAAACGTCTTTCCCCATTATACGTGTGGAAAATAATTCTGGATGATTTAGAGTTCTAACAGGTGCTTTTTATCTGGTTGTTATTCTTTCATCATAGTGTACTTTTTCTCAATGTATCGACTTAATCTCAGCCAATCTCTGCATTATAATCACCTGTAATATCAGAGAGAGGCTAACAAGTGCTACACCTTGGCCAAAAATAATCTGGCAATGTGAAAATTCTTCTAAAGTCTAATTATTTTAAACAATTTATTACTTAAACAGATAACATAGAATCTTTGCTGTCTCTCAGTTTTTTGTGTAATATCAGCATGTAAAAAAAAATGTTTAATAAAGGAAATACACAATTCGATTTTATAATCACAAAATTTCTTCTTCGTCCAATTCCGAAAAAAAATTCCATCTCTTGTGTAATTGTGATTGATTTGAATTCACAAATCAATTCCTCATTATCGATTTGCAATGTCAACGAATGGGACGAATCACCTTGATTATTGAGATTAAATAAACCTGAATATTTAAAAATTGAAAATAAAACAACACAGATAAGCGAAAGATGCGTCCACTCAACATTCACGTTAAACACACAATTTTAGACGAGCATGAATGCTATTTCTGTAATGTTGTACACTTTTACACACGATCACATGTATACATTTCAGGACTCAAAACGTTTAGCAAAATACTCTGCAAGGAATATAAGACAAATAATAACTCGACTTCTTTTTTCTGTAAAAATTACATTTATTTCCCCATTTTCTCGCTACGCGTGACTTCTTGTTACAGCTGTAGCGTCTTTTACGTGATCATCTTCTCTAACGTTTTCTCTCTCCTTTTTATAGCCTTTCTTTTTCCTTACAGTGCCGTCATTTAACACACAGCTCAATATGTACATGGTCCTGGATATGACCTTAAACTATATACGATGGTGAGGCCCCAGCTTGCAGGCCTTAGCGAGTGTGGAGCAACCCTTTAATTGCTATTGCTCTCAGGTCCACTCTGACCCGGAGTGGTAGTACCTGTTAGGGTCCCAACTATGGGTTAAATAGAATACGACTTAAAAAAAAAACAAATATAATATATTAAAAAATCGTTCTTCAAAATCACCAGATTCGGCATTAAATAACCTGAAAAGGGTTGATATGCCGTAAAACAAAACAACCAACCAATCAATATGTACATATAGCCAGCATACGCGCTCTCCTACATTTCGAACTTGAGCATGGCAGACTAACATACATGCTACTTCAATTTGAAGCGTGGCAGACCAACGAGTATAATATTTAAAGCTAAATATTTAGGTGAAATGAGAGACTAATAAAATTGATATTAAAAATTTAAACGCTGGTGACTAAAGAAAATGTTTCTTACAAGTGTGATAGTCAAATAGAAATTCTATTCCTTTTTTGCACGTTCGCCCATAACAAGGCATATGTCCACTTGGATTTAAAGTGCTACTATTTGGGATCAGATATAGGAAAGATTGACAAGATGTTGGCTTACGTTACAGTGAAAGTTCTGCGTATCAGTACGGTCAGGGAAGCAGATAGAAGAAAGGGAATTCCAATATCTAGCTGTTCGAGAGATTAAAATATTAGAGTAGAAAGCTTTCTTGCATATAGGGACCTTATCAGTGAAAGGGTGTGACTTTGTTGCTTAGCGTATTTGTCGAGGATATGTACGTCGAGAGGATACAAGTGAAACGAGTTCATCAGAGAACATATCATTAAAATACTTGTAAAACAGGCACAAAGATGCAACATTGCGGCGAGGGCGCATCTATTTCAAACTTAAGCCTAATAGACTAACAGAAATTCTATTTTAAATTTAAACATAGCAGACCAACAAAAATTCCGTTTTAAATCTAATCGTCGCTAACTTATGCAAATGCTATTTAAAATTTAATCCTAGATGACCAGGAAAATTATTATTTTTTATTTAATTATAGCTGACCAACGACCATACTAATGAGATTTAATACTGGCTGACAAACGAAAATCCTAATAAAAATTTATTCGTAACTGACGAACGAACATGCTAATTAAAATTTAATCATGGCTAACAAAGAAAAATACTTAAGTGTTGCCAACAAAAAATTGCTAATTAGAATTTAATCGTAGTTGACTAAAATACATTTATGAAAAATTGGTTGTGGCTGACCAATGAAAATGACAATAAAAATAAAACCGTGGCTGAAATGAGAAAATGCTATTTAAAAGTTAATCGTGACTGAACAATGAAAATGCTATTCAAAATTTAATCCTAGCTTACCAATTAAATACTATTAAACATTGAATCGTGGCTGACCAATAAAAATGCTATTTCAAATTTAATTGTGGCTGATCTATTAAAAAGCAATTTAAAATTTTATCGTGGCTGACCAAATAAATTGAAATTTTAATTTTAATCATGGCTGACCAATTAAAATGCTAATAAAAATTAAATCGCTACTGACCGATAAAAATCCTTTTTAAATCTTAATTGTGGCTGACCAATGAAAATACTATTTGAAATTTAATTGTGATTGACCAAATGAAATTTAAAATTTAACCGTGGTGGGCCAATAAGGATTTCATTTTAAATTTAATCGTGGCTGACCGATAAAAATGCTATTTATATTTTAATCGTGGTTTACCAACGAACATGCTGGTTAAATCAAACTGTGGCAAAGCAATAAAAATGCTATTTAAATAATTATCCTTGCTGACTAATTATAAATAAAATTAAAATTAAATTTGAAATTTAATCGTGGTTGACCCCCCCCAAAAAAAAAGAAAGAAAGAAAGAAATTTAAAATTTAACCGTTGCTAACCAATTCATATTCGATTAAAATTTGATCGAGGTTGACGCATGGAAATGCTCATTAAAATGTAATTGTTGCTGACCGATTAAAACAATGTTTAAATTTAAATTGTAACTAGTCAATAAAATGCTATTTAAATTTTAATCGTGCCTGCTCAATTAAAATAAAATTTAAAATTAAACTGTGGCTGATCGATGAATATGCTATTTCAAATTTAATTGTGGCCGACTAAATAAAATGAAATTTTAAATTTAATTTTGTCCGAGCAATTAAAATGGTATTTAATTTTTAATCAATGAAAATGCTATTTACAATGTAATCGTGGCTGACATATGAAAATAGTATATAAATTTTAACCGTGATTGCTCAAATGAAAGAAAATTTAAAATTTACCCGTTGCTTACTAATGGATATTCTATTTAAACTTTAATCGAGGTTGACCATAAAACATCTATTTACATTTTAATTTTGGTTTACTAATTAAAATACTATTTAACATTAAATCGTGGCAAACAAAAAAAATAGCTATTTAAAAATAAAATCGTAGCTGGCCAATTAAAATGAAACTTGAAATTAAGTTTTAGCTTACCGATAAAAATGCTATTAAAAATTTAATTGTGCCCGACCAAATGAAATGAAATTAGTTGTATCCGACACATAAAAAATATTGTTTAAATTTTAATCGTACTGACAAATTAAAATGCTATTTAAGTTCTTTATTGTGCCTGACCACCGACAGATCTATTTGAAATTATATCGTGGCTGATCAATGAAATGCTATTCATAATTTAATTGTGGTTTATCAATAAAAATTCTATTTAACCGTGGATGACTTATACTTATGCAATTTAAAATTTAATAGTTGTAAACCAAATAAAATGAAATTTAAAATTTAATTGTTGATGACCTATAAAATTAAATTTAAAATTAAATCGTGGTTGAATAATGAAACTGCTATTTAAAATTTAATCATGGCTGAGTTATGAAAATACAAATATTAAAATTTTTATCGTGGCTAGCCAATAAGAATGTTTTATATGTTAATCCTTGGTGATCAATTAAACTGATTTTTAAAGCTAATCGTTGCTGACCAGTGAAAAGCTATTTAAAATTTAATCCTTATTGACCAATGAAAACGCTATTTAAAATTTCATCGTGGTTGATCAATTAAAATGCTATTTAAAAATTAATAGTGTCGGGCCAATAAAAATTCTATTAATATTTAATTGTGATTAATCAATTTCAATGTTAATCAAAATTTAATCGTGGCTGACCAATTAAATTGAAAGCTATAATTTTCTGCATGAAAATTGCTATTTTAAATTAAATCGTTCATGGCCAATAAAAATGCTATTTAAAATTTAATCATGGCTTACCACGGAACACGCTATTAAAAATTTAATCGTGGCTAACTAATTAAAATAAAATAAAATATTTTATCTTGGCAGACCAATGAACATGCTATTTCAAATTTAATCGTTGCTTACTAATTAAAATGAAATTTAAAATATTATCATGGTTGACCAGGTAAAATGTTAAATTAAATTTAATCGTTACTGACCAAAGAATATGGTAATAAAAATGTAATCGCCACTAACCACAATGAAAATGTAATTCAAAATTTAAGCATAGTTAACCAATAACAATGCAATTTAAAAAGTAATCGTGGTATACCTGCGGTAATGCTGTTTAAAATTAAGCGTGGCTGATCTATAAAAATGCTATTTTATAAATTTGATCGTGTCAGAGGAAGCCATCTATAGTAATACCCGAAAGTATCTAAAATAAGATTAGCCTATTGCGACCAGTAATGGAAATTGGAGCGTGACTACAACGGTTGGTTGACTTCTTATACAGATTCCGGCACGCATCTAATGAATAAATGAAATAATACTCCACTAGGACTCTTTTCTATAAATGAAAGCACATTCTTAAAAAAATCCCGTTTATTTTCATGTTTTTGTTTTAATTATTTGACTTTCTACAACACTTCCAAATTATTTTCGTTAACATTATAATCTTCGACTCCATATTGCTTGTAACGGCATTTTAACACTATATGAATATGATCTACGCCTCTCTCCTTTTCTATTCAGAAATGGAATTGAAGAAAATATCATACACAAAAATTAATTACAGCTTCTTAGAAATTTAAAGTTGTTATTAGTGGTAGGAGAATTCCAATATTTTTTCCCGATTCTCTAAAATTACTAATTCTTCTAAATTTCCGACTACGATACGAATACCGATTCTGATTCTTTTGTAGCCTTTAAATATTTAGATATAGAGGTGTTCTTTTAGTAAACTTTTCACTGAAAGCCTGTCTCACATTTGTAGACGAAAATATATTTTGTTGTAGATTTTGTTATGCTTTAAAAGATTCTGCTAACCGCTAATCTTGCAAATCATTATTCCCCTTAACCTCGTTAATACGAAAGATTTTCGACAAAAAAAATCAACCCTATCCCTAACCATTACCGTAAACCCCAACACCTACTTTGAAAAGTTAACCCTGAATCTAGAGCCTAATTCATCCCTGTAGACCAAAATATATTTTTCTTGTTTTCGGTAATACTACAGATTTACGATAAAAATCAACCCCGTCCCCAAACCTTAACACTACCCGTTTCGTCATTCTCAAAACTACTCCTGCATCACCATTGACCCTCATCCTCCCTAAATGTGTACTCCTTACTACAATTTTCGTATGTCACAGTACCCGGTATTAGGGCATCCTTCTGAAAGAATTCTAAAGAACATTCATCATTTAAAAAAAAAAAAAGAATGGATAGTTTGGAAGTAATCCGAGGATCAACCTTCACAGACGATCGTATTGTTTTCAAGTAACGATAATCCACTGACATTCTTCCGCTGTGATTGATTTTGGCAGATTTTATTTATTTATTTATTTTTTTATTTTTTACACAGTGATCACCACTTATCAAGGTCCGGAAGCCACTCAGGGATAAGGGTTATTGCAAGTACATTGCGTTAGTGTGGAGATTTGATGAAGTGTTTACTTAAGGGGGCGGTTCATTAGGAATTTGTTAACATTGGACTTGAAGACATCCAAGTTGTAGTCCGGAGGGAAGCAGGCAGACGGAACAGAGTTCCACAGGCGTGCAGTTCTAAGAAAGAAGCTTTGTTCATGGAATCCGCGTTTTGATTTAGGCACAGATATAGAGTGGGGGAAACTTTTCACAGTTGATTCAGCTAGACGGGTGTTTTTCGTGAAAGATTGGCGAGGGGGTGGACCAGAGATTGGAGTTCAGACGAGCACCTGCCATGGAAATAACGATAAAACAAGGATAGGCTCACAACGTCTCTTTTGTGGGAGAGAGGTTGCAGGGTAGAGAAAAGGGCATCCCCCACTAAGCCACGAAGTCTATTTTGTACTCTGTCAAGGCAGGATAGGCTGTTTTTAGCAGCTCCTGCCCAGATATGGCAACAGTATTCCATCCTTGATAGACATATAGATAGATTCCTGTTTTACATAGGATTTTACATATTTTCTTCACGACGTTCAAGAAAACAAATTAAAAAAAGGTAAACTTATTCCAATAATATTATACTTACTTTAAATCAATATCTTTTCAGTTAAGTTGTGGTTGAGACTTTCCCAGTGTATCAGTCGCTTGTGTGTTTTGCCTGTTGTGAATGGCATTATGAAGTGGATCTCGTCGGGTTTATATTCGACTAGATAGCGCATACTCAATCGGTCAAAATGAAACATAGAGCATGTGAGACAGGCTTTAAATGAAAAGAATACCGTTTTTTTTATTCTTTTATTCGAATTACAGTAAAAACCATGTAGTGCATCAGACGTAAAAATACACTTATCAGGGGGTGGGGGTCAATAAAATTTAGTTTTTCCAGTGCGTTAAAATAAATAAATATTTATCGTTTAGTGCCGCAATGAAAAATTCAAATTGTAAACAAAATAAATAAATAAATAAAAGAAACGTCTTTAGTATCAAAGATGGACCAACAAATTTCCGATTCCGATACCCTCAAAAGTTCTGATTTTTCATATTTCGATTAATCTGTCTAACAATCAGTGTTTATAAGTTGTCTCTACTTGCTAGAATAATCACGACAAAATTAGATAAGTAGGAGTTTTGGACTTAGATGCTCAAATTGTGGCCTTCTGGATTGAGAGATTTTTTTTTATAAAAATGTATTTATAGAGAATGGTCTATTCTTCTCTGACACAATACAGAGCATATGCTGCTTTTTATCTGTAGCCCGAAAAAGCCGAAAACTGTGTTTTCAAAAGATGCCTATACGTCATAAACAGTACGGAAACACACTTTACCTCATTTATTATTCATTAAAACTAAAACCGTTTAACAATACTAAGCACGACTTTCTTCAATGACTACTAGTAAGATATGAAATGCCTACTAGACACTATCCTTGAGTGTCTAAGGTCCCTCTGTACAAGAGTTTGTCAAGACAGTCTGACATGAGGGTAATTTCCTTACAAGAAAATCTTGACCAAATATTCAAAATTCAGTATATTACATAGTATTCGTGGCCCAAGTAAGATCTACCCAATATAACTAACCCTACCCCTGACTTTTACGAGAAATAGTTGATCTTCTCCACATACGTTATCTCAAATAACAGCAGGTGGCTAGATACTCCATCAGACTAGAGTTTTTGTCCTGGAATCCAGTAAAACGAAGAGACCACAAGAAAGGGAGACTATAACATATTTAAATGATTGTGGAGAGGAAAATGGAATATTCGAATATCTATGTCTCTAATGTTGAGATCAAGTGTTAACCTCGGGGATTGGGATCTTTCATTTCTAAAAACTTTGACTGAAGTAAAATTAAATAAACGTGACGTTATTATTTTTCTGATTCCGAAGAAAAAAAGACAAATTTAAAACGGTCGCTAATTAAAATATTTTTCTTCCTCAATTTTCCTTTTATTTGGCCTTAATCTAGAGAAAATTGTTAGCTAGAATTAACGCGACAGAATTTATTGTTCTATTCGTTATACAGTGTTGAACGAAACGAGAAAATTGTCGCCGTAGAAAAGCCGACACTATTCCATTTCTGTTTGATGAAAAGTCTACAAGTTTAAAGAGACCCAGACTTGTCTTTAGAAGGAGTGTACTGACTTTGTACCATTCTCTCACTGGCCCCCTCCTCCTGTTACATGATAAGGGCTGTCCCCTTTTCATGTAAGTATAAAAATGGAGAATTTAGTTAAAATGAAAATAAAATAGCATAGGCGAAATTCGAACCTCGTAATCTAGTTTAGAAATAGATTACGTGTGAGAATTTAAAAATCTAAAACAAACATTTGTTTAGAATATAGATAAATATTTCAAGGAAAGAATGTGAACTCTCAAGTTTGTTATGAATTTTAAATTGAAAGAATGCAGCTTATAAGATAATGTTTTTAACATATTGGATAAATAGGTTACTGAGAAATAGGAAAAGTTTTGGACACGTATGTCCAGGACACGTGAAAGAAGGCACATGTTTTAACATGTGTATGACGTCACGGAAAAATAGAAAGTTCTAGGAATAGAGAGTTAGACAGTCAGTGAAGAAACTCGGAGGGAGTCAGACGTCTAGAAGCGAGACGTCACTTCAAGAAAAAAATGTGAGACTTTGAATTCTTGGTGATGGAACGACCGGTCGTGAAGAATAAACCATTATGTGTTTTGTAAAGCTCGTCTTGTCCTGTGATTCTTACAGAAAGGTAAAGTCCAATTGTATTATATATTTGTGTTATATGTCTTTACATACACGTCTCAACATCATCATGTCCGAACTGTCTGAACACTATCCCTTCACTCTAAGAGCTTCTTCCCCTTCTGCTTCCATAAACACAATTAAGAAATGAACATTTTTAATATAAGAATCTTATAACAGGAACAATCTCTCTAAGTCTCTCATACAACAACTTACAACATCCCTCTCACTAAGATACAGCATCACTTATGATAAGACTCTTCTAAGACTGCGCGTATAATAAGACTCTTTCAATGATAACCCTATATGTAACACTCCTCTCCTGATCCGAACCCGCTCGACTACTTTATTTGGTCATACGTCAAGAACATCACCAACATGACCTCCCACAACACCAAAGCCAGCCTGATCACCGCCATCCACCGAGTTTTCGCCGAGTTCCCGCTGGCGCTTGTGGGACAGGCATGTTGCCAGTTACAGACTAGTATCGAGGCTATGATTGAGGCTGAAGGCGGCTACATTAAATATATGCCATCTTTACTACATAATCAAGTTACCTGAATTGCTTTTTATCGTTCCACCCTGTATTTATTTTGGTTCACATTCTTCTCTTTGTTCTAATATGATTTTCATTTGGCTCAATTCTGTTGTTCATATTGTGTTCCAAAATTTATTTCCAAGTAAAATACTTACAGAAAGTTTCACGCAGAAGTTGCTCTGGAACCACCATAATTCGAACTTAGAACGTCACATTAGTCAATCCGCGTCCATATCCACATTATTGCGTCCACCTTAATTTTTCATAAGTATAGTATATACCAATGTATTTACAAAATAATAAAAAATATATATAATTATGATAATAATAATATACCGCCTTAAGGACTTTATTTACTGTTCATCTGTAAGGATAGATATTACACGATGTTGAGTAAAACTGAGGCATTTCCAGCCCCCAAAAAGAGACTAAAAAGAAAATAACAATAATGTCCAAATTTAGAAGAATTTCGACCCCTCAAAGTAACAGAACCGATACTATACTTTAACTTTTGTCTTACATATATACATTGTATATGGCGGGATTTTGTCCCCGTCGCCAAAGCTAACTGAATTTAGTTCATTACGATGATGGCTTCTTTTCTGTTGACTGAGGTATTGTTTTTGTCTTGTGAAGTTCTTGGAGGCCCACCCGCCCAGACTTTGCCTTATCCGTATCTGAAAAAGATTTAGTTTATTGCTAATCGCAAAAATTCTCCATATCGGGATTACCAAAAGGAGTAGGCTATATTATTTAATTATTGGTATTCTTTTCGATGCCCGTGGCGCAGTGGATAGAGACATTGAATCTCTACAGTTTCAGGTGAGCATTATCTGAATATAGCGGTCCAGGGCATTAGTTGGCTAAAACTGGGTGAGAGGACAACTGTGGAAGGCAGTAATTACTGAGGATCTAGTTAAGAGACTTAGCATTTCTAACCCATCACGGTTAACAACCTGACGAAGTCCAGATAAATAGCTGGCCGAAACATCATGAAACAACAACTTTAAAAGATGAGGATAATAGTCCGAAAATAAATAAATAAATAAAAGAGTGATCTGGTGGTTTCTGTAGGCCTGAATGCTCTTCTTCGAGGATACTGGCTCTTAAATACCCAGGTTTCCACCCTTATGTCACATCATCCCGTCGTGAGAAAAAGATAGAGCGTATACTGTTCGCAGTCATCGGATTAGATCCTTTTTCTTCCCCGAAAGCCAAGCGTAATAGTTGATCATTGAGGTCATGACTGATAACGATGTTCAAAAGATTTATAAAAAAAAAAAAAAGATAAAATATAAACCGGCTGAGACATTTTATGATGATGGCAATCTTATTGAAATTGACTCTAATGAATTTAGATTCTGAATTTCGTCTATTAAGTCTATTAGATTAATAACAAACGCAGATAATAACAAATATATGAATGCAATAAAGCAAAGTTATTGACATTTTATTATGCTATTAGAATTGATTTATTGAGTTGAAGAGACCTTGATTTGAAGTTAATTTTAGAGATATCCAATACATTTATTTGAACAAAGAATTGCCTCGGATTTTCAATGCGATCACGTATTTCTATAAGTGGTTCTGTCCATCGGTAATTTCGATGGCTAAACTACTTTTTTATTTTCTTATAATTTTGTTGTAACTGGAGATGGTGCGTCCTACCTGATACTAGACATTGACGCGATCTCATGCATCCCAACCGCGACATCTTTTAAAGATGCTAACTGCCCGTGAAGTGCAATTATTCGTGTGTTTTTTTTACAAGGTATTCACCACTTGTCAAGGCCCGGAAGACACTCGGGGATAAGGGTTATTGCGTGTACAGTACGCTAGTATTGGAGATTTGATAAAGTGTCTTACTTAAGGGGGCGGTTCACCAGGAATTTGTTTATGTTGGACTTGAAGACATCCAGGTTGTAGTCAGACATCCAGTTTGTAGTCAGGTGGGAAACAGGCAAACGGAACGTGTCTTTCCAGCACTTCATTCACCGGATGTATTTGCCAAGTAACATTTGGAATTATTTTTCATGAGCTCGATTGCTCCTATAATTACTGCAAGGATGGAGATCTCCCTTGGATTCCCGTTTCTTTTAACATCGCACATAAAACCTTAGTTATCTTTTCTTTCTTAGCTTTGTTCAACCCAGCATCGATGGGGATGATAGCTTGTGTAACGATTGCTTCTTTCTCCTTTGTCTCCCAGGTCACTATGTCAAGTTCATATAGCTCCGTTTTCTTAGTAAGTAACTCTATGGATTGCATAGTAACTGTCGACAGTTGGACAAGTGCCATTTAAGAAGACTCCACGCATCTATATAACACCTACGTCTGCTAGTTTGTCATATTTTGTTGGCCTTTCTCATAAAAGCTTAAAATAGCATTTCCAATCACCTGAATTTATATATTTGAAATAATATTTTCAATTATTTTATTAATATGTTTAAAATAACATTATTATTGATCTGGTTTATACAAAGTGCCTTAAATAAGTTTCAAGACTTTTTCGTATGGCCACTTTTATTGATAGCATACACATGAAACTCTCGTCCCCTTAAAAGTAATCTCCTCCGGCTGCAATGCACTTATTGTACCGTCTCAACACTTCTGGAAGTACTCTTGTGTGAGCGTGCCAAGGGTGCTCGTCACACCCTATGTCATCTCCTCACTTGTCTCACAACAACAGCGTCTTAAGTTTTTCTTGAGCCGAGGGAATAACCAAAAGTTACACGGAGCAAGATCTGGACTATATGGAGGATGAGCAACTGTCCTGATGCCCGTCTTGTTCAAATACTCTGATCTTCCCTGAGCACTCTTAGGACAAACTTCGCGCAATTCTTCCGCAGGTTTGCTTCCTTGCGAATAATTGTGTATACAGTTCCCACACTGACATCAAACTGTGCACTTACTGTCTCTATAAAAACACGACGGTTCTTATCCATGAAAATCTTTATTTGGACAATCAACTCTGGTGTTATAAATTCATTACTCCTTTAATACCTCTCATCGTGCCTCACAGACTCCTTGCCTTCATTGAATCTCTTATGCCACTCAGAAACTGATGCGCGATTCACGCAAGATGGTCCAAAAGCAGTCTGAAGAACTAGATACGTTTCCGTGACATTTTCTCATATTTAACAAATAATTTTATTACATATTGTTCTTCAAAGAAGTTCTCACGTTCAGATTTCATTTTTCAAATTAAAAAACTGTGATAATCAGGCTTTAGTAAGGAGTATTCCAATTCCCTCTGTAGCTGTTCCTTTGAACCTGATGTCATAAAAATTGATCAGTCATCTTATAAGATATATAGCAATAACATACTTGATTTTCCAGACAATTTTAAATGTATGTCTGCAGTAAAAATGTCTGGAAACTTATTGAAGGCACCTCGTATGTTTTGAAATAGCATTCTCAGTGATCTGGTTTATGTTTTAAAATGAATTTGCGGTGATATGATTGACATGCTTGAAATGGAATTTTTGTTGATGTAGTTTTACGATATGAAATTATATTTTAGAAACCAGGCGCATAGTTACCCCACTCGGTGTGATGGACATGTAGATCTTGTCAGATTATCGATCTAGAAGAAGGAAAACTCTGATATTAAAACTTGGGGAGGGAGACCTCCTCAACCATAGTCGATAAACTCGGTTTGCAAACCTAAATTGCTTAAGGAGTAGCAAGGCTCTGCCTATCGCCGGCTTTCACACTCCTTCGTCGTCGATGAGCCAGGCGCAGAAATAGAATATCAGGGACTCACCAAAGCCACCCTGTGCTTAGCCTTGTTTTTTTGCTTTAACTGTCAGTTCTGAACGCATATATCATGCACTAGATAAAGCGGGCAAAGCATTGATATATCCAAGGCCTTTAACCAAGTCTTGGACGAAGACCTGCCAATGAAAATTAAATCGTACGGTATAACTAGATTATACTAAATATAATTAGATCCTTCTTAGACAATAAGGCTATCTATGTTGTCATTAATGGATGTACATCCAAGCGGCATAACATTCATGCGGGAGTGTATTAATGTTATCCCCAAAAATATTGTTTCCGAGATGGGTATATTTTCTGATAATACAAAGCTCTATAACATATACGGGGAAGAAGGGATATACAAAAATTCAAGACAATAGTAGAATCGCAAGAAAATTACCTCCAGACTGTAGTGGAAGGAAGTCGCAAATGGATAGTAACATTTAATGCTAGTAAGACGAAGCTGCTCTCCTTTAACAATTACAAGACGCCTCTGCAACCGCCGATATCCATGATAAGTAACACTTTACATGAGAATTCTACCTTCGAACTCCTCGGCCTAACATTCACGGGCAGTATGAACTGGAACAAATACATTGAGGATATTGCGAAGGCTGCTGCAAAGAAGGTGTGCTCCCTCTATTGAGCTAGAAGACTACCAACATCTGAAAATATAATATAGAAGGCCACCATTCACCCATGCATGGAGTCTTGTTCCCACATTTCGGCTGGTGCATCTACCACTAGCCTCTCCCTCTTGGATAGGGTCCAAAAAGAGTTTTCAGTCTAATAGGTCCTATCTTGTCAACCTAGCTCCAACTCCTGTCACATGTAACGTAAACGAACGTCTTGTTAATCTTTATTAGGTATAGTACCAAATAGTATCCCCTTATGTCCAAGTGGCGATATGCCTTGTTGGGGGTGAACGTGAGTAAAAAAGTAATTTTAAAAAAAGGTCATATGGTTGAAATATTTGAAAAAACATATTTTCTTTAATATGGTTGAAAGGTTTAAAACATTTTCTTGGATATGGTTGAATATTTTGAAATAAGATATTTATTGATGAACAAACGTTGTTCCAAAACTAAAGCTGCCTATTTTTTTATTTCGAGAAATGAAGAGTTTACTAAAAAGAGCGACCATTTGTACCCCAGAATATATTTTTCTAGATAATCACCACTATTCTCAATGCATTTTTACTAAAAATTTAATGACGCATGTCTACTTTTGATGTAGTCCATCACAGGGATTACTTTTGTTATAACCCCATACCGTCAGTATCTTCAAGAGAGAATGTAACTTGATGATACACTCGTCGCAGAAACAATCAAGGAAAAGAAGGAAAAATCCGACCCGTCATTTTTTAAGCGCAAATAAAATGTATTTATTAGTTTCTCTTAAAAAAAACGCATTTCATTATATTTCCAAAGTCTTTTTACAAACACATGCGCTTTATAAAAGTCTCTGTTGCGGCCACCGCACTTTCTCGCCCTCAACTTTTACACATCTATCTTGTCCGGAACACAACTTGCTTCTCTCTCGACCAAGTGGTGTATTTTTCTCTCCTTTTCTTTTGACGCAAGCTCGCGCACACTTGCTAATTTGCATGATAACAACACTTGCTAATGTTTTTTCTAGTCAGCTATCATTCGTTGCTGCTGCCGCTGATTTCCTCACACGCATCTATACGCGCTCTGTTACAAGAAATGAAACTTTCAGGTCATGAATGCATCAGTTCAGTTATCATTACAATGCAATTTGTAATACCCTCATCGGAATAAAAATAAGAGGGATTACTTTTGGAACGCCCATCAAAGTTAAAAGGTTTAAAATAACATTTTCGTTGATCTGGTTTAACATTTTTAGAATAATACCTTCGCTGATCTCGGTAATATGACTGGAATGCTATTTCGAACTGGAACGAAGAAAGCAGAGAATAGATGAGGCAATTTTGAAGAACACATGCCGTAAATCTAAAATGGAACACATACATAAAATCCGTTGCTAAGGCCGATGGCAAAATGGTACAATCCTTCTACCAATCCAGTAGATATCTTACTCCTGATGCAATTGTCTACCTATATAAAAGCCAGGTACAACGAACGATGGAGTACTGTTGCCACAGCTGGGCAGGAGCTACTAGAAGCAGCTTATCCTGCCTTGGCAGAGTTCGAAATAGACTTCGAAGCTTAGTAGGGGATGTCGTTTTCCCACAGAAGAAACGTTGCCAGCCCGTCTGTTTTATAGTTATTTTCATGTCCAGTGCTCGTCTAAGCTTCAATCTATGGTTCCCTCTTGCCAAACTTTCACGAAAAACAATCGTCTAGCCAAAACCATTATCAGTAATTTCCTCCACTCTTTATCTGTGCCTTAACCTAAACGTAGATTCCATGGACAAAGTTTCTTTCTTAGAACTACACGCCTGTGGAACTCTCTTCCGTTTGCCTGTTTT
The DNA here is from genome assembly GCF_053919585.1 of Euprymna scolopes. Lineage (NCBI taxonomy): Eukaryota > Metazoa > Mollusca > Cephalopoda > Sepiida > Sepiolidae > Euprymna > Euprymna scolopes. The sequence continues at coordinate 36,277,870 of NC_136504.1, read as the reverse complement.
CCAGCTGACTACAATGTGGCCGTCTTCAAGTCCAACGTGAACAAATTCTTGATGAGCCGTTCCTCTTAAGTAATCCAATTTTACCAAATTTACACTTCTAACGATTACTATGATATTGTCCTTTTGACCAATGTACACTATTTAAACCTTATCCTCGAGTGGCCTCTGGGCCTTGATAAGTGGTTATTCCCTTGTTTAAAAAAGTAGGTTCGATTCTTATCTAAGTCAGCCTATTCAATAGTGAACTATTTTGTTCTCGGAATTCTACTCACCAGAATACATCGGTCACGACACATTTGATAACATTTTGATAACAATGCAAATTAGAAACGACCATAAACCGGATGTATTAAGCTCCAATTTGTTTCTACATCTGATATGACAACGTATAACAGTACATTCGAATACAAATAAGAAAACGTTTCCTGTATTATTTAGATTCTTCCGACTATTGTTCTCGTCTTGAGTGTGATTTTCACAACGTTTCTTATCGATGTTACCTCCGACCTTCTCCGAGTTGAGCTTGTCGAACCTGAGTTTGTCGAACTCGGAATCTTTCCACAAAGATCCGTGGCGTAACAGCTAAAATACTCAGGTTTGAAGTTCTAAGAAAGATGCTTTGTTCATGGCATCTACGTTTAGGTTTCGGCACAGATAAAGAGTGGGAGAAATTATTGATAGTGTTTTCAGCCAAATGAGTGTTTCTCGTGAATGTTTGGCGAGGAGGGGGACATAGATTGGAGTTCAGACGATAACTTGCCATGAAAATAACGATAAAGCAAAGACACGCTCTCAACGTCTTTTCTGTGAGAAAAAGGTTACAGGGAAGAGAAAAGGGTACCCCCCACTAGGATACAAAGTCTATTCTGAACTCTGTCAAGGTAAGATAAGTATTCCTAGCAGGCTCTGCCCAGATGTGACAGCAATACCCCATCCATGGACATACCTGGCTCTTATATAGGTAGAGAATTGCATCAGCAGGTAGATATCTACTGGATCAATAGAAGGATCCCATAATTTTTCCAGCAACCTTGGCAACAGATTTGATGTACGTATTCCATTTGGATCATGAGTAAAGATTAAACCCAGAAGCTTGTCAAAACCTATTTTCTATCCTGAAGTCACCTGAGACTTATTTACTTCATGAAAAATTTAGAAAAATAAGTTTGTCAATGGAGATTTTGTAACAACATGATAACCAAAGAAATATTAAACGAAGTGAAGTATATAGTCTTATCAAACGGTTACTGTGAGGTTGTTGCCAGTGAGCGATCAAGAGGCACAAATCAATTAATGAAAGTCTTTTTACACATGTGCGCGGTGTGTTCTTCATTATTTCATCGTCGCTTATTCATGTACATCGTTCTTTATATGGTTACATCATCTAGCGCTTGTTGACTAGCTGCATAACGTATGCAAATAAAACTCATGCAACGAACAAAAGCATAAACATGAAACATAATCTATTATATCTATAAAAGTGTACGTACATTTTCCCACGCAATAACTCTTTCAATTTTCAGTCAACAGACTCGAAATTTGATATAAAGGTTACTGAGGTTTGGGAAAATCTTTGTAATCAATTTTCTGCCAGAAATTTGGCTGTTAAGAGGTCAAAGTTCAACGATTTGATCTTTGAGAACTCTACCAAACTCTTCCGACAATTTTGGGTCAAAACACTTGAAATTTTAGATATAGGTTCCTTTGACATAGATCTAACTCGATAACTTTATTTGAGCCCAAACCAATAAATCTTAAGGGGTCAAAGTTTTAAAAAATTGACGGTTTGTTTTTTGCTCAACATACACCTCCAAACACCCGGGCAACGCCGAGCTTAAATGCTAGTTTTAAATATTTTAAAACATTTTTAATGTTTTCGACTTAAAGTCATTTTCATAAATCTAAATAAGATTTAGGATGATTTGCTATAAGAACATGTAAACATATTAGTATATCAATAGGTACATTTAAAATAATTCTAAATAATTGTAAATAATTTCATCTTTATGACGAGTCGATAACGTAAGTAACAGATGCCATATTGAATTGTAAGTTTTTTTTTAACTATAAAACTTATATAGTACACAAAATTAAAACTGCTTTGTTTTCTAATATGTTTATATCAATTATAAATTAGTGGTATATATATTTCAGTTTTAATATCATTTTTAGTCTTATAATTTCTAAAATATTCCTTATATTTTCCTCAGAATAATGTTTTAATTTCTTAGTTTATTTAAAATAAATTCTATTATTTTCATAAATTGAATACATTTTTAATTTCATGAAATCATTTTCCATTTCTTTTCTTTTTTCAAAATAATAAAAGGGCACGCATTATTTTTCCATAAACCAATTTATACTGCATTTTCACCCAATTTAAAAAAAAAAGTTTATAAAATTTATTGTATTTTAACTGATTCTATTTTATTGAATTAAAAAAAAAATAACGATCAGAGGATCGTTTTTGGTCCACTTTGAATGCTTGTCTGCGTACCATTATTTTATTGATTTATTTGAGTTATTTTATATCAACAAACATGCAGACGACAATTTTATGAATTTGAGCGTTTTTTCTTTTTAAAATGAAATTTGCGTGTTGATACAAAAAATGTAGCGTCTATTTGACACCGCACTTAAGGGGATCTCACGTAAACAACAAATTGCAGTTATTGTAATTTTTACATATTTACAGTTCAATGTTTTTATATGTATTGATTAGTCAAAGCGTTTCGTATTTAATAGTACAGGGTGACAAAAAAAAACAGAGGCCATTCAATTATTTTTCTGAACGTTTTACAGTCAACGGAGAAAAAAGGGCAAAGACTCTAGTGTTTTGATGTGAGGTTTTGAATATAATAAACTAGTAATGACCAAAATTTCATTTCATTCAAACAAAACACTAAGAGACGGGAGCTAATTAGAGTTGGGCCCGTTTTTTTTGGGTCACACTGTATATAGGCAACAATGGGCATTGGAAAATAAAATTATAAAATTTATTTTCGAAAATGTTTAAGTTGTGTTTCTCGTAAAAATAATGAAAAAATATTTTGACGCTAATATGAAAGATAATGATTATTTATAACATATTAAACAAATTATAATGATTATGTATAACATATTAAACAAATTATAATGATTATTTATAACATAGTAAACAAATTATAATGATTATTTATAACATATTAAACAAATTATAATGATTATTTATAACATATTAAACAAATTATAATGATTATTTATAACATATTAAACAAATTATAATGATTATGTATAACATATTAAACAAATTATAATGATTATATATAACATATTAAACAAATTATAATGATTATGTATAACATATTAAACAAATTATAATGATTAAACAAATTATCCAATTCAAAACACAAAAGGTGAAACAATACCACATTCCAAATTCAGGTTTCCATTCTGAGAATTTAAGCCCTTTTTTCAACATTTTTCCTTATCCCTTCATACAGGAATTATATATCTAGGTCGGGCTTTTTATTTTAATTGTAAGAATGACCAAAATTAAAAGATATATATATATATACATATATATATATATATATATATATATGAGCAAACAGTTAATAAAATATGTTAAAAACACTTTGAAATGAGTTAAAAAAACATATTTAATCTGAAAAGGAAACACTAGATAAATCGATAGTCCTTAATCCGCGGAGTTTTTCGAAGAAATACTTTCCTTCTCATCAGAGGCTAGGAATTAGCAAAATGCGGGATCGGATTTTGCATGCAGAAGTATTTGATGAAACAACAAGTAAGTCAAAGATCTTACTTGAAAACAAAAAAAAAGTGAAGCAGAGGGAATATGGTAAAGAAAAAGGTGATTACACACGAATGGATAGTCTGGTAGAAGATAAAAAATCCAGTGACGGTAAAATCCAAATGTAAAACTTCAAGAAAGTTAAAACTTATATATATATATATATATATATATATATATATATATATATATATATATATATATATATATATATATGTGTGTATGGAAAATACACCTTTTAAAGTTCATTCTTAACTTAATAATCAGTGAAAATTTCATATTACTTTAATAATCTGATTTTTGGTAGGTTTTAAAGAGAGACTCCGTCAAAACAAATCTTACAACACCCCCATTTTGTCTGTCACAGTGTTTTTATTGTTTTGTATATTTCCCGTTACAGACCTCAAGCCAAAAACTAAAACAACAATTTTTCTCCACAAAAAACAAACAAACAAACAAACAAACAAAAAATCAAATAGGAGAGATAAACATCTAAATAACTTGAACCATGCTACTTTCACAAAAAACTCAGCATTAAATAACCCCAAGGGTGTTGATATGCCGTACAACAATGCAGCCAAACTTGCAATATATCAGTGTGAGGACAATTAACCAAATCGGAATCGAGAATCGGAAAAATCTGAAATTTTGAGGATTCGGAAGCGGTGATGAAATCAGAAATATACGTGCCTATTTTCCGATACCAAAAACGATTGTTTGAAGTACTAACATTTCAGCCCGGCGTTGCTCGGGTGTTTGAAGGTGTATGTTGAGAAAAGAAAAAAAGCGGACAAGTTTTTAAACTTTGACCCCTATTATGGCCCCTTAACATTTATTGTTTTGAGGCTCAAATAAAGTTATTCAGTTAGATACATGTCCAAGGAACCTATATCTAAAATTTCAAGTCTGTAGACCCAAAATTGTCAGAGGAGTTTGGTAGACTTCTTAAAGATCAAATCGTTAAACTTTGATCCCTTAACAGCAAAATTTCTGGCCGAAAACCGATCACATCGATTTTCCCAAATCTCAGTACCCTGTATATCAAATTTCGATTCTGTAGACTAAAAATTGAGAGAGTTATTGCGTAGGGAAATGTACACACACACACTAGCATTTCAGCCCGGTGTGTCCCGGGTGTTTTGAGGTGTATGTTGAGCAAAAAAAAAAACCCAAACAAACAAACAAACAAAAAACAAAAAAAACGTCACTTTTTTTTTAACTTTGACCCCTATTATGACCCCTTAACGTTTATTGGTTTGGTTTCAAATCGAGTTATTAAGTTAGATCCATGTCAAAGGAACCTATATCTAAATTTTCAAGTGTTTAGACCCCAAATTTTGGGAGGAGTTTGGTAGATATCTTAAAGGTCAAATCGTTGAATTTTGACTCTTTAACAGACATATTTCTGGCTGAAAACCGATCACAGATTTTCCCAAATCTCAGTACCCTGTATATCAAATTTCGAGTTTGTAGACTGAAAATTGACAGAGTTATTGCGTAGGAAACTGTACAGAGACACACAGACACACAGACACGTAAACTTTTTAGATATATAGATAGACTTGATGATGGTACTAATAATAAAATTATGAATATTCATAGACTTTAAACTAACAGGTTTCCACGGATATATATATATATATATATATATATATATATATATATATTGTGTATTTCTGTTTTTATTTTTAGCGATAAATCTGTTGGTATGTGTTTACTTGGCATTGTGGTGAGTATCTTCTAGTACATGTGAATCCTTGCTTTACATTAAATGTGAGGGGCGGATAGAGAGTAGTAGTAGTAGTAGTAGTAGTAGTCTTGGCTTTACTACAATTGTTCTTATGCTTGTCCACGGGTTAAAGTTGTTTAGTTGTAAGAAAATAGCGACAGTATAGTTGTAATAAAGACTGGTTGCAAAACACCCACACTCTTCCCATGTTAAATAATAATTTCGAAATAATAACGTTAATATTTTAGTGCGCAGGTCAAAATCTGCAAAAGAGGCGATTTGTGTTTATTTGTTCGTAAACCGGAAAGTGTGCTACATCACTCGTTACAAGGCCATTTGAGTTTTATAATTATATATATATACATATATATACATACATATATATATATATGTGTATATATATATATATATATATATATATATATATATGTGTGTGTGTGTGTGTGTGTGTGTGTGTGTGTGTGTGTTTATGTATTACATAGCACTTTCTTGTATTTCCATTCCTGCAGAATTCGATATGAAAATTGGATATTTTGTTCAATGGATTTCAATCAAATTTTCTAGTTACGTTTGAAGAAAACAAAATAGCAAAAAAGACAGACAAAGGTCGATACAAAGTATGATCGTTTCAATATCAGGTGCTCACTTTTACACACATAATCGATTCTGATTGATTTTATGATTTTGTGAATAGAATGCAGTTCTACATGGTCGTGATTTTGCCAACTAGTTTCCGATTCGGTCCACATGGTGGCGTGTTACGTTCATTGAATTTCTTGCCGCTAATAATTAACCAACGCTTGGCCAACCAGTCAATAGGTTCTCGAATTACTTTCTGCACCAAATAGTCTTCACAAGGCGCCCAGCATTCCGTAGTCTGTCGCCATCAATCAAAACCGGTCAATATATCGTCATTCATTTGCTACTCCCAGCAACCACGCGAAAAACAAAAGCACAATTGCGCTACAATAAATGATATTGAATTCAAATCCAAATAAAGTAAATGATGACTTTATAACGTTTCATGCTATTTGTTTTAGCATAAATTTTTTTTATTAAATGTCTGCCTTTTGAAAGTTTCCAATTTATATTACCTTTTTCACTTTAATCATTTTGTGCAGAGTATTATTGATATACAGAGATCGATAAGAAATTAAACGTGTCAACCATTTGTTAAACCACAAAGTCGTGTATAAAAGTATAAACAAAGGCAAAGCGGTTCTAAACAGTTTATCCTATTATAGAATCTTACCGAAAACGCGGTAAAAGCTTGCTCGTAGTAAATAAAAAAAAATCACTTAACAAACTCAATATATTAAATCAGACACCCTTCATTTTTCTAATAAAAATAGTGTGTATTTATTTGTATAATAACATCAATCAGTCTTTTAACACCAAAGTTAGTGAGTAATACATTGCTGAGTGAAACTATTTCGTGTTTTAAGGAAGAAAAGGAGGCAAATAGCAAGTCAGACATTCTCCGCCGTCTTAAATATAATTCCAAAAGAAATCCATTGCCTTAAACCAATAACATGAGATTTCTTGCTGATTCCCTCAGTCTCAACAGCTTACTGGTTTTCTCTTTTTCGTTAAACTTTCCATTCTGAGAAATTTTCATTTTTTTAAAACTCAATCGATTTAGACTTAATTTTTAAATGAATGTGAATATTAGCGCGAACACTGGCAAAGCATACTTTTTATGTCATTTCTGACGAAAGCCATAAGTTATTTAGAATTAAGGGAAAAATCGTTTTCGCTATAATGGAATTTTTCAATCGGTTTTATTTTACTATATATATATATATATATATATATATATATATATATATATATATATATATATATATATAAATATATATAAATGTGATTTTTTTTTGGATGACCGCGTCCCTTGTCGAGACGAAGTAGGACCATTTCACAGTCGGATTTCGGCGCAGTTTGCTTGATCTGTGTTGGTTAATAGAATTTCTTGTGTGTGGGGCGGCTCCTTATATATATATATATATATATATATATATATATATATATATATGTATATCTATGTATATATATATGTATATATATCTATGTATATATATATATGTATATATATCTATATGTATATATATGTATATATATATATATATATATATATATATATATATATATATAATGTTATTTCGATCTCTTATTCGTTGTTAACTCCATAGTGGTTATTGATTTGGAACAAAGGTAATTGAATTACTGCCTCCAGCTTTTCCAGTTTCCTTTCTGAGAGAGTCTATTCCGAAAGTATGCAATACGCTTATTGACTAGGCAGCGTTTTCCCAGCTTGGAAGAACTACAGATGGCGTCATCGAAGTGAACATGCAGCTAGCAAGGTTTGAATATAAACTGTAATCTGTTATCTTTCTCTAACGACCATGTAAACTTGCTTTTAAGCATATATTATAATAGATTTAAACGAAAGAGAAATAGAACATACTTAACTCAACAGTTAGGAGCTAATTTAAATCCACCCATTCGTCGACTATATGTACTAAGGTCGTTATAAAAGTAAGACCTCCTATTTTTTAAACTAAAAACTTAAACTTTCAAAAGCTACTAAGACAGGAGTGGTACATTAAAACTGGCGACCTTATCTGCTCCCACTTTTATTTTTCTACATAATCAACACTATATTCAATGAACTTTAGCCAGCCTCGTTGATAGCTCGGAGAAATCAGGAGCGCGTTTTGTCACTCACAAATTTGTCGTCACTCTGAAATCAACGAACCCATCTACTAACTGTACTGACATCAACTGCATCGGCTAAGCAGACGTTCACCAAGCGTTGATACATGATACGTTTTTTTTTTGCACATTGGAGCACAATGACGCATCCCTGCTTTTGACGCAAAGGTTGCTTTCTTACAGTCTCACACCGTCAATATCTGCAACGGAGACAAAACCTTCAGGTTATGAATGAACAAGTGCAGTCATTATAATGCAATTTACAATATTACTGATAAATGTGGGCGGAATAAAAATAGGAGGCTTTACATTGAGAACGTCACTCGTATTTATTCCATTTTAGTTATAATTCTGATGCGAGATATTATTGTTATTAATATAATTAAGATTATTTTAACGATTGTCTACGTCATCGTTGGTTGGTATGTTAACAGCATAATGGATGAGTGCGTTGGCTGAGAAAAGTTTTTGAATAAGTTATATTTAAAGGAAGCGAACTCAATACCTGCAGACAGAAATTACGCAAAAAATTAATCGCCTCCCTTCAGACTCGAAAACCAATGGATACCCTTCGTAAGGGTGCCTGATCATTCAACTATGAAGCATGGGTTGCGTAATCAACCCACCTCTTCTGGATCGGCACTGCCGGATTCCAGTGGAAAAGAAAAGTCGAAGACGGCGGGAAACAATATAGATATTAGCGGAGAGGTCATATAGCACCTGATATTCCTAAATGGTCACCTATTTTAGTATTGCCAGTCTCAACGTCTCTTAACTTCTGTGATCTAACGTGAACCGGTGTGTCTGAATGATTATGTCGTAGATGAAAGAATAGACACTACATAAAATTATGTAGAGTGGAATTCAAATAGGCTAACCCATTGTATTGAGTGAAATGTGTGATTAAAAATCCATTGAAATATTGGGGGTACAATAAACGGCACCTGTTGAAGCCCACAGACAACAGCGACCATAAAATTTTTTATGGACCACCCCCAAAGATTTAAACCACTTCCTTTGAGAAGAAAAAATTCTATTATATGTCCGTAAATTAGCCGATGATAAGTTTTAGAGGGATAGATTCCGACCCAGAAACAGTAATTATTCCACCTTTATCAGAAAAAATCCCTATGGAATATGAGCAGTAAACGACAAAATAAAGGGAAGCGAGCATTATGGGGCTGCATGAAGTGAAATAACGATCAACTTTTGACTCTGCTCAAACATAATATTCAAGAAGTGTTCTACATGCAAACATTATATTTATTTGCCTGATAGAAACTCCTATATATGAAGTATTTTAAAAATAAAAAAAAATATGCGTGAATATATCCATTTTCTACCATAGTCTGCTTATCCTCTAAAAGTTGGGACATTTACTTTGGGCGGGTAGTTGGTTGGGTGGTTGGTTTATTTAACGGCATCTCAACCTTGATGGTCATTTAATGCCGTCATGTTTTTGGGCGGGTAGAATCGATTTCCTTCTTAAAAGAGAACGTTTTTAGAGGAGATTAAATTCACACGCGATCCCTAACCATTTCTACATCTCTTTCAGCTACAGCGCTTGGTTTTCCGAAATTGTCATCTATCCGATACTAATAAACTTAAACATCTTGGGTTCAAAGAGAATTGGTATGAACGTAATTACGCTAGGATTATACGATGCATTGAGAGAACAGATTCACGGGAAGTTTATTCATTTTTAATGGCAACTAGTTTAGAGTAAATTTCTCTGTTTATTACTGCAACATTGTAACTGCTTGCCATCGCAACTTACTGTCCCGAGCGCATAAAAATACTAGACCCGTGCGACTTCGGTTGTTACCCACGTTTCGGCTATGCAATTGAATTCGTGCTTTGATCAAGGACAACCATTCCATTCCAAAATGTTTAATTTATGACAGGGCGAGGACAGAAAAAAAATGCAGGAGGGGGAGATAGTTCGATAAAGAGATTCGGTAGGAATTACTTGCAAGATAGATATAACTAACATATGCAGACAGTCTGACGTTTAACCACCTGTGTCAATGCCGCCTCAGTTCCTTGCTGACTTACTGTTTCGAGTGCAGAAAAATAATACACACAGGGATCTTCAGGTGCAACTCAGGTTTAATCAACGGTGTTTGAATCGGGCGAGAAAGACGCGAACGCACATTTGGTTGTAAAGAATTTTATTTACGACAGAACAAAGAACATATGCATCGGAAGGAGATAGAAATTAGAAACACACACACACATACATACATACATACATACACACACACATATATATATAAATTTAAAGGGGATTAGAACAGCAGTCTAAAGAGCAGAGTGTATATAAAAAAACAACATAAATAATTAATCGTTATCTCCCTTTGATCAGTTAAATTAAATTATTCATTTTCCTAGCCAAATATGATTATCTCCATTTGTTTTTGAAATATCTTATTAAATTTAAAATTCGGCGTTACTAACGAATCCAAACCGATAGGAGCATTCCATTGGCGTTCCCTTTGAAATTTTGTACATTTCAACATCTTCAAGCATTCATAAGCTACATTTACCATCCAAATGAATGCTTTGACGATGATACTTACGAATTTTAAATTGTGAACCATTATAAGGTATATATATATATATATATATATATATATATATATATATATATATATATATATATATCTTTGTTAAATTTTCTTAAAAACATCTTATTTTAACCTTACACTTAAACCCAATTTAACTTCATGATTTTATTCTAATTTTTATTCTCAGTTTATCTTACTTTGTTTATCAGCATCAAAAAAATAAATATTTTCCTCTATATTTAAGTATTTTCCAGATACATCTGCCTTAGTTAAGAAATGCTATGTTTATATTTGGTGTCTTTAAGAAAAACCCACCCAATATAGTTGCTGATGAAGAGACTTTGTTTAAAAAAAAAACTATATGTTAAATTATATGTTAAAATTATTCTCCATCACTTAATGTCTAGCTCAATAAAAACATCGTTTTATTGATTTTGTTGTGTTCCTCCTTATGTATATATACTAGCAGAAGTACCCGTCGTTGACTGGGTTCAAAAACAGCCTACAGAAAATGGACTGTGATTGATGAAAGTACGATCGGTCATGAAAAGGAGGGGGTTGTAAAGAGATAGGTTTTTATACTCAAAAATTTTACCCTAGGCAAAATATGATGAAAGTAAAGATAATTTTCGCGAAAATATATTTTTTTATATCAACTTTGTTTCCATTCGTAGCCAAGAGTGACCAACAAAAATGAGGTTTCCTTACAAATAGAAAATGTTATATATATATAATAATATAAATATAAAAGAAATAAATGTTACCATAGTCAATAAAAGTTCCTTTATGGTAGAAAAGTTAATTGGTTTTTATTTTTAAGTAGTCTGTAATTTTTTTTTAATTCACGAACCGGTTTAAAAAATCAAAATGGCAGCGAATTTGAAATGGAGAGCTCCGTTTTCAGTTGGAAGGAGGGGCACCTGAGCATTCTGTTAACAATTTAAGAGAGTTCCGTCAAGGTTAGGAATATTTCTAAACATATTTCAATGTTTTCCGTTATTTTGTGTTTGAGGAATATTCGATTATGGCATGTGTATAAATATTAATTTAAGTAGTTACCATCTCAAATTTCGTTGTAATTTCGGTTCGCTGAAATTATTTCAAGTAAAGAGCATAAAAAACTATTTCAAAATAAAAAAAAACATGAACTGAACTTTCATTGACTAGGGTAACATTTATTTTTTGTATATTTATTTTTTCGGGTAGCCGTTTGTTGGCTTTTCTGCTAAACACTCTTACTAAATAATATCGACGAAATATCGAAAAACAAAGAAACAAAAACATTTTTGAAAACTAATGAAGCTTTACTTACTTTAGTAAAATAATCTGAAACAGCAATGGGATATGAAAAAAGTAAACACGTAATTACTTTAGTTTTTTAAAGCGAAGAATCGATATAAATATGAATAAGAAGAAAATGGCGCCCTTTTCAAGCAGAACAGCTTCGTTTCAATTTTACAGTATTGAACGGTGTAGTATTGCCGTCGAATTCAGTGTTGTACTATTGTAATGTAAAGAACACGCAGAAAGAGTTGTAATCAACTGAATTCCTTCTAGCACACTGACAAAAAAGCTTAAACGGATATATAAATAAAAATAAAAAGGTTATGTAAACGTTTTTAAAAAGACACGTGATCACGTGAGCGGGATTTTTTCCTTCTTTTGACACGATAACAAGTAACGTTCTTATTTTTTTTATTATTTATCTATTTATCTATTTTCGAAAGAGTACCACGTGCAAGTGGAGAAGAAAAAAAACAGAGTTAGGCAAAATTTGTGTCGAGAATTGTTTAAAGTTCCGATTTTCTTTTTGGCTTTCACTTTAATAAGAACGTGAATTTATTCGACACAATATGATTCAACTAAAAAAAAATAAATAAAAGTAAACGTGAATTAAGATTAAAGTTAAGGTATTATTGTGGACCTTCACACCTTTAAAAAAAAAAACTTGTTAAACTTTGTTACATATTTACATTCTATGGAGGTCAGGCGCGAACGAACACCCACTAATTTTATTATACCATATGTCTTCAAACTGAAACATAATTATTAAAGTATACTTACGCAAATACATATGAGAAGTCTTTGTTAAAGTTTGTGCCATATTTCCATGGAGTACAGGCGCAAATGCAGACCCCACAATTTTATTATACCATCCATATTTAAGTTGAAACATACTTATCAAAGTATTCTTATGTACATCTATATCAAAAACCCTTGTAAACGTTTTTTTTTTTTCATTTTTTATTTCCATACTTTGGGGACCAGGCGCGAACGCCGAACCCACAATTTTTATGAACCACCGTTCTGCCAGATCAAACATACCTATTCCTGATCGTCGATACATTTTCTATCATTATATGTAATCAGCTTTTTAAAATAGTCAACCATATAGGAGCCTATTCGTGACCAGACACACACAAAGACATTCAGCTTTATATATATATATATATATATATATATATATATATATATATATATATATCTGAACGTCTGTATGTGTGTGACCATGTGTGAAATAATATATATATATATATATACATATATATATATATATATATATATATATGAACGTCTGCATGTGTGTGTGTCTGGTTACACACAAAAATAATGTATATATATATATATATATATATATTTATATAAAATGGGTTAAGAAATTCTAACGAAAGAAAGATGTATATTTAAATAAGGGAGTAGTCACCAACAATGTGTATTTTTTAACATTATTTTATTATTCCGTGTCTTGGTTTTTCATTGAGGATTATGTTTGGATCATTGTAATAGTGTTTCCAAGGGGTGGAGGCTTGTAAGTGTTTATTATTCATTCTCTTTTCCTTTAGGGTGGGGTAGAGTGTGTGTGTGTGTGTTTGTGTGTGTGTGTGTGCGCGCGCGTGTGTGTGCATATATATATTATTTTTAAAACAGTAATACGTCCAAACAAATTAAAGGGCGACTTTCAAAGTAAATAAAAAAAGAAAAATGAGCTTCGAGGCGGAGCCAATATTAACCGTATTTATCGTTGAAACAACAACAATAACAAATATATATATATATATAAATATATATATATGTGTGTATATATATATATTTATATATATATATATATATATATATATATATATATATATATATAATATTACCTTGCATTGCTCGGTATTAAAAGTGACATATACTCGAGAGACAAAATTTAAAAAAAAACTAAAAAAAACTGAGACATGTGCATATGAGTATTGATTTTTTGTTGCAAGTAAAATAAAAATAACTGAACTGTGATCGAAACCAAAATCTAAAGACAATGAGTCTAGCACGGAACCCATTAGGACGGCTTGAGAGGATTTTTAATGATGTTTTTAAACCTACATATTTTAACATAATGAATCTGTAATGTGAACCATTCGCGCATGCGCATTCGTGAAACAGCCAACAGTGCAAGCTCTGACTGCTTCTACTAATTTTTAAATTTTAACCCCTTAGCAACCTGTTTTCCTGATGAAAAATTCACATGCTTGAATATCCTATATACTAAATGTCAAGTCTATTGATATAAAATCCGTTAAGTATATTTGTTCAGAAGTGTCCTCACACACATATTTACACACACACACACACATACACACACACACACACACACACAAAGACACACATATATATCTCTGTGTATATGTATATATGCATATATATGTATATATATGTATATATACGTATATATATGCATATATACGTATATATATGTGTATATATATGTATATGTATATATATATTTATATATATATTTTTATATATATATATTTATATATATATATATGCATATATACATAGAGAGAGAGAGAGAGAGAGAGAGAGAGAGAGAGAGAGAGAGAGAGAGAGAGAGAGAGAGAGAGATTCGGTAAGAATTAATTGCTGGGAGAGATACCATTTACATATATTGGCAGACTAACTTTTAGTCACATATTTCAACGCTATCTCTTCTTTCCTGCTAACAGGGAGACCCCGTGTCATGCGTTTGTGTTCGTCGATGCCCAGGAACTGAAAAAGCCATAAGCTCTTCTGGGCGGAAAATATGTTATTACCAATTTTCACCTGTTGGCTCGTCCCTCCTTTTAGGGCGTCCTTTCTCCCTAGACCCATTCGCCATCTAACATTATTACCATTCAGGAATGTCTTAGTACCGACCATTCAATTCATGAATATATGTCGGTAACGCTATCTTTAGTCGTTGTGTCTTTATTAGATCAATGGAGCAATCGCATATCAAAGTATACCCTATCCATCTGACGTGTTGTTCATGATTGTACCATAAACAACCAATAAACACACAACTAATTAACAAGTCTGTTAAAATTTAGATACGCTCAAACATGATATAATTGTCCAAATCAAAAGATACCCTTGCCAATTATAAAAAGGCAATGGCAATTCTAATTGCTAAAGCGAACATAATTCTAATTGTAATGAGCGGAAACAATGCAATTCTAATTGCTTAATCAATCTAATTTTAATCACCCAATTACTATAATTATTATTGCAAAAAATACTGCCAAGTATATGTCATTCTAATTACAAGTAATTTTTCAATAATCATGATTGGTGCCTGTAACCAAAACTACGTCCCTGCCTATGTCAAAATTATCATATTTCAACGTCAAATTAAATATGCTGATTTTTTTTATTTCAATAATTTATAAATACCATAAATTCTTAATAGTGATGATATGATAATTCTTTAAATACATAATATATATATATATATATATATATATATATATATATTTTAAAGGAGATTAGAACAATAGTCTAAAGAGCTGAGTGTATTTTAATGTAACAGTGAAATTACTAGTTTAATTAAAATATAGGAGAGAAAAAGTGCTCGTTGTAATTCAGATATATAATAAGCTCGATAGGTAAATATCCTAGAGCTAATTCAATATTAAGTAATGTGATTGATAATTTAAAATTTAAAAATTTAAAAATCAAATTATAATAATAATTTGATTTTTAAATTTTAAATTATCAATCACATTACTTATATATATATATATATATATATATATATATATATATATATATATATATACTAGCGGGGGTACCCGACGTTGCCCGTGTGTGGAGATGTGAGGGGGGTAAAATAACAGTAGGATGTCCGGGTGGAGAGAGGAGTAAAAAAAGGAGCGGGGGGGCGAATCAAGACAACAGTAGGCAGACCGGGTGAAGAGAAGGTTGTTTCAAGTTCGAATCCAGTTCGTTCCATCAAAAAAATCACTTTTACTCAGGATGATGGAAACCTTCTCTTGATCCCTCATGTAATAACCCGATGTCCTTCTAGAAATAATTCTGAGTAGAAATATGTAGGGAAACCCAATATGAACAATACAGTACGATGCTGCTGCTGCTGCTGCTGCTGATGATGATGATGATTGTTGAGTTGTTCATGGAGCAAAAAGATAGATAACTTATATATTGATTTCTAAAACTATTTTGAATAAATATCTTTCGAGTATCTATAATTTCTAGTGCTAAGGATTTATCTGTATAATAATGTTGTAGTACCTCTAACGTACGTACGTGTGTCACTGTTTTCAGATTAAAAATTATTCGATCAGGAGATCCTCTCTATTAAAGAGGGGAGAGAGGTGATAACTTGGGCTATAACAAGAGAATATCACTTTCATTGTTTTGACTCCCGAGTATAGATCCGCCGCCGTTAGACACAGTCAACACATCACTCTATCTAAAAACATATGAGATATTAACTGATATATACTCGAGAGTCAAAATAATGAAAAGTATATTCTCTTGTCATAACCTTAGTGGTAACATACTTCGAACATTAAATAAGTAAGAAGACGCTATTTTAATGTTTGTAACATGTTATAATTTTCTATCCTCCTTTTTTATTAAACCATCAGGGCACCCGGTATTGCCTGGTCGTAAAATACGCTTAAATATGATATTTTAATTAATGCAGATTTCGTATTTATTATTATATTACATTGGATCCAATATATAGTAATGATATAAAAGTTAAAAAAAAAAAAAAAATTACGCGTACGCCACCAGCAAGAATCGAAACCAAAATGTTTAGCTCACGATTTACATTTTCCTTTGACGTTAATGCCTGAACTATAGAAGAATGTTTTCTGGAAGGCTAAAAATTAAAATATGAACCAATAGCTATTACTTACGCATATTTGTTCGTAAGGCCGTCGTTCGCTTTTATTGGGAGATTTATCATTTTTAATTTTCGCACTTTTGGACCGATTTTCCCTTGGCTAAAACCCAAATATAAGGTTTTGCATGAGTTTGAATACCCTATATATTAAGTTTCATGTCTGTAGAAGAACGACTGATAGAGGAGTTGGGTAAGCAAAATTTTTAAAGACACACACACACACACACACACATATATATATATATATATATATATATATATATAGAGAGAGAGAGAGAGAGAGAGAGAGAGATAGAGAGAAAGAGGTTTGTGTTTACTATAACTTTTTACGCAAATATTACACAAGTATAAATCATGTAGAATATCTATTTTTTATTTTTTTAATTTTTTTTTTATTTTTCTTCCTTTGAAGATTGTAATGCCGGGTATGGGGCAGCCAAACCAGCTGCCAACATTGCCCCGCTTTTTTATTGAAACCAACCGAGAGCTCTTTTACGTAATAGTTAACTGAAGATGATCATCCCATCAGAAAACCGAAAAAAAAAACTCATAGGGAATTAATTAAAATGAATGTTTTAAAAATCTACAAATTAGCTAGATCTTATGCAGATAAATGTAATTCCACAACTCATATACAACAAAGTTGGTGTTTGTAGCGCTTCCCAATTAACTCTTAATATATTAATACGTGCACACAAAATTGCACAGGTCTTTCAAAAAAGAAAGTGCCAACTGATTTCTTACTGGAATTTGTAGCGAAGAATTAGAGATTTGAAATGAAAAAAAAAAAATGTATAAATATTTACTAGCAAACTTTATTTTGTAAACTCCTACCGACCTCGGCCCTGTTGGTGGGGCATTAGAATACGCCGACTGCCCCCCCCCCTCCCTGCAGAGGGTAAAAGTCCCTCAATGGGGGTCCTGGATAGAACCTTAAACTATATCCAGTGGTGAGGCCCCGGCTTGTGGGCTTTGGGGAGTGTGGAGCCACCCTTTAATTACCATTGCTCCCAGGTCCACTCTGACCCGGAGTGGTAGTACATGTTAGGGTCCCAACTATGAGTTAAATAGAAACCGACGTGAAAACAACAAATAAATTCTATTAAAAAATTTTTTCTTCAAAATCTTTGGATTCGGCATTAAATAACCCGAAAAGGGTTGATATGCGATAAAACAAAAACAACCAACCTATGAAATCATCTTTATTGTTTATTTGAACATCGCTAAGTTTACATTTCTGATATATTTCTACCAAATTAAGTTTATCCTAAAAATACGTTTCATCTTAATACATATTTTCTAGACATAAAAATCAGTCATAATTATAATCGTCCGGATTGGTTGGCATCCTCCAGCAGTGCTCTTTTTTTATTTGCTTCCCCACTGAGCAAATAAAGCACAAGGCCGTTTTTTAATGTGGGGAGGAAAAACCAACTGATTTCTTACTGGAATTTGTAGCGAAGAATTAGAGACGTGAAATGAAAAAAAAAAAGTATAAATATTTACCAGCAAACTTTATTTTGGAAACTCCTACCGACCTTTCATAAAATCAAATTATAGTTTAGCGGAGAGGAGCGATAGAAGAAATTAAAGAAATAAAACGAAAACTAAGACAGAGATATAGAATTAAATATAGAGTTTAGATGAGTAAGACGGAGTACAAATGAAGTCAAAGTGAGGAAGGTAGGCAAAGGGAACATAAATCGATAGAAGAACAAATAAATTAGATATGATATAAAGTAAAAGAGAAAAACAAAACTTGTACGCGGGCGAGCAGAGCTATATTAAAAGAATAATAATAAAAGAAAAAGACAACTTGGAAAACACTAATAATAACCTTACATTCATTAACCATCAACCTCGAGTGTCTTTCGGGCCTTGATAAGTGTCTACATCCTTATAAAAAAATAAAATAAAAAATAAAAAAATGGTAAAATAGAGTAATGCGATGTATTAATATTTGAAACAAATACATTTCAAGGTAAACAATATAACATATCTTTCTTTTATGTCGACATTAGTATAATTTCCAATAATTACGAAAAATGATCCAGTGGAAGATGTAATAGATCAATATTTTAAAAACAACCATAGTCACTAGCGCTCTAACATTTAAAAAAAAAAAAATTAGAATGCCGGATTCTCTTTTAAATTAGAAAACCACGGGAGATAAATCAAAATGATAGATGTTACTTACCTTGGATTTTATAAAATCTGCATCTTAACAATCTATCTATATATCTATAAAAGTGAACGTGTCTGTGTGTGTGTCTGTGTGTGTGTATCTGTGTGTGTGTGTGTGTGTGTCTGTGTACATTTCCATACGCAATAACTCTGTCAATTTTAGTCTACAGACTCGAAATTGGATATACAGGGTACTGAGATTTGGGAAAATCGATGTGATCGGTTTTCGGCCAGAAATTTCGCTGTTAAGGGGTCAAAGTTCAACGATTTGACCTTTGAGAACTCTACCAAACTCCTCCAACAATTTTGGGTCTAAACACTTGACATTTTAGATATTGGTTCCTTTGACATGGATCTAACTTAATAACTTGATTTGAGCCCAAAACAATAAATGTTAAGGGGTCATAATAAAGTTCAAAATTTAAAAAAAATTACCGTTTTTTTTTTTTTTTTTTTTTTTGCTTAGCATACACCTCCAAACAACCGGGCAATGCCGGGCACCCATTGCTAGTATACATCTATGCTGATGACACGACCATCTACGGCAACGCATCAAAGGCAGTAAATGACAAAGTTCTCTCTGATTCTCTCTCCTCTGATCTCGAGCCTGTGGTTCAGTGGGGGAAGATGGCTGGTTACCTTTAATGCATCCAAAACCAAACTGCTATCCTTACATCATCACCGCTCTGATCCCCAGCTGGCATCAATTGTGATGGATGGCTCTCGTCTGGGTGAGGCCCCTTGTTTTGACAAGCTTCTGGGTTTGATCTTTACTCCTGATCTGAAATGGAACACGTACATCAAGTCTGTTGCCAAGGTCGCTGGAAAGATGGTGGGATCCTTCTACCGCTCCAGAAGATATCTCACTACTGATGCAATTCTCTATCTATATAAAAGCCAAGTACGTCCAAGGATGGAATACTGTTGCCATATCTGGGCAGGAGCTGCTAAAAACAGCCTATCCTGCCTTGACAGAGTACAAAATAGACTTCGTGGCTTAGTGGGGGATGCCCTTTTCTCTACCCTGCAACATCTCTCCCACAGAAGAGACGTTGCGAGCCTATCCTTGTTTTATCGTTATTTCCATGGCAGATGCTCGTCTGAACTCCAATCTCTGGTCCCCCCTCGCCAATCTTTCACGAAAAACACCCGTCTAGCTGAATCCACTGTGAAAAATTTCCCCCACTCTATATCTCTGCCTAAATCAAAACGCGGATTCCATGAACAAAGCTTCTTTCTTAGAACTGCACGCCTGTGGAACTCTGTCCCGTCTGCCTGCTTCCCACCGGACTACAACTTGGATGTCTTCAAGTCCAATGTTAACAAATTCCTAATGAACCGCCCCCTTAAGTAAACACTTCATCAAATCTCCACAGTAACGTACTGTACTTGCAATAACCCTTATCCCTGAGTGGCTTCCGGGCCTTGATAAGTGGTGATCACTGTGTAAAAAAAATACAGTAAAACTCGACATTCGATAAATTTTACTTTTAATTTTCTGTACAAAGGTTTGTCAGAACAACCTGGCAAGAGGAGACTTTTTCCTACATGTAAACTCTGACTAGAAACACATAGTATTTCCAACCCAAGTACGAGCTCTTCGGTATGGTTAAGCTTTGACGAGAAATGGTGTACCTTTTCCAAGTGATGTTTCCTCAAGTTACAGCACGTAGCTGGATACTCAAACAGACTAGATGAATTCTTGACATAGAATCCGGTTAAGGTCAAAGGGCCACACGAAGGATATACTATAACATATTTAAATGGTCAATAGGAGCGAAGAAAATTATGTTCTAAATTTATTTGCTAACTCGGTGTTTGAGAGGCAAAGGGAATATTCGAATATTTGTGTATTTCATATAGAGAACAAGTGGTAGCCCCCGGGAGAGGACTACTTGTATCTTAAGGAAGTTCGGCTGACGTAAAATACAACAAAAATATAGATTGATAAATGAATAGCTTATTTACTCATATATTGTGTAATTTTTAAATAAGCGACAGAATTGCATATCCGTATTGGAGATTGGCGTAATATTTTATGCATTATTCACATTTCGTGTCTGTTTGTATTGCCGATTTTATACTAATAGGCGGACCATAACAAATGGACGTAGGCTATCAGAATCTTGTTATCCCGACTTTCCAATACTCTCTGCAAACTTGGAACGGTTCCCAACAAGGCAGTCTTTTGAAGTACTCCCACATTGCAATGGATTTTAATTTTCTCAATCCATTTGTCAAATCCTTTTGTTACACTTCCCAGAGTTCCCTTAACAATATGTACGAATTCTAATTTCTTTAACTTCCACAGTCTTTTTATTTCCCTTTTCAAGTCTTCGTATTTTTCGACCTTTTCCTTTTCTTTTTCCTCCACGTTCTCATCAGCTAGCTATACTATACCAATGATTATTGCCTTGTGTTCGATTTTTTTTTCCAACAAAACTAAATCTGGTCTCCTTGCTTCAATCATATGATCGCATTGAATATTCATATTCCACAATACTTTCACATTATCACTTTCCGCCACCTAATTCTGAAACATGCTCGTACCATTCTTCAGTGCTATCCAACCCAATTTTCTTACTTCAACACTTACGAAAATAACGACACTGTCCATTGCTGTACAGTCGAAATGAAAGTAAAATTCTCAAGGATTATTATTATTATTATTATTATTATTATTATCATTAATTAATTAATTAGTTTGCATTTACACAATAGCCGTTTATTTCTGAGTTATCGTTAGTAACGATCATTGGATCTTCACTAGAATTTGGGTGGCAATAAGCTTTCTAGAAGGTTACAGTCCTCTTCACACTCATTCAGTTGAGGTCTGGTTTATTCCCTCGGTCTTTCTATTATTATTATTATTATTATTATTATTATTATTATTATTATTATAGTTGTTGTTGTTGTTAATAAGATAGAAAGAACCCGGCGTAAGATTTTTGCTGTGCCAAGCAGAACCGACTTCTGGAGTACGGTGATATTTTACTTGATTCCCAAAGAGTTTAACTGTTCTCCAAGATTATCTGGAATTGAGACAAGCGCTCATATGATGAGTGGCTCGATGGAAGTTTATGTTCTACTGCCTAGCAATCTCCTCCCTCAGTTTCTAATAGTTCTGTAGTTACTCAATTTTGTTACTTGCTAAGTTGGTGTCGTTTGGGCAACTACAATACCCGGTTTCCTGTGAGTTATCTATAGCGTACACTGAACCATGAAATCAAAGCGTATCATAACATCCTCATTTTCCATTACAGATTCTGGGTGATGCTGGAACCACTTATTCATTTGGATTTATAGCACACACTTTAAAGCAGATTTGCACATACTTTGTCATGGCGTCGTTTGTACTCTTTTTTGAGCAAGTGTAGAACACGCACTAACAATGCGTGATATTGTTTCAAGAGTCAGACCACACAATCTGCACTTATCAGAACAGTCCTTCTCATAGATGTTTCTGTTCATTGAATTTGTGTTATCTGCCTTCAGCAAATATAAGATTTTCTGTCTCTATTTTCGAGTCATCTGTAGACAGAAAATTCCACGCATCCTGAGATTTTACTTCCTTAGTCAAAAGCAAATCGTTCAAACTGATCATAAAGTTTCATTCTTTCCTAACTTTTTCTGCTTTGAATTGTATTTCTGTTGTTCTTCCAATAATACCTTATCTAGCTTTACTTCTTCGCCATTGTTCATGACTTCATGATTATTTACCAAGTAGTGGTGTGCACTTTTAAACTCGCATCCAACAGTCCTCAATCCAAATCAGACGTTTTCCCCCTTTCATACTTAAGATGTATAACCTAAGCACATTAGCATTTGGGTGAAATGCTCCATGCTTGACTAATAATTTCCGTATGTCTCTATTGAGCTGTTTTATTTCCTTTTATGTCCATCGTACAAAAGCTACTCTGAACCGAATTACAGCATACAACCCATGAATTGATGGCTGTGGATATGTTCCTACCTTTTGGTCAAGATTTCAAAAGCAGTTTCAGTCTCTCCATACGCACTTCTTTCGTCATTTCATTTGATTTCAATACATAGGCGCGTGCCAAGTTTAAGCACCTCTAGGTACTTGGAGACTTCTGTATTAGGTTCTCCCAATTATTCCCTATTTAATGCTTTTAGTTGCTTTCTTCTCACTTGTAAGAACAGCAACATTCAAAACTCTATATGTATATCTACACTCCACTGTTGTACAGTTTGGACGAAAGAATCAATTCTTCTTCTTCTTCTTATTATTATTATTATTCATTCATTCATCCACTAGGAGTAGGCACACAAGCCATCATCAAAGATTACTATTTGATAACAACTTGTGGTGTTCCCTGGAGTCTGAGTGACAACAAGTCTCCCAAGACTTCAAGTACTCTCCACCTCTTTCGATAACCTTTGCAAAATAATTTGCGTTATTGAAACAGCCGCCTACCATTGATTTCTCGTTGGCAGCTCTCGATTTTCACTGGAATTTGAGTAACAACATGCCTCCCCAAGGTCCCAGTCCTCTTTGCACTCAGCCAGCACCAAAGCAAGGGTCGACAAGACACAAGAAAGCAGCAAATGCAGACTCTGCGGACAATGAGACGAAACAATAAACTACATAATAAGTAAATGCAGCAAACTAGCTCGTAAAGACACAGTCTATCCATCCCATGACTAAGTTCTTTTTTCCTTTTAACCTCCTTGAGGATCATTTGGTCTCTGTATAATAGGTGATGTGTCATTCTTTTTCGTTTTTGACATCTTTTCAATTCTTCTGGGAGTAGTCCGCGGTTATGAAGCGACTGATAAATTTTTTCTCTCAGTTGTGCAGTTAGTATTTTCCACATTGTATGTTAACAGGTTATAAGTCTGTAATTGCTGGAGATTGTCCCGATTCTGTATCTTTTTGCATCAGTATGGTTCTACCTTTAGTCATCAATTCTGGTATATGTGCTTCATGGATGCATCTTTCCAGGTCATTAACTAGCCTTTCATGTGGAGTTGGTTTATTATTATTATTATTATTATCATTATTATTATTATTATTATTATTATTATTATTATTATTATTTATTTGTTTGTTTTATAACTTTTTCAAAATGTATCCGTTGTTAATCTAATTTTTAAAATCTGACATGGTTCAGTTTGTCCACGGTGTTCCAATAACTCTGGTTGTTATTTTCCTATTGGTATAGTTTTGCAAATAATAAAAAAAAAACTCTACTACTAAAACTATATAGCATCCTAGTCTTTAAAAGACTGGGAATTTCGTAACTAAAGGCCTAGCCATGACTTGACTATAATGTAGTATAATATTAGTGTGCCGGTGCAACGCGAGATAATCCTGATCGTATATTATTAATTATATTGTAAATGTTATGTAAAGAAAGAAATTCTAAGAACATGTTTTAATAGAATGAAATGTTATATAACAAAATATGGTAGGAAATTAGCTGGACAATTAGGTGAGTTTTTATTATTTGATTACGTGGATCGTGACATAATGAGAGGACGAAAGGTTTAATATGTATACATACTTTTTAATTTAAAGACATAATTTGAGAGAGAAAGTTTATGAGACCGACAGAGAGTCGAACGGACCGGTTGTAACGGCTCGCACCACCAGGAGGAGCAAGAGGTCTGACGCCTATCAAATTTAAGATACTTGGACATCTTGCAGCTTTGCAATAGGGAAACAGTTGAATTAAAGTTGATATAAATACAACCGAGAGTTCTGATTTCTTTGGAATGAGTTTTTATTGTTAGCTTTTTCAAGACCGTCAAAACCAAACCAAGATGGAGAAGGTATGTTTCCCTCTTGGTCAATGTTAAATCCACAGAGAACTTATACGTCCCTTTTTGTTGTAAATTTTATGTGTCCGTTTAACTCTATCTGAATATATCGACACATAAAAACACAAGACCACTCGACCATTATAGACACACTTATAAATATATGCACGTTATATGCATTCAATCGACAGTTAAACACTTGATATATATATATATATATATATATATATATATATATATATATACAGACAGACAGACTAACACACACACACACACGCACACACACACATACACACACACATACACACACACATATATATATAACTTCTAAATGTGGTCAGTGTAATTTCATAGTTCGCTATCTTGGTGGTGCTTACTACGACAGTTGCTATTTTTTATGCTGTTTTTTGTTCAAATATATTTTACCTTTTCTTATTCATCCCCGTGTCCGTGTTTTTTCTTAGTGACCCTTCCAGAGTCACAACAATATACAAGTAAACTGTTATATATAATTATTATATATAGAAAAGTGTACAAAATATCTACAATTTCACAAATCTTTCTTTTCTATCTTACTAGATGTATTTTCTTCTCCATTGTGCAAGGCAAGATTCCTTTTTTAAATTTATTTCATCCATTAACTAATTTGATTTAAAAAGTTTACATGTAAAAGGAAATTATCTTCAATTTTCACACAAAAATATCCAGAAAATGATATTGTAGCACGTAAATGTTCGTCGTTTTTTAAGCGCATCATTAATATAGTAGAATGCGAACGATTACATTTTTAATAAATAAATACACGTTTTTATTGTAATAAAAATGGATGTTTTCAAATAAATATTTCTAATACTAAATGTGTTGTGTAGGAGTCAGTGCGACACCGACTTGATTTATTAACGTCGAACTGAGGTAGATTTCTGTTCAGTCTAAGGGTGCTGGGCCGAGGCCGCCGATCTCGGCTGGGCACCTTCTGCAGTTGAACCTTTTCTCTGAAAGATTTGGTTATGTTTGACCGTTTTGTTTTACGGCATATAAACCGTTTCCGGGTTATTTAATGTCGAATCCAGTAATTTTAGAAGACGACAACGTTTTTATGCTTCAAGTTCTTTATATTTTAATATTATATTTTATATTATATTTATTCATGATGTTCGGTTTTATTGTTTTTTTTTTACGGTATATCAATAAGGTTCGGTTTACTTTTTTTTTATTTAAATTTATTATATCTTCCGATATTTATTTATTGAGTTCATTGTTTAGTTGTAGTGGTATTTTTTGTTTTTGACTTTGCAGAAAATGACTGTGTTTTGTAAGGGGGGGGGACACTAACGTTAATGTTTGATACATTTTAGTTTCGAAAGTCAATATCTTTAAGAAGCCTGAACTAGTAGCACGAAATTTTAGAAAATAAATAGTTTATTGCTGATTGCATGAATTTTTCCTAACGCGGAATGCAAACGGAGCTGCTCAGGTATTTTTTCTGTGTGTAGAGCACGCTTATACTTATTTGCTACCTTTTCAAAAGCACACTTTGCCTTGTGTTTAACCTCCTGGCAAAGAAGGAAAGAAAATGTATTTAACACAAAACTGATTTAGCGTTCATTTAATTTAAAGACTAATTTAATAAATGTACTTAATATTTAATTACTTTAAATGTTTACATCAATTGCATTCACAGAAAAGAAATAATTCGTTGAATGAAATAAGACTGACTGCCTCAGTTTAATTTAAATTTATTTATCAAAAACAATCTAAATGAAACAACTTTCTATTTTTCTCCCCTTTCTTTTGTTGCGAGCTGTTCCGTTATGCTTATTTAACCGCCATTTTCTTTGCATGGTTCATTACTATTTAATTATTATTTTTGTTTTTACCGTTGTAAATTAAACAAATTTCTTTAATTTTGTTCTAATTCATAATATTTCTAAAGAAAATTTATTGTTTGTGCAATTAATTTTAATTTCCATGGAGATATTACACTGAAAATTAAGTAGAAAACCATGTGAAGTCTTCCCCGCTCTTTTAATTTTTGTTTTCACAATTTTGTAATTGGATATTTAATCTTAAATTATTACTAGGTATAGTATTTAATTTTTAATTAATACATTAGGAATTTTTCAATATTTATGCTTATCCATACTATTAAGAAGTATATATATATATATATATATATATATATATATATATATATATATATATATATGTATGTGTGTGTGTGTGTGAATAAAATAAAGCAAGATATAAACGATGCTTTAGACGTTATGTGAATAAAAAGGAAAAACCTAAAAGAGTAAAAACAAAAATAAAATCAACGTTTCGTCCGTATTTCACGGGACATCATCAGGATTTCTAGGCGAGGATGTACAGGAAGACGATCATATATCACATGCGAAAGAGGAGAAGTTCAGTTCTCTGAGAGTTAGCTCTCCGGAACAGAAAGAGAACTAAACTTCTCCTCTTTCGCATGTGATATATGACCGTCTTCCTGTACATCCTCGCCTAGAAATCCTGATGATGTCCCCTGAAATAGGGACGAAACGTTGATTTTATTTTTGTTTTTACTCTTTTAGGTTTTTCCTTTTTATTCACACACACACACACACACATATATATATATATATATATATATATATATATATATATATATATATATTTAATTTACTTTGATTCTGCAGTTAATTATTATTTTTAACTGTTTTGATTCTGCAGTTAATTATTATTTTTAGCTGTTACTTTACTACTATTTAAATTTATAAGTCTTTCATTTCAAGCTGAAGTATAGAGCATATTACCGTATATTCCGGTGTATGAGGCGACTATAAGATGAGGTACAAAATTGGAGCAAAGTTTAATAAATTTATCATATATCGGTTGTATAAGACGACTGCTAAACGAGGAAACCATGTATTTTTAGTTTAGGTTAAGGATTGCAAGGCCCGGTATCTTATGAAATATTGATTTTTTAAAGATTATTTTTTAACTTTAAGGATCATCTTATGCGCTGAAATATACGATTATTTCTTTTTATTCCTATTTCCTCAATTATATAAATAAATTTCACAAATTGGATTCACTAATTAAGTTAAAAAAAAAATGGCAAATTTATTTGAACTCATAATTGACCAAAGTATCTCTACTAGTATATAAAAGGAACTTTGTGTGTGTGTGCGTCTGAGAGTTCGTTCCCTATGGGCTCGAAAACGACTAGGTCGATTTTCATGAAATTTAACACATAGGTTTTGTGTCGGAATGCCTCCAATGAGTATCGATAATCGATAATCGAAATAATCCGATGAAAAAGGAACAGGCGGTTACGACCAAAGTTAACATCTTACACAGCTTATTATGCATTTGAGAAGTTTTATGAGCACACAAGCCGACAGGCCTAACATATAAAATCAACAGTAAGTTCTTTAATATAACAGGGGCACGTTCGAAAG
Organism: Euprymna scolopes; assembly: GCF_053919585.1. Lineage (NCBI taxonomy): Eukaryota > Metazoa > Mollusca > Cephalopoda > Sepiida > Sepiolidae > Euprymna > Euprymna scolopes. Next base: position 36,249,486 of record NC_136504.1, on the reverse strand, counting down.
AACTGTTTCTGGTTAAAGCACACTTTCACAATGAAACTTGACTTGTCCATTTTAAACATCTAAGACATTATCGCCGCACAACCAGTAATTAAGGCGTATAAAATCAACAGTAGGTTCTTTGATAGACCAAAGGCGCGTTCCAAATAAATGTTTCTGTTTAAAGCACGATTGAAGCATGCCACTTGACTTCTGCATTTTAAAGTTTAATGCAAACCCTTATAAACAAGTATAAATTATAAAATCATCAGTAGGTTCTCTGCAGTGCAATGTAGATTACAATATATGGTGAACGTAGTCACTGCGAGAATACTTTGAAGTTTCCTCTCGGTGCATCGTGATGGGTCCACAATTAGAGCAGGTAATCAATCGATTTGATTGAAAAATGGACGATTTTATTGGTTTCAATGACAATAGAAATATAGGAGTTTGAAATATTCGTTGATCATCATTCAATCCCGGGCAACTTCGGGTCACGCTTTTAATGTAGTAATAAAAGAACAGTGTGAAAATGCGGCTACTGAATGGTTTGAAGCAACAATTGAAGCACATGTTCCAACAGGGAAATTTGATAGCAAACCCCACTCTCCCCATTGATTCATTTCTACTTGTGCAGTTGCCATTGCTCAAAGGCAGCATGCATTTTGCAAGCATGTCCGACATAAGTCCAGTACAAATAGACAAAAGTATATAGAAGCTAGAAATAACTGTAAGCTTGAAATAGCCGCAGCAAAAGTAAAACAAACCAACAAACAAATAAAAAAAAAAAAACTAGCGAGAGAAGACATACAGAAATCGCCAGAAAACAAGTTAAGTCGAAAAAATTAGTAACTCGAAATTTCGGAAAAATTTTTAACCGTGTAATAAATAATAGTCAATCAACAATTATCCTATATTCAACAACCGAAGTTTGCCTCTGATTACATTTCAGACCAAACAAACAACTATTTCCCTTTTTTTTCGGACAGAAACCACACTCGATGGTTTAAAAATCACCCATTTCTCAAAGTTGTGATATTGCAAAAAAACATAGACACCTCAAAAGAGTGTGAGCCTTATCTCATCCCGGCTATAATATTAAAAATTATTATAACTTCTCTGCTGTGTTGTGATTTGGCGTATAAACGTATTTTATACGTATTTTATTTGAAAATTTAGACGACGCTTATGACAGGAAAAACAAATCTGACTTTCATATCACGTGTGGCAAGCGTAATCGTTCAACACTTGAAAATAACAGGCGGACAATACGCGGACTCTATACCAAAGTTTTCTTCAATTTACCATAAACGTATTATATATATATATATATATATATATATATATATATATATATATATGTGTGTGTGTGTGTGTGTGTGTGTGTGTATTTGTGTGTGTATATATATATATATATATGCCGTTTTTTCTCCTATTCTGATGAGAACTATTTAGTATCAAATTATAAAAAATTTCCCCTCTATTTCACTTTTCTTTATTTCTTATTAAACTGATAATGTAATAAAATTTCCATATAGCTTAACTTATTATTTTTTCATATATTCTATAATATGCTCGTCGTAACTGGATATATATATCTATATATCTATCTATCTATCTATCTATATATATATATATATATGTGTGTGTGTGTGTGTGTGTATGTGTGTAATTTAATCGTCACTGGCTTTTCAGCGTAGTTTTTACTTCTGGAGAGATTCGAAATGTGGATCACAGTTATTATAGATCAGAGCAGTTACGAATCAGTCTACAGAATCTCGCCAGAATTACGAGTTAATTTATCGCTTATAAAAGCATACACATTAATTTCCTTTGTTAATATTTGTAGTGATAGAAACAAGATTAACAGATCTATAGTGAAATATCCACGTGAATTCTATTGTTACATAAAGAGGTGAATATATATATATATATATATATATATTTGGAGAACAATATATATATATATATATATATATATATATATATATATATATATATATATATATATTGTTCTCCAAACAGCACCAGATAAACGTATAAATTGTATGTAGCCAGGGGATATTATATGAACGTATAAACTGACTCATGTTGTATCGGAGAGCAATCAGACAGGTATATATTACAGTTCATATTCGCATAACATATCATTTTTATACAAGAATAATAATATATGCTTCATAACTTTTCTTTCTCCTAGAGTTCTATCTTCGCTGCTCGGCTCTGTGATAAACATTATATGACCAACACCATAACCAATTGAGACCTCTGTTCTTTCTTCTTTTGTCAAACCACAGAACAGCACTTTATATCTTTTAAATATAAATTCATTTCAGCTGTCTCAAATGGTATTCACAAGGACTCTGCATTACGTCTACATGCTTGTTTTTTACAGCCCCGATCTCGGTTTTTTGAAACACGTCCGTTTACTTTTGTGACCAAACTAAAACTCAACTCCTCTCTTCAACCTTCCCGACCTCCTGACCTCAGTTCCGTTACGTTGTCATTAAAAAGCACACGTCTCTCGAAGTGTGACCTTTCCACGTATGACTGCCCAAGGTCATTTTGTTTATTTAACCTAGCTAATTTATGTAAACATCCTCAGCTAAAATCCATTGCTACACTTTATTCTATAAACAATAAATAACTCCCAATATAAACAATTTTACAATATCACTGGATAGATAGATGAATAGATAAATAGACAGATAGATCGATAATAACCAATCTAAATTTTTACCCTGTTATTATCTAACACTATGACTGATGTACCTCCCGTATATTGTGGTACCTTATATGCCGAGACATCTAAGTATTATTTATTTTACAAAAGAATTATCCACTGACACGCGTGTCCCGTCTTCCACAGATCTTAAAGAATAATATATACATTTGTTTGTGTCCGACTGAGTTTCTTTTCATGCTTAGAACATCCACCCTGTCAAGCTTAACCTTCTTCTTGTGAAAGTTATTGCTAAGTTATTGTTAACTGTCTAAAACAGGGTTTCCTGATATAATGTGTAAGACAGAGTGTGATTATCCTTGCTTTGTGTTTAACCTCGAAGCGATAGCCAACCCTGATCTTGACCCGAAGAAAGAAAAAAAACAAGCCTTTTTTCTTTTTATTTATTTAAAAAGAAAAATCAACGTTGTTATATATATAGGTCGTTGAATTGCATTCATCTGCAAAAGATCTAGGTAATTGCATACTCTTTTAAATATTAATTTTATTAATCATTAATTTCCCATTAGTTTTTTTGGTTTTCATATGGGATAATCATGTTTAGTTAACTATTACGTGTGTTTGTATTCATGCAGACAATCTACATGATGTATACTTGCGTAATATCTGCATAAAATGATTATAATAAACACAAACCTCTTCCTATATATACTAGCAGTTCAGTCCAGCTTTGCTCAAACCTATGTACTGCTCATAACTTATATATATATATATATATATATATATATATATATATATATATATATATATATATATATATATATATATATTAAAAGTTTGAGTCATGTCCAGGTAACCTACATCTAAAATTTCAAATGTTTAGATCCAAAATTAGCGGAAGAGTTTGGTGGACTGCAAAGGTCAACACTTTCAATTTCGTGGAAACAATTAATTACGCAAGAAATTTCTGCAAAAGAAATAAATCACCTGATTTACCGTAATTTAATTGGAAGACTAATTAAATAAATGTTTCATTCGCTTAAATGTTTACATCAATTGAAATCCCAGAAAACATTTGTGTTTTGAGTACACAAGGACATATGGCGTATTGGATAAAATACTTGGTAAATTCAGTTGTAAGTTACACTCTTCTAAAGTTTGAAACTTTAATGACCAGTTCGGGCGCACTCGAAATATAATTGCAAATTTATTAGGACTTCTATCGAGTTATGCCTGACGGAATGAGAATACATTATTACTGTGAATTAAATAAAGGTCTCTGTTCGAAATTCTGGACAAATTTCATAATTCAGTATCAAAGTTCCTGAGTTTGACAATATACACTTGAAGAAGGTCAGAGGTTTAATTGACTGAAACTTTGTATAAAAATGATACTAAAGATGAGTCCAAAGAATCTAATTAATACGAATATATTCGTCCATCTACCACGTTTAAGTTGGGATTTTTTTTTACAAGAAAATCACCACTTATCAAAGCCCGGAGGCCACTCGGGTATAAGGGTTATTGCGTGTACAGTAATCAATTAGATAATATCGTAATAATCGCTAGTAATAGAGATCTGATAAAGTGTCTTACTTAAAGGGGTGGTTCATCAGGAATTTGTTTATGTTGGACTTGAAGACATCCAAGTTGTAGTCAAGTGGGAAACAGGCAAACGGAAGAGAGTTCCACAGACGTGCACTTCTAAGAAAGAAGCTTTGTTCATGGAATCTACGTTTTGATTGAGGCACAGATAAAGAGTGGGGAAAATTACTGACAGTGGTTTCAGGTAGACGGGTATTTTTCGGGAAAGATTGGCGAGGGGGGACCAGAGATGGGAGTTCAGACGAGCACGTCCCTTCTGTGGGAGAGAGGTTGCAAGGAAGAGAAAAGGGCATCCCCACTAGGCTACGAAGTCTATTTTGTACTCTGTCAAGGATAGGATTATTATCGTTTTGTCACGCTTACATTTAAATTTGCGCTGTCATCAGCTCCATATGTCTATTTAACCATTAGACTACGCTGGCTGTTAATTTTTTAACACCTACTTTTCTATTACAAACAACTGTAACAATGGTGTCTTCAAGGACTATGAAATTCTTCTTTGCCTTAACTGCATTAATCAATCAATGAAACCCATGCTTGAAACCCATGTTTAAATGTTTGTATTGCTTTTGATAAATAACTTCTTTTTGAAAGAACCTAGACTTGATTTTATGTGATGTGAAAAAATTCGCACCCATCGTAGGCAAGGTGTGTAAAAATACTATTGTAGCCAAAGGTAAACATAGCACCCCTTTCAGTCTGCCAGGCTTAAATTTTAAATGGAATTTTTAAAACATTGTTTGGTATAAGTTTGAAATAGAATTTTGTTTTCTCTATCACGCTAAACTTAAGAAAAATAATCTTTTATCGTATACTAGCAGTTCCGCATGGCTTTGTTCGGACTCTATGTACTGTTCATAAGGTTATGTGCATATGTATATATCAAAAAGTGTGAATATGTAAAGTAATGCCTTTCTGTATAATAGTCTTCCTTAACTACCATAGAGAAAAGACAGCCAGACATTTTCACTTTTATAGATATATAGATAGATACATAGATAGATTGATTGGATGCAATATATAGTAATAATTTTTTTAAAATATTAAAAAAAAGACTCATGCGCCACCACCGAGAATCGAAACCAAAACGCCCAGCTCACGATTTATTTTGCTCCTGCCGTCAATGACTGGGCTATGAATACATGTTTATTGTAATGCTAAAAATTAAAACAGGAACCAATATCTACTAAGGTGCCGGCGTTCGAGCTTCACCTACTGAGAATATTGTGTATCCACAAGTTTTGGAAAATTAAATCCTTCAGATTAAATGGCAACTTATGGAACTGGATCAAAATGAAGTCCAAAAGACAATCTCCAAAATTATTATTCAATCAAGAATTTGAGAGGCAAAGACATCAAATACATCCTTCACTGAAGCATATCTGTGCATGAGTTTGTCGTGGGACTTCAACTCCAGAAAGATTAATAACACTGCCCTTTGTAAATCTTGGTCCTTCATACAAAACATTAAGAAGCAACAACATGGAAATCACCTTTGCTATAGCATATCTATGCATGGGTTCATTATTTAATTCGGATGAGTTGCACTGATGATTTCTAATAAGAATGAAATACATCTATGTGCCAACAAGATAGATCTATATGCAAATTTCCAAATTATTTATTCTGTTTATCTACATATTTAAAAATGTAACTTAGTTCATGACGTGATGCGAAAACTAATAGTCTACCTTACAGATTTTTTTTTAATTTTGCTATATTCATTCAATTTAATCATTTCACCAAACGGAACCACAGCAACGCGTGGCCGGGTACAGCTAGTAACTTATATATTAATTTTCATGCCTGTAGACTCTAGGAGGAGTTTGGTAGGCAAAATTTGTTAAACAAAAATATATACGTATATATAAACGTATATGGAAATAATTTTGTGTTTACTATAACGTTTTTACGCAAATATTATACAAGTATAAATCATGTAGAATATCTGCATGAATATAATTACACGTAATAGTTAACTAAAGGTGATTATCCCATTAGAAAACCAAAGCAACTGATAGGGAATTAATTAAAATGAATGTTTAAAGAATATGCAAATTAGCTAGATCGTTTGCTAGTGAATGCATTCCTACAACCCACATATAAGAAAATTGTATTTTCTTTTTAAATAAATAGAAAAGAGGGGGTTTAATATGAATATCGATACACACAAAAGAAAAAAGAATTTATATACTCCATGAACACCTCTATAAATTCGTTAGTCAGTCACGCTCAAATCTTAAATGGCATTTTCATTAGTCTGTCGGGTTTAATTTAAAATAGAATTTTCATCGGTTTGTCATGTGTTATTTTTAAAAAGAAATTTCTTCTGTCTGCCGCTCATGCTTTGGTTTGAAATGGACAAGCAAAGTAAAATTAGAAATGCTGAAATAAAAAAAATCTATTCGGAAAAAAATGCTTAGAACTTGGTATGGAAATAGTAAAAATGATCATAAAAGTTCATTAGATATATCTTCATGGAAACATTTCTTAAGCAATTTTCATCGATTTTTATGGTATCGATTAGTGCATCATATAGAAAATAAGCGAATTATTATAAATTAGTATATATTTTGTCCCCAAGAGAAATTGATAAGCGAGTCCAGATTAAAGGAAACGAGAACAAAATAAAAGACAGCAGACGATGCCGATATTGTTCTGATCTTCTGTAATTTATATATATATATATATATATATATATATATATATATATATATATATGTATGTATATATATATGTATATACATAACAACAGATATCAGATGCTTGCTAAATAATTGACAATGTTTATATTGAGATTTCGCTTAGATTCAGCAGATTTGGGGTGATAGATAAAGGAACTACGGACTGTCGTCCTTCAGGCTTCAGGCACTTGTCTATCCACACTGAAGAGCTCTGATCATCTCTCTCTCCCTGCCCCCTCTCTCTCTCTCTCTCATATATATATATATATATATATATATATATATATATATATATATATATATATATATACATCATAATCGCGTTGACACACCGGTCCTCGTCAGAGCACCGAAGTTAAGCAACGTCGAGCCTGAATGCAACGAGTAATCGTATTACACAGTGTTTAAAAAATACAACACACATTTATAACATAAATCAATATTTTATATATTTATGAAAATGACGAAGTTATAAATTAAATCATCCGACAGGCTGAAATGTCGTAAACCCAAAGGGGGAACAAATGAAAATGACGGATTATGAAATTTAAAAAAAAAAATCAAGAAAAAATGGTACGGATTTTGAATAAAAATAGCACCAAAGATCGCGAAAATTTATCAACTTATCGATTTGTATGACATGGATTAGTTTGTTAAAATAAGCTAATTAATTTGAATTAGAGTATATTTTGTCCCACAAAGAAACAGATAAGAGAGTCCCGGTTAAAAGATAGCAGACGTTGCGACAAGGAAAATGAGAATTCCACAGGTGCCTTTCAAATAGAAAACAAATTTATAACAGGAATAAATATTTTAAGATATTTAATAGCTTGAAGCAAAACATCTCTAGCTAACACGAGGAAATTCACAATTATATAACCGTAAAACGTTGATATGCGTAAACCAAGAAAGAAGTAAAATTACAGATGAAATGATGACACGTACTTATTAATTGAAAGAGAATTTATGATCGTGAAAGTTTATCAACTTCTCTCTGGGGGGAAAATTTTGTTAAGCAATCTCATCGATTCTATAGCATGGATTAATCTGTTATCTGGCAAATAAGCGAGTTATTATGAATTAGAATATGCTTTGGTCCCACTGAGTAGCCTACAAGCGAGTCCATGTTAGAGATAAGAGACGATGCCGCAAGAAAGACGTGTACCCGATAGGTGGGCGCATTACACCGGGCGTTTTAAAAAAATGAAAGTTAAAGTAGATTTTAGTTGAACAATAGTGTTTGTTGCCTAGTTATAAAATTTACAAGATAATTAGTCATTGAATCTAATTTGTTCAACTTTTAACTGCATGAAATATTGGCTCTTATTAAAATGAATGACTCGATGCACACGACATGATGTCTGATGTCCCGTGTAGAATGTCTGGGAATTTGAATGTTGATAACCAGATTTATAAACACGTTTGGAAATACGTTGTAGTTTTCATTGTTTGCATATATAGATATACTAGAATCTACGTCCATCTGTCGGTATGTATCTGTTAAGTTTTATTTAGTATTTTAGTCCTACTTTAGAATTTTTGAAATGAGAATTAGTTATTAGTATTATCTGTATACAAATAGGATAGTGTGTTGTTTGTGTCACTCTTACATCCGAGTGACTGTCATTTAATTGTTAAGGACTTCCATTTCTTGTAATAATAAATTTTACCAATAATTATTCAGAAGTTTTGGTTTCAGTTTCGATTATAGCTGATGGCACTTAAGTCAGCTATATTTTTATAAATATTTTTACCAAGAATTCTTCGTAAGTTTTGGTTTCGGTTTCGATTATAGCTGACGGCACATAAGTCAGCTATATTTTTATAAACAATTTTACCAAGATTTCTTCGTAAGTCTTGGTTTCGCTACAAAACTCAAGTTCTTAAGTTTATAATATGTATATATATATATATATATATATATATATATATATATGCGTTTTGGTTTAGGTTTCGATTCAAGCTGATGCATCTAATTCATATGGATATATATTTTTTTTATTTTTGAAATCGCAACTTTATAACATATAAAAATCAATAAAACATAAACTCTATAATAATATTTACGAAATCTGCAAGAATTAAAACATCACATTTAAACGTTCTTTACGCCCGGACTACATAGGGCGTCCCTGCTAGCTTATATAAATACTTTTGCAGTTTCAACAAAAGAGCTACAATAATATCAGAGCGTCTCCATTTACGTTGAACATCTACAGAATGTTAACATCAATATATTACATATGAATGAGTCCCCTGTGGAATTTCCACAGATCCCGCTAGTTTAGATTACTGTTCTAATCTTGTTTGGCATTTTCAACAACATTTCAGTCACTGGAACCTCCGACCTTCTCAAGGTATATTTTTTTGAACTTGACAATTTTTCTGTTTAACTCTAAATCTGCTTGGAATTTCCATAGCGCAGTGGATAAATTACTTGGTAAAATTCAGTTATAAATTACACTATTCTTGAGGGTGACGGTTCAGGCGACACCCAAAAGACAATTGTATATTTAATTCAACTTCTTATATTCGTGCTGCTATATTCCCATGAAAAACTCTACTATTCATCGGTCCGTCACGCTCAAATTCAAAATAGCATTTTCATCGGTCTGTTATGTGTTATTTTAAAAAATGAAATTTCGTCTATCCGTTACACTGGATTTTGAAACGGGAAACATAAATAAGAAAAACAAAGAATCCTGAATTAGAATATATTTTGTCTGCCAGACAAACTGACAAGCGAGTCCAGGTCGGAGAAGAGGAGATCATAACAGAAGATATCAAACGATGTGACCCGCTCCCCTCCCCTCAAAAAAGCAAAAACAAAAAACAAACAAAAAACAGAATTCAACGAGTAGGAGTATTGCACGGTTCATTTTATTTTTTATAGGAAACACATTCGTAACATGAATAAGTATATTATAATATAAAGAACTTCTACCCAGTCATGGTTGACGGGACAAGATTAAACACCTACATCGCTTAAATAAAGTGTTCCGTTCGAAATTCCAGACATATTCTCGAGTTCGACAAAATAGATGTCAAGATGGTTGGAGGTTACATCGACCGGAACGTTGAGAAAACACTTAAACTGAAAAAAAAGAAACAACAACAAAAAACAAAAATAGTCCGAATTATCGAAATAATACGAATTTTTTCGTCAATCTGTTACGCTTAAGTTAGAAATTGAATATATTACCAGTTTTTCACATTTGCATTTTTAATAACACTAACATCGGCTCTGTATGCTTGTTACAAATAGAATTGTTTTCAATCTTTTAGACTTACATTTGAAAAAAGCATTCAGCAAGGTTTGTTGAGTATAAGTTTGAAATTAAATTTCCTTTGTTCTGTAACTCTAACATTTGGACTACCATTTTAATCGTACACCTTGCATGCTGTAATCCATCGATGCATTCCCACGCAAACCTTCTCGGTGGTCTGTCATGTTTTAATTTGAAATACAATTTTTATGAGTCTGAGATTCGAATTGGATTTCACCTTTTAGTTTTGAAATGCAATTATTCGTATTATTGGGATTCATCGGACTACTGCTCTCATCTTGGCTGCTCGTAGTGGTGACGTCACGTTTCATCACAAGTGATGGTGCGACGAAAGGATCTGTTACCTTCGGTTTCATGCTGATTCAACACGTTCTGACAGACATCCCGTTGGCTATTCACATATAAGGGTATCTTATATCTGTCCAAAGCCATCGTTCACTATTGTATGGAGTGTTGTTGCTACACTTGGACTGGTGAATATATCACCAGTCTTTTTCTCTAAGGCAGGGTAGAAAATTCTATCTAATAGGTCCAGCACTATCAGGAAAACCTCAGCCTCTGTCCCATCGCCGCAATGTTGCATCCCTGTATCTGTGTTAGTAGTAATTTAATGGAACAGGCTCTGACGAACTCATAACACTGGTATTCCTACTCGATTAATCCTGTAAGCAACAAAATCCCAGCCCTTCACTCTTGAGGTGCCTAGATGCGAGAAAGCTTTTGCTCTTACAGTATATTTCCTAGGACTGCCTGACTTTAGAATTCCCTCATGATTTTCTACTTCATGTAATAATATGCAGAAGTTTAAATGTGATGTGAACAGACATGCCAATCATTTTATCACATAGTCTAAAGTAGACATTATAAAAAATCGTAACCATCTGCGTCCAAGAGGCAATAAGCATTGTTTGGGCGAACAAGAGTAAATAGAAATAAATTCGTCTTTTTAATGAGTCGACAAAATCACTACAAATCTCTTGTGACACCGATGTAAACCGCCGAGCAGTTATTCATTTTAATTCTTCAAGAATTGATGACCAGTATTAGCTACGTATCGTCAGAAGTATGCCTCACCAATTTGTTGCTATATTTGAAATATATTGGTCAAGTAATACTATACATCATATTCTATGTATTCTATTATAGACTTCATTTTTTTTAATTGCCTTATAAGCTGGGTATGGAGCAACCATACCAGCTGCCAACATTCATACGAGAGTTCTCTTTAGGATCCTCGTTGACCCCTTAAGTGCAATTGTCTAACTTTACTGTATGTAGTAATCAATGTAACGCAGGATGATGTATTCATTGTGTTTGACCTCATACCCAATGTTTACACTGTTCTTCACACGCATGTAATCATATCGATCATATAACTCTCCTCAGCCACTGGGACACTAATTCTTGAGAGAAATACATAATCTTAATTCATAACCAAGTCCAGACAAATCTCGCCGATTTCAGTACCATATCAACGGCTTATATATAATTTTAAATAACGGGAACCTATAGAAGGCAATACAATGAAAAAGTGTAACGGATCGATATGATCTGAAGCAAATTAAGACATATAACGGTGGAACGAACTATGCAGATTGACCTTTAAGTAATGCAATATGTATGTATATATGCATTTTTTATTTACATTTTATTCTTGCATTTTGTTGTTACTTGCTTCAGTATGGTCAGATGGAAGTGTCGTATTGTATCATATTTCGGAAAAATATCCCTTCCTCAAATATCGGTTCAACTTAGCCTAAACGCTAAAACATTGCCCATATAAGGCATACCATATCTATTTTATTAATAAAGTGTGAATCCGCACAAATTATTCCACCGATATATATATATATATATATATATATATATATATATATATATATATATATATATATATATATATATATATATATATATATTTGCAAAGCATAGAAAAAGAATTATAAAAATTATTTATTTGTTTTCAAAATAGGGACGTCCAAAAGTAAGGGGCAAAATTGAGAAAAACAATGTAAATAGCCCCCCCAAAAAACCCAATAAAAACACACGTACAATCATTATGAGTAAATGAACCCTTCCTCTCAATGACAGCTTCATATCTTCGACTACAAGAACGATTCAGTTCTTGACAATCCTCGATACTAATTTTATACCAATTCTTCTTACAGCTTCACTCACAAATCTTCCGTGTTAATGTGATTTCTTTCCATAACTTTCACTCCTAAGGTCTTCCAAAGATTTTCTATCGGATTTAACTCTGGACTTTGCGGTGGACAATACATAATTTCGAAATCTTTCTCGCTAAGGCACTCATTATCACCATTGCCTTGTGACATGGGGCATTATCTTGCAAAGAGGTAGCCTTATCGAAACCTGAATTCTGTATGATTGACACAACATGATCTTGAACAATGTTTTTTTTATAGATCTGCGCGTTTACACGAGTTTGTAACCGGAAAAGAGGCGTTGTATCTTGGATAGAAACAGTTTCAAATACCATGACGCTTCCGCCCCCCAAACGTGACAGTTTTCTTAGTACACTTTGCACTTAATCTTTCACCAATACGTCTCTTTACATTGTTTTTTCCATCATTATCAAATAAATTAAACTTGCTTTCATCACTGAAAAATACTTTTGCCCAATTTTCATATGTCCAAATTACATACCTGTTTGAAAACTCTAATCTCTTCTTTTTATTCTTCGAACTAACAAGTGATTTCTTCACTAGGGTTCGATTAAACAACCCTATTTCTTGCACTCGTCTAGAAACAGTCTATCCTGACACAATAACTTGTCTCACACAGTAATCAAGTTTTTGGCGTTTCGCTATGGTGCAGGCTGATGCAACGTTTAGAAATGACTAAGTAAGGCTTATTCTCTAGAGGAAATCAAAAACATTTGACCTTAACATACTGCTTACATTGTTTTTCTCAATTTTGTCCCTTACTTTTGGACGTTCCTATTTTGAAAATAATAAGTAATTGTTATAATTTATCTTCCATCCTTTGCAAATGATTAAAATTTTAGTATGTTATTATGGATGAAAACGACTACCAGTTGTCAAAATTTTAGCGTTTCACACTTGTTATTTCTAGCAATTAAAACTTTTGTCCCTTAGTTTTGGACGTCACTGCACTCGTTTTGCTATAACAACCGTCGGCACTTTCTGTCACTCTCTATCGATCCCTATAAGTTAGCGGAAGTTCTATAAGCACAGTTTCTTTCCTAGAACTAACCGTCTGTTGAACACTATACCGTGTGACTGCTTACCGGCGTACTATTACATTTCCATCTTAAAATCTAATGTTAATACGTTTCAGTTGGGCTGCCATCTTTAATGATCTAGCTCTACTCATGTTCCACTATTACTGATAATACTGTGTCACTATCTACCCTACGTTTAACTTCTTCCGGGCCTTGATAAGCGGTGATACCTCCAAGTAAAAAAATATATCTGAATTGTACACAATTATAATAAGGAACCAAACTGGATATATGGTAATGGTTTTAAATACTATATTTACTAGAATGTCACCACCTCTTAAGGCCTAAAGGTAACTCGAGGAGAACGGTTAAATCAGTGTATGCAGAATTTAACAATTAAAAAGGGTGGCTCAACAATAATTTGTTTACATTGCACTTGAACACGGCTATGTTGTAGTTTACGAGGAAACAACCATCGCGTATTATGATCCAAATGCAGGCAGTTCCAGAAAAAAAAAGTGCTGACGGAAGCTTTGCTTTATTTTGCAAGAGAGTGAAATGGGTCATTATTTACAGTGGGTGTAAATAAACGGGTTTTCGCTAAATGGATACTGCAGAAACAAGTGAGGATGATAGATAGTTTATTAGTCCGGACCTAAATACAGAGTGAGACGGAAGGGGTAATTTCAGTGTAAGGAATACGGTACAAATATGATTTACATTATGTTCTACTTCAGGTTTTATAATGAAAAAGAACTTAAAAATCTCAACTTTAAACTATATCCGATGGTGAAGCCCCAACTTGCGGGCTTGGAGGAGTGTGGAGCCACCCTTTAATTGCCGTTGCTCCCAGGTCCACTCTGACCCGGAGTGATAGTACCTGTTAGGGTCCCAACTATGGGTTAAGTAGAAACCGACTTAAAAAAGAACAAATATACTGTATTAAACATTTTTTCTTCAAAATCACTGGATTCGGCATTAAATCACCTGAAACGGGTTGATATGCCGTAAAACAAAAGCAAAAAAAAACAATCAATTTTTCTTTTACAAGTAAATCGCCGCTTATCAAGGCCAGACGGTCACTTAATGATTTAGGTAAATGAGTGTTTGAGTAATGGGTAGTGGACATTGGGTTGAATTTGGTTATGTAAGTGAACGACTCAACAAGAACGAGTTCACATTGGACTTGGAAACGACTATGTTGTAGTCAGCTGGAAACCAGACTCGCGGTAAGGAGTTCCACAGGATTGCAGTTTTAGAAAAGTCGCTTTTTCAATGGAATTTGCGTTTAATTTTGGACACACATAAAGAGTAGATGAAATTGCTTACATTGGTTGTTTGTTGTTTATCAAGGAAATATAGATTGAAGCTCAGTAGAGCAATTGCTATGAAAATAACAATAGAACAGAGACAGACATGCTACGTCTCTTTTGTTAGAAAGAGGCTGTAAATGGCCATCGCCTACTAGATTTCGAAGCCAGTTCTGAACGTGATCAAGGCAGAGAAAAAGTACTGAGTAGGTTCTGTCCAGATGTGAAAACTGTACTCCATATTAGGATGCAGTTTGCTTTTATACAAGTAGAGGATTTCGTCTGGAATAACATACCTTCTAGAACACTAAAAATCCAACAATCATATTCAATAGCAAAATCATATACTTCTATAGTTATAAGTTGGCATCGATTATATAAAATATTCGTGGGTTTAATCTATGCCAGATCCCAAACCCTTATAGAAGAGCTGTAGTCGTTTGCATCGCTACTGATTCGGAATACCTCTTCCAATATACTGATTATCAACGTATAGAAGTGCATTACTATTTTTCTTTTCTCTTATACTTCAGACTTGCAAGATTGATTGACACTATTAATTGTCTATTACTTTGTCAATTTCTGTTTATTAATAATTCTAATTTAGTGAATATGAGCAGCTGTCTGTGATTATAATTCTTTGAAAGACAATGTCGATTTTTGGCGTGCCACAAATGTCGACACTTTATACATATTTAAACGGAAACAAATAGCAGCTCGAAATGCGAAATCCGAGTCGCCTGACAAAAGAATGTTTATAATTTATAAATGCCCCCCGATACAAAAACAAGAAATAAAACAAAATGGCGTAGAGATTGTTGCCTGACTTATCGAAAGTCAATTGATTAGCATGATAAATAAATTATGGCTATAAGTTGAGAGAAAAAAGAGCTGAAATAGCATATATAGCAGGTGGCTCCTATGAAAATGTATTAATGAAGAATGGTTTTGTTGATTGAATCCTTTTATAATTTACGAGTAAGAAAATCACCAGGCGTTTTTCACGTAAAACTCATATAATTAGATATCCCAAAAGTTAAATATTATATGAGAAATACACACGAGTTAAAATAGAGAATAATATTTTACAATCCAGAAACTACTAATGCGTTACAAATGCATGTGTGCTCCAGGGGTCTATCTTTGAACCTTTATTGGTTCTGATATTCATAAACAACCTTGATAAAATTGTGTCTGAAGTCGGTATATTTTCTGATGGCACAACGTTGAATAGTGAGACGAGAAAATAAAATCCAATTTACAGATTTCCAATGTAATGGCAGACACCTTTGAAAACTGTCTATAGGCTGTAGTGGATGGTTAGTTGTTTTTGTTTTACGGCATATCAACCCTTTTCAGGTTATTTAATGTCGAATCCAAAGATTTTGAAGAAAAAATGTTTTAATAGAATATATTTGTTGTTTAAACGTCTGTTTCTATTTAACCTCTAGTTGGGACCCTAACAGGTACTACCACTCCGGGTCAGAGTGGACCTGGGAGCAATGGTAATTAAAGGGTGGCTCCACATTCCCCAAAGCCCACAAGCTGGGGCCTCACCACTGGATATAGTTTAAGGTCATATCCAGGACCCCCATTGAGGGACTTTTACCCTCTGCAGGAGGGGGGTCAGTCGGCGTATTCTAATGCCCCACCGACAGGGCCAAGGCTGTAGTGGAATTGGGACTTAAAAGGATGTTAACATATATAAATATGAAGTTTTCTCCGTTTAACACTCACAAAAAACATTCTCAAACACTGATAGGCATGACTCATAACATTACCCGAGTTCTCATTAATCCAACTCCCCCGCTAAATAATCGCAGGCAACATGAATTGGAGCAAATAAATTGAAGACATTTCCAACACTGCCGCTAAGAAGTTAAGTTCTTTCTATTGCGCTAGTAAAAGATTGCTCGTGTTTCGAATCTTATTTTTGTGGATAAGCTTGAAAAAATACAAATTCATCAACCGAAAAAGAAATCCCTGGTTGTTTTTCAGTTCTACTGAAGATGATTGCTTCAGGAGGCTTCATGTTTTGACAAGCTTCTTGGTATAACCTTTACTCCTGATATGAGAGAGGACACGTAGATTAAATCTGTTGCCAAGGCTGCTGGAAAAACGGTGGGATCATTCTCCCACTCTAGTAGATATATTGCTATTGGTGCAATTCTGTACCCGTATTAGAGCCATGTACGTCCAACGGTAGAGTACTGTTGCCACATCTGGGCAGGAGCTGACAGAAGCAGCTTATCCTGCTTTGACAGAGTTCAAAATAGACTTCGTAGCCTAGAGAGAGATGCTCTTTTCTCTTCTCTGAATGCTCTTTAACACAGAAAAGACGTTGCCAACCTGCCTCAGCTTCATCGTTATTTTCATGGCAAGTGCTCGTTTGAGATCCAATCTATAGTTCCCCTTGGCCTGACTTTCACGAAAAGCATTCGTCTAGCTGGAACCACTATCAATAATTTCCCCATTCTTTATATGTGCCTAAACCTTAATGTAGATTCCACGAACAAAGCTTCTTTCTCAGAACTGCACGCCTACTTTCCAACTGACTACAATACGGTTGTCTACACGTCCAACGTGAACAAATTCTTGATGAGCAATCGCCTTAAGTAACCCAATTTACCGAATTTTCTCTACTAACGATTTCTACGATATGTTCCCATTGACTACTGTACACTCAATAACCCTTATCCTCGAGTGGCTCCCGGTCCTTGATAAATAGTGACAAATTTGTAACAAAAACGGTTCAGAATAGTTAACTTGGGTACATTCTTAGTTTCGTATATATTACTCGTAAGGAACATGCACACCGATACTCATTAAGTTATTAGCCCTGGACGAGCTATGCCAGCTTACTTTAAAGGATTAAGTTTACATGGATATGTGGTAGGATCTACCTAATTAGCATGTGTGGAGTGTCAACGATATAAATATGGTTGGTACCGTAAAGACGGGAGAGACTCAGCGAGAGACTCAGAGAGACACGAGATCGAGAGTCGACGACCACCCAGCCGATACCTTCTCCGAGGACAGTCTCCCCGTGACTATACCAATGGACGCTATGTAAATATTTGTATATAATTTCTTGCTTTCAATATATCTGTTCTATTTTACTTCTGTGTTGTAGTTATTTATTCCATGTGTTTAGTCGACCTTCAACAGAATATGAAATTTACAAGCGATCCTCCGCAAAATGTTTTGATTTTTACTTGACGTCATAAAAAATTAGGGAAAATAACTTCGTAATCTATAGGGAAAATTCTTCGAAATTATTCCAACCTTTGAAATTAAATATGAGGATAAATGTTTTTTCTTTAAAATTTGTTATTGCTTTGTAGTTAATCTAAAGAAAGATCAACATATTTAAAATAACTCACATTAATTATATCTACTATTATATAAAAAAAAACTTTGTGTGTATATGGGGGGTCGTTTTCTATGGACTCGGAAAGTGTTGGCCTGATTTTATTTTGAAATTTTAAACGAAGTTACTTGATGTGTCTGGAAATAATCTTACTGTTACATGGAAAGGGGGCAGCCCTTTTCATGTAAATAAGAAGAATATTAGATAAGTAAAAATGGGATTAGGATAAGCCTAGAGATCAGCAGTAGAAAGAGACACAAGAGTAGAGCACTGCAGCTAAACTCTCGCAAATAAACATCCAAGGCAAAATTAAGAAATGGAATGTGAGAAATTAAGCTCATTGTTAATTCTTTTAGAAATCTTAATATTAAATATGTCAGTAAAAGAATGAACAATGAAAATTAAAATATATTGTAAAAAATATGTTAGGTAAAAATAGGTTAGGAGAGGATTCTTTTGTTTTAAGAAGTGTGTTTTGGACAAACATATGCATAGCCACGTGAAATAAGTCACGTTTGAAAAACACACTTCTGACGCCATAGACGAAGGACAATTCTCCATATAGTTCTATGGAGTCGTCAGTTAGGAGTCAGTCAGCCAGTCGGTCGGAGAGAGTTGATCAGCCAAGAGTTGACATGGTCAGAGGAGAATCCCCTTAGAGGCGAAAGGGTAGAAGATTAACCATGTAGATACAAGTGAATTCCTGACGTCATTCGACCGGTCGATCCGATAAATAAAGAAGTCACCATCATGTTTTGTACGTGTTGTTTTGTGACGTCATTCAGTTACAACAGAAAAGGGTAATGTGTTTATCATCAATTATAACGAACTCTTGTGTAAATCCTTCCAAGCATTATATGTCCCCACCATCATCATAAGTGAACTATCTCCCTCTCCTCCAATACGTGTTCAAAGAACTTGTATACATCTCCAGTCAGTAGATATATATGAAGTTCCAAGCATCCCAGAACTGTATAAATGTCTTCTCTCCCTCATCATCCCTATCGTTATGTATTACATGTACTCGCAATAAGTATGAACCCTAGTCTCTTTAAATAACGAACCTGCACTACACAACATTACCTAGGTTTTGCATCGTAATGAGTTTCATAAGTATTGAAAATCGATTATCGAAAAAAAAAATGATTTAAAAAGGAAGTCCGATTTTGACCAAAGTGAATACTTTTATATGACCTAACACCACAAGTGAAGTTCAGCAGTTTTATTACCACACAAGAAAAAAGACCGAGCCTATAAAATCAACTGTTAATTCTTTTATAAGACAGGGGCGCGTTCGTAATGAATCTTTCTTTTTATACCATAATAAATCCATGATACTTGACTTTTTTAGATTAAACTTTAATTCAAATGGTTATGTAAAAATAATTTCATAAGGTCAACTGTCGCTTCTTTGATGAGACAGCGGCGCGTTTGAAATGAATGTTTCTGTTTAGAGCACAACTGAACTATGATACTTGACTTTTGCATTTCACACTTTTAGTGAAGCGATTATTTACAGATAATTTTATAAAATCAACAGTAGATCCGCTTCAAGATGATGTAGACTAAATTGTATTGCAGACTAAGTGATTGCAAGGAGGTATATGCAGCTTCCTCCCGATACACTACGGGGTGTCCCTTACTAGAGCAGGGAATGAATCGATTTGATCAAGAACATGCCCGATTTCACTAATTTCGATAACAATAGGGGAGTGAAACATTTGTTGATCCTCATTTTCAATACCAGGCAATGCTGGGTCTCCATGCTCGTTTGATATCGAATAAAATGAAATCATATTAAGTTATTTGTCTCATGCTTCTTGCGACGTACTCTGCTACAACGTGTTAGGGCCTGAATATCTGCATGATAACGCGTGTGTAAACGGGTGTAACGTTGTAAAAAGGTAAGTTAAATTATTTATATCATTATACAATCAGACCGTTAGTCAATAGTCGCTTTAAGCGTGAATATGGTATTTATCGTCACTAGCTATTCTAGCAAAGTGTCGACGGTGATGCAACATAGACGAAGTATGCTGCTATTATTCTATTTATCCGAAAGCGAGGAAAATTCACACTTTTACGATCCTAATGTAGACCACTACCTGGCGCTCGTGTCAACATTTCCTTGAAAGGCTGGTTTAAATTTTCGTTGATGATAGCGCATACTAGAATCAAGTCTCCTTCCATTCTCTACTGCCCAAATAAGAATAGATTTAACATTTGGAGCCGCTCTTCGTAGGTTAGCATGGAGAGCTCTGCAACCATCTTGGTTGCCAATTATTTAAACACGCTCCACGGGAACGATATCTTTTTGTAGATAAAGGTTTATTGTTTATATGTCATATTCAAGAATGTGTAACAGAACGTAGACACGCGTATGCAAATGGTGACCCGTGTTCGAAATGAAGTCACGGTAGGGGAAAAAGACTGTTAAAAGAACGTGTGTGCGCAGACAGACGGTGGCGTTCGAGAGATCAGAGGTCAGAGAGAAGGAACACGATGACGTTTTATTCGGGAAGTCCCCGAAGATAATGTTGTCGCTATAAAAGCAAAATGAATCGAGTTATTATTTGTCTCATGCTTCTTGCGACGTACTCTGCTACAACGTGTTAGGGCCTGAATATCTGCATGATAACGCGTGTGTAAACGGGTGTAACGTTATAAATAGATCGTATCAAACTGATGCTTTAGGGACAGAATATTTGTTTGCCATATCGTCGCGCTGGTTTGAAGCAGTGATCCTCAATCCAATCAAGGTCAATCACATTATATTAAGTGTTTCCAATTTACTTTTTTGTTATCTTATTCACGACATACTCACGTTGACAAATCATTCCTCGTTTGATCACGATGAGCAACGAGAGACCTGGTCAGTACCAGATAAGTGAGTATTTAGGAATACTAGGCGCTGTTTGTAAAAGGTCGACACCTTCCTTCAAGAAAGACAAAAACCTAACGTCGAAATCTCCCTCTACCGGGATATAATACTCTAACAGAATAAAAAGACTATACAAAGAATATGTACAAAGGCCAATGTTTGAGTGGACAGAGGTCAAAGATAGAGAGCCATCACATTAGAAACGTGGGTAACATCACAGCCGTAGCGGAAAGTCACGCGTTGCAGGAGAATGAGGATTAAACATGTTTTCTTTTTGGTATTCTTTGTCTCCTTTTCGACTGAGTCTACGAGTTCGGCCTCTAATATCTAAATGCTAACGCGCGTGTAAACGTGTACTACATTATAATGCCATTGGGGATCGCTTATAAACTTGATATTCTCACAAAGATTTCAAGTTTAGCGGAAGCTAATTCGGTCAACCTAAAGTAAATGCCGCTTTCTTAATAGAGTTATATTAAGGTCGGTTACGCTCATATTTTCCACGTTCAAGTGAACTCTGTTTTGAATCAGGTAAGACTAAAATATCGTTTGAAGGTTCTTACGAGTCTAATTGCTTTTTACTTTGGAGAGCTGAATTACTGCGATGGAGACGGCTAAAACTTTGTATGTTACTATGTAATTGTGCCTCCAGAAAAAATGAAATAAGATTTGAACTCAGACAGTTTATTTGCCATTCACGATAAAAATGATTTGAAAAGCGATCTTTCTTTCAATCTCCATGTAACATACAATCCGCTTTAGTGCTGTATCAGCGGGAACGCAGACGACCGGAAATTAAAATGAAATATCACGTGTTTATGCACAAGTGCTGTTAGACATTTCGACGCCAATGACTACGAATTCGGAGATTCGAAATTAAAAATAAAACCCTGGAAATGAATTTCGATTATATAGTTTTTATTTTCGTGCACTGTAAAAATTCAATCATGTGAATTTAATATTAAAATAATATTAACTTTCAACGTTAATAAAATTAACTATAAATTTCACGTGAATATATTAAAAGAATAACACTAATACAGGCGAGAATATATAGATCCTACTCGGTGATAATAATAGGAACAACCTGTATATAGGAATGGTACCAAAAGAACAGACTCAACGCCTCCTATATTCGCCACCCCAACAGAATACAAGGAATCACTTGGCAGAGTCACAGCTATAAAAATGCAGCCTTTGATCAGGCAGAGGTCAGAAGCATATTCGTGCTGCTCCACCAACTACGAATCCGAGGGTTTAGCCACGCCAAGCGCAGACAATTGGAAAATCAAAGATATGTTTTTATGGTGAGCTTGCAACCGACTTCAGACTAGCAGAGAACGTATCCTAGCTATAAAGATCCAACACATATTTTGCGTCTGCAATAGAACATCTCGGTGATGTATAGGCTTCACAAACATATTAGACGCTACAATCCAGCAATGTATTAATCTGAGGCGAAGAACTTCATTATCACTTGACACAAACGGATGTCAAAACAAACGTTATACGGATGAAATTTGAGCCAGAAAATCGTACGCTACTTCATATGAAATAAGGGAAACTAGTACGAATAAGTGTATATATATATATATATATATATATATATATATATATATATATATATATATATATATATATATATATATATATATATATAAATATATATATATAAGAATGTACAAACTCTTTGGAATTCAACATTGGTAAACTGACCAAGTTTTCGAAAATGTAAACAGCCACTTGGAATGTGGCTTTGATTTAAAAATTGTGTTGACGGATTAAACAGGGAGAGAGAAAAAAGACAGCAAAGGAAGCCGACCGGGTCATCAGTGGTAAACAAGCCACCTGCCCTTTTACGTCTCTTTCTCTCTCTCTCTCTCTTTCTCCCTTTATAGTATACTGTGAAAGTGTAACGGAGAGAATAAATTGTCATTTTTTAATACCCCAAATTGTCTGTTATATATATTCGCAACGCAGTTTGGCACGCGATTTATGAAATAAACAGACACGGTAAAATAATAGACGTACAGCACAATGTAACATATGTTGAAATAAAATAACATTGTATAATGGAATCTGGGTAAACCCGTTGTCACTTAGATTCCAGTGATCCTCCTTGGTGTTTATAATAAAGCCAATGATTCCCATATTTACTTTTGTAAAGGTTTCAATGGAGTATAAAATATTATTGGAATAATAAAAAGTGGGCGCGAAAAGATAATAAAACTATCCGGGTGCGTTTAGTACATAGGATCTGTTTGCATGTGTATCTGGGTTATCCCTTTTTTCTGTATATTCTTTTGTTTATCTATTTATCCATATCGACTCGTCTTCCCTGTGTATCGCAAGATGTAACCAAACGTTCCTATCTTTCATGCCAATTTGTTATTGTATACTCAACAATGTCTTAAAAATTCGTAAGTCGGTGGAGTTGCACTCAGAAACACAACACTTGGGTAAACATGGTTTGTAAACTATTACCAATGCAGCCATCACATTCGATGCCGCTAGAAACGTCTATTAAAAATAATGACACCACCATTTTCAATGCACCTTTATCACTGAAATAAGGAAAAAAACGTATTTTCCATTGTCATGAGCGTATGGAGTCATTGAAATCTCTGTATCCACTCTGAAATCAGTGAACCCGTCTCCTAATTCTGCTGCACGAGCTCAGTAAATATTTAACAGGCGCCGATGAATGTTGATATGTGCAATTGTTTTTCATGGAGAGATTCAATGACGCATCTCTGCTTTTGACGCACGTCCATGACAGGAGCTTCTTTCTTAGAGTTTCACACCGTCAGTTAATTGCAACAAAAAGGATAAAACTTTCACGTTATGAATGCATAAGTTTAATCATCATTACAACGCAATTTGCAATCTTCTCCTCGTCCATACGGGTGGAAAGGCTGACCTACTAATTTTTCCCATCAAGCGTATCTAGGATATTGAGCACACAGTAATTCGGCGTATTATTCTTATTAAGTTATTATACACACGGGTTTTATAAAGGCTATTGATTAGTTCGGATTAATATAGACAAGTGACCATGTGTTATAATGTATTTTAACATACCTCCTATCTCAAGTATATTGAGCATATTCGGATTATGTATATACCGATTACTATATGCAAAATTATATTAAGAATATGCTGGCTTTGTGGATTTTACTCGTGTAGTTTTTTATTTTAAGCTGGATATATACACAAGAAAATAACTTTTATATAATAGAAGATTAGAAAATGACTTGATTAGAAGTCACTGTTTGATACTCAAAAATTGTGAAGTTTTATGTTTAACTGATGAGTACAAGTAAGACGTGAAATGAAGCACTCCCTGATGGTTCTATGACGAGGCCATAAGCATAATAAAAAATGTAGTTGTTTTATTACCGTGTTGGCTTTGAACAAATTGTGTTTAATATGCTCCTAGGAAACATCGACTTTATGTCCACGTCTGTTCTATCAAGAATACAAGAAACAAAATCTAATGTATATTTCAGTGAGTGGTTTTTATTTCGATGTATTGTTTTGAAAAAAAAAGTCGTATTGCATCAAAATACCATAATTTGCATAATTTAATAAAACGATTCGCACCAGTTGATGTTTTGTTCAAAAGCGATAATGTATTATACTAACCAAATACATAAACACATTTCTTATTGTTTTTAACAAATTTGTTTGGCTTTAGTGTTCAGTTAACATCATGAAATAATTGAAAAACAAAGTTCAAATTAAAGTTTCATCGACCGCAGTTCTGCTGGGCTCGTTTAGTTGAATAACACTAAGCAACCATATTCACTAAAATCGAAAAAAAAATAAACAAAAAGACAAAAAAAAATCGAAAACAAAAACAGACAATGAGACAAAAGAAAAAATAGCCAATAAGACAAAAGAAAAAAATTAAACAATAGAAAAAACAAAAAAATAGGCAATAAGACAAAAGAACTCGAAAAAAAATAGGCAATAAGACGAGAGAAAAAATAGCCAATAAGACAAAAGAAAAAAATTAGACAATAAGACAAAAGAAAAATATTAGGCAAAAAGACAAAAGAACACGAAAAAACAGACAATAAGACAAAAGAAAAAATAGCCATTAAGACAAAAGGAAAAATAGCCAATAAGACACAAGAAAAAATATAGCCAATAAGACAAAAGAAAAAAATTAAACAACAGACAAAAGAAAAAATTAGACAAAAAGACAAAAGAACTCGAAAAAAAAACAGACAATAAGACAAAGGAAAAAATAGGCAATAAGACAAAAGAAAAAAATAGCCAATAAGGCAAAAGGAAAAAATAGCTAATAAGACAAAAGAAAAAAATAAACAATAGACAAAAGAAATAAAATTAGGCAATCAGACAAAAGAACTAAAAAAAAACAGACAATACGTCAAAAGAAAAAAATAGCCAATGAGACAAAAGAAAAAATAGCCAATGAGACAAAAGAAAAGAAATAGCTAAT
Organism: Euprymna scolopes; assembly: GCF_053919585.1. Lineage (NCBI taxonomy): Eukaryota > Metazoa > Mollusca > Cephalopoda > Sepiida > Sepiolidae > Euprymna > Euprymna scolopes. Next base: position 36,224,017 of record NC_136504.1, on the reverse strand, counting down.
AAGGCAAAAAAATAAAACAATAGACAAAAGAAAAAAATAGGCAATAAGTCAAAAGAACTCGAAAAAAACAGACAGTAAGATAAAAGAAAAAAATAGCCAATAAGACAAAAGAAAAGAAATAGCTAATAAGATAAAAGAAAAATAAATAAAACAATAGACAAAAGAAAAAAAATAGGCAATAAGACAAAAGAACTCGAAAAAAAAAACAGACAATAAGATAAAAGAAAAAAATAGCCAATAAGACAAAAGAAAAAAATTAAGCAATATAGAAAAGAAAAGAAATTAGGCAATAAGACAAAAGAAAAAAATAGACAATAGACAAAAAATCGACAATAAGACAAAAGAACTCGAAATGAATAATTTAGTGATAAAATACAATGTCCATTTATTTAAAAATATCGAAAAAATAGATTTAATGAACATGTAAGAAATTAGTATACAGGATAGTCAAATAAAACTGAATGTTAAATAAATTACTGTGGAAAATAAGGAGGGAATTATTTACAAAATTTCAATCATTACTAAAATAGTTTCTATTTCGACTTAAAATGTGATGGAATTATTCAATTTTATCATATCACTAGACTACCTTTGACCCGTTGGGTCAGTATGTCATATTAGATATGGAATTAATGTATGCGCGTTATACTTGTGACTTAAAAATAGTTGTTTGGGATATAGCAGAAACATTTTTATGAAATTATACTAAAATGAAAAAATAATATAGATATATTGGCCGAGAAACAAAAAACAAAACAAAAAACCCCAAGTTCAATATAAATAACATATCTGTTAATAAATTTTAAACTCAAGAGCAAAAGAATCTAATATATAAACGGCTATATGTGTGTCTGTTTGTCTGTCGGTCTGTCTGATTGTCTCTATATTTTCAAACTCTATCCTCTCCAAACTAAAAGTCGCAAAGCGGGTCTAGGGGCCTCAAATGATTGGATTTTTCGGTTCGATTTTCATGGGTCTTTCGCCGGTTTTAATAGATTTTAAGTGTTGGTGCAGTAGTAACGTCACCATCTTTGAATGCTACAGTTTCGGTTTCGATTCTAGCTAATGCTCCCCCCCCTAATTTTTCTTTTGAAATCACGACTCTATAACAATATATACGAAATCTGGACAAATTAAAATATCATATTTAAGCGTATTTGACGCGCGGGAAAAGCCGGGTGATTCCCTCGCTAGTCAAATATAATTAGTGGGCTTTAATTCACCTTTTCGAATATTACAATTTGAAAGTTTTCAATTTTATGCATCACTAACAAGACTGCATAAAGTCAATACTTGTATTTTGCTAGTTATTTCCTCTGTCAAAAGAGAAACAAAACTCCATGGAATACGAAAAACTTTGTTCATGAACTGTTGATGAATTAATAAATAATGATAAATGTTGCTTTGCGCTATTTTATTTTGTTTTATAGTAACACTGTATTTAAAAGATAATACAGGCTGGTCACTAGAAAAGCGGGAAATTTGTCAAACAACAATTTATTTTTTTACAAAGAATATTTTTTACAAAGTTTTTCAAAGACAAATGTTATATTATACAAATAGATACTCAAAATGTCCTCCATGCACTTCACTACAGCGTCAAACAACGATTTATTTTTACGACACTCACCAATCAAAAAATAACAATCACGCAATTTATTCATGATCTAAGCTGACCTTCAAATTTCCCGCTTTTCTAGCGACCACCCTGTATAAACATTGTTTCGTAAACTTATGATTTAATAAAAATGTGTATAGTAATATCATTCTCGAAACATTTACGTATATAATTGTTTGTTTACGTCCAAACTATGGGAAATTGGCCGGATCTAAGGGAGGTAATTGGCTTCGTCGATTTCCAAAGGGGATACACTGTATACCGAATTTAATTATCGTAAAAGGGCAACAACATTCGATGTATATAATTCTGATATATATATGTATATATATGTGTGTGTGTGTCTGTGTGTGTGTGTATGTTCGTGTGTGTGTGTGTGTGTGTGTGTGTGTATATTTATATGAATGTATATAAAAATAGAATGGAGATGGAAGGACTTGAATACTCAACATTTCGCCCGATTTATGCGGGCTTTTTCAAGAGGGATGGTCATTGACTGGAGGGTCGGAAGATTTGGGCTATATATAATGATGGGGAGGGCAGAGTGTTTTCTTTTTGTAAATTAGATGCCTGTATACATATATACATTTTATGATTAGAGTCAATAATAAATTAGAGTAAACTAGCGTAGTGCTTTGAAAGATTACGTCTAAAAATGAAAGTAATAAAAGTAAAGAAATAGATAAACTGAGAAGAGAAAATTAATTGGGTTAAAATATCGTCGAGATTTAAAAGATTGCTTTTGGAAATATAACCGTGATAGATTAAGTAAATAAAATGAAACAAGATTACAGAGGGAGTTTTTTAAAAATTAGAGACAATTGAATTGGGATAAAATAGCGTAGTAACTTTAAAGATGGTCATCCCTCTTGAAAAAGCCTGCAAAAATCGGGTGAAACGTTGAGTATTCAGGTTCTTCCACCTCAATTCTATTTTCATATCGTCGGATTTAATCCTGCTTAGCAATCATATATATATATATATATATATATATATATATATATATATATATATATATATATATAACTACTTAATTTACTCACATAAAATTAATATACGAAAGCCTGAAGAGTCCTAGAGTGGATGAAACGCGGAATATTCAGTGTAGCTTAATTGCCATATATATTTCATAACTTACTAATATATATATATATATATATATATATATATATATATATATATATATATATATATCTCATTCTTCATATAGACATTGACCTTCGGGCCGGGATCAAAGTGTAGTATCTGTTCTGAAGATGCTGCACTTAAAGTAATTTGTCCCAGTTAATAGATGGGGAACCCTCTATACTGGGACAATTATTATTTTTGGTAACCAGAGTGCCCCCTTTTTGCCTATTTTTAGGGGAGCTGGTTTTTACTCCACATTAAAAACGGCCTTGTGCCCAATTTGCTTTGGTGGGAAAGCAAATAAATGCAATATACATATGTATATATTTGTGTGCGTATGTGCGTGTGTGTATGTGCGTGTGTGTACTAAGGTTTAACTAGCATTTATTTTCTAAGGAGACGATTCTGCCCTCTATTCTTTTCCCCGCCTCCCAACATTGGTTTACCAAAGATAAAAATGCAACGTCCAACCTAGGATTGTAGCCTCTTAAGGCGTAATAAAATATTCCTAAATCCAAACAAACGTGTCGAGCTACTTGCTAAACCGATTTTTGTGTCAAAATACGTAAACGATTCTACAATTATGTATAAAAAAGGGGGGGACGAAAATTCCTTTATTTCCCTAATTTCTAAGGCCAGTTTAATCTGAAACAATATCGCTAAAAGGATGACCCTGAAATAGTACAAAAGTATCTCTGAATGAACCCGTTGACATTATTTGGTGGAAACCCTTCAGACGAGATTAATACATGCAATAAAAACAGTTCAATCCATCAGAAAGAGGTAGTTCTTTGTGATTTTTATTTTTATTCAACGGCCAACTTAATTGCGGCAAAGGCAGATCTCCCAAGAGAAAATATTCTCATAAGCTTGAGAGAATTATGCAAAGATTCAACCCGATTGGTCAGAAAAAAAAGAGTGATTTTGCAAGACCAGTGAAATTATTCAAAATAAGAATATCTATATATTAATATCGTAGAACCTTTAACGTACGTACGTGTGTCACGGTTTCCAGATTTTTAATTATTCGATCGGGAGATCCTATTTATTAAAAAGGAGGATAGAAGGTGATAACATACTACGAATATTAAATTAGTATGTAGATACACTAATTTGATGTTCGCAGCATAATCTTACCCTCCAATCTCCCCTCCAGTAAATCATCGATCACCAAAGCCGCAATGTAAAAATAAATAAATAAATAAAAATTAATAATATATTGTGTTACTTTTTTGCCGTACGTGAACTAAAATATACCTCCTTGGTCTTCTGGCTAGGACCCAAGGGAAGTATCTGTTCTGTCTAAATATGATATAATGATATCCTGAGGTCTACCTTACAATCTTATATGCCACAGGCATATAAGATTGTTGGAGATATATAATAATAACCAGATGTATTCTCACATAACATTAACCAGGTTACTTTTACAGTTTAAACAACAAGACTACAAATATACTGCGGGGTCTCCATTCACGCTGAACGTCCACAAATTCCCAGTTACAATATATTACATATAACAGATGTCGCTGTGTAATTTTGTAAGTCCCGCTAGTAAAATATACAATTGTTTAACCGAAAAGAGATTAGAAACATCTTTGAAAACATTATTTCGTAAAATTAATTTGAAAATTATAGAATTACAAAGAATGTTAAAATATATTTTATTACATGATAAGAATTATTCTTTCTGAGTTTTTCGGTGTAAGACGACGTTCACAAAGAAAACTGTTGATTATGCAGATTTTTTTTCTCTTTATTTATCTAGTGATATTTTCTTTTCCAAGTCTTTAAATTTAGCTGTATAGAAATGACAATGATGTGACCAAACACCTATTTAAAACTCGCGCCAATCACGCAAACATTATAATAAACGTCAATAACAAATTGGCTTATCTCTCTTCAATATATCTATACCCAGGTAACATCCTATTACTAATGCTACTGATATACATTTGATCACGACTGGCACTTGCTCTAGGCAGGTTAAGCCAACTTCCTCCAAACGAGGAAGTTTCACGAGGATATAAAATTTATGAGCAGTCCCTAGTCATTGCGAGAAAATTTTCTACATACAATTGATATATTACTGAACTTTTGGAGGTTTCTTATATCCTTTTCTTGCTTGTTTATCCCCATGCACAATGGATAATGTCATCCACTAAATAGACTCCTTTCATAAAATCTTATTTGCTAAAATAATTTTACATGCGTTTGTCTTTTGTTATTATTTGCTATTCACGCATTAAATGTTTTTATTACTTCTAATCAAAATACTATATCATAAAAAATAAAAAGGACATTTTTTAAAATCTTATTAAAAACATTGATTCATAAAGATACACTAGAATGCATTTCGGTTTCTAATTGTTTTTGTGAATTCAATTTCATAAAAATACCAGTGGAAAAAGGAATAGAAGGATACGAATAAAAACCAACAGTATTCTTACAAAAAAAAAAAATAACGTCTGACACCAAAAGTGTAAAAAAAGAATGATTTTAATAGTTTTTACATATTTTTTGGTTTTCTAAAATTCTCATAAAATGAGCTGTTTGGTTCTGTTTCTCTTTATTTCTATTTTTCTCTTATCTTAGTGTAAACAATTGTGATGATATTCAGTAATGCACGCAATATATTATCCCGATTGCTTGCTTAGGCGTTTTATTACATTCGTCTGTCTATACACGGAGCAAGAGAAGGCGACTAGAGATAAAAAGGAATCTTTGCTCTTCTTCTGCAAACTTTTAAAGTTCAATACTTATACAGATTAGCTGTCCATCGGAAACTCTTCTAAAATTAAATGCGGCTTTCAATTCAAAACCCACTAATAACTTCGGTAATCTTATTGAGCAATAACAATTTTATAACGAACTATTCCAGTTGTCTATTTCAACTGTAAATAAACAGAGAGCAGTAGAGAGAGAGAGAGAGAGAGAGAGAGAGAGAGAGAGAGAGAGAGAGAGAGAGAGAGAGATAAACATATAAATATAATTCTTACTCAAAGTCAACCTACATGTACACGGTGGAACGATAAACTTATTTTCAAACTTTTATTGAAAAAATCAATTCAGCGAAGTTTATTATGTTGTGGAGCTGAACTCTATTTAATGTAGCCGCCTTCAGACTGAACTACCGCCTCGATACAGGTCCGGAACTGGGAGCATGCCTTTTCCACAAGCCCCGGAAGGAGCTCTGCGGATATTCGGCGGATGGCGACGATCAGGCTGGCTTTGGTGTTGTGGGAGGTTATGTTGGTGATGTTCTCGACGTATAACTAAAGGAAGTAGCCCAGCCGGGGAGGAAGAAGACCAGTGAGAGAAGGGTACAGAGTCGTAGCACTCCTTTTGATTTCTTTGGATTTCTAGGCCGGCGTCGAGTCTTGTTGATTGTACCAGGGAATCACCACACTCTTCAACACATCTAGGTACATTTTCGTGTTGACTTTCAAGTTGACTTCGAGGATGTAAAGTGGCATGAGGTGGCCCTTACTTGAAACCACATCAAATACCATAAATCTGGCCAGAAACTTTGCTTTCATCACCTTGGACACCTACCTGTTGTTCCTGTCAATCCAGCGATGCATTTAAAGAGTTCTGGCAATGGTCCTGTTGCCATGACTTCGATCCGTAGAGAGCATGAGTAATCCGATCTCGTTCGTTGAACATTGTGTCAGTTTCAGACAAGATAGGAGGTTTCTAGCTCTTTTGGAATTGTAAAAAAACTGGCCAACTAGTAGATGGTCTGCACTAGAAAAGAAAACCGGTTTCCATCAAACAGAAATGAAACCATGTCGTCTTTTCTAGGGCGACAAGTTTATGGGTCCAGCCTATACACTAGATATTTATTTCTTGAAAATTACGTTTTTACATAAAACTTAAAATTTCTTATCTAGCTAATCTCATCAAGAAATAACAGCTCGACGCTAAAAATTATAATAAAATGCAGAAAACGCGAATAAAAATTAAAATATTTTAAACATTTAGGGGGAAAGAGAAAATTTACTTAAAGACATTGATTTTTTTAAAGTCAGTTCGAATTACGTAATGACACGATTTAGTACTTACAATAACCGCACTCAACTTATGTAGGTTGTTTCTGCAAAACAAAAGGAAAATTAATAAGCAGATAACTAATGTCCAAAGGATATATATCATTATTTATATTTTATACTTATACATATCCATCTATCTATCTATCTATCTATCTATCTATCTATCTATCTATCTATCTGTATGCGTGTCCAAGTATCAACATATGTATATGCCTCTATATAGAGTAATGTCAGGTCATGTCATATGCTACTTGTACCATGTAATCCAGTACTACCTGCCTCATGGTCAGATCACCGGCGACTAAACTGGTTCCCCCACCAGACTTGTTTGGTGAGGAGGGTGGCTAGTCTCCCTGAAGGATTAAAAACTAGATCTTCCAAAGGGCGAATGAAACCTTTTTCGGGGTAAACGGCCAACCAGCACCGTTTGTGTTTGTGTGTATGTATGTGTGTGTTGGGGTGGAGAGGGCTCCGTAAGCCGTGGTGAAGGCAACCTTTCTAGGACAAGCAAGTATCTGATTTAAAAAATCATATAGCGGGAGATCAGTACCCGCATTAAGCTGGTCTGCAGTTTAACTTGTTGCTGACCATCTTGCTCTTGCTTGTTGCTGGATCTCAACCTTTTGAACGAGAGAGAAACTCAGCTGTCGTACAAAGCTAAGACTCTATAACACCATCCGTGTATAGATACTCTCTCAGGCATTTGTCTATTAAAATGGTCCTGTGGCGATGGAAGTCATTTTTGGGCTCATGGACTTTTAAGTATCTGAGGTAGTGACACTCGTCCGACAAGACAAGACGTTACAATCATCATATGGTAATATTATTTAACAATACGGCATAATCACGTTGACACACCGGTACCCATTGGATCACCGACGTTAAGCAACGTTTAAACTGGTCAGTACTAAATAGGTGACCATTTGGGACTTCTAGGTGATGTATATGCTCTCCGCTTATCTCGGCATTGTTTCCAGCCATCCTGGACTTTTCCTTGCCTACTGGACCTAAACAGTGCTGATTCAGTAGAGGTGTTGGAGATTGTGCAACCCTTGCCTCACAATTCCATTCGCAGTTGCCACCACAGGGAATATCCTTTGTCTTTCGAGACTGAAAAGAACCATTGATTATTTAACATAAATACTAACAATTATTTTATACTCATTAAGGCTAGTTTTTCATGCTTACGCAATCATCAATGTAGGAATAATAATTACTGCTGGTCGGGAGATTCTAACCCATATATATATATATATATATATATATATATGTATATATACATATATATCAAACTGACTACAACATGGTTGTCTTCAAGTCTAACGTAAACAAGTTTTTTATGAGCCGTTCTATATAAGTTAACAAATTTACCGAATTTCCATGACTAACAATTACTATATTGTCAAATTTCTACTGTACACTCTTTACTTCTTATCCTCGAGTGGCCTCTTGGCCTTGATAAGTGGTGATGCCCTTGTAAAAAAAGTGTAAATTTGATTTCTTACGGGGAACTACTCATCAAGAGACGTATATTAACTTATGAAAGACTATATTTTCATGACTTACTAATTAGCTCTACTCACGTATTGAGCACTATTAAAGTAACTATTAAATCGATTCAAAAACTTTTATGACAATTGGATAGTATATACGTCTATCTCTCTATATAATTAATTTTATATATATAGACACCGACATAAAGTATTGTTTCGCAGCTCAGCAGTGCATTTAGACTAGCAACTACCTCAAGCTAGGATTGAAACTCGGTCGCCTGGGCGATAGTCAAAGCTTCTCACCGTTCTGGTAATTGGCTTCTGCTACTAAGATAGGTATGCGAAATTATAATGTTTAAACATTGTTCAAACACCTAAGCTCTATTTGTTTACACAAAGAGCATTGCTTTTTACGCTAGCAGCAGTTTGTTATGTCGCTCCCCAATATGCTTCACCCAAAATTGGGAGCACTTATAATCATTCACATACAATAGTTATTCGCTGTATTACAGCTCATCTGTGCTGCTAACCTAGCAACTAATTGAAGCCTAGATTGAAATTCGACGGCTTTTCGACAGTACTAGAGAATATACTTGTCCCAGTATGAGTAAAAATAATTAACAGAACAAAAAAAGAAGGTTGAATTAATTTTATGTCAGGTCACGAAGAATAAATAAATAAATATATATATATATATATATATGTAATGATTCTTAATCTTGTGTCTTGAATACTTGTTTCAATTTCAATGAGAATCCATGAATTGTAAATATAGAAAATAAAAAAACTTTAGGTTAAAGTGTCTTAAGAAGACAATAAAAATCAGGGAATATTGCTTAGTTTCTCGTTAATGACTATTAAATTAATTTAATTAATGAAAATGAAATATAAATCTAAAATATTCCTATTTAAAGTAGGAGGTTGCACCTTTATCATTCAATTTAAAAACTCTTTAAAATATACAAATATGAAAAATAAAGGAAGAACTGCACACCTGTAAAACTCTCTCCCGTTTACCTGCTTTCCAGCTGATTAAAATATGGCCGTCTCTTGATGAGTAGTTCCCCGTAAGTAATCCAATTTACCAAATTTACACGTTTTTTTTTACATGGGCATCATCACTTATCAAGGCCAAGAGGCCACTCGAGGATAAGGGGGTTAAAGAGAGTATAGTAGAAATTGGACAATATAGTAATTGTTAGTAATGGAAATTCGATAAATTTGTTAACTTATATGGAACGGCTCATAAAAAACTTGTTTACGTTAGACTTGAAGGCAACCATATTGTAGTCAGTTTGAAAGCAGGAAAACGGTAGACAATTCCATAGGCGTGAAAGTTCTAAGAAAGAAGCTTTCCTTTTGACCGCTGTACACCCTTTAACCCTTATCCTCAAGTGGCCTATGTGCTTTGATAAGTGGTGATGTAAAAACAAAAAATATTGTGTCTAATACCAGGTGTTACAATTTTTAGAAAACTTGTAGGTATAAACATTTTACAAAAACGGCTTTCTTCCGTTTTACCGTTTAGCATGGAACTAAATTAAATTAAAGTTAGCCCACTTTACGATTCCTAACGCTTAGCATTTGTTTCTCAATTTCAGTATGGTCGAAAATCTATTTATTTGTTTTCCATAAATGTTTATGGAAAATAAATAAAATGTATATTTTGTCCTGCTTCGGTATTAAACACTCTTGTATGAATCTCGTTAAAAATACATTGTTTGCTTCATCCCTGAAAAGTATTAATTAAAATAGTACTTACGAGAGTCGTTCAATGTTTCCAGACATTTTTGTATGAGCATCTTTATGTATAATACACGCATGAAATTCTAGTCTACTTCGAAATAATTTCCTCTTGCTGAAATGCACTTGCTTTAGCGTTCCAACAACTTCACAAATGTCCCCGGGAAGTTTTCTTCTGTGAGCGTGTCAATAACCCTAACCTTTTTATCTCCTGAATTGCTCATAAACGTCTCATACCGACAACCTCTAAGGTTTTCGTTAAATTTAGAGAAATAACCAAACGTCATTCTGAGTAAGGTCTGGACTATAGGGAGGGCGACGAACTGCCTTGATGCGTAGTTTGGTCAAATAGTCTGTGGCAATGGTGGAGTTGTTGACTGGTGTATTTACGCAAATTTTACGCATTTTTAGTTTCACACGAGTAATTTTGTGTAGAATTTCCACACTGACATGAAACTGTGCACTTATTGTCTATATAGATATACTACGGTCCTTATACAGGGCATTCTATATTTGGCTAATCAACGTTAGTGGTCTGACTTTCTTTACTCCTCCTACACCTTTCATCATCTCTCACAGACTCCTTATCTTCCTTGAATCTCTTATGCAACTCAAAATATGATGCTCAATTCATGCAAGATGGTCCAACAAAAGCCTATAGAATTTCATACGTTTCTCTCGTATTTTTGCAAGATTAAAACAGGATTTTATTACATATCGTTCTTCTAACGTGTCTTCACGCCCAGATTTCAGTTTTGAAATTCACCAGCTGTGATAATCAAGATATAGTAGGGTTTATTCCAATTCCTGTTGTAACTATTCATTTAAACCTGAACTCATGAAAATTTGTCAGTCATCTCAGAAGTTGTATATCAATAACGTACTGAATATTCAAGAGTCTATAACGATTTTAAATTACGTACAAAAATGTCTGGAAACTTATTTAAGGCACCTCCTATACATACCACCATACAAATATGTTACTTATATATTGGAAGAACGGTTTTCACTACTTTTGTATCCACTCACAGATATTAAAATGTATATACAAAATTATTGTTGACATGAGAGACGGTTATTTAAATATCTACACTTGACAATATATCTAATTGCTTTTTATACTGTTTTAATCGTTATTTTCTTGTATTACGCCCCTGGGCACAATTTGCAGTTCTTTCTTTTAACGCCACAAGCAAGTGCATAGTTTAGAAATTCACATTTTAACTCGATTGCATTGGTTTAAATATTTTCCTTCATCGGTATACTTGAACAGACTTGTGTGTTGTATGTATATTGGGTTTCATTATATGATAGATTAATCTAGTTTTCTTTTTATTCTTGGGAACCCAAACTCACTTGGATGCAAAGGCTCTGCTCTGACGTTGCGGTCAAGATCAAAGTGTAGTATCTGCTGTTCAGATGCTGCGCTTCCATTTCTTGTTTTCTTTCAGTGGAGGAACAGTCCTTCACTACTGAGATATCTTTTTTAATTTTTGTATCTTTTCTCCACGTTAAAAAACGACCCTGGTGTCTTACTCTGTCCCGTGGGGAAGCATTGTAAATAGGTACTATTAGTGACGATGTCTATCAGGCAGGACACTGTGCAGGGAATTGAATAGCGATATGTATATTTACACTACATTTAGATTTCTGCATGTTAGTACAGTCAGAGGAAACGGAAGTCGAGAGGAAATGCTAAATTCTTGAGATCACTACAGGAAAAAAGGTTGAATTATGCTGCTTATCGGGTTCGTCGCAAGTAGCACAGGTTCTAAATGTATTTTCTGATTCTTCTATGTTCATATCTATATTATTATTATTGTAGCTTATAAGAGTATCGGTGTTCCGCATTGATAGTTCTTCAGGATTTTCTGGTTTACATAAAGTTCTCTTACTGCACGTTGTCTAGGTTGTTATTTTCAACACGGAAGCAAGTCTCGGCGTTTGCATGCGAAACCGAGGAAGGTTTGGTCAGTTTTTCCATAAAATAATCGTATTATAGAAACAAGATTTTATTTTGGATTATTTGCACCCTTGTTCTCATCTTTAAATAATCACGTTGACACACTGGTTCTCGTTAGATTACGGAAGTTAAACGATTTTGAGCCTTGTCAGTAATAAAATGGGTGACCATTTGAAAATAACAGGTGCTGTCTTAACTTATTTAGGCATTGTGCTCAGTTGCACCGAATCAAGGGAGGTGTGGTTATGGATTGCGCAACCTTTTCTTTAATGTATCTCTTTTTACTTCAAGACTGATTGAAAGATTAAATTTCTCATACTGAGGGGATTTTTTTCGCGAGAACCCGTTGCGTAGTGCGTAAAGTACTTGATTAAATTCAGTTGTAAGGTACAATTTTCTGGGGGTTCAAAGTTCAATCCCCAGTGCGAGCGACACATAAAAACAATCGTGAATTATTTCACGAACTGACAGAAGAGAGCATAGTTTCTTCCATAGATTTATTCGTTTAAAGATTCTGTGCATATTCTTAAGTTGGATAGGGAGGTTCTTTATTTGACAAAGTACAAGATACACTTGAAGAATGTGGTAAGTTACATCTACCGAAATAATGCAAAAATAACACTGAAGATGCGAACAGTAGTCCGAATAATTCAAATAATATGAATTATCAATCCTCATCTCAAAAATTCAGAATCAGAAGTAACGTTTCCTGTATTTGAATTGATTTACGTGGCGAGATCGATTTTACATATTACTTGTATTGTAGTGATCGGACTATCGCTTTCATCTTGAGTGTTATTTGTGAAGCGTCTTAGTCGGATTTACCTTCGACCATCCTAGAGCATGTTGGATGTTGTTTGGAAAAGATAAACCACAACCAAAATGTCCGGGGACGGTCGAAGACCAATCCGACCAAAACGTTGCACAAATAACACAAAATTAAAACGATAATCCGATCAATACAAATAATATAAAAGATCATCCCCCATCGCAAAAATGTAGAACTTTAAAATCGATTTTACTTACGAAAGGTAGAGACATTGATGAACAGAGGATGACGAATACCGACTACACCTGTATGTTCATCAACCTGTTACCCACAGTCTTATCGTGCTAATTGGTTCCAAACCTTTCAGTCGTGGTGGTCCTGCAAGGGACCCAAGTTTAAAACATTATAACTCTTTAAGATTCCGGAATGCTAAATACCAGTGCAATATCCGTTCAGTCCAACGATAACTGGAAAATTTCGGTAGTCTTTTATCCATCGAACTGTGGTATATATATTCTAGGTAGTACAAGAATATCACTCCCCCCAGGCTTTGTTCTCGCCATAGAGTATATTTTCGTTTATTATTTAAGGTGCTCCTAACGGGGGATGCCTAAGGGTTTCTCCAGACATTTTTAATGAGCCATACTTTTCCTTCTATATAAGCACTATTTTTATTTTCCTCGCCTTGCGTCTTTGTGTCCCATCTGCTTGTGGTGGGAAGGGAATAAATATTAGCTCTAATAGGATCGCTAGCAACCACGTTGCCAGCGATCCTATCTTGGTAAGGAGCGATTGCAATGTTGGTGCATTATTGTTTTGTTAACTCGTGAGTGTTTTATATGGGCGCGTACACACAAACACATATATTTATATTTATATTAATTTTAGTCACGCATGGACATTTATTTTGACAATTAACAACTCGGTAGTGTGGCTTGAGGTGGTAAAGGTTTTCATGCAAAGATTCGAAACGGTGGCTTGATTACATGCAACTATTGACAGAAATTATACATTTCAGCTCTTACCATGCAGAGTTAAGGCCGAGAATAAGGAAATTTATAGCGTTTTTTTGTTTTTATTTTACATTAATACAGAAAAATTGACAACCCTATTCAATATAAAAAAGTAATGCTTCACGCTTAATGGACACAATTCTTTACACTGCTTAAGAACGCAATCGATAAGATTGGATGATATCAGAAATACAGAAAAAAATAAACGACAGATAAACACTCACCAGATTTAAAATCGACGGATATTGTTGTTGTTATTATTATTATTATTATTATTATTATAATTATTATTATTATTAATAATAATAATAATAATAATAATAATAATAATAATAATAATAATAATAATAATAATTCAATGAAAAGGTAATTGGAAAATTCTATATGTAAAAATAAGGAAATCATTAGAAACAAAACTGTTCAGTAGAAATTTAATTAAAGGAAATGCACACCTGAGCAGTATCGCTAATAAGATACCCTGGATCATTCATATTCATTCAAGAAGAACATATGCAACTTGATTAAAATAGGAAGAAACTAATCAGAATGCATAATGCATCACACTTGAAAGATGATGCAGAAAAACTCTACGTGAAAAGACATGGACGGGAAGAGGACTGATAAATGTAGAAGGCACAGGTACAAGATTTGGAGAAGTACAAAACTCGGAATACAGAAAATTTAACCATTGCAGCGAGAGACGCCATCAAGGAAAAAAAAATAAACAAAACAATACATGGTGGCACGATAAAATAATCGCCCTAAAGAAAACAAGACTACAGATTTATTTTTAAACTTTTATTGAAAAGAAATCAATTCAGCTAACTTGATTATGTAGTGGATCTGATGTCTATTCAATGTAGTTGCCGTCAGACTCAACTATTACCTAGATACGGGTCCTGAACTGAAAGCATGCTTTTTCCCAAAGCGCCAGCGGGAGCTCGGCGAATACTCGGTGATCAGGCTGCCTTTGGTGTAGTCGGAGGTCATGGTGGTGATGTTCTCAACATATGACTAAACGAAGTAATTCACCGAATTCAAATTAGGAGAGGAGGGGAGACAATAAGAGAAGAGTCGGAGTACTCCTTCTGAAGCCAAGCCTGGATCTCTTGAGACTTGTGGGCCGGCGTCGGGTCCTGCTGCCACACCCAGAATCTGTCATCAGCCACTTCATTACACCAGCTGATCATCACACTCCAGCACATCCAGGTACACTTTGGTGTTGACTTTCAAGCCGACTTGAAACGACACAAAAGACCATAACCGTGGCTGTAAACTTTGTTTTCATCAATCTAGACACCTACCTGTCATTGGTGACAATCCATTTTGAGAGTGTTGGCAATGATCATGTTGTCATAACTTCGATCGGTAGAAAGCATGAGTTGTACAGCGGCGCATCTCCGATCTCGCTCGTTGAACACTGTTTCACTTTCAGACAAAATAGAAGGCTCCTATCGCGCTTGAGATTTGTACACAAGTGGCCAAATAGTAGATAGTCTGAAACAAAACAAATAAAGCCGGGTTTCTATCAAACGGAAATGAAATCATGTTGTCTTTTCTATAACAATAATTTTATCGTTCCACACTGTATAAGGAACGATGAAACGACAAATAAAAAGATAAGAAAAGAAAAATGAGAAGACTAAGATTTACGAAACCGAATTATGAATTACACGCGAAGAGAAAGACAGAAAACACCGGGGCATGGCTAAAAGGAAAAAAAAAGACGAATCTCCTCTCGCAGCTACACAGGTTACTGTGCTTAGAACTTACAACATTAAAGCTAAAATAGTTAAAACACACGGGAACAATAAATATAGACTCTGTTGATAAAGAGATGAAATGGTAAACCATATAATGAATTAATGCAGCCATAAAATAATAAAGGGACAGACACGATTGCGTGAAGAAGTCAGTACAATCGCTGCAAACGACCGCACTTCGAACATGCATACAAATGGGACAAACAAAAACCGTAGACAGTACTGGAAAAGGAAAAACTCAAACTTATTTTGGACATGAAGGTAAAAGCAGATAAAATTATCCAAACAAGGAAACCGGAGGTCATAATAATTTACGAGAACATAAGCAACTGCCGAATTATAGATTTTTCCGTCCTAGCAAGCTACAGGGTAAAGATCAAAGAAACAGAAAAACAAAACAAATTCGCGGAACTTGGCAGAGAACTAAAGGGAATATGGGGGATGACAAAACATCAATAATAATTGTAAGAGCGTTAGGAACGGTCCCAAAGAACACAGATAAAAGACTAAAATAAATCGGAACCAATGGGAATTCAGGCTATATAACAGACAGTGATGCTAAAGGCAGCTAACATCTTAAGGAAAACACTTAAATGTGAAACAAAACCCACAGAAGCTACAAACGCTATCTGTCCATATGGAAACTGCAATAGAAATATAATAAAAAGATAGCAGAATCCTCCATGGGGACCTAGAAAATTGAAACCGCAAGGCTGTAAATTAACACAAAAATGGTAGTGTCAGTATAGACAGGCGTCACGCTAAATAGTTGGGAAGAGTCAAGGAGGATGGGAAGACCGAAGAGAAAACGCCGAGACCAGACCTCCATTGGATGAGTGCGAAGATAGCTTGCTGCCTACAAAAGTCCAAGTCGAATGGTCATTACGAGCAAAAATTCGATGATAAACGGCTGTTACGATAACACACATTCATTTGCTAAGATAATAGAAACAGATGGAGAGTACTGGAAATCTAGGACAGACTTGCTGTAAACCAGATTTCAGGGAACACCACAGGTTGTTAACAGAGTTTAATTCCTGATAATGATTAGTGTGAGAACTCCTAGTTAGTATAATAATAATAATAATAATAATAATAATAATAATAATGATAATAATAATAATAATAATAATAATAATAATAATATTCATAATAACTAGTAACGTTAAATGTAAAAAATATATTTATTACCGAATAAAATAGAATAAGTGTTCCGTATTACACGTAAGAAACAGAAGACATTGTATAAAATGTAAGTAAAATACTATTTACACCTTGGAACTATACCTTCTATGCATAATTGTCTTTATACAATAATCCGGAACCATAATTAGACAGGTCATATTTTATTTTTTTTATTTTATTTTTTTGTTCGGGAAATTTTGGGAAATAAAAGGGTTTAATGATTTTTAACTAATAAAGATTGAACAGTAAAGGGAGATAATTCACATTAATTAATGTTTGCGATGATGATGATGATGATGATGATGATGATGATGATGCATTTCATTAATTAATGCTTGCGATGATGATGACGTGACACCGTACGGACAAGCGTATTAATATATAGATAATAATTTATTGTAATAATAATATTTTTAAAATTATAATACTAATAACGATATAATAATAATCTGTGAAC
>NC_136504.1:36189333-36201833 GCF_053919585.1 Euprymna scolopes | reverse complement strand
GCAAGATATAGTCTACTTATTCTAATTAGGGTATGTTTTTCACAAGGTCTAATTTTAGTCATGAAAATGATGTTGCTCAAATGTCCACCAATTCCGATTATTTCATCTGCCGTTACTCCACACCATACAGTACATTTTTGAGGGTGTAATTGCCGTTGTGTTGTTGCGTGGGGATTTTTTGAACCCCAAATCCTGCAATTTTGCTTATTTATGAACCCATTCAGATAAATGTGGGCCTCATTGGACATAATGAGGTTTTTTGAGAAAGGTTGGATCGCCATTGGCCAAATCTTGGAATTGCATGGCGAATTCCAGCCTTTTTTTTTCGGATCGTTTGGCTTTAGCTCTTACACCAATTGAATTTTATATGGAAATTTACCCTCTTCATGGAGCATGCTCTGAAGAGATGACCGAGAGACCCCAATTTGACTTGATCTCCTTCTTACTGATGTGGGTGGATCCTCGGTCACACTCTCTGCTAATCTCTTACGATTCTCATCACTTCTTGCCGTACGGGGTTTACCAGATTTAGAGAGGTCACATACAGCACCTTGATCATGAAATCGAGCAACCATAGCTTTTATTGCATTGGTAATAGGGGGATTTCTTGTGTTGAATTTCGTCGAAGTTCTCTTGGAGTTTCTTACATTAACTCATTCAACCGAAAATACGACTTTACGATAAATATCCACTACTCGATAGTGTAATGACTCCTGATGACCTTGGAATGATTAGTCTAGATGATTTGAAAAAAAATAAAAGAAAACTATGAAAAATTAAGAAAGTTATAATTTTTTTTTTAACTATCAGCTTCTTCTGGGACACCCACTTCAGAATAGTTTAATGCAATAGAACTACTGCCACGGAAATCCAGTGATGACAACAATGGTAATAGCATTAATAACAAATAAATAAATAAATAAATAAATAAAGTAATTATGAAAATAAATAAATAAAAATGCCTGCGAACGCAGGGTTGCTAACTAGTACCACAAAAATGACGCATTTTTGAGTATGATTTTATATTCAGTTATGTGATTCGGAAAAATGGGGAATACATGAGCTACCTATGAGTACGAAAATTCAGCTTTATAAAATCCTATATAAAGAGATGTTAAAGACAAATTTGATATAGTATTCATGCAAATTCTTAGAAGTGAAATCTGCGTGCTGGGATTTAAAATATGATATGTAAATGCATGTATGGTGAATTACTACAAAGTGTGGAATAGGAATATATTAGTGCATAAGTTAAATGGAATGTTCTCACCATATTTAAAAGAAATATCGCAACATATCCTACAATTTAGTTTCTAATTAAAGAGTAATAAGTAGTGTGCGTTAAGTTTTTACACAGTAAAAAGTTTACGGATAATCTATGTTATTTTAAGTTGACTGTATTTAAATTTTTTTCTTGTGTTTGCACCTAGACACTAGCACGTTCTTTGCATTCATTATAGACTTAAAGAAGGTGATACTATTAACTGCTTCGGATATACAAAGATTACAAAATTTGGCTCCTGGAAGTGTATGATCAAACTTTTTTCAGTATACTCCATTTAATTGAATAGGGAATCTTCTTGTCCTCAAGGTTATTTATTAATGCTACTGCTATCATTATTTTGAGACCTTTTATTTTTGAAGAAATGCATGTAGTTTGAAATTCTTACTTTTATTAAGTTTGAAGTTGCACCCGTATAAGTGAATGTTTTTAAGTCTCACCATTGTCTATTTATTTATACATCCCAAGATCGGTACGCCTTATGCTGGCTAATGTTCTGCTGGTTTATATTGGGAATAATATTATTATTAGATTTGCTATTTTTGTTGTTGCTGTTGTTGTTATTAGATCCTTGACTATATGCATCTCTATATATATCTGTGCCCGGAATGTTTTGATTAGATTCGTTATTAGCTCTGTAGAATTGGTTGTTCCCATGTGTCGGCAACACATACACCAGTATATGTTTTTTTTATTATCAATATATTTTCCTCTTATATATATATATATATATATATATATATATATATATATATATATATATATATATATATATATATGTACTAGCAGACCGCACGGCATTGCACGGTCGTAAAATAGGCTTACTTATGATATTTTGATGGATATAGATTTCATATATATTATTATGCTAATAGGACCCGTAAACCGGTGTTGCCCGGTGGAAGCCTGTCCCTCCTCCTCGCAAAAAAGTAAACTACGGTTGCTGTTGGTATCCACTCCTATCGCTGAACAATTGCGGCCGTGACCGAAATGAAATAATACAGCATTCACTGGCGATTAATGATGGGTTTAGGCGATATTGTTTGAATAAAAAAAAAAACAATTAAGGGAATGCTTTTATAAATTAATAAAAGTACGAAAATGGTCCATTAGAATAATAGGGGAGAGTAAAAACATAAGTTTTAGAGGTTAGCGATTGTCACTGTATATTGAGTGGTTGAAATTAGTGGCAGCAGTTCTAGTTGTTTCCGTTTGTGTTCAAGTCTTCCGTTTTCCTTCTTTCCGGCTGACTCAATATGGTTGTCTTCAAGTCTAAAGTAAATAAGTTCTTGATGAGCCGTTCCATATAAGTTATCAAATTTAACAAATTTTCATTACTAACGATTACTATATTGTCCAATTTCTACTGTACACTCTTTAACCCTTATCCTTGAGTGGTCTCTTGGCTTTGATAATGTGGTGATGCCTGTGTAAAAATAAAGTCTTCTTCTTCTTTTCAACTCTCCCACCGATAGTATTAAAATAACTTCCAGTTTTATGTTGTCTTAAGTTAACGTGCACAACAAAACATTTTTCACTTCAAGTTTTGAGTATTGGAATGTTAAGAAATGCGTTCGAAATTGACATCCCAGACTCCCCATGTTAAAAAACGACTTTCGGAATAGACACCTCCAACCTCCCCATCTAAAGTACGGCGTTGTGAATAGGCACTCCAACATCACCATCTAGACACCTTCCCTTTTATTAAGATGTTTTTGAAAAATAATTCCCCCCGAATTTAACCGAGATAATCTTTTTCAGCATAACCACCCACAAAGTCTAAAATAAAATTGTGGGGTGGTATGTCGATAGGAGGGAAGTAGATTTGTTTATCGCGCATGAGCACACACCTGATAGTGGGTAATAGTCTAGACATGATAAATTTGTATATGACACCTGTTGTGTAAAACTTAGGGCACTTTTGTCCAGAGGGAAATTACTGCAATCAAAATATTATATAGTATATTATATTGAACCCAATATATAGTGATGGTTAAAAGAGTGAATTAAAATGATTCGTGCGCCACCATCCGGTATCGAAATATAAACTTTTAGCGTACGATTTCTCTTTTCCTTTGATATTAATGCCTGAGCTATGAAAACATGTTTGCTGCAAGACTTAAAATTAAAGCATGACCTAGTAGCTATTACGTTACTCATGCATATTCGTAATGCCGAAACTTTTTTAAATTATAATATTTAAGCGTTTTTTAACCAACCAGGCAACGCCGAGCGACCTGCTAGTATATATGAATATATGCAACTCGATTATCGATTTTCGATACTTATATATATATATATATATATATATATGAGTGAAAATTTGTGTGTGTATGTAATGACATTTCTCAATCTATATTCTTAATGAACTTATGAGCTACAGACTTGCAATTTAAGATATAAGGTATTCAGACATTTGGAAAACGTTTTAAGCAGGTTTTACCGACAACAAAAAGACGCTAATGGGGTCAAAATTGAAAATGTGGTACTACGGAAACATATTTTTAATCTGTGTGTTTAACGGATTTACGGCCATGAATCATTACAGCTCCTTTATGGTAAATATAATTAGGTTTGAAAACACCTTTTAAATATCGACTCAAGCCGGTCTAATTGTTATCATACTTGACTCACTGTCTTTAGGTTTTCGTTTCTATCTCAGCTCGAGTATTTTTTTTTACTGATAAGTAGTGAACTGTATATAAAGAAAAAAATATAACACTAGCATAAACATGTCTAAGTTTCTATATTAATTATATATAATAATATGTGTAGTTTACGACTAGGCCTACTAGTATTTCAATAAAATTGGATTATTTGCACTACTGTTTTCACAATATTTCGGCTGATGTGATCAATAACGTTAGTTTATAGCGTAATATATATATATATATATATATATATATATATATATATATATAACTACTTCATTTATTCACATAAATTTAATATACGAAAGTATAGATTTATGTGTAAACTTTAAGTGTTTACTTCAAAATTGCTCAATACGTATGTAGAGCTAGTTAGTAATTTATAAAATATATATGGCGATTAAGCTACACTGAATATTCTGCGTTTCATCCAACTATAGGATTCGTCAGGCTTATGCGGTAATTCTGTCGTTGCTTCTTGTTTTTATATATGTTGAGGATTTCTAGTTGGCCAATCAGCTTTCTAGTCTCCACCGCGCCCCTTCCTATCAGCCAATGGGCATGCATTTTATCAAACAAAGTATCTGTTTTAGAACTAGGTTAGTGGTTTTAGGTGGCCGTTCTCCTTTTTTTTATACATATAAATATACCTATGTGTACACAATAATGCACATATATATACATATATGTGTGTGATCGTTTATGTATATTCATGTTTATTTAATTTATTTATTTGTTTGTTTTCTATTATTATTGTTAGTTTTATGGCTATTTTGTATCTCTATCCTAGAGTAAGTTTTATTTTGTGAACACAGTTGTTTGCTATTTCCCGCCTACAGTTTAATAGATTTTGAGGTTCTTTAAAGTACAGGATAGAAAATTTTTCATGGAGGCATAATTTACATGGGTCGTCTAAATATCTGCATGTGGTAGCTTGTCTCATTATTTTCCATTCGACTACCGGCGAATGTCCGCTTTCTTTGAGTTCCCAGTATTTATTCGCTAGTGTTGTTTTTATACGGTGTTTTTTATTTTTGAATGTGTTTTGTGGTCATAGTATCGGGTTTTGAAATCTAAGGAAGTCATGTCTATGTAATATTTCTTGTTATTCGGGTTTTCTTTCGCAAATATTGTTGCTTGATAAACTACGCTTTTTGTTAGACATTTATTTTGGACTGGGCAAAGTGTGCGGTGTCTACAATTGCATTTATCTTGTTCGTTATTAGTATTTTTATTTATGGTATGGTTGTTCTTGTCCTAGTTCTAAAACAGATCCTTTGTTTGATAAAATGCATGCCCATTGGCTGATAAGAAGGGGCGCGATGGAGACTAGAAAGCTGATTGGCCAACTAGAAATCCTCAACATGTATAAAAACAAGAAGCAACGAGAGAATTCGCGCATAAGCCTGACGAATCCTATAGTTGGATGAAACGCAGAATATTCAGTGTAGCTTAATCGCCATATATATTTTATATATATATATATGACCCCCCCCAAGATCGCCATGGGTATGGAATATGCGCCTGCATTAAAGATGGCTTTCCATCTGGTAGGGATATCTCCAGAGAAGACCCTATATATATATATATATATATATATATATTGTTATAAGAAAAAACTATACCCCCTGCTTCCTTATGTATGTATTAATCAAGCAGACACCACATTCCCAACCTCTTTCCATCCACCCACGCAAAAGAAGCCACAGAGACAAGATCCCCCACTCCATCCCCATCGCCTTTCGAAAAGATAGCGAACATAACGGATGTAAACCAGACAGAAACCCTAACTCACGAATTCAGAAGGGAACACGGGGGAATGAAAACTTGAGCGGGAAATTCAGTGAAGCTGCGAACAGCCACGAGGATACTTGGTAAAAATCGGAGCCTCGGAGAAAATGGGGTTGCACACCAGCGTAGAAAGACGCATAGGTGAGCCCCAAGATCGCCATGGGTATGGAATATGTGCCTGCATTAAAGATGGCTTTCCATCTGGTAGGGATATCTCCAGAGAAGACCCTAATTTACCTTATATGTGCTTCCGGGTTGCACGAGCTTACACTACTGCATTTATATTTGCCCTCTATCGCCTCCACAACAGTGTTTTTTGTTGTTTATTTACATAGTGATCACCACTTATCAAGGCCCGGAAGCCACTGATGGATAAGGGTTATTGCAAGTACATTACGTTAGTGTGGAGATTTGATGAAGTGTTTACTTAAGGGGGCGGTTCATTAGGAATTTGTTAACATTGGACTTGAAGACATCCAAGTTGTAGTCCGGTGGGAAGCAGGCAGACGGAACAGAGTTTCACAGGCGTGCAGTTCTAAGAAAGAAGCTTTGTTCATGGAATCTGCGTTTTGATTTAGGCACAGATATAGAGTGGGGGAAATTTTTCACAGTGGATTCAGCTGGACGGGTGTTTTTCGTGAAAGATTGGCGAGATTGGGTTACTATCTTTATGAGCATATCTGAGAAAATTGACCACATTCTGTCTGCTCATCCTTCGGCTAACATTCACATTTCCGGTGACTTCAATATCCATAATGTGGAATGGCTGACCCACTCAAATAAGACCGATTACGAAGGGGGGTTCTGTCATGATTTTGCCACTGTCTATGACCTCACTCAGATTTTTCACGAACCCACCCGTGTACCCGATACTACTTCTAGACGTTTTCCTCAAAACTTCCCCTGAGCTATGTTCATGTTCCTTTCTATCTCCTCTGGGATCCTCTGACCACTCCGTTGTAGCAGTTAAGATAAAAATTAAATGTAATAAGTCCTCAGACGTACCTCTCCACCGTACTGTATATCGATACTTTATGGCTAACTTCATATCTGATCTACCTCTGCATTCCATGTTTAAAAAGGACGTGTCCTCTATAGTATTAGACCTGAGCAAATGGTTAATTGTAGGCATAGACCGATTCATACCATCTAAAAAATTCCAACAAAAACCTAACAGCCATGGTTCTCCTCAGAATGTGCTGCTGCTACCGCGCACAGAAATCACTTTTTCCATAGCTACCAACGTAACAGATGCACTAAGACTAACGCCGCTTTCAGGATTGCTAGCAACCACTGTAAAAGAGTAACAAACATGCAAGAGAGCTCTATGCTCAGTCTGTTAAATCCAAAATAACTGAGCAGCGGCTTGGTACACACCAGTTTTGGCAAATAGCAAACAGGATCCTGAAGAGAAGCGTGCGTTCTATCCCAACCATCATCAATGGACCTGAGGTCATCTCGTCAGCATCAGACAAGGCCAGACTATTTGCCAATAACTTTGCAGCTAATTCTACTCTATGCGACAAAGGCCATCAACTCCCCGTATTTACTCCTATAACAGACAACACACTATGCAACATACAAATATCTGTGCGTGAGGTCGCCAAGCTAATCAAGAACCTTGATTCCAGTAAAGCAACTGGCCCTGATGGGATTCCAGTTGAAGTGGCGGAAAAGCTTCAACCAGAACTTGTCCCATACTTACAAAACTGTTTAAGCGTTGCCTTAAGGAGAAGTGCTTTCCAACACCCTGGAAAACCTCATCAGTATGCTCTGTATTTAAGAATTCAGGTGAAAATTGATCTCCCTCTCAGTACAGACCAATAAGTCTCCTGTGTGTTGTGAGTAAGTTGTTGAAATCCATATTAAATAAAGAAATAGTCAACCACCTCAGCAGAAACAACCTTCTTAGTGACATGCAATATGGTTTCCGCTCCGCAAGATATACAGCAGATGTTCTAACGGTTATATTGCATAGGATTAGTGAATTTCTTGACAAAGGCTTCCTTTCCAGGGCAATTGCTCTTGACATATCGAAGGCCTTCGAAAAGGTATGGCATAAGGGCCTACGTCACAAGATTTACAGCTACGGTATCTCTGGAAATATTTTCTCTATCATTAAATCATTTCTCTCCGATAGGCTCATAAGAGTAATGGTTGATGGGCAGAAATCAGAGGCCCACAGTATTAATGCTGGAGTCCCTCAGGGGCCCATCCTGGGCCCAACTCTCTTTCTGATCTAAATCAATGATCTCCCAAAACACATACTTAAATCATTCGTTGACATCTATGCTGATGACACGACCATCTATGGATACACATCAAAGGCCGTAAATGACAAAGCTCTCTCTAATTCTCTCTCTTCTGATCTTGAGCGCGTGGTACAGTGGGGGAAAAGATGGCTGGTTACTTTTAATGCATCTAAAACCAAGCTTCCATCTTTACATCATCAACGCTCTGATACCCATCTGGCATCAATTAAAACGGATGGCTTTCGCTTTGGGGAGGCTCCATGTTTTGACAAGCTTCTGGGTCAGACCTTTACTCCTGATGTGAAATGGAACACGCACATCAGGTCTGTTGCCACGGACGCTGGGAAAATGGTGGGATCCTTCTACCGCTCCAGAAGCTATCTCACTACTGATGCAATTCTCTATCTGTATAAAAGCCAAGTACGTATTACTGCCACATCTGGGCAGGAGCTGCTAAAAACAGGCTATCCTGCCTTGGCAGAGTACAAAATAGACTTCCTGGCTTTGTGGGGGATCCCTTTTTCTTTTCCCTGCAATCTTTCTCCCACAGAAGGGACGTTGCGAGCTTGTCTTTGTTTTATCGTTATTCCATGGCAAGTGCTCCAATCTCTCCTTCCCCCATCGCAAATCTTTCACAAGAAACACCTGTCTGGCTGAAAATACTGTCAATAATTTTCTTCACTCTTTATCTGTGCTTAAATCCAAACGTAATATGTCTGTATCTGTCTCTGCCTCTGTTTGTCTGTCTGTGTGTCTCTCTCTTTCTCTCTCTTTCTCTCTCTCTCTTTCTCTCTGTATCTCTCTCTATGAGCCGAGCTTCTTTCTCAGAAGTGCTCGACTAAGGAGCTCTCTTCCGATCACCTGTTTCTCACCTGAGTCCAACTTGGAAGTCTTCAAGTCCAACATAAACAAATTCCTGACAAACCATCCCTTAAGTAAGACACTGTATCAAATCTCCAATACTAATTATTACTACAATACTATCTCATTGATTACTGTACACGCAATAACCCTTATCCCTGAGTGGCCTCCGGACCTTGATAAGTGGTGACCTCCATGTAAAAAAAGCAACATACAGTCCACTCAACTCGGATCGGCGGATCGCTATCGGACCGAAAATGGAAACCAACTTAAAGGTTGGATCTACCGTTGCCGAGTGTTATTCTTGGAGACAAATATCCCTCCAATGGAGAATTCTATACTAAAAATTACGCGTCAGGACTTGGGGATGAATATCCCTTCAATGGAGAATGGTATACTAAAAATCACGCGTCAGGAATAATGTTAAAAAAAAAGAACGGTGACGAAGGAGAGAAAAGACGTTAACGACGCACGCTCGTCCGCACCGGACAATCACCAAGAAGCTAAGTATTCATCAATTTTCATTCACTCCAATCCGCTCCTATACCGCTATGCTCAAATATCATACTTGTTATATATAAATTGACTTTTTGGTCATGTGCAAAGAAAGAAGGAATAAGTTACTGTCCAAATAAATATATCCAAATAATAACTGTGACTCAATTTTCTTTTCATTCAAAAAAAAAAAAGAGGGCGGGGGAAGATGCGTCCCCATGAACAAACTTTAATATCGCCCCCCCCATCTCGACCCGTAATGTTGCCTGCACCCCCATTTGCATTATTGTTTTATCTTTTTTTTTGCATTCACCTGTATTACACTCATGCAAATAAAGTAATGTATTTTAGTATGTTCATACCCGATTGTGTCATCGTCGTTCTTATTGCCTTATTCTAATAATAAACCGTGAATGCCATTAAGCTGTTTCATGACGATAATGCTGGTTCGAACCTTGGCAAGTTACCGGCACGCTGAATATTTTTTTATATCTTACAACGTGAGTGTGGGAGGAGAATTTCCCTTTGAAATTCCTAACCCCGGGATATCGACACACGTGATTGCCATCTGGGATCCTAATACACGTCAACCCCATGGGTTAGACCCAAAACCGTTAAATGGGGGCTCGTCCGAGGAATCAGTACTCACCAAGCAAATAGCGGACGGCCGGAGGATCAGTTTCACGCCAAACATGTGTGACCACCCCCTTGCTTGAATAATAATACTCATTGAAATACCTGAACATTGAACACAGATAAATAAGACAGAATGACGGACATCGACGAGTTAATAGAAAATCGACCCCCAGATAGGGTATATAGGTTTAAAAAAGATGAATTAATCATAATAGGGGGAAAAAAAACTAGACTTAGAGGTTAGGGGAGCTATGAGAAAAAGTCACTTGATGAGAGTAATAGTTGAACACATGGTAGATAATAACATCTACGAGGAAGAAACGCTGGAAGAATTACCAACGAAGAAGATGACCATGACGCCTGATCAAGTCGAATTAGAAAAAAACGAGAATAATGGCGAAAATGGAAATAGAGAAAGCGCGAATCGAGCAAGAGCTGAGAATGAGCGAACTTAATATAGCTCATCAGTGAGAACAGGTAATGGTGTCCAGCATATATCGTGCGTTTGGGAGGAGAATTTCTCTTTAAAATTCCTAACCCCGGGCTATCGACTCACAGGATTTCCATCCGGGATCCCAGTACACGTCAAACCCCTGGAATAAACCCCAAACCGTTACTATATATATATATATATATATATATATATATATATATATATATATATATAGTGGAAATGGTAATTAAAAAAACTGAAGAAAGTGCTCAATACTGTTGTAGAGCAAATATGCGTTTTATTTTTTATTACCGTATCTTTCTGTTAAGTTACATTATTGTTTCAGCTACCCGGTCGTTTTTTAGGCCGTCTGTAGCTTCCTCAGACTTTTACAGAAGTTTCTGTAAAAGTCTGAGGAAGCTATAGACGGCCAAAAAATGATCGGGTAGCTGAAACAATAATGTAACTTAACAGAAAGATACGGTAATAAAAATAAAACGTATATATATATATATATATATATATATATATATATATATATATATATACATATATATATATGTGTGTGTGTGTGTGTGTGTGTGTGTCCGTGCCTGTGTGTATAGCTATAAAATTGCTTTTTTTTATATTACTTTAATTTTATCTTAAAATGATTTATTTTTAATAACGTAAGTCATGAATATATGAGCAACTACATGGAGGTTAACAAATTTGCATATTACTTTAAAAAACTAGCAATTATTGATTACTTTTTCCTGTTTATGGTTTCTTATTACATGATTGATCTTATTTTACTATTACGATATTTCTATTTATGCACAGTTTCTACATTTTGCATAAGTGCATAGAACCTATAATGAAAACAGTTTAGTACACAGACATCTATCCATCTACCTATCTATCTGTCTGTCTGCCTGTCTATATGTCTGTATGTCTCTGCCTCTGTTTGTCTGTCTGTCTCTCTCTCTTTCTCTCTCTCTCTTTTCTCTCTCTCTCTCTCTATATATATATATATATTATATTTATATGTGTGTGTGTCTATGAGTGCCATTGTCGGTGTGTGTGTGTGCGAAAAGTCTCTATCAAACTCCTCTCTGAATATTTGGTATACAGACTTGAAATATGATACATAGAGTATTTGGACCTCTAGCACACTTTCGATAAGGTTTTTAGCTAATGATAAGGGGCCAAGAGTGAAAAAAATGACTTTATCTAGAGCATATATATATATATATATATATATATATATATATATATATATATATATATATATATATATATATATAGCGCGTCCGAATGCGATTAAAAGTAATCAAATAAAGTGGTCGATCGCGAATGTGAGAGCTAAAATACAAATATTTATTTAAAAAGTATACGTAAATATTTTAAAGACAGACCAGCGGTTTCATTGTATTGAACCAGCCATCTATGGCTGATAAAAACCAACAAAATTCATCATCATTAGCGCAAAGACACCGCCCGTTAACCGGTGTTCATTTTCCCGTTTTGTTTTTCTTCCTTGCATCTAACGCTGATAAATGTGTTGGTTTTTATCAGTCAACGAAGGCTTTTCCAATGCAATGAAAGCGCTGGTTCTTCTTTGGAGTATCTATGCATAGTTTTAAAATACACATTTGTATATATATATATATATATATATATATATATATATATATATATATATATATACAACTCGAGGATTCTTCAGGCTTATGAGCATATGCCTGAAGAATCCTAGAGTGGATGAAACGCGAAATATTCAGTGTAGCTTAATCGCCATATATATTTCATAACTTACTAACTAGCTCTACCTACGTATTGAGCACTTTTGAAGTAAATACTAAATTTATACCTTCGTATATTGATTATATGCGAGTAAATGAAGTATATATATATATAATTATAAAACTGAAATAACGGTGTAGCGGTTGTTGTAACCCAACATCCGGTTTACGACCTCCGGTTGCGCATGCTTACATAAACAAATTAACAACGCTACAATAAAACGTATTGATTTACTGTGTACGTTCTTAGCATCCCAATTGTGTTTTTTTTTCGTGTTTACATTGTCCCAATTAACAATTGTTAATACTTTCTGC
>NC_136504.1:36111833-36184333 GCF_053919585.1 Euprymna scolopes | reverse complement strand
GGCTCCACACTCCCCAAAGCCCGCAAGCTGGGGCCTCCCCACTGGATATAGTTTAAGGCCATATCCAGGACCATATGTACTATTAGAAACTTAAGACAAATAACATTACTGTAAATAAACAACGGATTCCCAACACACAAATCGTAAGAAATAGCCAATGTTTTTTTACATACATGAATGAGATTTGTAACTATCATAAGAATAAAGTTAATGACTACAGTCATTATTGTCTTCCACCATCTCACAATGATTAAAAAAAAAATAACTCATTTTACCAACATCTACAAAAAAGAGCCGACTAAAGAGAAATCATAGTATATTACACGTACATAATAAATTCTGACACCAATAAAAAAATAACAATACTCGAAGCGATATTTATTAAAACACAACCACCCAAAACAAATAAGATTACTAGTAAACAAGTAACACTATTTTAAAATAATCAACACAGTAAACACTTATCTTGTTATGCTAATTCTAGTGTTCCAGTATTTTAATTGTTAACGTCTTTCCTGCAACTATATGAGTTCATTCTTATAGTGTCTAACTGATTTAGCGTGCGTGTTCTGAAATGTCCTTTTTTTTTTTCTTCAGCTTTATTTTTGTTCATTTGTTTCTGTTATTTGACGAGTCTTCGACGCAGAACTGAAAACATTCGAATATTCTATATTGGACGAAAAAATGGACTAATGAATGTGTAACAGCACGCAAATGGGCGTATGCAAATGCATTCGAAATGTGAAATGACGTTACTGCGAAGAAAAACCTATAAGAAAGAAAGAGCACGTTAGTGTCCTGGGGGACGTCACAGTCGTAATGAGAAGTCACGCGTATAGCGGGAGAATGAAGAATAAAGGTCTTTTTCTTTAGAATTTGAAACAGGAGTTGAAGTACTTTCGTATTCTTTGTTTCCTTTGCGACTGAGTAAACAACATGTTGGTCCAGGGTTGTCTACGTTTGTTAGAGCGTATGTAAACAGTGTGTAACGGTACAAATGTAACACACAATCCAGTTTCTTTGTAGTATGGTAAATGGCGTTAGGGCACATTACATGATGTAACACAGCATTTAAAAATTCAATTTCATCGTAGTTGAACTGAATTTAATCCATAGTCATTGAACGAAGATTAAACAAGATCCTTTGAATTTCAAGATCTTTAGACCGAAATTATAGACATTTTTAATAATCAAACTCAACTAGTATTAATTACATAAAGATTCAACACGTAAATTTTATCAGGGCTGTTCCAAAAGTAATGCACCCTATTCTTTAACTAAAAATCTACGCAAACGAAAGTAGTACCATTAAAAGGAGCAAGGTTTTGTGTTACGGATTTTTTCTGATATTCACCACCATTTCAAATGCATTTTTGCCAGCGATCTGCTGGTGGCAATTCATGAATGTTTTGAGAGCATTTTTTCACATCTGTGTTGCCACTCTAAAATGGAGGAACTCATCTCTCGACTGTGCTTACTTCAACTGTGTCGGCTTCGTAAACGTTTAAAAAGCGCCACTGACTGTTTATCGGTTCAATTTTTCTGCATTGATTAATTCGATAACACAACACGCCTGTGACAGGCGTTACTCAAACAGCCAATGCTGGAACGTAGAATGAATGCACAAGTTCAGTCATCATAACAAAGTAATGTGCAATCCTCTCTGATCCATCCACACGGAATAAAAAAAATAGGAGACACTACTATTGGTACGGCCCCATATTACTTTTATATCGTTATTTTAATCTTAAAAGGGACACCAGTTGGAGCCAACCTGCTATCTTCGTGTAATTAATTTTACTTATTCCAAGATATATGATGATTGCAACGTCTTGTCAGACGAGTGCCACTTCCTCAGACACTTAAAGTCAATTAGCCAAAAATGACCTTTTTTAATTCTACCGGTGAAGTCACACGCTCAAGCAGGCATGACACTGAAGACGGTCATTGAAATCAATTATTACATGCTTCCAGCATTTCAAGACTCCACGCGTCACAGGTTTTCCATCACCACAGGGCCATTTTTATAGACAAATGCCGGAGATGATGTTACAGTCTTAGCTTTGTACGAGAGCTAAGTCTCTCTCTCGGTTCAAAATGTTTAGATCCAGCAACAAGCAAGAGCAAGATAGCCAGCAACAAATTAAACTGCAGACTAGCTTCATGCGTGTACTGGTTTTCCGCTTTATGTTTTTTTAAATCAGAGATTTGCTTCTCCTAGAAAGGTTGCCTTCGCCAACACACATACATACACACAAACACAAACGGTACTAGTTGGCCGTATACCCCGAAAAAGGGTTCGTTCGCCCTTTTGGAAGGTCTTGTTTTTAAGCCCTTTAATCTCTCTCTCTCTCTCTCTCTCTCTATGTATATATATTGTGTTTCCATCTTAAAGTTTTGAAACATCCTGAACTTTTGAGTGTTTTGAATTTTATTTACTTGCTAGCAGGGAGACCCGAAGGTGCCCGTGTTACATGATAAGGGCTGTCCCCTTTTCATGTAAGTATAAAAATGGAGAATTTAGTTTAAAATGAAAATGAAAGAGCATAGGCGAAATTCGAACCTCGTAATCTAGTTTAGAAATAGATTACGTGTGAGAATTTAAAAATGTAAAACAAACATTTGATTAGAATATAGATACATATTTCAAGGAAAGAATGTTAACTATCAAGTTTTTTATGAAATTTTAAATTGAAAGAATGCAGCTTATAAGATAATGTTCTAACATATTGGAAAAATAGGTTACTGAGAAATAGGAAAAGTTTTGGACACGTATGTCCAGGACACGTGAAAGAATGCACATGTTTTAACATGTGTATGACGTCACGGAAAATAGAAAGTTCTAGGAATAGAGAAAAAACTTTAGAGTGTGACAGTCAGTGAAGAAACTCAGAGAGAGTCAGACGTCTAGAAGCGAGACGTCACTTCAAGAAAAAAATGTGAAACTTTGAATTCTTGATGATGGAATCACGGCCGTGTGAAGAATAAACCATCAAGTGTTTTTTGTAAATCTCGTCTTGTGTCTTATTATTCTTATACAAAGGTAAAGTCAAATTGTATTTTATATTTGTGTTATATGTCTTTACATACACGTCTCAATATCATCAAGTCTACACAATGTCGGAACTGTCTGAACACTATCCCTTCACTCCAAGAGCTTCTTCTTCCATTTTACACAACAAGGAATGAACATTTTTAATATAAGAATCTTATAACAGGAACAATCTCTCTAAGTTTCTCGTACAACAACTTATACAACTTCTCTCTCTCTCTCTCTGAGTCTTTCAACATCTCTCTCAAGACAAACACACTTCTAATAAGACTCTCTCTCTATGAAACCCCAATATATAACAAACAGTAATTTTGGTGTTCGTGAACCAGTTTGCATCAGCGATGCAGAAACCGAACCTGGGATCGATACCACGAAAAAAAAAAAAACAACAAACAAACACAACTTTTTAAAAGGGTCCAACATAATTTAAAAAAAAAAAAAATAATACCACGGAAAAAAATTACACGATCACAGAAATGCGAACAAAAAAAGAAAAGACAAAAAAATTGAACACACACGCACACAGAGAACAAAAAATACAAGAAATATTAAAAAAGAAAAAGAAGAAAAGGCCGATATGCCGTAAAAGATACCCGTAGTAATGAATGGAAATATAGTAAACAAGTCACCATGCGTAATTCATTGATAAATGAATTGGTTTGAAAAAAAAAACACACACACACACACATACACGCAAATGCAGAGATTTGGGGTCACCCATTATTGTTTTGAAATTTGTATGGAGTGTCAAGTAGAAATGTGTGTCAATATGAAATCGTTTAGACGAATTGTTGAATTTAATCTGTCAATCAAACACGAATTTTTCAAAGGTCGCATGTAGTCTCTGAAACAGCGTGTAAAGTCTGTTTGGAAATGCATTTTTGTGTTAATAGTTGAACTTTTCGGCTTTTTATTTTTTGTGTGTTTCATTTGAATTTTTTTTGAAAAAAAAAAGGGACAATTGTTTTGGACAGACTGTTGAATTGTTGTTTGTTACAGATGATTTTTTTTTGTTGTTGAAAAAAGCTATAACTGTTGCAAAATGTTTAAATGTATTAAGGTATTTTTTTTTTGAAAATGTTTTTATGATGTTGAACAAATATTGTAAATTGTCTTATGTATATAAAATGTCATTGATTTTCACAGCAAGAATTCAAGGTTATCCGTAAATATACAGTAGATGTAAACAGTCTAGGTGAAAATAAAACTAGTTAAGACGTACGGTTGGCTTACAGATTGAGTTAGAATTTTGGAAGGGGGACAAGAATTAAAATTACGTAAACGGGTATTTGGAAAGTTTTTAGATGTGATAAGCCGTAAGAAAGATGTCTTGTTTTAGCATTTAGTTTTGTTGTTTTTTTTAGAGATCCTAAAAATTTTTCTCCAAGAAAAGTGACTTGGTAGGGATTGATAAGCACAAGATGTGTTCCTATACGAAAAATTTGGGAACCTGGTTAATTAAGTGCTTAAAATAAGCTGGTTGCACGTATCGACTCCAAGCAAAGTGGTAAGTCTTGGCTTAATTAATAAACAGGCGTTGGAAAGAATACGAAAATTCTTAAGGGGACCAATAAACCGAGGATAGGTAGTCCCGAGGCAATCACATATAGCTTAATGAAGTAAGAGACAGGCAAAAATATGCCGTAGATTACGTAAGAAAGATATAACCTTGTATTTTATTTTTTAGAGACGCATGAATGTGGGATATATCTGCTGGATCTTGGAAGCTCTGGTGAGAGGAAAGAAAAAAAATCGGGCAATTAGATAGAATTTAGAGCGCTATTAAGGTGTTGGGCGCAGGAAAGGTGTTAGTTAGTTAGGGGTGATATTTCTAAATCCTCGTCGAAGTTTCAAGAATCCAAGCAAGGAAATCCGAGTGAATCCGTATGAGAGAAAAGAAGGTATATCTTAAACTTCTGAAGCCAACCACAAAAATTTAAGTATATGAGCTTTGGTATGTCCCGTATGAGATAGTTATAGAAAAAAAACAAAGCCATACTTGATAAGACTAACCATGCGGAAAGAGAGACCAGAACACTTTTGAGACGAAGGAAGTCGTCCATTTCGAGAAAGGTGAAAACCTCTAGTCTGCGGCATATGGGTGGCTGGAAAATAGCTGATGTGAATCATAGGTAAAGACCCTACACCCAAAAAGTAAATGCCACGAAGATCAGCAAGGTTCTGATCTTATAAATAAATAAATAATTGTGAAGTCGGCCGTGAAGGGCTGACTGAAAGAGATTTTTTTTTGTGTTTTTTAGCCTGATCTTTCTAGCCGTGTGGTTGTGTAGATGTAAAAAATAAAAAAAATGTACTAAATTTAAAAATGCATACATTTTTTTTGTGAAATATGGAAGGGAGGGATGTTATATTATAAGGGCTGTCCCCTTTTCATATAAGTATAAAAATGGAGAATTTAGTTTAAAATGAAAATGAAAGAGCATAGGCGAAATTCGAACCTCGTAATCTAGTTTAGAAATAGATTACGTGTGAGAATTTAAAAATGTAAAACAAACATTTGATTAGAATATAGATACATATTTCAAGGAAAGAATGTTAACTATCAAGTTTGTTATGACATTTTAAATTGAAAGAATGCAGCTTATAAGATAATGTTCTAACATATTGGAAAAATAGGTTACTGAGAAATAGGAAAAGTTTTGGACACGTATGTCCAGGACACGTGAAAGAATGCACATGTTTTAACATGTGTATGACGTCACGGAAAATAGAAAGTTCTAGGAATAGAGAAAAAACTTTAGAGTGTGACAGTCAGTGAAGAAACTCAGAGAGAGTCAGACGTCTAGAAGCGAGACGTCACTTCAAGAAAAAAATGTGAAACTTTGAATTCTTGATGATGGAATCACGGCCGTGTGAAGAATAAACCATCAAGTGTTTTTTGTAAATCTCGTCTTGTGTCTTATGATTCTTATACAAAGGTAAAGTCCAATTGTATTATATATTTGTGTTATATGTCTTTACATACATGTCTCAACATCATCATGTCTACACAATGTCGGAACTGTCTGAACACTATCCCTTCACTCCAAGAGCTTCTTTTTCTTCTTCCATTTTACACAACAAGGAATGAACATTTTTAATATAAGAATCTTATAACAGGAACAATCTCTCTAAGTCTCTCGTACAACAACTTATACAACTTCTCTCTCTCTCTCTGAGTCTTTCAACATCTCTCTCAAGACAAACACACTTCTAATAAGACTCTCTCTCTATGAAACCCCAATATATAATACCCGGGATTGAATGATGATCAACGAATGTTTCACACTCTCATATTTTAGTTGTCATCAAGATCGATAAAATCGCCAATTTTTCATTTGAATACACATATTGCTTGCTCTAATTGAGGAACCATCGCGGTGCACCGTAAAGAATCTTCACATACTTTTCTGCTATGACTTACTCCACAATACATTATAGTCTACATTGCACTGTAGAGAACCTACAGCTGATTCTATAAAATTAATTTTATATATAACGGTTTGAATTGAAAATGCAAAAGTCAAGTACCATGGTTCAGGTGTACTTTAAATGGACGCATTCATGTTGAACGCACCCCTGTCATATCAAAGAACATTCTAGAGATTTTATATGCATGACCTTACTGCTTGTGCGGTGATAATGGATGTGATTTAAGTTTAAAATGAAAAAGTCAAACA
The DNA here is from genome assembly GCF_053919585.1 of Euprymna scolopes. Lineage (NCBI taxonomy): Eukaryota > Metazoa > Mollusca > Cephalopoda > Sepiida > Sepiolidae > Euprymna > Euprymna scolopes. The sequence goes on along the minus strand of NC_136504.1, from coordinate 36,177,601 downwards.
TCATTTGCCGTTGTGTTTTAAACAGAAACATTCATTTCGAATGTGTTCTCGTCAGATGAAACAACTTTTTTTTATATGTCGAGTCTTTCGGTTTGCGTTGTAACAAACTTCTCAAATGCACTTGTGATGTTAGTATGTGTAAGGTGTTAACTTTGGTTAAGATCGCCTCTTCTTACTCTCATCGGAATATTTCGATTATCGGTACTTATCGAAGACATTCCGATACAAAACCTTTATAAGATCACTGTCAGTCACATAATGTACCTTCGCATGAAATTTCATAAAAATCGGCCTAGCCGTTTTCGAGTCCATAAGGAACTTACACGCACAAAGTTCTTTTTATATAATCGTAGAGATAGAGATTCAGTTCCTCCTTTTTTTTCCATTTCATCTCCGTCTTTAAAAAGAAAACAAAGAGTATTTAACAACAAAAGTAACTATTCAATAAAGAATATTTCATAGAAGGCACCTGTGCTAACTTATTATTACGGTAAACCTTTTTGTAAATATATTGCCGATTATTTGAAGTGGAGTAACGTATTCTAAATCTTTGTTTTTTTAATAATGTCGGTTCTTTTCAACAACAAAAACGCTTAATATAATGTTTAAATTTATGCAGATTTCATAATACTTTTAGGGAGTGACTTCCCTATTGATTATTATTACATGGCGTCCAATATATAGTAGTGATTCACAGAGTTAAAAATACGACTTCGGTGCCATCAGCTAGAATCGAAACTAAGCAGCAGTCGTTACCGTTTAAGCTATCGTCAGACGGATAAGAAAAAGTACATTTTCGCATGCGTACAAAATCACTTAAACTTGATTGACGCTTACCAAGTTCAAATAAAAAAAAATGTGACCCCCTTAGCAGTTATTTACAACTGGTGCTCTTAATCTAATTTAAAGTACATAAACCAAGAATTTACATAGTAATTTGGTAGAGGACTTTCTAGAGACAGAAAAGGTTACTTATATATATATATATATATATATATATATATATATATATATATAAAATAAAAATTACAATTAAATTTACCAAAAAAGATTCAAGATGGTAAAATTAAAGTATATAAATATTAAAGAATTAATATTTATAAAATTATCTCAGCCAGATGTAAAAACTCGATAAAACCAAATAGGAAATACAGCTTATAATACTATTTAACTAATACAAATCAGCAAATTAATATCAATACCAGACCTCGAGCTTTTAATAAAGTACATACATATATCGGCGCTACTTCAACATTAATTAAGAAAAGAATATCAAACCACATTTCTTCTTTTAACAACCATAATTCTAATAATAACCAAGGAACTTCTCTAACCACTTTAATTAAAAAAAACTTAACAATACACCCTTCTCAATCAAATGGACTATCATAAAAACAGTTAAGTCTTATACTCCAGGCTCTAAATCATGTCGCCTCTGCACAACCGAAGCTATAGCTATAATTACTTCCCCTCAAAGTAACACTATAATAAATTCTAAAAATGAACTGATCTCTTTCTGTAAGCATAAGTCCAAATTTAATTATGGCAATTTTTAAATTACATAGTTATTACTTTTACCCTTTATATAGATATAAAAAAATTCTTTAACTTTATAGTTTTTCTACATACTTCTTAATACTTTATAATTTAATAATTCTTTATTTTAATTCTTTATCTCTTCTTTGCATGGCCGGTTATTTATCTGCATTTTCTGCTTTATTCTTTAAACTTTCCTATCTATCTAATATATCAATCTACCACACTTTCATATCTTGTATGTATATTTACTTATATTTTACTATATGCATTTACTTACTTTTTTTTTCTTGCTTTTTCCTGAATTTGCAGATACCGGCAATCCTCTCCCCTTAATTACATTTATTTTATTTTTTTATTTATTTTTTATTTTTTTTTATTTTTTATTTTTATTTTTTTAAATTTTATTTCATATTTTATTTTTTATTATTTATTTATTCTTTATTTATTCTTTATTTTTTATTTATTTATTAATTAATTAATTTTTTTATTTATTTTACATTTAGTGTAATCTAACAACTCTTGCTGACATTTTTTTAAATGATGACCTGTACATTTCAGTTGACCTATATTATTTTACTTTATATATTTTTTCGCGCCTTTATAATTTCCCGTCTGGTCATTTTGACTTTTGTTTCCCTTTATTTTATAGTTTATATTTAACTTTATCATCATTTTCTTTCTCTTCCCTGATCTTTCTTATTTATATTTATGTCTCGGAAGTAGAGTGAAAAGCATATCTTATTTTTCTTTTATTAATATTATTGGAATCTTTTCTTTTTTCCTTGTACAAATTTTTGTGAATTATTCCATGGATTTCTGCCTTTGGATTATTATGAACCATATTCTTCCAATTACGGGGTTTTCTTTGGATTTTACTTGTACACATGGAAATTCTTTTAACTTTCTTGAAGTTTTACATTTGGATTTTACCGTCACTGGATTTTTTATCTTCCACCAAACTATTCATTCATGTGTAATCACCTTTTTCTTTACCATACTCCTTCTGCTTCACTTCTTTTGTTTTCAAGTAAGATATTTGACTTACTTGTTGTTTCATCAAATACTTCTGCATGCAAAATCCGATCCCGCATTTTGCTAATTCCTACCCTCTGATGAGAAGGAGAGTATTTCTTCGAAACTCCGCGGATTAAGGACTATCCATTTATCTAGTGTTCCCTTTTAATATTAAATGTTTTTAACTCATTTCAAAGTGTTTTTTAACATATTTTATAATTGTTTGCTCATATATATATATATATATACATATATATATATATATATATATATATATGTGTGTGTGTGTGTGTGTGTACTAGCTGTACCCGGCCACGCGTTGCTGTGGCTAAGTTTGTTAAAATTGAACACATTCCTCAAGAAAAATTGCATTTTGTTCGTTTATTTATTTTTATTATTTTTTGCAATTTGTTTAATCAATAAAAGTTGTTATTTCCCCCCCCCCCAAAAAAAAAGATTAATTTTTTACCATAAATTGTTAGGTGAAAGGTTTTTTTTCAGGAAAACTTGCACTTTTTAAAAAAGAAATTTGGCAGTAAACGTTTCTCTTTGAAAACGGAATTTTTATTATAAAAAGAACAGATGAATGCTTTACATGAACACTGTAAATAGTTATGTGAAAGTAGAGAAAAGTTTGATTCCTTTTTTCCAAGAGAATGTACAAATTATTTTTTTAACAGATGTTAAGAAAATAAACAGAAAATACTTCCATCATTAATTATTCAAAAAAATAAATAACATTTTTTATTTAGTGTTTGAACATTACGCTTATGAATTACGATAAAACTTGCTGAGTATGCGCTGTTTTACGGTTGTTGTAAAAATGGAACGGAAACTTATATTTCGCTTCGTTTTAATCTTTCTTAATTTTTTAATTGTGCCCCCAAACGAATATAATCAAAACAGTAACATTCAACAATTGTACTTTATGTATATGAAATACAAACTATTTATATAAAAAAAAGTTAATAACGAAAGGGAAATAATTCCATTTTTAAACGAAAAAGTCGGTTTGGTATATCTTTTTATTTTTTACATAAGTCCAGCTTACCATTCACATTGGAAATGTCGACATTTATAGGTTGTCGGGTACGTTTACCACGAATAAACACTCAAATCTAGTAGATGTATCAGAATGTTTGTAGGAATTTTTGACACCCCTATCACGAAACTGCGAATAAAATATAAAAAACTCGTAATTTCTCTTTTAAAAGTGGGTTGTTTATTTTCTTTACGGATTATACTTACAAAATAAACTATTAAAGTTGTTTTAAAAGTAATAGAAATATTTTTTTTATTTTTTAAAAAACAGTAATGTATTTCACGAACTCAATATTTTTCCATTTTTAAACTTTAAAAATTTATCAAAATTTTTCTATTGATTCTATTTTTACGATATTTTCTGGGTCAATGTGAAATTTTATGCTCTTTCCAATAAACTGAATATAATATTTTAGACAAACGTTTTTTTAATTCACGCCCCCCCCATTTTCAAGTGTCTATTAAGAAGTAAATAATTAATTTACTCACCAAAGTGTTATATATCATAAATTGAAGAGAAAAGGTCAATAAGTAATATATTCAAATTTAAAACAAAAAAGTAGTGTTTTTTTTCATAAATTTAACTGTAAAGTTCGAAGTTTAAAACTTTTTTTTTTAAACCAAGTTGTTTGTTTTTTCTTTTGTTTTTTATGAAACCTTACATTTTTCGAGTAGTTATCAGCTTGGAAAGACAGGGGGTCGAATAATTCACGCCTCCCATTTTTAAATGTCTATTAAAAAGTAAATAATTTACTCACCAAAGTGTTATATAACACAAATTGAAGAGAAAAGGTCAATAAATAATATATTCAAATTTAAAGCAAAAAAATTAGTATTTTTTAGAAATTTACCTGTAAAGTCCGAAGTTTAAAACCTTTTTTTTTTTTAAACACGTTGTTTTTTTTTTTTAATGAAACCTTGGTCCTTGCTCCTTTAATTGAAAAAAATTAAGGTGTGAGTTACGTTTTTCGAGAAGTTATAAGCTTGGAAAGACGCGGTGGAATTATTCACTATTTTTTACGAAATTTCTGACACACCTACCAATCTACCCATGTTAAGAACGGCTTTCGGAATAGACACCCATAACCTTGCCAGCATACCCGAAAAGCTATAAAAGTTGACGCGTCGAATGTGAACGATGAGTTGGACGTAATGTAAAAAATGTACCGAATTTAAAAGGGAACGAAATTCAAACTTACGTTCCATTTTTACAACAACCGTAAAGCGGAGCATTCTATGCAAATTTTACCTAACTTACTGTATTAATGCTATTTTTTAAGCAAAAAAAAATATTTAGGTTTGGCTATAAATTCCTAAACTCATTTCACCCTAAATAATTTAGGTAACTGAAATAGGAACCTAATTGAATCTTTAATTTCCTGAATAGTATGCGAGAATTCATTTTTCTTCGAGTTATATCGAATTCATTAATACGAACTTTAGGGGCTTTTTTCGTAATGTTACTGTAAAAATTATAGTTTATTGTTACAAATTACGATGCTTTATTGATATAAAAAAAGCAAAAATAAATTCTTGCGTTTTTTATTTGTATATTGAAATTCTTGCGTTGTTTATTTATATATTGAAAACCATAACTTTAGTAAAGGTATTTTTTGTTTAAACAAAATAACACATTTTCACTAAGAGTTAAGTAAAAATAATCCATTCATTATATTCTGCGATCATTATTTGATAAATACTGCAATTTTCATTAAAATCGGTTTATTTCCTTATTTTTGGGGAATTTTTAAGTAAAGGGAGGTGTCAAAATGTTTATACACTTTGAGCGTCGGCATTCATTTTGTCTATAGCTACCATTTTTCGATGAATATTTGATAGGAAAGCGACCACGTGTGGTTAATTTAAATTAAATTTCAATCACATGGTTACATTATCAATAATCATGTGATTAAACCCATTGAAAATTTACCGATATTGTAAACACATTCTGTTTACATTAAGCCTGTAGTGTGTTTTTAATGATGCAGTGTTGGCAACTGAGATTTAAAAAAACCCGCGAGATCAGGAGAAAGAAATGTCCAGAAAATCGCTGAATTTTTAACTTTTATCGTCTGAAATTTTCAAAAACCACTAATTCCCCCCTCCCCCAAAACTCCATATTTTAACTTCCTACCATAAAAAAATTATAAATATAGTATATTCAATATATAAGATGTTCCGTGTTTTCTCACTATATGTTTCTGGAATTATATTGAAGCGGTTAGCTCCCCAGAAGGCTTACATATTTTATCAGCTAGTTTTACCTGTTTTTTCAGAGAGGGTCTTTTTTTTGCAGGACAAATCATAAACTCAAACTTTTTATAATAAAAGTTAAATTGAAATATTCTGCAAGTTAAACATTACAATAATGGTGCAACATATTTTGAAATTAGAAAAACAAAAAATCTTTGTTTTAGCATGTTAAAAGTATTTAGGTTGGTAGATAATTAAATTCTACTGTATTGGTATAAGTTTTTTTTGCTGTTGTTTCTTGCTTTTTACAATTTTCGACTAAATACTTCTAAATTAAGCGGGGTTGCTTAGATCGTATTTTAAACTAAACTTCGGAGGTTGGAATGCCCCCCACCTTAAATGTACTTGGAAAAATCGATTTTATAGCGAGATTTAAGAATGGTTAGCCGAAAAAAGGTGAAAAACAAAACAAATAATCAATAAATAATTGTTACCAAAGGCAATAAATACTACTTTTTTTTTTTACTTACACGAATGAGTTTATTTTATATTTTAAAGTATTTTCAAGCGCTTTTCTTTATTTTTTTATCTAAAATTGCGGGTGTGTGGGTGCAAAATATCTCCAGATTTTATAGAATTCCCCGCTATATTGCAAACGAAATCTCCAGATTTAGCAGGAAAACCGCTAAATTGTAACACTGGTCACGTGACAGGAAGCGGTAATAAATAATTGTCCCTAAATAAAAAAAATTGGCATTTCGGTAAAAAGAAAAACATCTATTTATCATAGAAAAATTAAGTATAATGTTATAATTAAAAAGAAACATATAAAAACACACATGGATATAGTAAACATATTATACCAAAACGTGGAAGCCATCCGTCCAGTGGTTTTTTAGACTATTAATTGCGAACGAACCAAGAGTTACATTTTTATATATATAGATATATATACTAGCATTTCGACCTGGCGTTGCCTGCGTGTTTGGAGATGTATGTTGGGGGGGAGTGGTATTGGAAGGCGGGCTCTCGAACCCGTACCTGGAAGGAGGAAAAGAATGGGAAAAAACGTTACGTTTTTGCTGTTACGACCACCGCCGAACCGGAAGTGACGTAGGTTTAAATTAAGGCAAGCCAATCGAAAAAAAGGGGATGGCTTTCGACAATATCGGTGAAAAAAGCGACCCCACCCTGTAGAAAAGTGTTCAGTTGAAGGTGAAGATATTAATGCATTTAGCCAATTTTCCGATATTCGTCGTCTGAACTTCAAAATGATACTGATCTTGTTAAAATCCGTCGCCTCTGTCGAAAGTTTTAGGCAGACATGCATACATACATATACATTTATATATTGGTAGCTCAAATTTTCGACGCAAACCGATTAAAAAGCTTGCCTAATCTCTGAATACTATTAATGTAAAATTTCAAATGTTTAGACAAGAAATTGTCTAAATAATTTGGTTGAGACCGCAGCGGTCAATTTTAACTTTGACCTCTATGTTATCTCCTTAACATTTATTGTTTTGAGCTCAAATCAAGTTATTATTTAGATACATGTCAAAAGAACCTATATCTAAAATTTAAAGTGTTTCGATCCCAAATTGGCGGAGGAGTTTGGTAGAGTTCTCAACGGTCAAATCGTTAAATTTTGGTCCCTTAACAGCCTAATTTCTGACCGAAAACGGATCACAAATAATTTCCCAAATCTCACTACAGTGTATATCAAATTTCGCATCTGTGGACTAAAAATTGACAGAGATATTGTGTAGGGAAATATACACAGAAAGACACACACACACAAATAGACTGACTGACACTTTCACTTTTATAGATATACTAGCATGGGTGCCCCGCGTTGCCCGGATTTTTAGAGGTGTGTGTTGAGCAAAAAGAAAGTGGTAGTAGGAAGGCAGGCTTGAACCCGTATTGCGAAAGAGGAAAAAAACGTGAACAAACGTGACATCTTTTCTGTTACGATCACCGTCAAATAGGAAGTGATGTGGTTTTAATTAAGGCTAGGCAATCGAAAAGAGGGGATGTCTTTCGAAAATATCGGCGAAAAAAGCAACCCTTTCCTGTAGAAAAGTGCCCAGTTGAGAGCGAAGAAATGAACATTTTTAGCAAATTTTTCAGTATTCGTCGTCTGAAGGGTCCAGCTTCAAAACGATGCTGATTTTGTTAAATATCCGTCGCCTCTGTCGGAAGTTTTAGGCAGACATGCAAACATACATACATTTATATATTGGTAGCTCAAATTTTCGACCCAAACCGATTAAAAAGCTTGCCCTATCTCTGAATACCCTTTAATTAAAATTTCAAATGATTAGATCAGAAATTGTCTAAGTAATTTGGTAGAGACCGCAGAGGTCAATTTTTTAAAAAACTTTGACATCTATTATTACCTATTAACATTTATTGTTTTGCGCTCAAATCAAGTTAGATCCATGTCCAAGGAACCTATATCCAAAATTTAAAGTGTTTAGACCCAAAATTGACGGAGGAGTTTTGTAGAGTTCTCAATGGTCAAATCGTTGAACTTTGACTCTTAAGAGCCAAATTTCTGGGCTAAAACGGATTGTAAAGATTTTCCCAAATCTCACGACCTTGTATATCACATTTCAGGTCTGTAAACTTAAAATTGACAGAGTTATTGCGTAGGGAAATGTACACACACAGACGTTTTCACTTTTATAGATATACTAGCATGGGTGACCGGCGTTCACTGGGTATTTGGAGGTGCATGTTGAGCAAACAGAAAAAAAGCGATCAATTTTTTAAACTTTGACCCCTATTATGACCCCTTTAAATTTATTGTTTTGGGCTCAAATCAAGTTATTAAGTTAGATCCATGTCCAAGGAACCTACATCTAACATTTCAAGTGCGTAGACCCAAAATTGTCGTAGGAGTTTGGTAGGATTCTCAAAGGTCAAATCGTTAAACTTGGACCCCTTAATCGCCAAATTTCTGACCAAAAACCGATCACATCGATTTTCCTAAATCTCAGTACGTTGTATATCAAATTTCGAGTCTGTAGACTAAACATTGACAGAGTTATTGTGTAGGGAAATGTACACACACAGACACACAGATACACAGACAGATACACAGACACGTTCACGTTTATAGATATACTAGCATAGGTGCCCGGCGTTTCCAGGGTGTTTGCAAGTGTATGCTGAGGTAAAAAAGGTCAATCTTTTTAACTTTGACCTCTATGATGACCCCTTAAAATTTATTGTATTGAGCTCAAATCAAGTTATTAAGTTAGATCCTTATCTAATGAACCTATATCTAAAATTTCAAGTGTTTAGACCCCAAATAGTAGGAGGAGTTTGGTAGAGTTCTCAAAGGTCAAATCTTTGAACTTTGATCCCTTAACAACGAAATATCTGGCCGAAAACCAACCACATCGATTTTCCCAAATCTCAGTACCCTGTATATCAAATGTTGAGTCTGTAGAGTAAAAATTGACAGTTATTGCGTAAGGAAATGTACACAGACACACAGACAGACACGTTCACTTTTATAGATATCCTAACATTTCAGTCCGGCGTTACCAGATTGTTTGAAGGTGTATGCTGAGCGAAAAAAAAAAAGTCAATTTGTTTTAAAATTTGACACCTGTTATGACCACTTAACATTTATTTTTCTGGGCTCAAATCAAGTTATTAAGTTAGATCCATGTCCAAAGAACCTATATATAAAATTAACAGTGACTAGACCTCAAATTGTCGGATGAGTTTGGTAGATTTCTCAAAGGTCAAATAGTTGAATTTTGATCTCTTAACAGCAAAATTTCTGGCTGAAAACCGATCACATAGATTTTTCCAAATCTCAGTACCCTGTATAATTAAATTTCGAGTCTGTAGACTAAAAATTGGCAGAGTTATTGCGCAGGGAAATGTACAGACACACACACAGACAGACAGATACACAGACACGTTCAGTTTTATAGATATACTAGCATGGGTGCCCGGCGTTGGAGGTGTATGCTGAGCAAAAAAAACAAAAAAAAAACAACTACAAACAAAACAGTCAAGTTTTTAAACTTTGCCCCCTATTATCAACCCTTAACATTTATGTTTTGGGCTCAAATCAAATTATTAAGTTAGATCCATGTCCAAGGAATCTATATCCAAAATGTCAAGTGTTTAGATCTAAAATCGCCGGAGAGTTTGGTAGAGTTCTCAAAGTTCAAATTGTTGAACTTTGACCCCTTAACAGCGAAATATCTGGCCGAAAACCGATCACATCGATTTTCCCATATCTCAGTACAATGTATATCAAATTGCGAGTCTGTAGCCTAAAAATTGGCAGAGTTATTGTGTAGGGGAATGTACACATACACACAGACACACAGACAGACAAACACAGAGACACGTTCACTTTTATAGATATACAAGCATTTCAGCCCGGCATTGCCCGGGTGTTTGGAGGTGTATGCTGAGCAAAAAAAAAAAAAAAAAAAGGTTAAATTTTTTATACTTTGACACCTTTTATGACCTCTTAACATTTATTTTTCTGGGCTCAAATCAAGTTTTTATGTTACATCCATGTCCAAGAGACTAATATATAAAATTTACAGTGCCTAGACCCAAAATTGTCGGACGAGTTTGGTGGAGTTCTCAAAGGTCAAATCGTTGAACTTTAACCCCTTAATCGCCAAATTTCTGGCCGAAAACCGATCACATCGATTTTCCCAAATCTCCGTACCCTGTATATCAAATTTCGAGTCTGTAGACTAAAAATTGATAGAGTTATTGCGTAGGGAAATGTACACAGACACGCAGACAGACAGATACACAGACACGTTCACTTTATATATATATATATATATATGCATGTATATATATATATATATATATATATAAGTGAAAATGTGTCTGTGGGCACATTTTCCTTCCAAATAACTCTATCAATTTTCAGTCTACAAACTCGAGATTTGTCATAATTGGTATTGAGATTTAGGAAAATCTTTCCTATCGATTTTCGGTCAGAAAATTGATTATCAAGCGGTCAAAGTTAAACAATTTGACTTTGAAAACTCTACCAAACTCCTCTGGCAATTTTGGCTCTAAACACTTGTAACTTTTAAATGTAGGTTTCTTAAAGCCTTGGATCAAACGTTTTAATTTGATTTGAAATCAAAATAATAATTTTAAGGAGTCAAAATTGGGGCCAAAGTTAAAAAATAATTACCTCTGTGGTCTCTTCGAAATTACTCAGATAACTTATCATCTAAACATTTGAAATCTTACATAAGTGTATTACCACCTAGGGCAAGTAATGAACAGTACATAGGGTCCGAGCAAAGCAAGGCTGGACTGATATATATATATATATATATATATATATATATATATATATATAAATAACTACTTCATTTACTCACATAAAATTAATATACGAACGTATAAATTAATGCGTAAACTTTAAGCATTTACTTGAAAAGTGCTCAATACGTAGGTAGAGCTAGGCACATAAGCCTGAAGAGTCCTAGAATGGATGAAACGCGGAATATTCAGTGTAGCTTAATCGCCATATATATTTTATAACTTACTATATATATATATATATATATATATATATATATATATATAAAACGGCGTTCCACAAAAGTGTACCTGAGGCCGACAGACGCACAAACATAGTAAGTTTTATAAATAAGGTTTTCATAATTAGTGGCTAAAATTCTATCGAGACATCTCATTATAGACGCGTCAGAAATATCGTACTAAGACATTCTGTGGGTCGGCAGGCATGCTATACTTAAGTCCGAGAGACTTGCACCTGATTTTGAAGTAGTACTTTTGTCAGTAACCATGTAGATTGAGTAGACGCATTTTAAAGTATTAGTTCGTGTTCTTCTATATATATAAAAAAAGAAACGTAATCTGTGAATAAATTGCATAATAAATCTCCCAGCATATGACAAGCTGTACTTCCGCAGGCGAAACAACGTCTTTATTAAGTTCTCGCCCGTTAGACTAAAAATATCACGATGCCTACATACCAGCAAGTCTGAAAAAAATCTCCACGTTATTCTTCGGTCAGGTTAAACAATGAGAAATAAATAAAAATGAACATCAACAAAAACACAGCTGCTTATGAAATATAATTTTGTGAGCTTACAAATTAATGCCCTTAGGTTAGGCATAACTAAATTTACCTGCGTTCTCTCTAATCACGCCTATTTTTTGTGTAGATTTATTCAAGTTTCTTAGTAAAGGAAAACGCTCAGACCATTGGCCGATCAATATGCGATGTTTAAGTAAAACCTTATTAATAGTTGCAAAGATTTGGAAGTTATAAAATTGTAAAAAAAAAGCTGTATATCTATCTATCTATCTATTTATCTATCTATCTATACGCGCGCACACACAGACTATATATATATTACATATATATATATATATATATATATATATATATATATATATATATATATCACTACTTCATTTACTCACATAAACTAATATACGGAAGTATAAATTTCTACGTAAACTTTAAATATTTACTCCCACAGTGCTCAATACGTAGGGAGAACTAGTTAGTAAGTTATAAACTATACATGGCGATAAAGCTACACTGAATATTTCGCGTTTCATCCACTCTAGAATTCTTCAGGCTTATCTGTATAAGCCTGAAGAATTCTAGAGTGGATGAGACGCGGAATATTCAGTGTAGCTTAATCGCCATATATATATATATATATATATATATATATATATATATATATATATATATATATATATATATATATATATGTATTATAAGTATATATATATTATAAGTATATATATATATTATAAGTACATATATATATTATAACTATATATATATATATATATATATATATATATATATATATATATATTATAAGTATATATATATACTAGCATTTCAGCCCGGCGTTGCCCGGGTGTTTGGAGGTGTATGTTGACAAAAAAAAAAAGAAAAAGAAAAAGCGGTCAATTTTTTAAAAATTTGACCCCTATTATGTCCCCTTAACATTCATTGTTTTGGACTCAAATCAAGTTATTAAGGTATATCCATGTCCAAGGAACCTATATCTAAAATTTCAAGTGTTTAGACCCAATATTGGCGGAGGAGTTTGGTATAATTCTCAAAGGTCAAATCGTTGAACTTTGACCCCTTGCTCGGGTGTTTGGAGGTGTATGCTGTGCAAAAAAAGCAAAAAAAAAAAAACAAAAAAAATGGTTAGTTTTTAAAACTTTGACCCCTATTATGTTCCCTTAAAATTTATTGTTTCGGGCTCAAATCACTTTATTAAGTTAGATCCATGTTCACGGAACCTATATCTAAAATTTCAAGTGTCTAGACCCAAAATTGTCGGAGGAGTTTGGTAGAGTTCTTAAAGGTCAAATCGTTGAAATTTGATCCCTTAACAGCCAAATTTCTGGCTGACACCCGTCAAATCGATTTTCCCAAATCTCAGTACCCTGTATTTCAAATTTCGAGTCTATAGACTAAAAATTGACAGAGTTATTGCGTAGGGAAATGTACACAGACAGACAGACACACAGACAGACAGACAGACAGACAGACACGTTAACTTTTATAGATATATAGATTATAACTGTATATATATATATAACTGTATATATATATATATTATAAGTATATATATATATATTATAAGTATATATATATATTATAAGTATATATATATTATAAGTATATATATATATATATTATAACTATATATATTATAACGATATATATATTATAACTATATATATATTATAATTATATATATTATAACTATATATTATAAATATATATATATTATAACTATATATATATATATATATATATATATATATATATATATCCATATATTATAACTATAACAGTAAAATTTATCTAGGGTTTGTGGCCTAACGGTTAAGGCACCGGACTGTGGTAAACATGGTCTGAGGTTCGATCCCTAGAAACAGTTGAACTACGCTGACGAGAAACACGCGTGTACGTAGATTACTGTTTTAAAAATAATATATATTACAACTATATATATATACATATATATATATTATACCTATATATATATTATAACTATATATATATATTATAACTATATATATATATATAATAACTATATATATGTATTATAACTATATATATATTATAATTATATATATAAAACTATATATATATATATTATAACTATATATATCTATTACAACTATATATATATATATATTTAACTATATATTATAACTGTATATATATATTATAACTATATATATTATAACTGTATATATATATTATAACTATATATATTATAACTATATATATATTATAACTATATATATAATATAACTATATATATATTATTACTAGTAATTTATAAAATATATATGGCGATTAAGCTACACTGAATATTCTGCGTTTCATCCAACTATAGGATTCGTCAGGCTTATGCGCATCTGCCCATGATATATTATTACTATATATATATATATATTATAACTATATATATATTATAACTATATATATATTAAACTATATATTATAACTATATATATATATTATAATTATATATATATTATAACTATATATATTATAACTATATATATATTATAACTATATATATATATTTTAACTATATATATATTATAACTGTATATATATATATTATAACTATATATATTATAACTATATATATATATATTATAACTATACATATCATAACTATATATATATTATAACTATATATATATATTATAACTATATATATATATATATATATATATATATATATATATATATATATATATATATATATATATATATATATATATATATTTCTCAAAACATCTGCCCATGATGGGGAGGAGACTAAAACTTGCTGCTATGGTTTTAAATGATTTGAAATAACAGCAAGAGGAGAATTGATAGCAGCAAGGTTTAGTCTGCCCTCCATTAAGGGCAGATATTTTGGGGAAATATCAGATATTTTTTAATTCATACGCAAAAGTAGGAAAAAAAAACTATGATTGAAGTATCGATAAAGGTGTAGTGTCTTAACACACTCCAAAAATCCTTTACATTTATTAACATACTTTTTAGGGTGGGAAGATACTGCAACTTTATCAAAACATTTTATAGCTTTAAATATCCCCAAAAAGCTCTGGTGGATGAAAGATTATATTGATGTTCGACCTTAATAACAAATGTTTCATAGCCAACTACTCAATTCAGGCCATTACCTTTCCAACGAGACTCTACTTGTAAAATTCTGATCAGTAGTAGCTAAGATTTGGAACTTATAAAATTACAAAAACAACTGGCCTTTCTATCTCTCTCTCTCTCCGTTTCTCTCTCTATCTCTATCTCTCTTTCTCTCTCTCTCTCTCTCTCTCTCTATATATATATATATATATATATATATATCAATCTCTATGTATGTGTGTTTATGTGTGTGTGTGTGTGTGTATTTTCCCAAAACATCTAGCCATGATGGAGAGGAGACTAAAACTTGCTATGGTTTAAAATGATCTGAAATAAATGCAAAGGGAAGACTTGATTCCAAATATTTCTCACATGTTATATCTCCCTCCTTTTGAAAAGGGCACGATTATAAATATCTCCAGTACTAAATAAGTCTTATGCACCGTGAAAATTACTTTATGTATAAACACTAAAGAGGGCAGAAATAACATATGAGAATTATTTGGAATCAAATCTTCACTTGCTGCTATTTCAAATTATTTAAAACCATAGCAGCAAGTTTTTGTCTTCCTTCCATCGATGGCAGAGGTTTTGTAGAAATATCAGATATTTTGTAATTCATATGTAAAACTAAGAAAACACATGACTATCATTTAGGCATTGGTAAATGTTCAATATCTTTCCACCCACGAAAAATTCTTTTAAAATGACCACTATTATAGGGGTTCCCGAGGGTGCTGAAAACGTAAATAACAGTAAAAATCCCAGGAAAGGAATATTTTCTTATATATAAAGAGATTACAATGTCGGGGATCAATTTTCTATATAAATTTAACCTAAAATGATATCCCACTTTATATCGAGGGTGGTCATAAAGGTGGGGCTCATTCTACGTTTAATTAATCTGGAAAAGTCATCCCCCATTACGTAAAACAGTAATGTGCAAACTTAATGGCAAATATCACATAGCCCACTACACAATTCAGCTCATTAGCTTTCCAACTAGCCTTCATTTGTTAAAATGTGATTAGTAGTTTTGTGAGATTTCGAACTAATAATATTGCCCCCAAAAGTGGTATATTTATATATGAATGTACCTTGTTTGGGGTGAAAATGCAATAAAAAAATAAAAACATTCTTGTTTTAAACATGGAAAATGTCACAGAACTATAGAATCTACGGAATGCTATTGGACCATATTGCGTGAATCGAGCATCAGCTTTTAAGTAGCATAAAAGATTCAAGGAATGGCATGGAATCTGTAAGTGGGGCTGGGAGGTATGAGAGAAGTAAAGAAGTTTAAACTCTGGAATTGGTAAATAGAGAATTCCATGGATAAGAACTGTCGCGTACCTATAGAGACAATAATTCCAAAATTTTATGTTAGTGTGGGAACTGTACATACAATTATTCGCGCGAAAATTAAGATACAGAAGATTTGCGCGAATGTACCAGTCCATAATTCCGTCCTTGTAACAGACTATAGGTGTCAAGACAATTCCTTACCTTACCTCGTGTCCAGACCTTGCTCCCTGTAAGTTTTGGTTATTCCCTAAGTTCTAGGAAAACCTTAGAGGCTGTCGTTATGAGACAATTGAGAGGAAAGCGGCTGCGACTAGAATCACTGACACCCTCACACAAAAGAATAATCATATGTCCTTCCAGATATTGTCGAAAGGATACAACAAGTGTACTGCAGCCGGAGGAGATTATTTAGAGGGGGACTAAATTTCCATGTGTGTACTATCATTAAAAGTGCACATATGAAGAAAGTTTGGAAATTTATTGAAGGCACCTCGTATATATATATATATATATATATATATATATATATATATATATATATAAGTGAACATGTCTGTGTGTCTGCGTGTCTGTGTATATTTCCCTACGCAATAACTGTCAATTTTTAGTCTAAAGACTCGAAATTTGATATACAACGTACTGAGATTTGCGAAAATCGATGTGATCAGGTTTCGGCCAGAAATTGCGCTGTTAAGGGGTTAAAGTTCAACGATTAGACCTTTGAGAACTCTACCAAACTCCTCCGACACTTTTGGGTCTAAACACTTGACATTTTAGATATTGATTCCTTGGACATGGATCTAACTTAATAACTTGATTTGAGCCAAAAAAAATAAATGTTAAAGGGTCATAATAGGGATCAAAGTAAAAAAAAAATGGTCGTTTTTTTTCTTTTTTTGCTTAGCATGCACCTCCAAATATCCAGGCAACGCAGGGCAACCATGCTAGTATATCTATAAAAGTGAACGTGTCTGTGTGTGTGTTGTGTGTGTGTGTTGTGTGTGTACATTCTCCTACGCAATAACTCTGTCAATTTTAAGTCTACAGACTCGAAATTTGATATACAGAGTACTGAGATTTGGGAAAATCTTTGTTATCGGTTTTCAGCCAGAAATTACGCTGTTAAATTGTCAAATTTCAACGATTTGATCTTTGAGAACTCTACAATACTTGTTCGACAATTTTGGTTCTAGACACTTGAAATTTTATATATAGGTTCCTTGGACATGGATCTAACTTAATAACTTGATTTGAGCCCAAGACAATAAATTTTGAGGGGTCATAATAGGGGTCAAAGTTTAAAAACAAATTAACCTCTGCGGTCTCTTCCAAATTACTCAGACAATTTCTGGTCTAAATATTTGACATTTTACATAAAGGGTATTCAGAGATAGGGCAAGCTTTTTCATCAGTTTGGGTCGAAAATTTTTAATTACCAATATATAAATGTATGTATATATCTGTTTGCATTTCTGCCTTAAACTGATCAGTATTGTTTTAAAGTTCGATCTTTTATACGACAAATATCGAAAAATTGGCTAAAAACATCTTCCCCTTGAACTAGGCACTTTTCTTCAGGGGGGGGTTTCACTTTTTTCGTCGATATTTTTAGAAGATATCCTCTCCTTTAGATTGTCTAGCCTTGCTTTTTAAAAATGTCGCTTACGTTTTGGCGGTGTCCGTAACAGCATAAACGTTATGTTTCACCCCGTTCTTTTCCTCCTTTGCGGTACGGGTTCGAGCCTGCCTTCCTACTTCCAATTTTTTTTTTTTGCTCAACATACACATCCAAACACCCGGGCAAGGCCGGGCGCCCATGCTATTATATCTATAAAAGTGAACGTGTCCGTGTGTGTGTCTCTGTGTGTCTTTGTGTCTGTGTGTCTGTGTTGTCTTTTCTAGGCAATAACTCTGTCAATTTTAAGTCTACAGACTCGACATTTGATATACAGGCTTCTGAGACTTGGGAAAATCGATGTGATTGGTTTTTGGCCAGAAATATGGCGATTAAGGGGTCAAAGTTCAACGCATTGACCTTTGAGAGCTCTAACAAACTCCTCATACAATTTGAGGTCTAAACACGTGAAATTTTAGACATAGATTCCTTGAACATGGATCTAACTTAATAACTTGATTTGAGCCCAAAACAATAAATGTCAAGGGGTCATAATAAGGGTCAAATTAAAAAAAAATTGACCATCATTTTTTGCTCAGCATAAACCTACAAACACCCGGGCAACGCTGGCCACCCATGCTAGTATATATATATATATATATATATATATATATATATATATATATATATATGTATATATATATATATATATATATATATATATATATAGAGAGAGAGAGAGAGAGAGAGAGAGAGAGTGTGTGTGTGTGAGAGAGAGGGGAGGGAGAGATAAATTAATATGTATTCATTCTGTTATTTATGTTTAAGTTATCTCTCTCTCTCTCTCTCTCTATATATATATATATATATATATATATATATATAAATTGAGAGAGGGAGGGGGAGGGAGAGATAAATTAATATGTATTCATTCTATTTTGATATTTAAGTTTGAGTTATATATATATATATATTCATTTTTACGGGCATCATCGGTTATATCTCTGCATACACGCGTCTACTGTAATTCTTTTAGCGAAGCAGTGTCTAGTGGCCAGATTTATTTCCTTGTTTCTCTGACCAGAAAACACACACACACATATATATACATGTAGCAAATAATGTTTGTATAAATATAATAGTTACGTTCATAATTATATATATATATATATATATATATATATATATATATATATGTGTATATATATATATAATAAAATAAAACTCTTTTTAACTCCCTTTCAAAATGTTTTTAACATGTTTTATTAAATATTTGATGTTATATATATATGCCAGTGTATTCTCTATTTTCTGTTTGTTGGTCCCTGGTGCTTACGTTTAACTTAGCAGCAAGAGATGTATCTACGCATCTCGTTTTGTTCACGTATAAATGACCAGGTTAAATAAGAATATCCAAACCATATCAGTTTATCATAGAAAGAGTTTACTCACATCATTGAAAAGATCACGTTTCCGAATTTTGAGATAAGCATTGACAATTCACGTTATTTAGATTCTTCGGGTTATTGTTCTCACCTTGAGTGTTATTCCCACAACGTTTTAGTCGACGACGACCTGTCGCGTTGTGAGTTTAGTGTTTGATGAAATTCATTTGTAAGTTTCACTTTTCTTGTCGTTGAAGATTCAATCAGTAAAAATATGTTTGTAACTGTGTTAGGATTCTACTAATCTTGACTGTCAGAAAAAGATCATAAAAATCCCATTGATAAAATATAGTTTACTGTTCGAGATTCTGTGCAGATTCATGAGTTCGACAGAAACATTTCCGCGTTCGAGAGAAAGACTCCAGAGTTTGAAGAATTACATCTGAAGACGGTCGAATGGTAATAACAAAACGAGAACAGTAGTCCGAAGAATGCAAATAATATGAATTGTCAACCCTCATCTAAAAATTCAGAAAAATAACCTTTTCAATGATTTGAACAAACCCTTCTTCTAATATATAATATTAGTTTATTTTAAGCAGTTCATATGCGTGTCATGTTTATACCGTGGTAACATCCCCAGATTTGAATGCTACAGTTTTGCTTTGGGTTTCGATTCTGGCTGATGGCACTCAAATATTTTTTTTACTTCGAAATCACGACTCTATAATGATATACACGAAATCTGGTCGAATTCAAATGTCCTGTTTAATCATATTTTACGACATGACATAGCCGAGCATAGCCGGGAATAGCCGGGCATAGCCGGCCATTGCCCCGCTAGTTAGCTATAAATATTTTAAATCATCTACATCATAATTCACGCCATAAAGGGTTAACATGCGTTTTCCTCTTGTTTTCCTATTATTATGCTTGTGCGGTTCTTATTTTCAAACAGTTTTTTTTCTGTCACGTCTAGTTAAGAGAAAGCAGGGGAAAAACTTAGCAATGTAAATGCTTTATAAAGCAGAAGAAACCATTGTGTTTAGAACTTTTTACTATTCCTTGTATTTGAGTGGCTTTATAAGTATCTTTTTCTTGTAGCAGCACCTTCCAATTCAGAGCGCGTAAATTATAAAACGCAGTTTGCGCCAATTTTTCTCCGCATGTTGTCTATTTGCTGCGATGTTTTCATATAAGTGGACAGTGGGCAGCAGGTTTCAGACGTTTTGGCGCCATTGGACAAAAGAGCTAAGTAAATAATTGGGCCGGGAAAAGAAGAGAAATTGGTTTGGGAACGGATAAAGAAACCATAAAACAATCGAACAAAGCCAAGTGAAAACTCAGCTTGAAGAGCTAGAAATCACCATAGCAGAGAAGTGCAAATATTTGTGCCACACAATGAAGACGTTTGCTATAGAAGAACTAGATTCTAATATGGAATAGAAGAAAACAGATAATAATAAAACCCTGATGTTTTATTTTCTGTGAGATTTGCAATGGAATGCGCTTTCAACTGTAGACGTTTCTATCTTAATTACGCTGCAAACACACTTGGTTTGCAAGACAATTCATTTATTGTAGTTTAAATATCTTTATCCCAACTATTATATAAAAAGGAACATTTTGTGTGTGAGAGTGTGTTCCCTATGCCCTTCAAAACTACTGGCCCGATTTATATAAAATTTCACAACAATGGACTTCATGTAACTGGCAGTGTTCTTAGATTGGTTTTGTATGGGAATGTCTCGGAAAGTATTGATAATCGATAATCGAAATAATCGCCAAACCGGAAGTGGCAAAGATTTAAACTAAGACTAGGCAATCGAAAAGGGGTTATGACTTAAAAATATATCGGCGAAAAAATCGACCCCTCCCTGTAGAAAAGTGCCCAGTTTAGGGTGAAGCAATGAATGTTTTTAGCGAATTTTAGATATTTGTCCTTCGTAGGGTTGGGCTTCAAAACGATACCGATCTCGTGAAAATCCGTCACCCCTGTCGAAAGTTTTAGGCAGACATGCAACCATCCATCCATCCATCCATCCATCCATCCATCCATACATACATACATTTAAACAGGCAGACTTGTCTTCAAGTTTAACGTAAACAAGTTTTTGATGAGCCGTTCCATAAGTTAACAAATTTACCGAAGTTCTATTACTAACGATTACTATATTGTCCAATTTCTACTGTACACTTTTTAACCCTTATCCTCGAGTGGCCTCTTGGCCTTAATAAGTGGTGATGCCTATGTAAAAAAAGGTGAGATTTATATTATAGATTAAGCTTTTCTATTTTTGAATTGTATATATACGAACATAAAAGTCGTCCTTTATTAGTTTTATCCCAACCGATTCACCAAGAGATTTATTTCTGAATTTCATAATACAGCGGCGAGGTCAGTTGTCATATTTCTGAAAATTTTTAAAAAGATTTGCAGGTTTCTGCCGACTCCTCAGCGTTGTTTACGCTTGTACTTCTGACTACTCAAAGTATTACCTTATCGCCGAACCCCGCATAAAATACCTATCTATCTCTCTATCTACCCATCTGTCTGTCTGTCTCTCTGTCTATCTATCTATCTATCTATCTATCTATCTATATACTATTATGTAAAAGGATCTTTGCCTTTGTGTGTTTGAGTTCGCTCCCTATAGACTTCGTAAGGGCTGGGCCGACTTTTATGAAATTACACACAATTATACTTTATGTACCTGGAAGTGTTCTTAAATAGGTTTTGTGTTGTTTTGTTTTCGATAAGTATACATTTCGATAAGTATACATTAAGGGGATTAATTTAGTATTATAGGGCCAAACATAAAAAAAAAATATTATTTTGATGTTTTAAACAGAAAACGAATTTTTTTATTAGATCTATGAAAATAAAAGAGCCTATGAATGTACCTCTCTCTCTCTCTCTCTCTCTCTCTCTATCTATCTATCTCTCTATCTATCTGTCTATCTACCTACCTACGAGGTGCCTCCAATAAGCTTCCAGACGTTTTCCGTATCGGCACTTTTATTGATGGTACACGTATAAAATTCTAGCATCCTTCCGAGTAATCTATTCCGGCTGCAATTCACTTGTATCAACATCACATTGTATCAACATCACATTGTATCAACATCACATTGTATCAACATCACATTGTATCACCAACTTATGGAAGGCCCCATAGAATTATTCTTTTACATTAGTACTCATTTAATATAGAATTTTGGCCGCTGACGATGCTGGTTTATTTGACCTATTTTTAAGAATAAAGATCTTGCGCCCACCCCGTACACGAAATACTTTCTGACTCGGAGGATTAATTTAGAATTAAAAAAATCCAAACATTAAAAATAATTAAGTTTCATGTTTTCGATAGGATAACAATGTTTTTGTTTTTTCTTTTCTGGTAATCATTCAACTTGTATTCATTCGTTTCAATTATAATATTTTTGAAACAAAAAAGAAAAAAGAAAAAGGAACATCAAATAAGCTCCGAGATATTGTTTTTAGACCGACGCTTCATTAAAATGTTATCTAGACGCTCGTATTGCAGAAAAGAAAAACGTTATCACATGTAAAACGAAATGACAAGCTTTACGTGAAACAAGAGATGGACAGTATTCCTTAATTGAAAACGGTCGGAACATATTGGAATGAAAATAAATTTCTTTTGCTTTTTAACTGTTTTAATTGAGTTTGCTGGCAACCAAAATTTCGTGATCATCAAATTTGTGTGTGTGTGTGTGTGTGTGTGTGTTTTCAACTTTAAGTCGTTTTTACTTTTGTAACTAATTCGACTTTTTTCATGATATCTATAAAAATAAAAGAACACGATGAATATACATCTATCTATCTATCTATCTATCTATTTATCTATCTATCTATTTATCTATCTATCTACCTATCTATCTATCTATTTATCTATCTATCTATATATCAATTTATCTATCTATCTATATATCTATTTATCTACCTATCTATATATCAATTTATCTATCTATCTATTTAGCTATCTATCTATCTATCTATTTAGCTATCTATCTATCTATTTAGCTATCTATCTATCTATTTAGCTATTTATCTATTTAGCTATCTATCTATCTATTTAGCTATCTATCTATCTATCTATCTATTAATCTATCTATCTACGAAGGGCCTTCAATAAGTTTCTGGGCTTTTTTTTATATCGCATTTTATTGCTTGTATACACATAGAATTCTAGTCCCCTTAGACTGCAATGCACTTGTATCGTCTTAGACTTAGAATGCACTTCTATGGTTCCAACAACTTCTGGAAGGCCCTATGGGTATCCTCTTGTGTGAGCGTGTCAATGACCCTCATCACAGCCTCTTTCATCTTCTTAATTATCTCACAACGAGATACTATAATGTTTTCCTCGAACTTAGGGAATAACCAAAAGTCATACGAAGACAGTACCTGGACTATAAGCGGACAATGAACTTTCTTGATACCCATATCGGTAAAAAAATTCTGTAAAAACCGATAGAGCACTCTTGGGACAAACTTCGCGCAAATCTTCCGCATATCTAGTTCCTCGCGAACAATTATCTATAGTTTCCACTTCGGCATCAAACTGTACACTTATTGTCTCTATTAGACGCACGACGGTGCTTATCCATAAAATTCTTTATTTTGCCAATCAACTCTGGTGTTCTCACTTCCATTACTTCTTCCACGCCTCTCATAATCCCTTGCAGACTCCCTGCCTTCCTCTTATGCTACTCAAATCTAATGTTCGATTCATGGAAGATGGTCTAAAAACAGTCTGAAGCGTTCTATACGTTTCTGTGGCATTTTCCAAGTTTAAAACAGAATGTTATTGGATATCGTTCTTCTCAAGTTTCATCACATCCATATTGCATTTTTAAAATTCACCAGCTGTGACAATCAGATTTTAGTAAGGTGTATTCTAATTCCTGATATAGCTGTTCATTTGAACCCGAAATAATAAAAATTGATCAGTCATTTCATACGATGTATAGCAATAACATAATGACTTTTCAAGGGTCTACGACAGTTTTAAATGCGTGGACAAAAAAGTCTGGAAACTTATTGAAGGCACCTTGTATCTCACTGTCTTTCTCTGTCGCCCTCTTTCTGTCTCCCTCTTTCTCTCTCTTTCTCTCTCTCTCTCTCTCTCTCTCTCTATATATATATATATATATATATATACATGTGTGTATGAGTGTGTGTGCGTGTTACAGAAAGCATGATAACATCAGTACCATCGGCTTCAAGTCGAAACAAAGGGGGCCACTATCTGGTCAACTATGTCGAACTTTCTCCTAGCATAGTTGTTTGCTTTGTAATGACATTTCTTGTTTCTGTTTTAGAGTTGAGTGCATTGGACAAATGTGGTATCCGTTCATGCTAATATGCACACATAGATAGACTATTATCCCTGTTAGGATGCCTATAATCCTACCGGTTCTACAGGTTTTTTTCCTAATCACGGCGTGACACTGCAGTTATCTTCCAACTCACGGCGTGGCACTACAGTTATCTCAATATTATACATTTGTCGATAGAGCAACCGATCCTATCGCTACCTAAGAGTTAGTGCTTCTGTATTGTCAGTCCAAAATGTTAGCCAGGCAAGTGGTCAAACCTATCAGACTAAAGACCTGTGAGTACTTAGACATGAAAATGTGGCAAGTAATCATCCCCCATATTCCACAAGATCGTTAGACGACATTCATCGTCTTAGTCAGGAAATAACGCTAAGTACTGCATAGTTCTCGTGAGTCCCCTTGATAGTGCCCCTGCGTTTCGCTATGAGACAAAAGAGAAGTGTAAATTCAGGAAGACAGTCAATATCTACCTACTAATTAAGCAATTTTAGGTTTGACAACATGATAATTAACGCGAGTCTTTACCTATATGAATGTTGTCGGCCAGGATTAAGGATGCTCACTTTCCCCAGTGATCCGTTTCCATGGCGTAGGAGACTAATTTAATAGTTCTTACATTAGAGTTTTAAATCTACTTCACATATTTCCTGAGAACTACTTGTTGGTCACATCAAGAAGGGTAATTCTGCGCCTTGGTACTAAGCCAGGTATTTATGTGCCTCTTCCTAGGTATATAAGAACAGTACTACTTCTACTTGGACTAAGTTTTACTATCACTTCCAACAAATGAAACTGAATATAGGTAGAAAGTGGGGTGAATGTAATGCATAGAAGTGTGCCATTTTTATTTATTTATTCGTTTCTTTTAAAGACACAACTGCCATATTGCCAGAGAAAAGGATAAGTGAAAAATACAAGGGAGTTGCATTTTTACACTTATAGATATAATTTTCCATGGCTGTTAGAGAATGGATCGAGAGAGAGAGAGAGAGAGAGAGAGAGAGAGAGAGAGAGAGAGAGAGAGAGAGAGAGATTGGGAGGTGTGTAAATTATGATGAGACACGTTGACCGGAAGTCAAGATCAGCTGATCGGATTGCGTGTGAGTCACGTGATCAGGTTATCTGAATCGTGGAGATTTGGTTTGGACGTAGAAGGCGACGGACGGCTTTAGACGTCTTCTCCCCTTCACTGGGGGACGCTGACGTGTGTAGAAACGAGACCAAGAGTACCACGCAAGCCAGACATTCACTTTCCATCTTCTGCGAGACATCTGGAAAGTGAAATCAAAACTATAAATCAAATTCATCTGTTGGAGTGAATGAACCTTCGTCTAAAACAGGTACCGTCTCCCCTCCAAGACACGAGATGTTTCCAGATGGATCAACATCCAAGACGCAGAAAGTATGTTGAAAAATCCATGTACCACACACACGGCATATGAACATATTATTTAATAGACTGGACAACTACACGATCACACGACATTAATTCTGATGAGATATATCACACACGATCACCTTTATGATACAACATAACAGTGTTACTCACAATTTAATATATTTACCATAAATTAATACTTAGGAGAAAATTAATTAGGTAAAACAAAAGAAATTAATAGCATATGGTAAATAACGAAATATTCACAAGTAATGAATATACAAACAAAAATAAAACACTTAAATACTAAGTTTTGAGATTTTTCTCTCAGCATCCATACTGGACGCCCGCCTGTCTATGTAAGAGACTGGGGATCTACGGTAGTGAGTCGGTAGAGTGACGGGTAGAGTGACTGGGTACGAATTCGGCTCGAGGAATTTAAAATATAAAGTTTTGAGATAAATAAATACAAATAAAATATTTGAAACAAACAATGAAAGGTTCGGAACAAAGAACAATAACATAGCTGACCTAGGGCATTAAGAAATTACGTAATTGTCTAATATCGAAAGAATTTAATTATAAACAACAAAGAAACGCTTATTATATTGTTAACGAGAATCCAGAATAGTAGTTAGAGATCGTCGGGAAATGATCGCAACGGCCGTTTAGTTATGCAATCTACAAGGTAAACAGTCTGGAGGAGCAGAAAGTAGGCGATAAAATTAGTCCGATCAGTCGGGGAAGCCAAGGGACATAGGGCCTAAAATGTACATAGAATTTTATGGCACACTCGACAATGTGTGTTGAATGAAGAAAATAAATGTACAATGGTCTTCGTTGTTGTTTCTCATGCCAATCTAATGCCAGAAAAATCTTTATTCCAGCGTCTTCAAGTCGAGTGTCACCATAGAGGAACCAATGTGGAAGTAAAGGTTAACCTATTTATATATATCTTGTCATCAATGGACGTTTTGTGGATTGATGCTTGTAGCTTGTTTTACAGAACTATCTTATGTTTATTGAGCTGTTTATTGTACGTGTTTAAACACATACACATACAGCACATTGATACGGTCAGTATGTAACGTTTGTCATTGTTTGCTGTCATGAAAATAACTGTATTTATTTGTTCATACATCTAACAATATGCATTTATGAGTATGTAATACTGTAATTTTTGTCAGTACTTTCAAGAAACAGTCGTTGAAACGTAAGTAAGCCTCTGTATTCTCAATAAAATGTATTAACGATTTATTATATTATTTTAAATTTTGATTATGTGTTTTTTTTTCAATGTTGTTTTTCCTTATTCATCTTTCTTCAATATAAATAACTGACAGAAATGCGTGTTTAGCCAGGTTATATTGTAGCAATCGCTATTTATTTGCATTCGATCTAAATTCACCTGCAAAACAATGTTAAGCATATTTGTTTTTTTTTATTATTTAGTAGAAAACTAGAATCTTCAAAAATGACACCATAGATTCGGACAATAAGACATTTTATTCAGTCTTGTAAAATGTAGTATCAGAATAAATACTACAATCCGCGAAAAATATTTCTTTAAAATATAAATAAATTACATTTCATGAACGATCTGAATCTGCGAAAAATATTTTCTTTAAAATATAAATAAATTACATTTCATGCACTAAAATCTTCAAAAATGACACCATAGATTCGGACAATAAGACATTTTATTCAGTCTTGTAAAATGTAGTATCAGAACAGATACTACAATCTGCGAAAAATATTTTCTTTAAAATATAAATAAATTACATTTCATGAACGATTTGGTAAAAGGTCAACAAAATGTGGTACATTGGGGTCCAGTGGTCTTCGCTAAATATCCTATATCCTATAGTTAAATATTTAATAATCGTGTTTTGGTAACGCCTCTGTTCAGTCTCGAAAGACAAAGGATACCCTCTGTAGGAGTAACTGCGAGGCAAGGTTTGCGCAAACTCCAAAGAAAGATCAAGGACGATTGGAAACCATGCTGAGATAAGCAGAGAGCACATACAACACCTGGAAGTCCCAAATGGTCACCCATTTTGTACTTACTAGGTTCAACGTTGCTTAATTTCGCTGATCTAGCAGGAACCGGTGAGTCAACGTGATTATGCTCTCTCTCTCTCTCTCTCTTTCTATATATATATATATATATATATATATATATATATATATATATATATATATATATATATATATGTGTGTGTGTGTGTGTGTGTGTGTAATCCATGTTTATTCGTCCAATTACAGTTCTTATGTTATATTTTTACAATTTTTCCTGACATAATACAAAAACAAAAAAGACCACATTTCCTCCCTGGATCTAATCTCATCAAATGTCTGACTGCTTTAAATACAATTGTATTTGCAAAATAATATTTACAATAATATAAAACACGATGGACAGTTGAGCAAAAAGTAAAAAAGAAATTACAATTAAGAAACTAAATAAAATAAAATGCAATTTACTATAGCACTTTAAACATCTAAAATTAAAGACTACCTACTACATTTCGGTTTGTTCAGACCTGAAGACTAGCAGGTCGATTTCTAAGTACGAGTGGAATTTTAGTGAGAAAAAATTAATAGGAAAATTAAGATATGGAAATTTGAAGTGAATGGTGTTCAAATTAAATATATAATTGCATATATTAAAATACCATATTTAAGCGTATTGTACGATCGAGCAAAGTCTGACGTCCAGCTAGTATACATATATGTGTGTGTGTGTGTGTGTGTATGTGTGTGTGTGTGTGTGTGTGTGTGTGTGGAACGATAAATTTGTCGCCCAACAAAAACAAAACTACACCTTTATTTTAAAACCTTTATTGAAAAAATCAATCCAGGTAACTGAAGTATGTAGTAGAGATGACATCTATTTAATATACTCGCTTTCAGCCTCAATCGCCGCTTCGATACGGGTTCAGAATTGTGAGCATGCTTTTTCTGCAAACGCGGAAGCTCGGCGAATACTCGGCCGATGGCGGCGATCAGACTGACTTTTGTGTTGTGGGAGGTCATGTTGGTTATGTTCCTGATGTATGACCAAACGAAGTAGTCCAGCCGTTTAATGTTGGGGGAGGAGGGCGGTCAGTGAGAGAAGAGTACAGAGTCGTAGCACTCCTTTTGAAGCCAAGCCTGGGTCTCATTGGACTTGTGAATCCTGCTACCAAACTCAGGGTCTGCCAGTGCCCACCAGATTGCACTAGATCACCACACTCTTCAGCACATCAAGATACACTTTGGTGTTGACCTTCAAGCCGACTTCAAAGATGTGAGGTGGCATGATGTGGGCCTCACTTTAAATCACACCAAAGGCCATAAGAGTGCCCGAAAACTCCGTTGAGTTGAGTCCTCAAGCGTTTAATCGTTTGAATTTGCATTTTGTAGAGTTCTGGAAATGGGTCCATTGTCATAATTTGGATCGGTAGAAAACATGGGTTGTACAGCGGCGCGTCCCCTAACTACGTCGTTGCAATTCTTTCACTTTAAGGACATGATAGAAGACTCCTATCTCTCTTTGGGTTTGTACACAACTGCTTAACTAGTAGATGGTTTGCAACAACAAAAAGAAAACCGATTTTCATGAAACGGAAACGGAATCATGTCGCTTTTTCTGGGGCGATAATTTTATCATTCCACTCTGTATATGTATATATAAATATATAAACACTTGATTAATTTATAGGTATACTTACTGTAACCATCGCAACGTTAATTGCGATTATATTTATTTTAGTTTCGATATGTTTTTAGAGTGTGTTTTATTTACTGGTTTCATTAGGCATGCAAGTTCATGATAACTCCGTGCACATTTCACAATTAAAATCAAAGTTTTCAAAAGGTAAAGAATAAGAAAATAAAACTTGATTAAAAATAATGAATGCATATGATTTACGATTACTTGATTAGTGTGTCTTAAAATAAACTGCACTGTCCGGTTTACAAACGTGGTTACGTGACTACTTTTTCAAATCATGTAATTTCGCACCTGTTTAATTAATGTCGACGTAACCGAAAATATGAATAACATACGGATAATTTTTAGATTCTACATTTAAAAACACACATGTTTTTCATGTGTTTTGAATTGCAGTGAGCACTTTAATCTATAATCGCGTCTAAACTCTACTTTCGATTAGAAACACAAAACATATTTACTTAAAGGGAAACAATCTATGAAAAAAACAACTCCTTACTAGCAGGGCCGGTGGAAATCCTATGAAGTGAGAAAATTATTTAATAAACAAATACCTATATATCTATAAAAGTGAGAATGTGGGTGAGGACATTTCTTAACGTGTATATACAATGGATTTTTATCTACGGACTTGAAATATGATATGGAGGATATTCAGGCAAGTTGATAAGTTTTTAATCGGTTTTCATCCGAAGAAAACGGTGGCTAAATTGTGAAAATGTAAAAATTGGTACGTGGAGGTTGTCGAGTTTTGTAGTTGTGTTTCACAAATGCACATGCGTGAATATGTCACATTACCGATTCATTATGTTAAAAATGAGAAGGTTTGAAAACACCTTCTAAAGCCGGTCTAATGGTTATAGTACTTAATTTACTCCCGTAGGTTTTGGTTTCGATCTCAGCTCGAGTATTTTATTTTTACTTACAAGCAGTGAATTGTTTAGAAAAAACAAAAAACAAACAAACGAACAAAATACTGGCATGCACATATTTCAGTTCCTTTCCGATATTTTTACTAAATTTTTTTTAAAGGAATATAACGTTACTTTAAGACTGGGCAACGTCATGTACATTTGCTAGTATTTCGATAAAGCTGGTATTTTTTGGTTAACGTAAAAATATAGTTTCGTGACAGAAAAAAAAACCATAACAAATGTGAGCATAGTAACATTTCTATCAAAATAATGTCTATTATAGTTTAAATATAGGATTGACACAGGTGAGATAAATTAATAAGTACTAATAAATAATAATATTGGGCTATATATTTCCAAACACATAATAACATCTTATTGTTAGAGACAATCTTAAATGTACTCCTGCAGTCCAGCACCTTTTAACAGACTAGATTTCTTTCATACCCTATTTATTTCAAATGCCCCCAGTTTTACGTAACTTTAACTGACTTATTTATTTCCTCAGTGAAAAACCGATGCACGTCGAAATTACTACGAGTGTTTTTCTCACACTGTTACAACAATGATCATACATTATTATTATTGTAATGATATAGCAAACGCGGCGACATAAAAGGGAGGTTACCCAGTTATTAATGTACAAGATTCCCAGATTTGTTCTTCTAAAGACACATTTCATGAATGTGCCCTTTTTGAGGCAGCTTGGCCGCTAGAAATTGTAATAAGCTTGTTTCAAAGCGTAATGTACGGACTAATGGAGGAATAAGTAAAATATAATAATCATTTATTATTAATGCGTTTTTTATTATTTTTATTGTATTTTTCTATTTCTAATAGAAAACTTTAAATAGCAGAAAAAAAAGGCTTATAACAATAACAGGCAAGGGACTACTGTAACAAAGGTCAGGATTTATAGAATAGAATTAGTTGTTCAGATAACGTTTAAATTTCTGCACGCTCGTATAGTTACCAAAATAAGACAGGTGGGAACTTCTAATAGTTAATAGTTCAAGAAACACAGCTATTTGTGTAAGAGACTTTCTCATTATCCCGTTTGGAAACGTAATCTGTTTTTTTTCTGCTTAATGGCTGAAATTCGCTATATTAAATGTATGCACATTTTTTTTTACATAGGCGACGCCACTTATCAAGGCCGATAGGCCACTCAAGGATAAGGGTAAAAGAGTGTAGAGTAGTCAAAAGGACAATATAGTAATCGATAGTAATGGAAGTTCGGTAAATTTGTTAACTTAAGTGGAACGGCTAATCAGAAACTTGTTCACGTTGGACTTGAAGACAACCATATTATAGACAGCTGGAAAGCAGGAAAACGGAAGACAATTCCA
The DNA here is from genome assembly GCF_053919585.1 of Euprymna scolopes. NCBI lineage: Eukaryota > Metazoa > Mollusca > Cephalopoda > Sepiida > Sepiolidae > Euprymna > Euprymna scolopes. The sequence continues at coordinate 36,145,590 of NC_136504.1, read as the reverse complement.
CAGGCGTGCAGTTCTAAGAAGTAAGCTTTGATCATGGAATCTATGTTTAGGTTTAGGCACAGATAAAGAGTGTGGAAAATTATTGATAATGTTTTCAGCTAGTCTAGTGTTTCTTGTGAAAGTTTGGCGAGGGGGGACCATAGATTGAAGCTCAGTCGAACACTTTCCATGAAAATAACGATAAAGCAGAGACAAACTCTCAACATCTCTTCTGTGAGATAGAGGTTGCGGCGAAGAGAAAAGGACATCTCCCACCAGGTCACGAAATCTATTTTGAACCCTATCAAGGCAGGACAAGTCTTTTCGAGCAGCAACAGTATTCTATCCTTGGACGTATCTGGCTCTTATCTAGATAGAAAATGGCATCAGCAGTGAGATATCTACTGGATCTATAGAAGGATCCGACCATTTTTCCAGCGGCCTTGGCGACAGATTTGATGTACGTATTCCATTTAAGATCAGGAGTAAAGGTCAAGCCCAGAAGCCTGTCAAAACTTGAGACCTCCCCAAGACGAGAGCCATTCATTTTAATTGATGCCAGATGGGGATCAGAACGTTGATGATGTAAAGATAGAAGCTTGGTTTTAGATGCATTAAAAGTAACCAGCCACTCCTTTCCCCATTGTACAACGTGATCAAGATCAAAGGAGAGAGAATCGGAGAGGGCTTGGTCGTTTACTGTCTTAGATGTGCTACCATAGATGGTAGTGTCGTAAGTAAAAATTCTACGAATGATGTAAGGATGTGATTTGGAAGATTTTGCACTGTCGCGACAAATTGCATTCAAATGCAATTGTAAAAGTAACGGTCCAATAACCAGGGAGAATGTTGTTTCCAGAAAAGATAATTTAGGAAACTTCAAACGTACACAACGTATAAAGAGATGTAAGTAATAGCGATTAAAGCATTTTGAAAAATTAATTGTATGTCAAGAAAAAATCAAATAAAGTATGAAAATGGAGCATTTCAGAGTTTGAATGTGACAGCATAGAAGTATCGATAAAAAAATAATAATATCAACAATAAAAATATAATACTAACGCAAATTATTTGAGCCAGAGAACGAAACTATATGTAAAAATAAATGTCTGATGTATTTATTAGAAGAACGTGTTATTTTATTTGGGATAACACTTGTTTGCCTTTGGTTTGGGATAACCTTTGTTTGTCTTTGTTTTGGGATAAACTCGTTTGCCTTTGGTTTGGATAACACTAGTTAATCTTTGGTTTGGGTAAACACTTGTTTGTCGTTGGTTTGGATAACACTTGTTTGTCTTTGGTTTGGGTTAACACTTGTTTGTCTTTCTTTTGGGATAATATTTATTTGTCTTCAGATTGAGATAGCGCTTGTATTTCTTTGGTATGGAATAATGTTTTTTGCTCGTTGGTTTTGGATAAAATTAGTTCATCGTTATTTATGTTACTTGTTTATTTTTAGTTTAGGATAATATCTGTTCGTATTTGGTTCCGAATTTGTCTTTTGTTTGGACAAACACTTGTTTGTAAATGGTTTGGGAAAACACTTGTTTGTCTTTGCTTTGTGATCATACTGATAGAAACCACCGAAAAAGCATAATAAAGAAGGTAAGAGAGCCGTATGCTAAGTTCGTAGAGTGTGCAGTAACTAGATGGCGGAATGGTTACCGCGACTTTTTGGGGAATAACAAACACGTTTCTGAACAGAGTTGTGTTTTCTAACCCAACCATCATTAATAGACCTAAGGTAATTTCGTCGTTCAAAAAAAAATCCTTTGTTAAGAGTTCTACAAGATACACCGGAAGCGTTGTACGAATAATACCCAATATGAGAATAATACAATTTGTCAACTTCATGTTTTAAAAATAATTTCCTTTAATTTTTCAAACTATAGATTTAATAACATTTTCTGTGGTCTCTTATTCTTGGTCCTGGATATGACCTTAAACTATATCTAGTGGTGAGGCCCCACTTTGCGGACTTTGGGGAGTGTGGAGCCACCCTTTAATTGCCATTCCTCCCAGGTTCACTCTGACGCGGAGTGGTAGTAGCTGTAAGGGTCCCAACTATTGGTTAAATAGAAACCGACTTGAAAACAACAAATATTCTATTAAAACATTTTTCTTCCGAATCTTTGGATTCACCATTAAATAACCTGAAAAGAGTTGATACGCCGTAAAACAAAAACAACTAACCGACCTACTCTTATTCTTTGCTATATAATGGAATTTGATATGCCCCGTTTAGCTTTAGTTGAAGTAGTATAATTTTAAGATGTGTCAAGTTGTATAAATGAGGCCATCTCTCGGTCTGTCACACTTAGGTTTCAAATAGCGATTGATTTATGAAACGCGTTGATTAAATGGTCGCGTCTTAAAAATAGTTGCGCTTATTAAAAAATTTAGTATAAATAAAATTGTACAACTATCAATCTTATAACCAGAGCCACAAATCGAAGAAATTAATTCGATTTTCTTGATTCGTTAAAGTTTGCCAACATTCTTTTGCGATGGACGGAAGTTTCCTCATTAAAACTTTCCGATCTGAATTTTGTTCTTTATTTTTATTTTTCAATCTTTCACACGACGCAGGGATTTTCTGGCATACTGCAAAGCGGAAGTGAAAATAATTAGGTAACATTTTATTTATCTGCAAATTATAATTCAGCTTGACATCTACTTTTATATATGCATACGTTTATACGCACATAGCTAGCTAATTAATGTGCAGATATTCGCACACGCATGTGTGTATATATCTATGTTAACTCCCTCTATGTCTTTCTAGCGATTAATATATCATCTGTTTATCCATATCAAAATGCCTAAATATATCTATGTAACAGAATCAAGTATGCTTTATGTATGTATGTATGCATGTATGTATCTGTCTGTCTAACTATCTGTTTGTGTTTCTATCTACCTACCTACCTACATATCTATCTAGATATATTTATATCGAAATGCATATACACAATTGTAAATACATTATATTGTTATGTACATAAAATTAATATACGTAAATAATTATTAATTTATTATTATTTTTGTTCGTTTGGTTAGTAACATTTGTCATATATGACGTCATAGTAGATCATATATATATATATATATATATATATATTTATACATATATGTGTGTGTATGTGTATGTGTGTGTGTGTCAAGTTTATTTATTTATTTATTTAGTTAGTTATGGTAGTCCATCTATGTGGATGACGACGTCTTCATTATTTATTTTTTATATTGACTCTGACGCCGTTAATCAATGTGAAGCGAAATGCTTTATCTACACTGTTTTGCACAGATAGGGAACAGGAAGGCAGGGTTTGGATTTTGATAGTGAGTGGCCGCCGTTCGTCGGCGTCTCAGTGTGCGACACTCAGTATCTGCTCGCTCATGCTCGTTTTTGAAGTTTGTGTTTCTATCTATCTATCTATCTATCTATCTACCTATCTATCTACATATCTATCTAGATATATTTATATCGAAATGCATATGTACAATTGTAAATACATTATATTTTTTATTTTCGTACATGAAATTAATGTACGTAAATCATTACTTTATTATAATAAACCCGTATTCCTGTTTGTTTGTTTAGTAACATACGTCATATATGACGTCATAGCAGATGATATATATATATATATATATATATATATATATATATATATATATACGTGTGTGTGTGTGTGTGCAGTTTATTTATTTAGTTAGTTTGTTATGGTAGTCCATCCATGTGGATGATGGCGTCTTCATTATTTATTTTTTTAATTGACTCTGACGCCGTTGCTCTCTGTGAATCCAGATGTGTTATCTACACTGTTTTCCACAGATAGAGAACAGAGGATTTGGATTTTGATGGTGAGTGGCCGCCGCTCGTCGGTGTCTGAGTGTGCGACGCTCCGTAACTGCTTGCTCATGCTCGTTTTTGCATGTGGAGCACAAAGTCTCTCAGTCCGCTGCTAAAGTCTCCAAAAAATTGAAAGGGATATTGCAGCGCTTGAGGGTGAGCTTAACGCAATCTATGTAGCGTTCATTCGAGCAGTAACGTTATATATAAAGTCATAGCAGATTAAGTCATATATAATGGCGTCATATACGATGGCGTCATATATGGTGACGTCATACATAACGTCGTGTTTGACATCATAACAAAAGAAGAGACGGAGGCAAAATAAAGATTCCAGGACAACACCAGCTATATTATCTTACACACACACACACACACACACACACACACAAATATATATATATATATATATATATATATATATATATAAAGCCATTAATGTTTTATATATATATATATATATATATATATATATATATAATAAAACATTAATGGCTTTGATGATTGTTTAAAACTTTACGAAATAAAAAAATAAATACAAGAAAAACCAACAAACAATATCATACGAATTAATTTATATGTATACTAACAGGTCGTCCAGGATATGACCTTAAACTATATTCAATGGATTGGCCCCAGCTTGCGGGCTTTGCGGAGTATGGAGCACCCCCTTTAATTGCCATTGCTCCCAGGTCCACTCTGACCCGGAATGGTAGTACCTGTTACTCTGACCCGGAGTGGTAGTACCTGTTAAATAGAAACCAACTTGAAAAAAAAGCGAATATATTCTATTAAATAAATTTCCTTCAAAATCACTGGATTCGGCATTAAATAACCTGAAAAGTGTTGATATGCCGTAAAACAAGCAACCAACCAACCAACCAAACCATATACTAACAGGGGAACCCGACATTATATGATAATCAACTAATGTTTCACACTCCCATATTTTTATTGTTATCGAAATCGGTTAAATCGCACATTCTTTTAATCTGCTAGGGTCAAGTTATATTTAGAATCGATGGAAGGCCATACCTAGGTCTCGTAAGGAACACCAGGAGCAGCAAGAAGGAGAGAGAGAGAAAGAGATAGAGAGAAAGAGAAGAAAGAAAGACAGACAGATAGAAGAAAGAAAGGGGAGTCTGAAATGTCAATGCGAAGCGACGGATGTTTTTCGCTGGGCTCCGAAAAGTAAGAGAAAAAGAACGAAATGGAACTTACATGAAAAAGAAAAAGGATTGTTTCCTGCGCGTCTCGTTAAGTGATTATCATGTGGGATTCGAATGTTAGAAAAAGGTTTATGATGAAATTCTCTTCGTCTCTCGCCCACCAAAAAAGAAACTCACGTTGTTCGCAACCCGGCGTATTAATCGACCGGATTTTATCGGCGGAACTGTATATTTCATTAGACTGTTGATTCCATCTCGGAATTGATCACCCTCCTCGCCTTTTTTTCTCTAGGGTTACCCTCCCAGCCTCCCACATCGAACTTTTTTTTGCTGCTTTCAAACTTTCACAAGAAACACTTGTATAGCTGAAAACACTATCAATAATTCCCCCCCCACTTTTTATCTGTGCCTAAACCTAAACATAGATTCCATGATCAAAGCTTCTTTCTTAGAACTGCATGCCTGTGGAATTGCCTTCCGTTTTCCTGCTTTCAAGCCGTCTATAATATGGTTGTCTTCAAGTCTAACGTGAACAAGTTTCAGATGAGCCGTTCCACTTAAGTTAACAAATTTACCGAACTTCCATTACTATCGATTACTAAATTGTCCCTTTGACTACTGTACACTCTTTAACTCTTATCCTTAAGTGGCCTATCGGCCTTTAAAAGTGGTGACGCCTATGTAAACAAAAAATAACTTAAATTAAAGTTTAAATTCAAAAGTCAAATTTATTGTTTAAATTGTGCTCTGAACAGAAACATTTATTTTAAACGCGTCCTTATTATATCAAAGAAGCTTCTGTTGATTTTATATGCCTGGCTTTACTTCTTGTGCGGTGATAATCGCTTGAATTTATGTTTAAGTCTAAAATGAAAACGTCGAGTATAATTGTGCAATTGTATTTAAAATAGAAACATTTTTTTCTAATCTGTCATATCAAAGAATTTACTGTTGATTATATAATGTTGATTATATAATGTTGATTATATAATGTTCATTATATAATGGCCCTTTCGGCTTGAGCTTTGCTTCCATGCGAGTCGTTTCTTCTATTACTTTATTTTTTATTTATTTATTTATTTATTCACTTTGTTTATTTATTTCTCTTTTTGCTTTTACCAACTGTGTATACCTTCTCTTTAAATGTATTTATTTAATGCATTTTAAGTACATATGCGTAAAAATGGTCTCTAACACTTAATCCCACGCGAGCCGTTTTTATGGTCAGAAGAACTCTACTCGATAACGAATAGCCTATGCAAGAATATAGAAGAGCTAGGACCACCTTTCTTTCTACTATAGAAGACAGAAGTTTAACCTAAAAAAAAAAAAAAAAGAATAAAATAAAAAAAAAAAAAAGTAAAATTACCATACACATGTGCGCACTATAAACTATAAATAGATATAAAATCCGGGGAAAGGAAGTGAAGCCGTCACACTAACAGGGTTCGCTCGCTGACAGACGCGACAATTTTGAAGATGGGCAAACAATATAAGCTAAGTTAATTTAACAAATCCTAATATTACCAAAATGGCAACTGCTTTTTTTTTTTTTTTTTTTTCTTCTTAATTTTGACTAATATATTTTAACTATATGCGCATATATTGTCTTTAACTCTTTGCTTCCATGCGAGTCGTTTCTTCTATTACTTTATTTTTTATTTATTTATTCACTTTGTTTATTTATTTCTCTTTTTGCTTTTACCAACTGTGTATACCTTCTCTTTAAATGTATTTATTTAATGCATTTTAATTACATATGCGTAAAAATTGTCTCTAACACTTAATCCCACGCGAGCCGTTTTTATGGTCAGAAGAACTCTACTCGATAACGAATAGCCTATGCAAGAATATAGAAGAGCTAGGACCACCTTTCTTTCTACTATAGAAGACAGAAGTTTAACCTAAAAAAAAAAAAAAATAAAGAATAAAATAAAAAATAAAAAAGTAAAATTACCATACACATGTGCGCACTATAAACTATAAATAGATATAAAATCCGGGGAAAGGAAGTGAAGCCGTCACACTAACAGGGTTCGCTCGCTGACAGACGCGACAATTTTGAAGATGGGCAAACAATATAAGCTAAGTTAATTTAACAAATCCTAATATTACCAAAATGGCAACTGCTGTTTTTTTTTCTTAATTTTGACTAATATATTTTAACTATATGCGCATATATTGTCTTTAACTCTTTGCTTCCATGCGAGTCGTTTCTTCTATTACTTTATTTTTTATTTATTTATTCACTTTGTTTATTTATTTCTCTTTTTGCTTTTACCAACTGTGTATACCTTCTCTTTAAATGTATTTATTTAATGCATTTTAATTACATATGCGTAAAAATGGTCTCTAACACTTAATCCCACGCGAGCCGTTTTTATGGTCAGAAGAACTCTACTCGATAACGAATAGCCTATGCAAGAATATAGAAGAGCTAGGACCACCTTTCTTTCTACTATAGAAGACAGAAGTTTAACCTAAAAAAAAAAAAAAATAAAGAATAAAATAAAAAAATAAAAAAGTAAAATTACCATACACATGTGCGCACTATAAACTATAAATAGATATAAAATCCGGGGAAAGGAAGTGAAGCCGTCACACTAACAGGGTTCGCTCGCTGACAGACGCGACAATTTTGAAGATGGGCAAACAATATAAGCTAAGTTAATTTAACAAATCCTAATATTACCAAAATGGCCACTGCTTTTTTTTTTTCTTAATTTTGACTAATATATTTTAACTATATGCGCATATATTGTCTTTAACTCTTTGCTTCCATGCGAGTCGTTTCTTCTATTACTTTATTTTTTATTTATTTATTCACTTTGTTTATTTATTTCTCTTTTTGCTTTTACCAACTGTGTATACCTTCTCTTTAAATGTATTTATTTAATGCATTGTAATTACATATGCGTAAAAATGGTCTCTAACACTTAATCCCACGCGAGCTGTTTTTAGGGTCAGAAGAACTCTACTCGATAACGAATAGCCTATGCAAGAATATAGAAGAGCTAGGACCACCTTTCTTTCTACTATAGAAGACAGAAGTTTAACCTAAAAAAAAAAAAATAAAGAATAAAATAAAAAAATAAAAAAGTAAAATTACCATACACATGTGCGCACTATAAACTATAAATAGATATAAAATCCGGGGAAAGGAAGTGAAGCCGTCACACTAACAGGGTTCGCTCGCTGACAGACGCGACAATTTTGAAGATGGGCAAACAATATAAGCTAAGTTAATTTAACAAATCCTAATATTACCAAAATGGCAACTGCTGTTTTTTTTTCTTAATTTTGACTAATATATTTTAACTATATGCGCATATATTGTCTTTAACTCTTTGCTTCCATGTGAGTCGTTTCTTCTATTACTTTATTTTTTATTTATTTATTCACTTTGTTTATTTATTTCTCTTTTTGCTTTTACCAACTGTGTATACCTTCTCTTTAAATGTATTTATTTAATGCATTTTAATTACATATGCGTAAAAATGGTCTCTAACACTTAATCCCACGCGAGCCGTTTTTATGGTCAGAAGAACTCTACTCGATAACGAATAGCCTATGCAAGAATATAGAGGAGCTAGGACCACCTTTCTTTCTACTATAGAAGACAGAAGTTTAACCTAAAAAAAAAATAAAATAAAGAATAAAATAAAAAAATAAAAAAGTAAAATTACCATACACATGTGCGCACTATAAACTATAAATAGATATAAAATCCGGGGAAAGGAAGTGAAACCGTCAGACTAACAGGGTTCGCTCGCTGACAGACGCGACAATTTTGAAGATGGGCAAACAATATAAGCTAAGTTAATTTAACAAATCCTAATATTACCAAAATGGCAATTGCTTTTTTTTTCTTAATTTTGACTAATATATTTTAACTATATGCGCATATATTGTCTTTAACTCTTTGCTTCCATGCGAGTCGTTTCTTCTATTACTTTATTTTTTATTTATTTATTCACTTTGTTTATTTATTTCTCTTTTTGCTTTTACCAACTGTGTATACCTTCTCTTTAAATGTATTTATTTAATGCATTTTAATTACATATGCGTAAAAATGGTCTCTAACACTTAATCCCACGCGAGCCGTTTTTATGGTCAGAAGAACTCTACTCGATAACGAATAGCCTATGCAAGAATATAGAAGAGCTAGGACCACCTTTCTTTCTACTATAGAAGACAGAAGTTTAACCTAAAAAAAAAAAAAATAAAGAATAAAATAAAAAAATAAAAAAGTAAAATTACCATACACATGTGCGCACTATAAACTATAAATAGATATAAAATCCGGGGAAAGGAAGTGAAGCCGTCACACTAACAGGGTTCGCTCGCTGACAGACGCGACAATTTTGAAGATGGGCAAACAATATAAGCTAAGTTAATTTAACAAATCCTAATATTACCAAAATGGCAACTGCTGTTTTTTTTTCTTAATTTTGACTAATATATTTTAACTATATGCGCATATATTGTCTTTAACTCTTTGCTTCCATGCGAGTCGTTTCTTCTATTACTTTATTTTTTATTTATTTATTCACTTTGTTTATTTATTTCTCTTTTTGCTTTTACCAACTGTGTATACCTTCTCTTTAAATGTATTTATTTAATGCATTTTAATTACATATGCGTAAAAATGGTCTCTAACACTTAATCCCACGCGAGCCGTTTTTATGGTCAGAAGAACTCTACTCGATAACGAATAGCCTATGCAAGAATATAGAAGAGCTAGGACCACCTTTATTTCTATTATAGAAGACAGAAGTTTAACCTAAAAAAAAAAAAAAATAAAGAATAAAATAAAAAAATAAAAAAGTAAAATTACCATACACATGTGCGCACTATAAACTATAAATAGATATAAAATCCGGGGAAAGGAAGTGAAGCCGTCACACTAACAGGGTTCGCTCGCTGACAGACGCGACAATTTTGAAGATGGGCAAACAATATAAGCTAAGTTAATTTAACAAATCCTAATATTACCAAAATGGCAACTGCTTTTTTTTTTCTTAATTTTGACTAATATATTTTAACTATATGCGCATATATTGTCTTTAACTCTTTGCTTCCATGCGAGTCGTTTCTTCTATTACTTTATTTTTTATTTATTTATTCACTTTGTTTATTTATTTCTCTTTTTGCTTTTACCAACTGTGTATACCTTCTCTTTAAATGTATTTATTTAATGCATTTTAATTACATATGCGTAAAAATGGTCTCTAACACTTAATCCAAAACGAGCCGTTTTTATGGTCAGAAGAACTCTACTAGATAACGAATAGCCTATGCAAGAATATAGAAGAGCAAGGACCACCTTTCTTTCTACTATAGAAGACAGAAGTTTAACCTAAAAAAAAAAAAAATAAAATAAAGAATAAAATAAAAAAGTAAAATTACCATACACATGTGCGCACTATAAACTATAAATAGATATAAAATCCGGGGAAAGGAAGTGAAGCCGTCACACTAACAGGGTTCGCTCGCTGACAGACGCGACAATTTTGAAGATGGGCAAACAATATAAGCTAAGTTAATTTAACAAATCCTAATATTACCAAAATGGCCACTGCTTTTTTTTTTTTTTTCTTAATTTTGACTAATATATTTTAACTATATGCGCATATATTGTCTTTAACTCTTTGCTTCCATGCGAGTCGTTTCTTCTATTACTTTATTTTTTATTTATTTATTCACTTTGTTTATTTATTTCTCTTTTTGCTTTTACCAACTGTGTATACCTTCTCTTTAAATGTATTTATTTAATGCATTTTAATTACATATGCGTAAAAATGGTCTCTAACACTTAATCCCACGCGAGCTGTTTTTAGGGTCAGAAGAACTCTACTCGATAACGAATAGCCTATGCAAGAATATAGAAGAGCTAGGACCACCTTTCTTTCTACTATAGAAGACAGAAGTTTAACCTAAAAAAAAAAAAATAAAGAATAAAATAAAAAAATAAAAAAGTAAAATTACCATACACATGTGCGCACTATAAACTATAAATAGATATAAAATCCGGGGAAAGGAAGTGAAGCCGTCACACTAACAGGGTTCGCTCGCTGACAGACGCGACAATTTTGAAGATGGGCAAACAATATAAGCTAAGTTAATTTAACAAATCCTAATATTACCAAAATGGCAACTGCTGTTTTTTTTTCTTAATTTTGACTAATATATTTTAACTATATGCGCATATATTGTATTTAACTCTTTGCTTCCATGCGAGTCGTTTCTTCTATTACTTTATTTTTTATTTATTTATTCACTTTGTTTATTTATTTCTCTTTTTGCTTTTACCAACTGTGTATACCTTCTCTTTAAATGTATTTATTTAATGCATTTTAATTACATATGCGTAAAAATGGTCTCTAACACTTAATCCCACGCGAGCCGTTTTTATGGTCAGAAGAACTCTACTCGATAACGAATAGCCTATGCAAGAATATAGAAGAGCTAGGACCACCTTTCTTTCTACTATAGAAGACAGAAGTTTAACCTAAAAAAAAAAAGAAAGAATAAAATAAAAAAATAAAAAAGTAAAATTACCATACACATGTGCGCACTATAAACTATAAATAGATATAAAATCCGGGGAAAGGAAGTGAAGCCGTCACACTAACAGGGTTCGCTCGCTGACAGATGCGACAATTTTGAAGATGGGCAAACAATATAAGCTAAGTTAATTTAACAAATCCCAATATTACCAAAATGGCAACTGCTTTTTTTTTTTCTTAATTTTGACTAATATATTTTAACTATATGCGCATATATTGTCTTTAACTCTTTGCTTCCATGCGAGTCGTTTCTTCTATTACTTTATTTTTTATTTATTTATTCACTTTGTTTATTTATTTCTCTTTTTGCTTTTACCAACTGTGTATACCTTCTCTTTAAATGTATTTATTTAATGCATTTTAATTACATATGCGTAAAAATGGTCTCTAACACTTAATCCTAAACGAGCCGTTTTTATGGTCAGAAGAATTCTACTAGATAACGAATAGCCTATGCAAGAATATAGAAGAGCAAGGACCACCTTTCTTTCTACTATAGAAGACAGAAGTTTAACCTAAAAAATAAAAAAATAAAATAAAGAATAAAATAAAAAAGTAAAATTACCATACACATGTGCGCACTATAAACTATAAATAGATATAAAATCCGGGGAAAGGAAGTGAAGCCGTCACACTAACAGGGTTCGCTCGCTGACAGACGCGACAATTTTGAAGATGGGCAAACAATATAAGCTAAGTTAATTTAACAAATCCTAATATTACCAAAATGGCCACTGCTTTTTTTTTTTTTTTTTCTTAATTTTGACTAATATATTTTAACTATATGCGCATATATTGTCTTTAACTCTTTGCTTCCATGCGAGTCGTTTCTTCTATTACTTTATTTTTTATTTATTTATTCACTTTGTTTATTTATTTCTCTTTTTGCTTTTACCAACTGTGTATACCTTCTCTTTAAATGTATTTATTTAATGCATTTTAATTACATATGCGTAAAAATGGTCTCTAACACTTAATCCCACGCGAGCTGTTTTTAGTGTCAGAAGAACTCTACTCGATAACGAATAGCCTATGCAAGAATATAGAAGAGCTAGGACCACCTTTCTTTCTACTATAGAAGACAGAAGTTTAACCTAAAAAAAAAAAAAATAAAGAATAAAATAAAAAAATAAAAAAGTAAAATTACCATACACATGTGCGCACTATAAACTATAAATAGATATAAAATCCGGGGAAAGGAAGTGAAGCCGTCACACTAACAGGGTTCGCTCGCTGACAGACGCGACAATTTTGAAGATGGGCAAACAATATAAGCTAAGTTAATTTAACAAATCCTAATATTACCAAAATGGCAACTGCTGTTTTTTTTCTTAATTTTGACTAATATATTTTAACTATATGCGCATATATTGTCTTTAACTCTTTGCTTCCATGCGAGTCGTTTCTTCTATTACTTTATTTTTTATTTATTTATTCACTTTGTTTATTTATTTCTCTTTTTGCTTTTACCAACTGTGTATACCTTCTCTTTAAATGTATTTATTTAATGCATTTTAATTACATATGCGTAAAAATGGTCTCTAACACTTAATCCCACGCGAGCCGTTTTTATGGTCAGAAGAACTCTACTCGATAACGAATAGCCTATGCAAGAATATAGAAGAGCTAGGACCACCTTTCTTTCTACTATAGAAGACAGAAGTTTAACCTAAAAAAAAAAAAATCAAGAATAAAATAAAAAAATAAAAAAGTAAAATTACCATACACATGTGCGCACTATAAACTATAAATAGATATAAAATCCGGGGAAAGGAAGTGAAGCCGTCACACTAACAGGGTTCGCTCGCTGACAGACGCGACAATTTTGAAGATGGGCAAACAATATAAGCTAAGTTAATTTAACAAATCCTAATATTACCAAAATGGCAACTGCTTTTTTTTTTTATCTTAATTTTGACTAATATATTTTAACTATATGCGCATATATTGTCTTTAACTCTTTGCTTCCATGCGAGTCGTTTCTTCTATTACTTTATTTTTTATTTATTTATTCACTTTGTTTATTTATTTCTCTTTTTGCTTTTACCAACTGTGTATACCTTCTCTTTAAATGTATTTATTTAATGCATTTTAAGTACATATGCGTAAAAATGGTCTCTAACACTTAATCCCACGCGAGCCGTTTTTATGGTCAGAAGAACTCTACTCGATAACGAATAGCCTATGCAAGAATATAGAAGAGCTAGGACCACCTTTCTTTCTACTAGAGAAGACAGAAGTTTAACCTAAAAAAAAATAAAATAAAAAATAAAGAATAAAATAAAAAAATAAAAAAGTAAAATTACCATACACATGTGCGCACTATAAACTATAAATAGATATAAAATCCGGGGAAAGGAAGTGAAGCCGTCACACTAACAGGGTTCGCTCGCTGACAGACGCGACAATTTTGAAGATGGGCAAACAATATAAGCTAAGTTAATTTAACAAATCCTAATATTACCAAAATGGCAACTGCTTTTTTTTTTCTTAATTTTGACTAATATATTTTAACTATATGCGCATATATTGTCTTTAACTCTTTGCCTCCACGCGAGTCGTTTCTTCTATTACTAGATTTTTTATTTATTTATTCACTTTGTTTATTTATTTCTCTTTTTGCTTTTACCAACTGTGTATACCTTCTCTTTAAATGTATTTATTTAATGCATTTTAATTACATATGCGTAAAAATGGTCTCTAACACTTAATCCCACGCGAGCCGTTTTTATGGTCAGAAGAACTCTACTCGATAACGAATAGCCTATGCAAGAATATAGAAGAGCTAGGACCACCTTTCTTTCTACTATAGAAGACAGAAGTTTAACCTAAAAAAAAAAAATAAAGAATAAAATAAAAAAATAAAAAAGTAAAATTACCATACACATGTGCGCACTATAAACTATAAATAGATATAAAATCCGGGGAAAGGAAGTGAAGCCGTCACACTAACAGGATTCGCTCGCTGACAGACGCGACAATTTTGAAGATGGGCAAACAATATAAGCTAAGTTAATTTAACAAATCCTAATATTACCAAAATGGCAACTGCTTTTTTTTTTTTTCTTAATTTTGACTAATATATTTTAACTATATGCGCATATATTGTCTTTAACTCTTTGCTTCCATGCGAGTCGTTTCTTCTATTACTTTATTTTTTATTTATTTATTCACTTTGTTTATTTATTTCTCTTTTTGCTTATACCAACTGTGTATACCTTCTCTTTAAATGTATTTATTTAATGCATTTTAAGTACATATGCGTAAAAATGGTCTCTAACACTTAATCCCACGCGAGCCGTTTTTATGGTCAGAAGAACTCTACTCGATAACGAATAGCCTATGCAAGAATATAGAAGAGCTAGGACCACCTTTCCTTCTACTATAGAAGACAGAAGTTTAACCTAAAAAAAAATAAATAAAGAATAAAATAAAAAAATAAAAAAGTAAAATTACCATACACATGTGCGCACTATAAACTATAAATAGATATAAAATCCGGGGAAAGGAAGTGAAGCCGTCACACTAACAGGGTTCGCTCGCTGACAGACGCGACAATTTTGAAGATGGGCAAACAATATAAGCTAAGTTAATTTAACAAATCCTAATATTACCAAAATGGCAACTGCCTTTTTTTTTTTTTTTTCTTAATTTTGACTAATATATTTTAACTATATGCGCATATATTGTCTTTAACTCTTTGCTTCCATGCGAGTCGTTTCTTCTATTACTTTATTTTTTATTTATTTATTCACTTTGTTTATTTATTTCTCTTTTTGCTTTTACCAACTGTGTATACCTTCTCTTTAAATGTATTTATTTAATGCATTTTAATTACATATGCGTAAAAATGGTCTCTAACACTTAATCCCACGCGAGCCGTTTTTATGGTCAGAAGAACTCTACTCGATAACGAATAGCCTATGCAAGAATATAGAAGAGCTAGGACCACCTTTCTTTCTACTATAGAAGACAGAAGTTTAACCTAAAAAAAAAAAAAATAAAGAATAAAATAAAAAAATAAAAAAGTAAAATTACCATACACATGTGCGCACTATAAACTTTAAATAGATATAAAATCCGGGGAAAGGAAGTGAAGCCGTCACACTAACAGGGTTCGCTCGCTGACAGACGCGACAATTTTGAAGATGGGCAAACAATATAAGCTAAGTTAATTTAACAAATCCTTATATTACCAAAATGGCAACTGCTTTTTTTTTCTTAATTTTGACTAATATATTTTAACTATATGCGCATATATTGTCTTTAACTCTTTGCTTCCATGCGAGTCGTTTCTTCTATTACTTTATTTTTTATTTATTTATTCACTTTGTTTATTTATTTCTCTTTTTGCTTTTACCAACTGTGTATACCTTCTCTTTAAATGTATTTATTTAATGCATTTTAATTACATATGCGTAAAAATGGTCTCTAACACTTAATCCCACGCGAGCCGTTTTTATGGTCAGAAGAACTCTACTCGATAACGAATAGCCTATGCAAGAATATAGAAGAGCTAGGACCACCTTTCTTTCTACTATAGAAGACAGAAGTTTAACCTAAAAAAAAAAAAATAAAGAATAAAATAAAAAAATAAAAAAGTAAAATTACCATACACATGTGCGCACTATAAACTATAAATAGATATAAAATCCGGGGAAAGGAAGTGAAGCCGTCACACTAACAGGGTTCGCTCGCTGACAGACGCGACAATTTTGAAGATGGGCAAACAATATAAGCTAAGTTAATTTAACAAATCCTAATATTACCAAAATGGCAACTGCTGTTTTTTTTTCTTAATTTTGACTAATATATTTTAACTATATGCGCATATATTGTCTTTAACTCTTTGCTTCCATGCGAGTCGTTTCTTCTATTACTTTATTTTTTATTTATTTATTCACTTTGTTTATTTATTTCTCTTTTTGCTTTTACCAACTGTGTATACCTTCTCTTTAAATGTATTTATTTAATGCATTTTAATTACATATGCGTAAAAATGGTCTCTAACACTTAATCCCACGCGAGCCGTTTTTATGGTCAGAAGAACTCTACTCGATAACGAATAGCCTATGCAAGAATATAGAAGAGCTAGGACCACCTTTCTTTCTACTATAGAAGACAGAAGTTTAACCTAAAAAAAAAAAAGAAAGAATAAAATAAAAAAATAAAAAAGTAAAATTACCATACACATGTGCGCACTATAAACTATAAATAGATATAAAATCCGGGGAAAGGAAGTGAAGCCGTCACACTAACAGGGTTCGCTCGCTGACAGATGCGACAATTTTGAAGATGGGCAAACAATATAAGCTAAGTTAATTTAACAAATCCCAATATTACCAAAATGGCAACTGCTTTTTTTTTTTCTTAATTTTGACTAATATATTTTAACTATATGCGCATATATTGTCTTTAACTCTTTGCTTCCATGCGAGTCGTTTCTTCTATTACTTTATTTTTTATTTATTTATTCACTTTGTTTATTTATTTCTCTTTTTGCTTTTACCAACTGTGTATACCTTCTCTTTAAATGTATTTATTTAATGCATTTTAATTACATATGCGTAAAAATGGTCTCTAACACTTAATCCTAAACGAGCCGTTTTTATGGTCAGAAGAATTCTACTAGATAACGAATAGCCTATGCAAGAATATAGAAGAGCAAGGACCACCTTTCTTTCTACTATAGAAGACAGAAGTTTAACCTAAAAAAAAAAAAATAAAATAAAGAATAAAATAAAAAAGTAAAATTACCATACACATGTGCGCACTATAAACTATAAATAGATATAAAATCCGGGGAAAGGAAGTGAAGCCGTCACACTAACAGGGTTCGCTCGCTGACAGACGCGACAATTTTGAAGATGGGCAAACAATATAAGCTAAGTTAATTTAACAAATCCTAATATTACCAAAATGGCCACTGCTTTTTTTTTTTTTTTTCTTAATTTTGACTAATATATTTTAACTATATGCGCATATATTGTCTTTAACTCTTTGCTTCCATGCGAGTCGTTTCTTCTATTACTTTATTTTTTATTTATTTATTCACTTTGTTTATTTATTTCTCTTTTTGCTTTTACCAACTGTGTATACCTTCTCTTTAAATGTATTTATTTAATGCATTTTAATTACATATGCGTAAAAATGGTCTCTAACACTTAATCCCACGCGAGCTGTTTTTAGTGTCAGAAGAACTCTACTCGATAACGAATAGCCTATGCAAGAATATAGAAGAGCTAGGACCACCTTTCTTTCTACTATAGAAGACAGAAGTTTAACCTAAAAAAAAAAAAAATAAAGAATAAAATAAAAAAATAAAAAAGTAAAATTACCATACACATGTGCGCACTATAAACTATAAATAGATATAAAATCCGGGGAAAGGAAGTGAAGCCGTCACACTAACAGGGTTCGCTCGCTGACAGACGCGACAATTTTGAAGATGGGCAAACAATATAAGCTAAGTTAATTTAACAAATCCTAATATTACCAAAATGGCAACTGCTGTTTTTTTTCTTAATTTTGACTAATATATTTTAACTATATGCGCATATATTGTCTTTAACTCTTTGCTTCCATGCGAGTCGTTTCTTCTATTACTTTATTTTTTATTTATTTATTCACTTTGTTTATTTATTTCTCTTTTTGCTTTTACCAACTGTGTATACCTTCTCTTTAAATGTATTTATTTAATGCATTTTAATTACATATGCGTAAAAATGGTCTCTAACACTTAATCCCACGCGAGCTGTTTTTAGTGTCAGAAGAACTCTACTCGATAACGAATAGCCTATGCAAGAATATAGAAGAGCTAGGACCACCTTTCTTTCTACTATAGAAGACAGAAGTTTAACCTAAAAAAAAAAAAAATAAAGAATAAAATAAAAAAATAAAAAAGTAAAATTACCATACACATGTGCGCACTATAAACTATAAATAGATATAAAATCCGGGGAAAGGAAGTGAAGCCGTCACACTAACAGGGTTCGCTCGCTGACAGACGCGACAATTTTGAAGATGGGCAAACAATATAAGCTAAGTTAATTTAACAAATCCTAATATTACCAAAATGGCAACTGCTGTTTTTTTTTCTTAATTTTGACTAATATATTTTAACTATATGCGCATATATTGTCTTTAACTCTTTGCTTCCATGCGAGTCGTTTCTTCTATTACTTTATTTTTTATTTATTTATTCACTTTGTTTATTTATTTCTCTTTTTGCTTTTACCAACTGTGTATACCTTCTCTTTAAATGTATTTATTTAATGCATTTTAATTACATATGCGTAAAAATGGTCTCTAACACTTAATCCCACGCGAGCCGTTTTTATGGTCAGAAGAACTCTACTCGATAACGAATAGCCTATGCAAGAATATAGAAGAGCTAGGACCACCTTTCTTTCTACTATAGAAGACAGAAGTTTAACCTAAAAAAAAAAAAATCAAGAATAAAATAAAAAAATAAAAAAGTAAAATTACCATACACATGTGCGCACTATAAACTATAAATAGATATAAAATCCGGGGAAAGGAAGTGAAGCCGTCACACTAACAGGGTTCGCTCGCTGACAGACGCGACAATTTTGAAGATGGGCAAACAATATAAGCTAAGTTAATTTAACAAATCCTAATATTACCAAAATGGCAACTGCTTTTTTTTTTATCTTAATTTTGACTAATATATTTTAACTATATGCGCATATATTGTCTTTAACTCTTTGCTTCCATGCGAGTCGTTTCTTCTATTACTTTATTTTTTATTTATTTATTCACTTTGTTTAGTTGTTTCTCTTTTTGCTTTTACCAACTGTGTATACCTTCTCTTTAAATGTATTTATTTAATGCATTTTAAGTACATATGCGTAAAAATGGTCTCTAACACTTAATCCCACGCGAGCCGTTTTTATGGTCAGAAGAACTCTACTCGATAACGAATAGCCTATGCAAGAATATAGAAGAGCTAGGACCACCTTTCTTTCTACTAGAGAAGACAGAAGTTTAACCTAAAAAAAAATAAAATAAAAAATAAAGAATAAAATAAAAAAATAAAAAAGTAAAATTACCATACACATGTGCGCACTATAAACTATAAATAGATATAAAATCCGGGGAAAGGAAGTGAAGCCGTCACACTAACAGGGTTCGCTCGCTGACAGACGCGACAATTTTGAAGATGGGCAAACAATATAAGCTAAGTTAATTTAACAAATCCTAATATTACCAAAATGGCAACTGCTTTTTTTTTTCTTAATTTTGACTAATATATTTTAACTATATGCGCATATATTGTCTTTAACTCTTTGCCTCCACGCGAGTCGTTTCTTCTATTACTAGATTTTTTATTTATTTATTCACTTTGTTTATTTATTTCTCTTTTTGCTTTTACCAACTGTGTATACCTTCTCTTTAAATGTATTTATTTAATGCATTTTAATTACATATGCGTAAAAATGGTCTCTAACACTTAATCCCACGCGAGCCGTTTTTATGGTCAGAAGAACTCTACTCGATAACGAATAGCCTATGCAAGAATATAGAAGAGCTAGGACCACCTTTCTTTCTACTATAGAAGACAGAAGTTTAACCTAAAAAAAAAAAATAAAGAATAAAATAAAAAAATAAAAAAGTAAAATTACCATACACATGTGCGCACTATAAACTATAAATAGATATAAAATCCGGGGAAAGGAAGTGAAGCCGTCACACTAACAGGATTCGCTCGCTGACAGACGCGACAATTTTGAAGATGGGCAAACAATATAAGCTAAGTTAATTTAACAAATCCTAATATTACCAAAATGGCAACTGCTTTTTTTTTTTTTCTTAATTTTGACTAATATATTTTAACTATATGCGCATATATTGTCTTTAACTCTTTGCTTCCATGCGAGTCGTTTCTTCTATTACTTTATTTTTTATTTATTTATTCACTTTGTTTATTTATTTCTCTTTTTGCTTATACCAACTGTGTATACCTTCTCTTTAAATGTATTTATTTAATGCATTTTAAGTACATATGCGTAAAAATGGTCTCTAACACTTAATCCCACGCGAGCCGTTTTTATGGTCAGAAGAACACTACTCGATAACGAATAGCCTATGCAAGAATATAGAAGAGCTAGGACCACCTTTCTTTCTACTATAGAAGACAGAAGTTTAACCTAAAAAAAAATAAATAAAGAATAAAATAAAAAAATAAAAAAGTAAAATTACCATACACATGTGCGCACTATAAACTATAAATAGATATAAAATCCGGGGAAAGGAAGTGAAGCCGTCACACTAACAGGGTTCGCTCGCTGACAGACGCGACAATTTTGAAGATGGGCAAACAATATAAGCTAAGTTAATTTAACAAATCCTAATATTACCAAAATGGCAACTGCTTTTTTTTTTTTTTCTTAATTTTGACTAATATATTTTAACTATATGCGCATATATTGTCTTTAACTCTTTGCTTCCATGCGAGTCGTTTCTTCTATTACTTTATTTTTTATTTATTTATTCACTTTGTTTATTTATTTCTCTTTTTGCTTTTACCAACTGTGTATACCTTCTCTTTAAATGTATTTATTTAATGCATTTTAAGTACATATGCGTAAAAATGGTCTCTAACACTTAATCCCACGCGAGCCGTTTTTATGGTCAGAAGAACTCTACTCGATAACGAATAGCCTATGCAAGAATATAGAAGAGCTAGGACCACCTTTCTTTCTACTATAGAAGACAGAAGTTTAACATAAAAAAAAAATAAATAAAGAATAAAATAAAAAAATAAAAAAGTAAAATTACCATACACATGTGCGCACTATAAACTTTAAATAGATATAAAATCCGGGGAAAGGAAGTGAAGCCGTCACACTAACAGGGTTCGCTCGCTGACAGACGCGACAATTTTGAAGATGGGCAAACAATATAAGCTAAGTTAATTTAACAAATCCTAATATTACCAAAATGGCAACTGCTTTTTTTTTTTTTTCTTAATTTTGACTAATATATTTTAACTATATGCGCATATATTGTCTTTAACTCTTTGCTTCCATGCGAGTCGTTTCTTCTATTACTATATTTTTTATTTATTTATTCACTTTGTTTATTTATTTCTCTTTTTGCTTTTACCAACTGTGTATACCTTCTCTTTAAATGTATTTATTTAATGCATTTTAATTACATATGCGTAAAAATGGTCTCTAACACTTAATCCCACGCGAGCCGTTTTTATGGTCAGAAGAACTCTACTCGATAACGAATAGCCTATGCAAGAATATAGAAGAGCTAGGACCACCTTTCTTTCTACTATAGAAGACAGAAGTTTAACCTAAAAAAAAAAAAATAAAGAATAAAATAAAAAAATAAAAAAGTAAAATTACCATACACATGTGCGCACTATAAACTATAAATAGATATAAAATCCGGGGAAAGGAAGTGAAGCCGTCACACTAAAAGGATTCGCTCGCTGACAGACGCGACAATTTTGAAGATGGGCAAACAATATAAGCTAAGTTAATTTAACAAATCCAAATATTACCAAAATGGCAACTGCTTTTTTTTTTTTTTCTTAATTTTGACTAATATATTTTAACTATATGCGCATATATTGTCTTTAACTCTTTGCTTCCATGCGAGTCGTTTCTTCTATTACTTTATTTTTTATTTATTTATTCACTTTGTTTATTTATTTCTCTTTTTGCTTTTACCAACTGTGTATACCTTCTCTTTAAATGTATTTATTTAATGCATTTTAATTACATATGCGTAAAAATGGTCTCTAACACTTAATCCCACGCGAGCCGTTTTTATGGTCAGAAGAACTCTACTCGATAACGAATAGCCTATGCAAGAATATAGAAGAGCTAGGACCACCTTTCCTTCTACTATAGAAGACAGAAGTTTAACCTAAAAAAAAAATAAATAAAGAATAAAATAAAAAAATAAAAAAGTAAAATTACCATACACATGTGCGCACTATAAACTATAAATAGATATAAAATCCGGGGAAAGGAAGTGAAGCCGTCACACTAACAGGGTTCGCTCGCTGACAGACGCGACAATTTTGAAGATGGGCAAACAATATAAGCTAAGTTAATTTAACAAATCCTAATATTACCAAAATGGCAACTGCTGTTTTTTTTTCTTAATTTTGACTAATATATTTTAACTATATGCGCATATATTGTCTTTAACTCTTTGCTTCCATGCGAGTCGTTTCTTCTATTACTTTATTTTTTATTTATTTATTCACTTTGTTTATTTATTTCTCTTTTTGCTTTTACCAACTGTGTATACCTTCTCTTTAAATGTATTTATTTAATGCATTTTAATTACATATGCGTAAAAATGGTCTCTAACACTTAATCCCACGCGAGCCGTTTTTATGGTCAGAAGAACTCTACTCGATAACGAATAGCCTATGCAAGAATATAGAAGAGCTAGGACCGCCTTTCTTTCTACTATAGAAGACAGAAGTTTAACCTAAAAAAAAAATAAAATAAAAAATAAAGAATAAAATAAAAAAATAAAAAAGTAAAATTACCATACACATGTGCGCACTATAAACTATAAATAGATATAAAATCCGGGGAAAGGAAGTGAAGCCGTCACACTAACAGGGTTCGCTCGCTGACAGACGCGACAATTTTGAAGATGGGCAAACAATATAAGCTAAGTTAATTTAACAAATCCTTATATTACCTAAATGGCAACTGCTTTTTTTTTTCTTAATTTTGACTAATATATTTTAACTATATGCGCATATATTGTCTTTAACTCTTTGCTTCCATGCGAGTCGTTTCTTCTATTACTATATTTTTTATTTATTTATTCACTTTGTTTATTTATTTCTCTTTTTGCTTTTACCAACTGTGTATACCTTCTCTTTAAATGTATTTATTTAATGCATTTTAAGTACATATGCGTAAAAATGGTCTCTAACACTTAATCCCACGCGAGCCGTTTTTATGGTCAGAAGAACTCTACTCGATAACGAATAGCCTATGCAAGAATATAGAAGAGCTAGGACCACCTTTCTTTCTACTATAGAAGACAGAAGTTTAACCTAAAAAAAAATAAATAAAGAATAAAATAAAAAAATAAAAAAGTAAAATTACCATACACATGTGCGCACTATAAACTATAAATAGATATAAAATCCGGGGAAAGGAAGTGAAGCCGTCACACTAACAGGGTTCGCTCGCTGACAGACGCGACAATTTTGAAGATGGGCAAACAATATAAGCTAAGTTAATTTAACAAATCCTAATATTACCAAAATGGCAACTGCCTTTTTTTTTTTTTTTCTTAATTTTGACTAATATATTTTAACTATATGCGCATATATTGTCTTTAACTCTTTGCTTCCATGCGAGTCGTTTCTTCTATTACTTTATTTTTTATTTATTTATTCACTTTGTTTATTTATTTCTCTTTTTGCTTTTACCAACTGTGTATACCTTCTCTTTAAATGTATTTATTTAATGCATTTTAATTACATATGCGTAAAAATGGTCTCTAACACTTAATCCCACGCGAGCCGTTTTTATGGTCAGAAGAACTCTACTCGATAACGAATAGCCTATGCAAGAATATAGAAGAGCTAGGACCACCTTTCTTTCTACTATAGAAGACAGAAGTTTAACCTAAAAAAAAAAAAAATAAAGAATAAAATAAAAAAATAAAAAAGTAAAATTACCATACACATGTGCGCACTATAAACTTTAAATAGATATAAAATCCGGGGAAAGGAAGTGAAGCCGTCACACTAACAGGGTTCGCTCGCTGACAGACGCGACAATTTTGAAGATGGGCAAACAATATAAGCTAAGTTAATTTAACAAATCCTTATATTACCAAAATGGCAACTGCTTTTTTTTTCTTAATTTTGACTAATATATTTTAACTATATGCGCATATATTGTCTTTAACTCTTTGCTTCCATGCGAGTCGTTTCTTCTATTACTTTATTTTTTATTTATTTATTCACTTTGTTTATTTATTTCTCTTTTTGCTTTTACCAACTGTGTATACCTTCTCTTTAAATGTATTTATTTAATGCATTTTAATTACATATGCGTAAAAATGGTCTCTAACACTTAATCCCACGCGAGCCGTTTTTATGGTCAGAAGAACTCTACTCGATAACGAATAGCCTATGCAAGAATATAGAAGAGCTAGGACCACCTTTCTTTCTACTAAAGAAGGCAGAAGAACTTTATTTAAGTAGTATACTTAATATATGCAATCACCGTACGCTTGCTTGTATTTAAGTGTCCTCCATGATACCCATACCATACCAAACCACTGCACGTGGCTCATAATTTGACTGGCACTATATTTGTAACTGCAATATACATAATACCAGCTGTGATAGTAGGGCTAATTTTCTGAATAGATGCAACACTCTGCGCCTGACCTTAATGACTACAATTCCAAATCCCAACGAATTAGCTGTCCCTATTACTGGGAGGGAAAAACCTAATAGCTAGCTACGAAATCTTATACATTTTACCTCCAAGACGATTGCGTTTGTCTTACCTGCATGCATAAAAGAAAATCCTCCCTTCTTCAGACTAAACCTTACCTGTAACTCAAAAATCCTAATGGAAATCCATCTGTAAATAAATAACCCCTCTTCTCTTGAACGCTAACAATCTACTCCTTACAACAACTCCCACATTGCTCCGCATCTGTAGTGGAACCGCTAACTTCCAGCCCCTAATCCCTCACATGCAAACTGTTTTAATAGCCATCACTAAACATCTATACATTTCTACCTCTAAGGCATGCATTACAGCTCATTCCTATCCAGTAAGGGACTTAACAGCCTATGCACACAAAGGCAGGTACTTAACAGCCAAAGTACCCAGAAACAAAGCGATATGCACTACACAACTGTCTCGAGTTTTGCAACGATTAATTACGTTATTGAAACGACACTCCTTGTTATGCAAAACGCCCCATGACTCTTACTAAAAAATACCTACAACTTCAACTCTATTCGCACCTACTGAAAACCTGCCCATATATCTATTCACCTAATTACGCATGACTCAAAACTTGCTGTCTTATCCATGCTATATTGCACTTACATCTTAACCCTCCTATCATCTAAAATAGCTCGGGCACAACTCGTAGCTCAATTCTTAATACCTACTCATACTGTAACACTATACTAGACCTAAGCTAACATTAATAAAATAAAAAAAAGGGTACGACTAAAATCACATTATCTCCTCCCTAACAAGCCCTCTTACAAACATAGACGCTTACACTGCATGAACTTCACCCACCCCCTTTATCCATTAACAAGTAAATAGCATGTCCCTAAATCACCTTGAGGAGTGTAACTAATCAGTAGAGATATAATCCCCCACAAACTAACCCAGTAACACTAACAACGCGGGGTCGCAGAAATACCTGGATTAGAACCTAGGCGCGGAGAAAACCCTCTCAGGGCTGACGGACCCAGTAGGTCTTCCCAGATCATCCGTCTAGGAGAAGGAAAACTCTGAAACTAAACCAAAGGGGGGAGAGGCCTCTTCAGTCTTGGATGACAACCTTCCTAGAGCTGGTGACTCAAACAAATTCACCGGTTTGCAAACCTAAATTGCTTAAGGAGTAGATAGGCTCTGTCTATCGCCCGGCTTCCATACTCCTTCTTTGCCTATTAGTCAAGCGCAGAGACACTATCTCAGTGATTCGACAGAAACACCCAGCGGTAGATCTTGTTTCCTGGCTAGGGCAATGAACGTCGTTCTTCCCCATTCCCAGCATGCCCCACCCCTAAAACTGAACATTTGGGAGTGCTTGAGTATAAGATATGCCTGAGCGATTAGATTGGGTTGACCTTCTTCTAAAGGGTTGAGGGTACCGGATTGACAGTTCCTGGCTGCTGTTCCCGACTGGTAGTACAGGAGCCCTAACTCTTTGGTAGCGCTTAGAGCGGCTGCTCCATCAACAGTTGAATAATATCGGGTTGTTTGCAGTGCCATGACGCGCATGGAAAGGGACCCTGCACTCATCCCCGGTGGGCTTTCCTGAGGCTACAATCCTAATTGTTTAGCTCCCCCTTACCGAAACTCTTAAAAAAAATATGACGACAGTACAATCTAAAAATAAGCTTAAACCAGGATTAGGGACAAACAAATTCAACTTGCCTCCTCCCTTGAGGCTCTCATTCACAAATATCCGTGGGCTTAGAACTAACTTAGCTGATGTTGAAGCATTTCTCTTAACAAATACCCCGGATATCTTAGCACTAAGTGAGACTAACCTACACTCCTCCATTCCCTCTAACCACTTTAACATGCCTGGATATCTCCCACTCTGCCGTAAGGACTCTGACAGACATATGCACGGACTTGGAGTCTACATTCGTAATACCCTTCCCTTGACTAGAGAAACAAACCTAGAAACAGATGATCAAGCCTTTATGTGCTTTAGACTAAACGTGCAACACAGTATTAGCTACTATTATTTTCTCTACCGCTCTCCCTCGACTCAGGACTGCTCCATAATAAACAAAGTATCTGACAGCATAGACACGGCACTGTCCCTCGACACTAGCGCACAAATACATGTGTTTGGTGACTTTAATGTCCACCACAAAAACTGGCTTGGATTCTCTACTCACACAGATGCAGCGGGCAGCACAACCCATAGCTTCGCTATATATCACTCCCTATCACAAATTGTTACGTTTCCAACCCGTTTCCCTGACCAGGAAGAACAACACGCATCACTTCTGGATCTGTTTTTGACCACAGTTCCCGATGACTGCATAGCGAAGGCCCACAGCCCACTCGGGAACGCTGATCATGCAGTGATAATGGTTGAAATCGCCCTAAACTCTAGACCCAAAACTGAAGAGCCAGTGCTCAAAACAACGAGATATTATAATAAGGCTGACTGGGAAGCCATCAGGGAACTAATTAGAGATGCTCCATGGAAAAATATTTTCTCTCTCCCTGCTGAACAATGTGCAAACGAGACCACTGACTGGTTCAAAACTGCAATCGAAGCGCATGTTCCCATGCGGAAATTTTATAGTAAGCCCCACTCTCCCCAATGGTTTACGTCGACTTGTGCAACTGCCATTACATAAAAGCAGCATACATACCGTAGGTTTAACCGACATAAGTCCAGTTCAAACAGACTGAAGTATATAGAAGCTAGAAATAACGTTAAGAAAGAAATAGCGACAGCTAAGAGAGAATTTACGGAAACCACTAAAAAGCGCATTGAAGCACAAAAACTAGGAACTCGAGGCTTCTGGAAAATCTACAACAGTGTAGTAAATAATGGGCAATCAACAATTCCCCCACTAGCGAACAATCACGAGGTTGTCTCCTCAGCAACCGACAAGGCTAACATGCTTGCCAGTCGGTTTGCCTCAAACTCCACACTGGACCCTTCCAACCACCCCCTACCTGACTTTCCTATGCGGACAGACGCCACACTAGACGATCTGAAAACCACCCCTGCTCAGGTGCATGCTATCATAAAAAACCTTGACACCTCAAAAGCATGTGGACCCGATCTTATCCCAGCTGTGCTATTAAAAAAGTGCTCAGCCGAAGTAGCTCCAGTTCTCTCCAAACTCTACAACAAATGTCTTAATGAAGCTTGCTTTCCGGGCTGTTGGAAAACTGCTTCTGTTGTACCAGTATTCAAGAATTCTGGCGAAAGGACAGACCCATCAAATTATCGCCCCATTAGCCTCCTCCCACTTTTTGCCAAAATATTTGAGACCATAATTAACCATGCTCTAGTCCATCATCTTACAGATGCTAAACTACTGACTGACAAACAATATGGATTTAGACAAGCCCGTTCCACAGCAGACATCCTCACCGTGATCTCTGAACGTATATACCATTCACTGGACAAAGCGGGGGAAGGCAGAGCGGTAGCTCTAGATATATCTAAGGCTTTTGACAGGGTATGGCATGAGGGTCTCCTCAGTAAAATCAGATCATACGGTATCACTGGTAGAATACTTAACATAATTAAATCCTTCTTAGATAAGAGAAAAATCCAGGTAGTCCTCGACGGTCGCACATCTAAACAATATGATATAAATGCAGGAGTGCCCCAGGGTTCTATCCTTGGACCTCTATTGTTCCTGATATTCATAAATGACCTCCCCGACAACATTGCCTCTGAGATGGGTATATATGCTGATGACACTACACTCTATGGCAGACACGACAGGAAGACGAATGAACACATTTCTAAAGAAATGGCAGAAACACTAGAGGAAGACCTCCAATCTGTAGTGGAATGGGGACAAAAGTGGTTGGTCGCGTTCAATGCTGCCAAGACTAAACTAGTTTCATTCAATAATTACAAGAAACCCTCTCTACCACCCATAGCAATGGCCAACGACTCCTTAGCTGAGAGTCCATCTTTCAAACTCCTTGGCCTAACGTTCACAGGAAACATGAGTTGGAACAATTACATTGAAGGCATTGCCAGGGCCGCTGCAAGAAAGGTAGGCTCTCTCTACCGTGCTAGAAAACTACTAACACCCGAAAGTATCCTGTACCTCTATAAGGCCACCATTCGCCCATGTATGGAGTATTGCTGCCACATCTGGGCTGGTGCATCTGCTACTAGTCTCTCGCTCCTTGACAAGGTTCAAAAGAGAGTCGCAAACCTGATAGGCCCTGAACTGGCATCCAAGCTTCAGCCTCTGTCCCATCGACGAAATGTTGCATCCCTCTGCCTTTTCTACAAGTATTTTAGTGGTGAATGCTCTGACGAACTGCAATCACTTGTGCCCCCACGACGCGAGCACCCTCGACAAACCCGACAGGCTACTAGATCCCACCCCCACACTGTAGAGGTCCCTAGATGTAAAAGATCTTTTTACTCCAATAGTTTCTTCCCCAGAACCGCAAGACTCTGGAATTCCATTCCAGGTCCCTGCTTCCCCAACAGTACTGACGTGCAGAAGTTCAAGTGTAACGTGAACCGACACCTTGCAGCCCAAATCCCTACATAGTACCCCAGTAGTTGTTGCCCCTGATAGTAGCCC
Source organism: Euprymna scolopes (assembly GCF_053919585.1). Classification (NCBI taxonomy): domain Eukaryota; kingdom Metazoa; phylum Mollusca; class Cephalopoda; order Sepiida; family Sepiolidae; genus Euprymna; species Euprymna scolopes. The sequence goes on along the minus strand of NC_136504.1, from coordinate 36,115,977 downwards.
CCTACACCAAAGTGGCAATTTGCCTTGTTTGGGGTGAAAATGTAATAAAAAAAAAAATAAAAATAACATTTCTCAAATCCAGTCGTGATGTAAGGTTGTGTAAGGTGTTAAATTTTGTCAAAATCACTTGTTCCTTCTTTCATCGGATTATTTCGATTATCGATTATCATCAAAGAAATTCTGATACAAAACCAATCTAACAACACTGCCAGGTAGATAAAGAATTTTCATGTAAATTTCATGAAACTTTGTTCAGCCGCTTTCAAGTCCATAGGAAACGAACTCAAACACATACTCATACACGAAGTTCCTTTTATATAATTTAACGTCGAAGGAACAAACAGGAGAAAGAATTGAAAATACCACTCGGCATTTTTTAAAAGTGCAAATGAAACGCATTTATTCGTGCCCCCCTCCCCGCAAACAAAACAACACATTTCACCCTATTTCCAAAGTTTTTCTGCAAACACATGTGCCTTTTAGAAGCCTCTTTCGCCGCCACCTCCCTCTCATATTTACGCATCCGTCTTTTTCGTTTAGATTTAGGAACATATAGAGCGTGGGTGACTTTGTTGATAGTGATTGTACCTATTTACAATGCCTCGCCACGGGAGAGAGTTAGACACCAGGGTCGTTTTTTAACGTGGAGTAAAGGTACAGAAATAAAAATTGTTTCAGTCGTGAAAAACTGCTCCTCCACCGAAAGAGAACAAGAAATGGAAGTGCAGCATCTGAAGAACAGATGGTGTTTATTTGCTCCCCCACTGAGCAAATTAGGCACAAGGCCGTTTTTAATGTGAGGTAAAAACCAGCTCCCCTTAAAGTAGGCAAAAAGGGGGCACTCTGGTTACCAAAAATAATAATTGTCCCAGTATAGAGGGTTTCCCCTCCATTGACTGGTACAAATTATCTTAAGTGCAGCATCTGAAGAACAGATGGTGTTTATTTGCTCCCCCACTGAGCAAATTAGGCACAAGGCCGTTTTTAATGTGAGGTAAAAACCAGCTCCCCTTAAAGTAGGCAAAAAGGGGGCACTCTGGTTACCAAAAATAATAATTGTCCCAGTATAGAGGGTTTCCCCTCCATTGACTGGTACAAATTATCTTAAGTGCAGCATCTGAAGAACAGATACTACACTTTGATCTTGGCCAAAAGATGCTGTTGATAGTGATTATAGCTACACAAGTATTTTTTTGTGAAAGATTGGCACGGGGAGGACCATAGATTTAAGCTTAGATAAACACTTCACATGAAAATAGCGAGAAAGCATGGGCAAGCTTGCAAAGTCTCTTTTGTGGAGAACAGGTTGCAGAGAAGCGATGAGAGCATCACCTGCTAGGCATAGAAATCGGTGTTGAACTTTGTCTATCCAGAGTACCGTGCTACGAGCAGCTCCCGACCAGATATAACAATAGTACTTTATTTTAGGAGGTGTCTGGCGTTTATAAAAGTAGAGGATTGAGTCGTAAAATGATGCAATCATTTTTCCGGATACCTCGACAACAGAATTCATGTAATTTTTGTATTTTAGGTTAGGATCCAAGAGTTTGTTAAAACAGGGAGCCTCTTTGAGACGGGTGCCATTAATTTCAGTTGGGGCTAAGTACGTACCAGTGCATCTATTGTGAAAAGATAAAAGTTTAGTTGGGGATGCGTTAAAATTACACATCCACTTTTTACTCCACTGCACCATATGCTCCAGGATGGAAAAGAGAGACTCAGAGAGACCTTAGTCTCTGTTGGACTTTGAAGTATTGCGATAGATCGTAGTTTCATCTGCGTATATGTCAATGCATCACGTTAGAATGTTATTTTGGAGATCGATGGGGAAGAGTTGAACTCATGTTAGATCCCTGAGGCACGTAGCGTTGATACTTTTGGCTTGGAACTTCTGCTCATCGACGACTACTATTGGAGAGAAATGCTTCGATGGATGAGAAGACATTTCCAAGTATTTCATAGCCGGAAATATTATGAAGTAGACCTGTATGTGAAACGTTATCAAATTTCTTTGATATATCAAGAGCGATAACTTTTGATAAGAAACCCTTGTCGGTAGATTCACTGATCCTATGTAAAATTACAATCAGTACATCAGCTCTTGCTGCACTCTTCTGTCACACCAGCTGAGTATCTATTTTACTATATTGTTTTGTATCGCAAGTTCATTGCACACATTTCAGAATAAGACAAATATAGAATGTCGTGCTATCAGTTAATTTTTCCTAATAAGATTACAAGTTAATTTCGACAGAAATATAAAGTTGATGCGTCTGCTTCGAGGGTTAGATTTTGTGAAAATTCGTCCTGAAATAGAGAGATTAAAATACAATACATGTCGGGCTATACGAAAAGTGCCGTCCCCGTGAAATGGAGAGAAAGAGAAGAGGAAGTTAGAATTCGAGCCGATTTTTTTTTTTTAATTGTTGTCGTTTTGTCGTAGTGAGCGTTAACTGTGTTTAGCTGCGTAGTGAGTTCTAGGTGTGTGTGTCTGTAACCGTGTTTGAAGGTCTAGTCGTACGTAGAAGTTCTGGGGATGTAAGTACAGATCTGAGCAGGGGTTAATGCCCGATGATCTTTAATGATCATGGAGCCGTGTTTTTTGACAATCATTGATATATAAATCAATGAATTAGCTGTCCCATAAAATACCGTAGGCGAGAGATCAGGAATTGGCTGACAGCAAATAGAACAAAACAAATGTAGAATGTCATTTATTTTTTCCTAATAAGATAACAATAGCATAATGAAGCAATTGCATATAGTGTTTCGTGAATGCTAGCACTTATTGATCCGCTTACAGACAGAGAATGTAAAGAGTTTTAATGAGCTTGCACGGATATGGGGTGTGCATGGACAATTTAGGTCAGCCAACGTGCGATAAGGAATCGGAATAGTTAATTGCTGCAAGAGATACTACACCTTGATCTTGGCCAAAATATGTTGTTGATAGTGATTATAGCTATAAATCGTAGTTTCATCTGCGTATATGCCAATGCATCACATTAGAATGTGATTTTGGAAATCAATGATGAAGATAAGTTAAAGAGTTGAACTCACGTTAGATTCCTGAGGCACGTAGCGTTGATACTTTTGGCTTGGGACTTCTGCTCATCGATGACTACTTGTAAAATACTATGTGAGAGAAATGCTTCGATGGATGAGAAGACATTTCCAAGTATGTCATAGTCGGAAATATTATGAAGTAGACCTGTATGTGAAACGCTATCAAATTTCTTTGTACTTAGTCTTAAAGGCTGCATATTGGCACTTATTACGCTAAAATATAATTAAAATCACTTCAACCTCTACAGCAAGTTTAACCCAGGCCTTAAAGTCCGCGCGAAGGGTATGGACGCAGCATATGTGCCTGATACTGCAGTTTCTAATCCAGGCATAGCAGGATATATTATTGGTTCAGGAATCCGCAAGGAAAATGTACGACGCAGTTTAACAAGGTACAGTAATATAAATAAATAGCTCAAACTCAATCTCTGTTAGCGGATTGCTGCGCATTAAAGATGTGCGTCCAAGATGGAGGATTGTCTTGTAAAATTACCTTCCTCCTTTTGTGCTGATGGAGAGGTAAATACTCGAATACAATTATTTCCAATGATTATTCTCAATTGTAAATAAAATGAATATCGTTTCCGAAACGATCGTACACTCAAGTTGACTTTGTCGGCATATGTTTATATATATATAAAATATACAAGTCATTTAAAATTATGCAAAAATTATTTGCAAAATTTATTGTTTATAAACACGGAATACAATATATTATACTATATTATACAAATGCTTTCTTTATTCTATCGAGTTTCAAAAATTTTAATTTTGTCTTCAGAGAAAAATGGTTTTCAAATGGAGCATATATAGACTTGGTATAGTATTAGAATTTAGGGCAAAAAATGAAAGCTTCAAAGTTCGAATGAAAGTACTGTTCAGACGATTATATATATATATATATATATAAAATTACAAATTTAAGGGTCTGAAAAAGATATATATATATATATATATATATATATATATATATAGCATGAGTGTATGCATATGTATTAATAGGATAGCGTGTGCGTGTGTGTTATTTTGTGTGTCACGCTTACGTCCGAGTGACTGTCGCTTAGTTGTTTCTAGCTTG
>NC_136504.1:36069333-36106833 GCF_053919585.1 Euprymna scolopes | reverse complement strand
CACGGCAACGCGTGGCCGGGTATAGCTAGTAACCAACAAAGATATGAACTCCCCTGTCTAGCATAGTTTCATGTTAACCCTTGGGCAAAGTGTAAAACATATTAACAACATTATGATATTCTGAAGTGTTACCATGTGTTCCCACCAGTGTTGACGGCAGTTGTTACTTTAATCAGATTATATGTAACTCTGTCGAATAGTTTTAAATCCTAATTATTTGCAGCATTATCATATTTTTATCTTTGTATACAACACTCAGCGTATCAGATATGCTATTTCTGTAATTTTAATGGAAATATTTCGAATGGTTTCGGATACAAACGTCTTCCAACAGATAAACACAGAAAACTGAAAATGATATGATATATATTATTATATAGATATGACATATATTATTATATAGATATGACGTATATTATTAGATAGATATGATAAATATTATTAGATAGATCTGATATATATCTTATCTTTAACAGTTTATCACGGGAACTCGCATCGAAGAAAAACATTTTTAATATGCAGTATCAGAAAAAAAGTTTACAGAATGAATTATTTCTCGAAACTTTTTGAAAATATTACCATTTTTTGCCAGGAACTTCTCAGTTTGAATTTGGAAATTAGCAATTTCACAGCCTAGAACGGTAACTATGAACGTTTGCTGTCTCCATCTTTCTTTAGTCGCATTTAAGCAAATTCCGTGCCGCAGCGTTCGTCATCACGCACAAGTCAGATGCAACGGCCAGGAAAATCTGATTTAACGCGTTAATCCCCCTATAGGCACTGTCAGGATGAATTACGTATAAAATCCGTATCCCTTGCGGTCGGTATAACATTTTTTTAAATAGATATATCATACCTGAGTCTGCTGTATGGACATTCTTGACAGATTCTTGATTATAAATTCGCATCAATAATCTACACGTGTTAGTTAAGAAAGCCGTGCGGCGATTTTTATCCCTTACTAATGTTTATCGCTACATGCAGTAGTCAACAAAGTGAAAAAAAAAACAAAACAAAAAACAAACAAACAAAAAAAACAAAAAAAAAAGAAAATAACAACTTCAAGTCTTATGTACATTTAGAGTAATTTCATGTCGAAACAATCGTCATTGTCTAATCCTCAAATGAGAAATACTGCATATTCATCATTGACATACCGGTTCCCGTTAGATCCCTGAAGTTAAGTAACGCTGAGTCTCATCAATACTACATGGGCGATACTTTAAGAATACCAGTCGCTGCATGTAGGTAGGAATACCCCGACAGCTCGCTGATATTTAAAACGGCAAAAATCTAAAGTGGTTATCTCCCTTGTCCGCTACATACATGCTACTAATGACAATTTTTGGATTGGGTATTTTCATGAAAAGTCCTTCGTGGGAAACCGGTTTGACATTCCGAAGGTAACTATTGTTTCGGTTTTTCTCGTGTAAGAACTGCTCATCCTAATTAACAGGGATATGTGTGATTGTATACGAATATATTATATCATTATGTCTCCGTTTTTTTTTTAGATGATAATTTGTATTTTTTAGATTATTCGTGCTATCGTTCTCATCATGGATGCTCTTTTCCAAACGTTTCGGCCGATATATTTTTCGACATCCTTTATGTGAATCTTGTTTGTCAAATAACATCAAGTAAGGAATCATGGCATAACAAATAAAATAGTACGTAAAATTCAGTTCTAGATTAAACCCTTCTGGATTTTTAAGGTTAAATCCTCGGCGCAGACGATACTAAGAATACAAATGTGAATTACTTAAGAGTTATATCCAGTCATGGCTTATGAAACGAGAGCGTTCTACTCACGTAGATTAAATAAAACATTCCGTTTAAAATCTCCTGCAAATTCCCTAGTTAGGCGGAAAGATTTTCGAGTTCGACAATATAAACCTAGCTGCCGTTGCCTCAAATGTAGCACAGTTATCGAATGTATGGACCGAATGTAAAATTTCTCGATTCTGTTTCAGTATTGAAGCTTTCAGTGACCCATTTTCAATAACTTTTAAGCACAGTAGACACTGATGCTTCTCAACACCATCCGCAACAACAAAGTCAAAACCATATTGAATCTAGGTATTTTCGTTTCTTTAACATGATACAATCTGAAAAGGAATTATGATTTTTTTAATTTTCAGGTAGTTCAATTATTTACCGCCAACTATATAATTTATTACTCCCACCACCACCATAAGGGTAAATCTACCCCTGGTTAATAAGCTCCGCCCTGTTGTTTTCATGCGTTCTTACTTTCTATGAATATCTAACATCAAAATACATTTTTATGAACAGTTTTTCTTACAATCGTCTTCTTATTTGTAGAAATACATTACTACAGGACTGATTCCCTGAATATTACAACATGGTCGTCTTCAAATAACCTATAAGCATATACTTATTACACACTTTTTTAATAACTCATCTTTGTTCATTGCATTTATCGCTTTAAATCACTTCATGATAGTATACATCCTACACCTGACACAATATATGTCTATCTATCCATCTCATTAAATTATATTAACGGGATGCTTCCGGCCTTGATATGTGGTAATTTATTAGTAAAATGAATGAGAGCATGCGACACATTTCAGAATAATTATGATTAAAATTGATGTGTTTACTTATTTAGTTGCGTCTTATTATCTTCATAGTTACTTTGGCCAACTAAACCTCTGGCCTGCTTTGGATAGGATTGAAACCGCTATTTTCAGCCAACGCTTACTAACGCCTCTATCTACTATGCCACGGGCCCGACGTTCAATCAAGGTTAGATTTTTTTTTTGTCTTATGAATCCATGTTTTCGTGCTTATCTGGTGTTCCGTTGTCGGGTCTGTACGAAATAGTATTGTATATTAATTTCTTATTGGAATCCTTGAGTAATTTTTACATTTATAATTTATTTGCCTTCATAGTTGTTGTTGTTTCAGCGTGTTTTAGCATACTAAATCTCTGTCCTTTTTTTATTATTACATTTCCACCTCAAACAAGGCACATTGCAACTTTGATGTAGGGGGCTACTATTAGGGACACAGGCTACAAGGGTACAAGATGGGGAGTTGGGCAGTAAGATGTCGGTTCACGTTACACTTGGACTTCTGCATGTCAGTACAGTTGGGTAAGCAGGAACCTGGCAGGGAGTTCCAAAGTCTAGCGGTTCTGGGGAAGGAACTACTGGAGTAGAAGGATCTCTTACATCTAGGGATCTTTACTGTGAAGGGGTGGGATTGTGCTGCTTGTCGGGGTATTTACGTAGAGGGGGATAAAGTGCAGCTCGTCGGAAGATACACCGTTAAAGTACTTGTAGAACAGGCAGAGGTATGCTACATTGCGTCGATGGGACAGAGGCTGAATGGATGATAGTTCAGGACCTATTAGGTTTGCGACTCTCTTTTGAACCTTGTCTAGGAGTGAGAGACTAGTAGCAGATGGACCGGCCCAAATATGACAACAATACTCCATACATGGGCGAATGGTGGCCTTACAGTTGTACAGGATACTTTCAGGGGTCAGTAGCTTTCTAGCACGGTAGAGAGAACCCACCGACTTCGCAGCGGTCCTGGCAATGCTTTCAATGTAATTATTCAAACTCATGTTTCTTGTGAACGTTAGGCCGAGGAGTTTAAAAGAGGTGCTTTCAGATAAAGAGTCTTTGCCCATTGCTATTGGTGGTAGAGAAGGTTTCTTGTAGTTATTGAAAGAAACAAGTTTAGTCTTGGCAGCATTGATTGTGACCATCCATTTTTGCTCCAATTCCACTACAGATTGGAGGTCATCCTCTAGTGTTTTTGCCATTTCTTTAGATATGTGTTCATTTGTTTTCCTCTCGTGTCTGTTTTAGAGCGTGGTGTCATCAGCATATATACCTATCTCACAGACAATTTTGTCAGGGAGGTCATTTATGAATATTAGGAATAATATAGGTCCAAGGATAGACCCCTGAGGCACTACCGCATTTATATCATATTGTTTAGATGTACGGCCATCGAGGACAACCTGGATTTTTCTCTTATCTAAGAAGGATTTAATTATGTTAAGTGTTCTTCCAGTGATACCATATGATCTGATTTTCCTGAGAAGACCTTCATACCATACCCTGTCAAAAGCCTTAGATATGTCTAGAGCTACCGCCCTACCCTCCTCTGCTTTGTCAAGTGAATGGTATATACGCTCGGAGATTACAGTAAGAATGTCTGCTGTGGAACGGGCTTGCCTAAATCCGTATTGTTGGTTGGTAAGAAGTTTAGGATCTGTAAGGTGATGAACTAGAGCTTGGTTAATTACGGACTCAAATATTTTGTAAAAAAGTGGGAGGAGGCTAATGGGGCGATAATTTGCTGGGTCAGTTCTTTCGCCAGAATTCTTAAAAACTAGTACTACAGAAGCAGTTTTCTAGCAGGACAGAAAGCAAGATTCATTAAGGCATTTGTTGTAAAGTTAGGAGAAGATTGGAGCTACTTCGGCGAAGTACTTTTTTAATAGCATAGCCGGGATGAGATCAGGTCCACATGCTTTTGCAGTGTCAAGATTTTTTATAATGGCATGCACCTGAGAAGGGGTGATTTTCAGATCGTCAAGTGTGGCACCTGTCCGCAAAGGAAAGTCTGGGAGAGGGTGGTTAGCAGGGTCTAGTGTGGAGTTTGAGGCAAACCGACTGGCAAGCATATTAGCCTTCTCGGTTGCTGAGCAAACAACTTCATGATTGTTGGATAGTGGGGGAATTGTTGATTGCACATTATTTACTACACTTTTGTAGATTTTCCAGAAGTCACGGGTTCCTAATTTCTGAGATTCGATGTGTTTTGGGGTGGTTTCAGTAAATTCTCTCTTAGCTGTCGCTATTTCTTTCGTACATTTACTTCTGGCTTCTATGCACGTCTGTCTATTTGAACTGGACTTATGTCGGCTAAATCTGTGGTATGCGTGCTGTCTTTGCGCGATGGCAGATGCACATGTGGAAGTAAAACATTAGGGAGAGTGGGGCTTGCTATAAAATTTCCGCGTGGGTACATGTGCTTCAATTACTGTTTTGAACCATTCAGTGGTCTCATTTGCGCACTGTTCAGCAGGAAGTGAAAAGATAATTCGCCATGGGGCGTCTCTAATGAGATCCCTGATGGCTTCGCAGTCGGCCTTTTTATAATATGTCGTTGTTTTGAGCAATGGCTCTTTCATTTTGGCTCTAGAGTTTAGGGTGATTTTAACTATTATCACTACATGATCATCATTCCCAAGTAGGATGTGGGTGTTCGTATCACAATCATCATGAACCGTGGCCAGAAACAGATCTAAAAGTGATGCGTGTCGCTCTTGCTCGTCAGGGAAACAGGTTGGAAACGTAATCGTCTGTGATAGAGAAGCTATGTGTTGTGGTACCAGCTTCTAGTTTTCTTTCTCTAGTCAGGGGGAGGGTGTTTCGAATATAGACTCCAAGCCCGTGCATATGTCTGTCAGAGTCCTTACGGCAGAGTGGGAGATATCCGGGCATATTAAAGTAGTTTGAGGAGATGGAGGAGTGTAGGTTAGTCTCACTTAGTGCTAAGATATCCTGGGTGTTTGTTAAGAGAAATGCTTCAACATCATTTAAATTAGTTATAAGCCCACGGATGTTGGTAAATGCAAGCGTCAAGGGAGGAGGCAATTTGATTTTCTTGGAGTTTGTCCTGGTTTAAGCGTAATTCCTGCTTTGGGTAGGATTGAAACCGTTATCTTCAGACAATGCTCACCTGGAACCGTAGAGATTTAACGTCTCTATCCACTGTGCCATGATTAAGGTTGGATTATTTAGTCTTATAAATCAGAGTTTTTGTTCTTATCTGATTTTCAGTTGTGATGTCTGTAGCGAATAGTGTTTTATATCATTTTTTATTGGATTCCTTGAGTAATTTGTGTATTTATTTATTTGCGGATTGTTATCCTCATCTTTATAATTGTTATTGTTTCATCAAAAATTACTCATCTCAAACGATTCCAATAAAATAACATATTATAAGAAATGATAATTTTTATTATTTGGATTATTCGGACTAGTATTCTCATTTTTTCATCGTCTGCGACGCTAAACTTATTCAAATGTTTTGGTGAATTTAGCAAACTTTCTGTCAAACTTGAGAACTTTTTTAATTTGTTTTCAAGGACCCGTTGTGTAACAGGAAATAATAGTAAGGTAAATTCAGTAATAAGCGACATTTCTCCGGAGGTTGAAGGTTCAAACGTTAAGTGTGGGCGATACTTTAAATAAAATCGTGAGCTAGTTAAGATTTCTATCTGGTCATAGCTAACGAAAGAAAACATGCTACCTCCGTTTGAAATTCCGCACAGACTGCCAAGTTTGGCAAACGGATTCTTAATTTCGACAAGATAGACCTGAGGAAGGTCTCAGTTATATCAGTCGAAACGTTGTAAGGATAATACTCAAGATAAAATAGTTTCCGAATACGTCAAATGATACAAACATGTAACACCGTTAATTTTTACAATTTGTCACATTCGAAAAGACATAAGTGTTCTACTTTTTGTCTGCGATATTAGAGCTGCCCTTTCCTTAAGAATATTGGGGCGGCAGGACTTCATTTTAACTTTTAAGTTTAACTTAAGTGTTTCGCAGACAAAAAGTAGAACACTTAGCTATAGCTAAATTGAAGTGTTGACTTAAAAACTCAATCGTTAGTAGAGCAAGAATTCTTCTTAAATCATTACTGCATATATGCTTTTCTTTTTAAATATCAATATTGTGTGCTCTGGTCATAGTAAGACTGCCTCTTGATAGCTGATTGCTTTCTGCTTTGTATTTAAAACGTAACTTTGGTGCCGGTTCTGGATAGTAATGAGTTTAAACATTATCAATAATCGACATTTGCTGGGCGCAATTAGGTGCGTACTGTAGCTAAATCTGTTTAAAATCTATATAATCAGATCAATAAAAAAGAAGACAAATGTCCCGATTATCAATGAGTGGGCAAGATTTGTTTCTGTTAACGTGCCAGGTCGTGCAAGAGATGTTGCCAAATGTGCCCCCCTTTTCCATCCCATTAGCCAACTTGTTTGGAGGCGAAGGGATAATCTATAGTTGGATCCATCCCACACATCCATGAATGTAGACACATATTTAGTTTGACACTAACTGTGACAACAAACACAAGCCGTGCGTACATGATTAGCGGGATTTTCGATAAACGCCGAGGATGACGAAAATGTTGAGTATTGATCTTGATTCATTGATTTTTATGCGTCTTGTTTCGTGTTGCGTGCAAACGAATTATTTCGGGATCTTTTTGTGCGGATTTGTCCGACCGTAAGGAAGAAATGAGAGAGATAGAGAAAGAGAGAGAGAGGGGGGGGGAGAGGAAGAGAGAAAAAGAGAGAAAGAGATATGAAATATAGAGAAGATAAATGAAATCTTACAAATATGTTGGCATCGTTTCAATTGGGCTTTTTACAAGCATCACACTGGACTCGACATCAGAAACCCAATACCATTCGGAAACTATTTCTAGACGCGACATGCATAATATGTATAAGAACAAGCTCTGCCCGGCAATTGGTCTGTCAAGTAGTCTGCTACGTTTATTGTAAATACGATTTTCGCATCTAAACTCACAGTTTGATGAGATGCATTTCTGTGACTGTTTATTATCTAAAAAATTAAATAAACATATTTCATGTTTTCTAGAAGTTTTCTGTTTTTTTTTTTCGAATATATAATTGTAAATCTTCTTAATATAAAATTAATATCACTGCAGGCAAATAATTTTAGTATAGGATTATTTTTCGACTAATCGTCGTAGAGACACAAATATTTTATAGTGCAAACAATACACACAGACAGACACACACACACACACACATATATATATATATATATATATATATATAAATATATATGCTTATATGGACTAACAGACTAGCTGTATATACCCTATGTTGCCAGGTCGAAATAATGTACATGTATGACATCTGCTAATACGTCACATATGACACAATATGCTATGATGTCATTTTTGATGTAATCTGCTATTGCGTCATATATGACGTATATTGCAGACATACAAACCAACAGACAATCAGACAGGAATACGACTTTATATATACAGACAAGGCTTCCTTTCTAGGGCAATTGCTCTTGACATATCAAAGGCCTTCGACAAGGTATGGCATAAGGGTCTACTTCACAAGATTTCCAGCTACGGTATAACTGGAAATGTTTTCTCAATCATTAAATCATTTCTCTCCGATAGGCTCATAAGAGTAGTGGTAGATGGACAAAAATCGGAGGCCTGCAATATAAATGCTGGAGTCCCTCAGGGGTCAATCCTGGGCCCAACTCTCTTCCTAATCTACATCAATGACCTCCCTAAACATATACTTAAATCATTCGTTGACATCTATGCTGATGACAGGACAATCTACGGCAACACATCAAAGGCTGTAAATGGCAAAGTTCTCTCTGATTCTCTCTCCTCTGATCTCGAGCGCGTGGTTCAGTGGGGGAAGACGTGGCTGGTTACCGTTAATGCATCCAAAACCAAACTCTTATCCTTACATCATCAACGCTCTGATCCCCATCTGGCATCAATTGTGATGGATGGTTCTCGACTGGGTGAGGCCCCGTGTTTTGACAAACTTCTGGGTTTGACCTTTACTCCGTATCTGAAGTGGAACACGTACATCAAGTCTGTTGCTAAGGTCGCTGGAAAGATGGTGGGATCCTTCTACCGCTCCAGAAGATATCTCACTACTGATGCAATTCTCTATCTATATAAAAGCCAAGTACGTCCAAGGATGGAATACTGTTGCCATATCTGGGTGGGAGCTGCTAAAAACAGCCTATCCGGCCTTGACAGAGTACAAAATAGACTCCGTGGCTTAGTGGGGGATGCCATTTTCTCTACCCTGCAACCTCTCTCCCACAGAAGAGACGTTGCGAGCCTATCCTTGTTTTATCGTTATTTCCATGACAGGTGCTCGTCTGAACTCCAATCTCTGGTCCCCCCTCGCCAATCTTTCACGAAAAACACCCGTCTAGCTGAATCCACTGTGAAAAATTTCCCCCACTCTTAATATGTGCCTAAATCAAAACGTAGATTCCATGAACAAAGCTTGTTTCTTAGAAGTGCACGCCTGTGGAACTCTGTTCCGTCTGCCTGCTTCCCACCGGACTACAACTTGGATATGTTCAAGTCCAACATTAAAAAAATCCTAATGAACCGCCCCTTTAGTAAACACTTCATCAAATCTCCACACTAACGTAATGTACTTGCAATAACCGTTATCCCTGAGTGGCTTCCGGGCCTTGATAAGTGGTGATCACTGTGCAAAAAATATATATACACACACAGATATATATATATATATACACAGATATATATATATATATATATATATATATATATATATATATATATATATATATATATATAAGTCTTGGTTCGTTCGCAATTAATAGTCTAAAAAATCACTAGACGGATGACTTCCACGTTTTGGTATAATATGTTTACTATATCCATGTGTGTCTTTATATATTTCTTTTTAATTATAACATTATACTTAATTTTTCTATAATAAATAGGTGGTTTTCTTTGTACCGATAGGCCATTTTTTATTTAGGGACAATTATTTATTACCGCTTCCTGTCACGTGACCAGTGTCTCTAATTTAGCGGTTTTCCTGCTAGATCTGGAGATTTCGTTTGCAGTCTAGCGGGAAATTCTAGAAAATCTGGAGATATTTTGCACCCACACACTCGCAATTTTAGATTAAAAAATAAAGAAAAGCGCTTGAAAATACTTTAAAACATAAAATAAACTAATTCATGTAAGTAAAAAAGTAGCATTTATTGCCTTTGATAACAATTATTTATTGATTATTTGTTTTGTTTTTCACCTTTTTTTCGGCTAACCATTCTAAAATCTCGCTATAAAATCGATTTTTCCAAGTACATTTAAGGTGAGGGGCATTCCAATCTCCAAAGTTTAGTTTAAAATACGATTTAAGCAACCTCGCTTAATTTAGAAGTATTTAGTCGAAAATTGTAAAAAGCAAGAAACAACAGCAAAAAAAAAAAACTTATACCAATACAGTAGAATTTAATTATCTACCAACCTAAATACTTTTAACATACTAAAGCAATTTTTTTTTGTTTTTTTATTTTTCTAATTTCAAAATATTTTGCATCATTATTGTGATGTTTAATTTGCAGTATATTTCAATTTAACTTTTATTATAAAAAGTTTGAGTTTATGATTTGTTTCTTGCAAAAAAAAAATACCCTCTCTGAGAAAACAGGTAAAACTAGGTGATGAAATATGTAAGCCTTCTGGGGAGCTAACCGCTTCAATATAATTCCAGAAACATATAGTGAGAAAACACGGAACATTTTATATATTGTATATACTATATTTATAATTATATTATGGTAGGAAGTTAAAATATGGATTGGGGGGGGGTGAATTAGCGATTTTTGAAAATTTCAGACGATAAAAGTTAAAAATCTAGCGATTTTCTGGAGATTTCTTTCTCCTGGTCCCGCGTTTTTTTTTTTTAAATCTTAGTGTCCAACACTGCATTTCAAGGATATTTAGGTTTCACCACTACACAGAATGTGTTTACAATATCGGTAAATTTTCAATGGAGTTAATCACATGATTATTGATAATGTAATCATGTGATTGAAATTTAATTTAAATTAACCACACGTGGTCGCTTTCCTATCAAATATTGATCGAAAAATGGTAGGTACAGACAAAATGAATGCCGAAGCTCAGAGTGTATACACATTTTGTACCTCCCTTTACTTAAAAATTCACCAAAAATCCGGAAATTAACCAATTTTAATGAAAATTCCAGTATTTATCAAATAATGATCGCAGAATATAATGAATGAATTATTTTTACTTAACTCTTAGTGAAAATGTTTTATTTTTTTTAAATAAAAAATACCTTTCCTAAAGTTATGGTTTTCAGTAGTAAATAAAAAACGCAAGAATTTATTTTTGCTTTTTTTATATAAATAAATCATCGTAATTTCTAACAATAAAAAACTAATTTTTACAGGAACATTACGAAAAAAGCCCCTAAAGTCCGTATTAATGAATTCGATATAACTCGAAGAGAAATGAATTTCTCACATACTATTCAGGAAATTAAAGATTCAATTAGGTTCCTATTTCAGTCACCTTAATTATTTAGGGTGAAATGAGTTTAGGAATTTATAGCCAAACCTAAATATATATTTTTTTTGCTTAAGAAAAATAGCATTAATACAGTAAATTATGTAAAATTTGCATAGAATGCTTTGCTTTACGTTTGTTGTAAAAATGGAACGGAAATTTGAATTTCGTTCCCTTTTAAATTCGGTACATTTTTTACATTACGTCCAACTCATCGTTCACATTCGACACGTCACATTCGACACGTCAACTTTTATAGCTTTTAGCGTAGGTTGGCAAGGTTAGGGGTGTCTAATCCAAAAGCCGTTCTAACATGGGTAGATTGGTAGGTGTCTCAGAAATTTCGTGAAAAATAGTGAATAATTCCACCCAGTCTTTCCAAGCTTATAACTCCTCGAAAAATTTAACTAAAGCCATATTTTTTTTTTCAATTAAAGGAGCAAGGACCAAGGTTTCATTTAAAAACAAACAACGTGTTTTTTAAAAATGTTTTTAAACTTCGGACTTTACAGGTAAATTTCTAAAAACACTACTTTTTTGTTTTAAATTAGAATGTCGATAAATAGACCTTTTCTCTTCAATTTGTGATATATAACACTTTGGTGAGTAAATTAATTATTTACTTTTTAATAGACATTTCAAAATGGGAGGCGTGAATTATTCGACCCCCTGTCTTTCCGAGCTTATAACTACTCGAAAATGTAATACAAGCCCTAATTTATTTTCAATTAAAGGAGCAAGGACCAAGATTTCATTAAAAAAAACAAACAAAAGAAAAAACAAACAACGTGGTTTAAAAAAAACTTCGAACTTCACAGGTAAATTTCTAAAAAAACACTACTTTTTTGTTTTAAATTTGAATATATTATTTATTGACCTTTTTTCTTCAATTTGTGATATATAAAACTTTGGTGAGTAAATTAATTATTTACTTTTTAATAGACACTTGAAAATGGGGGGGGGGCGTAAATTAAAAAAAACGTTTGTCTAAAATATTATATTCGGTTTATTAGAAAGAGCATAAAATTTCACATTGATCCTGAAAATATCGTAAAAATGGAATCAATAGAAAAATTTTGATAGATTTTTAAAGTTTAAAAATTGAAAAATATTGAGTTCGTAAAATTCATTACTGTTTTAAAAAAATCTATTACTTTTAAAACAACTTTAATAGTTTATTTTGGAATATGATCCATAAAGAAAATAAACAACCCACTTTTAAAAGAGAAATTACGAGTTTTTTTATATTTTATTCGCAGTTTCGTGATAGGGGTGTCAAAAATTCCTACAAAAATTCTGATACATCTACTAGATTTGAGTGTTTATTCGTTGTAAACGTACCCGACAACCTATAAATGTCAACATTTCCAATGTGAATGGTAAGCTGGACTTATGTAAAAAATAACAAAAAAATATACTAAACTGACTTTTTCGTGTAAAAATGGAATTATTTCCCTTTCGTTATTAATTTTTTTTTTTTAATATTTTGTGTTTTATATACATAAAGTACAATTGTTGAATGTTACTGTTTTGATTATATTCGTTTGGGGGGCACAATTAAAAATTAAGAAAGATTAAAATGGAGCGAAATTTAAGTTTCCGTTCCATTTTTACAACAACCGTAAAACAGCGCATACTCAGCAAGTTTTATCGTAATTCATCAGCATAATGTTGAAAAACTAAATATACATTTTATTTATTTTCTGCATAATTAATGATGGAAGTATTTTCTGTTTATTTTCTGAACATCTGTTAAAAAAATAATTTGTACATTCTCTTGAAAAAAGAATCAAACTTTTCTCTACTTTCACATAACTATTTACAGTGTTCATGTAAAGCATTCATCTGTTCTTTTTATAATAAAAATTCCGTTTTCAAAGAGAAACGTTTACTGCCAAATTTCTTTAAAAAAAAAGTTTTCCCGAAAAAAAACTTTCACCTAACAATTTATGGTAAAAAATAATTCTATTTTTTTGGGGAAAAATAACAACTTTTATTGATTAAAAAATTGCAAACAATAATAAAAGGAAATAAACGAACAAAATGCAATTTTTCTTGAGGAATGTGTTCCATTTTAACAAACTGAGCCCCAACAACGCGTGGCCGGGTACAGCTTGTATATATATATATGTTACGGTTTGTGTTCCTTGATAGAAACACTGGTGTGGTTTGAATAGAATAAAATACGTATTAGATACGTTTGAAGCCGAAACAACGCATTTTTATAAAATAAACAGATATTTATTTTGTTTGAAATTTTTATTGGAATTTACAAATGTATTTCGAAGTTACATTTCATGTTCACTATATATTTTTTTGCAATGTTGTTATTGGAGAAAGTTGATTGAATTAATTTATGATGAATTTACATTACAACATATATATATATATATATATATATATATAGATAGATATACATATGTAACTATATGTACACATACACCCCAATATAAATATATGAATAAATATATATATATATATATATATATATATATATATATATATATATATATATATATATATATTGGATGGTTACGTAGTCAGGTACTTTAAAATGTGATTACTGTTTTCAAAATTTACATTGTTAATTTTTCACTGGTTAGCTCTTGTGTACACTGCTTCCAGTACATTTAGTCTTTTTAGGTTTGGATTCATATATACATGTTTCAACTAGGATTTTTCTAAATCTTGTAAATCACACTTAAAACTATGCAACATTATTTTCGCTACGTACTTAACACGTTAAAAATATATTTTTAACACACGATATGCTTTACTATTTTAGGTAATTTAAATGTAATTTAACTTAAGCATACGAAAGCATCTAGATTTTGAACGAAGCAGTAATCAAAAACTGCCTATAGATGAGTGAAGAAAATCAGTTGCAAGTGCAAAACACACAGATAGATAAAACGACTATGGAAATATGAAAAATGGAGAAATTAAGATGATTAAGCAGAAATAGCCCTTGCTGTTCAAGAATGTATATATATATATATATATATATATAATTTTAAATAACAGTACATTACGGACACGCATGTTTCGAAGTCCTACTCCTCTTCAGCGTAGCTTGACTGCTGTTAGGATTCGAAACCCGAACCTTATGTATTTCAGTCCTCTCTCTCTCTCTCTCTCTCTCTCTCTATATATATATATATATATATATATATATATATATGTATATATATATATATAGAGAGAGAGAGAGAGAAAATGAGAGAAAGATTTAGAAAGAGAGAAAGAGTGATAGTGTTGACCCAAAAAGAAAAACCAGTTTCTGTAGAAAATATTTAATGTGCGAACTTAATGAGTAGCAGAGCATGTATAAAATAAAGAATACAAGATCACATTATAATTTTTTTACAACCCCAAAGCTTTTTAAAACGGGCTGGGCATTTCGGATTCGCATCTAATTTACACGCACATCAAATCTAAAGTTTGCATTTATTAGAAAAATCAGTTAGAAATGAAGTAAAACGATAAAAAGATGGGAGCGAAGAGATGATTGTGAATCAAATGCGAATCTGAATGGCCGTATCGTTTGAAAAGGCCCGTTTTTTGAATTGAAATAAATTTACGAAGAGGCAAGGTTAGATTTGTGTTGTATTTTTTATTTCAACCATTATATATATATATATATATATATATATATATATATATGAGAGAGAGAGAGAGGGGGGGAGAGAGAGAGGGGGGGAGAGAGAGAGGGGGGAGAGAGAGAGAGGGGGGGAGAGAGAGAGAGAGAGGGGGGGGAGAGAAATCAATAGAAAAGAAAGAAAAGTTGATATAAATGTGAAATAAAATAAATGATAAAAAGTCAATCAAACTAGTTACTAGTTATCTAAATAATTAATTATTGTAAGCGTAAATAGAATTCCTTATTTGAATTTAGAATAATTAATAACTACTGCTATTTGTTCGGTTTTTATTATTGTCATCAAATTTCTCTTATTTCGCCCTCTTATACTCCTTTTCTTTCCTTCTTTCACTGTCCCTCTATTTTATATTTCTTTCTTACTCCCTCTCTTTCTCTCTCTCTCTCTCTCTCTCTCTCACACACACACACACACACACACACACACACACACATATATATATATATATATATATATATATATATATATATATATATATATATATATATACAGCAACTATATTAACTAGCTAGACCTGTTTCTATGAAAATATTTTCTATTGTATTTTATATATAAAACTGATCCAAATAAGTAGTAATTACTATTCATAACATAATAATGTGCTGCACGGTTAAATACAAATACTAAAATCACATTATAAGAGACAATTTTTAATTTACTATTCCAGTCCAGTACTTGGCAGACAATGTTTTATTTTGCTTTGTTTCTTGCGAATGATCTCATTTTTATGTAACGTTTTGCTGACCTTTTCTCCAGGTAAGAACCGTTACACGTTGAAGTTACTACAAAGGTTTTAATCCCTTTACAACAGTGAACATCTATATATATCTATATATACATAGATAGATAATGCTTTTTCAAAACGAGGCTACATCAAACGGATATCACCTTATCATCTTTCTAGTGTTGGCACGATTAATCGGAATCGTGAATCGGAAAAATGAGAACTTTTCGGGGTATCGAAATCGGTATCGGAATCCGAAAAAAAAAATATTCTAATTTCCGATCATGAAAAAGATGAATATGTCTTGTTTTTAAGCTACTGGTGATATTATATTCAATACATCATAATGACATAATAAACGATATAAATTTATTTTATTTCTGCCAAAAATGAAAAAAAAAGAAAACATGTTGGCTTTTGTCCGATCATTGACAAACCTGACAAAAGGTTCAATCAATTTGTAAACTTCGAAGTTTCCACACTTCTACGCTAAACACATTTTAGCGCCAGCGATTCTTTAATTTCGGAATTTCCTGTCTCTTAAGTAGTGTTTACTTTCCATATAAGCAAGTTCTCAATATACTGATGAAAGGCTATAAACTGTAACCGATTAATGAACAATTGAAACAATTTCATCAGTTAAGTTTTTTTTACAAGGGGGTCACTACTTTTCAAGGACCAGAAGCCATTCAGGGATAAGGGTTATTGCGTGTACAGTACTTTAATGTTGAGATTTGATAAGTGTCTTGAAGACATCCAAATTGTGGTCAGGTGGGGAAAAGGCAGACGGAACAGAGTTCCACGGGCGTGCACTTCTAAGAAAGAATCTTTGTTCATGGAATCTACGTTTTGATTTTGGCACAGATAAAGAGTGGGGAAAATGTTTAACAATGGTTACAGCCAGACGGGTGTTTTTACTGAAAGATCGGCGAGGGGAGACCAGAGATTGGAGCTCAGAGGAGCACCTGCTATGAAAGTAACGTTAAAACAAAGACAGGCTCGCAACGTCTCTTCTATGGGAGAGATGTTGCAGGGAAGATAAAAGGGCATCCCCACTAAGCCACGAAGCCTATTTTGTACTCTGTCAAGACAGGATAGTGGTTTTTAGCAGCTCCTGCCCAGATGTGGCAACAGTACTCCATCCTTGGATGCTTTTTTTTACACAGGCATCACCACATTATCAAGGCCAAGAGGCCACTCAAGGATAAGATCCAAACATTTCCATAGCTGGACATCTTGTGAAGTAGGCCCTTATGCCATACTTTATCGAAGACTTTTGATATGTCAAGAGCAATTGCCCTAGACAGGAAGCCTTTGTCAAGAGATTCACTAATCCTATGCAATATAACCGTTAGCACATCTGCTGTAGATCTAGCAGAACGGAAACCATATTGTATATCACTAAGAAGGTTATTTCTGCTGAGGTGGTTGACTATTTAATATGGATTCCGCAACTTACTCATGACACACAGGAGACTTATTGGTCTGTACTGAGAGGGAGGCGACTTTTCACCTGAATTCTTAAATACAGGGCATACTGATGAGGTTTTCCAGGGTGTTGGGAAGCACTTCTCTTTAAGGCAACGCTTAAACAGTTTAGTAAGTATGGGTTCTGGTTGAAGCTTTTTCAGCACCATAATTGGAATGCCGTCAGGGCCAGTTTCTTTACTGGAATCAAGGTTCTTAACTAGCTTGGCTACCTCACGCGTAATTTGTATATTGCATAGCGTGTTGTCTGTTATAGGAGGAAATACGGGGAGTTGATGGCCTTCCTCGCATAGTAGAATTAGCTGCAAAGTTCTTGGCAAATAGTTTGGCCTTGTCTGATACGTACGAGATGACCTCAGGTCCATTGATGATGGTTGGGATAGAACGCACGCTTCTGTTCAGGATCCTGTTTGCTATTTGCCAAAACTGATGGGAACCAAGCCGCTGCTCAACTGCTTTGGATTTAACGGACTGAGCATATAGCTCTCTTGTTTTTTACAACTCTTTTACAGCCGTTACTGGCAGTCCTGAAAGCAACTCTAGTTACAGTGTATCTATCACGTTGGTAGCCATGGAAAAAGTGATGTCTGTGCGCGATGGCAGCAGCACATTCTGGGGAGAACCATGGCTGGCTGTTAGGTTTTTGTTGGAATTTTATGGATGATATGAATCGGTCTATGCCTACAATTAACCATTCGGTCAGGTCTGATACTATGGAGGATACCTCCTTTTTAAACATGGAATGTAGGGGTAGATCAGATATAAATGTACGGAAGCTATCCCAGTCAGCCGTAGAGTATCGATATACAGTACGGTGGAAAGGTACTTCTGAAGACTTATTGCATTTCATTTTTATCTTAACTGATAAAACTGAGTGATCGGAAGATCCCAGAGGGGACAGAACGGAACATGAACATAACTCAGTGGAAGTTGTGAGAAAAGGTCTAGAATGCTAACGTACTGACCGGAAGTATCGGGCACACGGGTGGGTTCGTGAACAATCAGGCTGAGGTCATAGGCAATGTCGAAATCATGACAGAACCTCCCCTTATCATCTGTCTTGTTCGAGTGGGTCAGCCATTCCACATTGTGGACATTTAAGTCACCACTAATGTGGATGTTAGCCGAAGGATTAGCAGACAGGATGTGGTCAATTTTCTTTTAAAGATAGTACCTCCGCTGTTGTGGGAGCGATAGAGGGCAAATATAAATGCAGTGGTGTAAGCAAGTGCAACCCGGAAGCACATATAACGTAAATTAGGGTCTTCACTGGAGATATCCCTACCACATGGGAAGCCATCTTTAATTTAGCCACACATGGCGATCTTGGGGGTCAGATTTAGATGTTAAGTTAGAGTATCCTTTAATTATGAATTTTTCTAGGGAAGTGGTTGGCCCTATGCCAGTTTCACTTAGAAAGAATATGTCCGGTTTCGACTCCTGTAATTGGGTTTCAACCTCTGGAAGGAGACATAGTAGTAGTAGTCTACGTTGGAGGATGGGGTTCTAGGTCTATTCGTGCTTTATTTTCTGGAGATATTTCATGTTGAGGATTTGGGATTTGTGGAACAGGTCGACAGACTTGGTTAGAGCAGGACAGAGAGGGTAAGCAAGAGAGAAAAAGATAGGATTAAAAAAAATTCTAGCACATAATAAGGTAAAGCCGTAACAATTACCCAATAGTATGGCATCAAGAGGCCCCACCAGAAACTACTGCATGGTCCAGAATCCATTCACCAGATGGTAATACAGCAGCCACAGTGCTTTGAACCTGCTGATACGACAGCCTTCTTAGCGGTTAATCCAAGGTTTGGGTCCCTGACTCTCAGGCGGGTAACGTCAGCCCAGATGAAACGTTTACCTCCAGCACCCTTACTAGTGACATGGCCACAAGATAGACATAGAAACAGAAGATTTCCGACATTTCTGGCTACTGCCGTCCTGGAAAGCAACGTTTTCTTCACCTTTTGTCAGAAAAATCACTCATGCGGAATGAGGACTGAGGGACAAACAAGGAGAAACGAGAGTAGCGAAAGCTGCCGATAACGCACCCACAATGCGTTGTCTACTCTCCATAAAAAGGGGTGGGGGTTAAAGGACATTAATATTTACTTAGTATAAGTCCGAGGCTTTAATTCGAATTTAAAGATATTTGAAGATAAATTCCCCTCCCAGGTTTACGACTGAAGCGAAAATAAAAATAGAATACATTACTGTAATTTCCGTTTAAGGTATTAAACTTTTCTTATCCAGGAGACACCTCCAAAGAATTATAACAACGATATTTAGCACCAAAATAAATTTTAAAAATACCGCTGCGGAGTTTTTACGTGTTGACATATTCATTATCATTTCTTATCCAAAAGACACCTCTAGCGCGGTTGAATGATTTTATTTCATTGACTTGCTTTCGAGTTTGTCCTTATGGCAGACCGGGTGGGAAAGGATCGAGATGGAGGGATGATTTCGTTTATATTTATACAGAAAAAGTTAAGTAGTAAATCCTAAAACAATTTTTTTTCTTTTTTCTTCTCGGAGGGGGGGGCGGATATTCTAGATAATTTTGCATTTAACTGACTGAAATAAAATATATTAGACAAAATTAAGTCAAAATAAAGAAATTATAACAATTTAGCACCAAAATAAATTTTATAGCTTATATTCTTTCCACTAGTAACACCAAGTACACAGATGAACACTGAATATTTGTCTGACAACAAAAATGTAAGTGATTATATATTTTTAAAAATATTTGAAAGAAATTAAAAATATATTTTTCAATAGGTTCTTTGAAATGTCTAATAGCGCCATCATTTGAAAAGGGTTTTATTGCTAAGGCATTTTATGTATATTCATTTCATATTTAAATTTATGTTTTCACCTATATATATATATATATATACATATATATATATATATATATATATATATATATATATATATATATATATATATATATATAAGGGAAAACGGCTGCGCGCGTTTTTGTCTGTCCTAGGAAAGCTTTTTTCGTAGGGATTCTCTTACTATTTTGGAGAAGTTTCCTTATACTTCCTAGATTATAATCTCTCCGATTAGCGAACGGACGTCGTTTCTATCTTTATTTTGATCGAGTTTTAAAAAAATTGCCTCCTTTCCGTCTTTTCGATACTTGGCTTGTCTTAGTAATTGTCTGATGAAGGCCGGAGGGCAAAACGGCCGAAACGTTGTGACTATAACAACCAAGATGAAGAAGTCAGTCCGACAATCTCAATAAATTGGTTTGTCTTTTTCATATAAAAGCGAAACTGATCAGAGCGAAGGCAGAGCCTCTAGCCTTTCGGACCGGGACATCTTGAAGACAATCAGCTTTGATTAATGTGGGAGAAATCCTTCATATCAGACAATTGCTATTTATTTGAGAGTTCCCTTTTTTGGGGGAGCTTGGTTTCCTTAATATCGTGGGTAAAAAAGTAACTATCCATTTCTGCAAGTCAACTTTTAACGCTTTTCGTTATTTCTCGTATCATAGCGTAGCGGTAAGAAGTCAGGTTTTCTTTCACTTTCTTTTCCGGTTTCGAGCGTGCCTGAATATTACCACTTTTTTACACACCTCTAAACAACCGGGAAACGCCGAGCATCCCTGTTAGTCTATATATATCAAAGGCAAAATGTGTTTGTGTTTGTGTGTGTGTTTGTATGTTTCGCCAAAACTTTCCACATAGGCGACGGATTTTCATCATATTTTGAAGCTCGAACCTTCTTACAACAAATATCGAAACATTGGCTTAAAACATTAATCAACAGGACGCTTTTCTACAGGGAGGGGTAGCAAAAATCGTTCCTTCATGACAATCTAGCCAAATACGCATGCGCAAAAGACGTTGTTCCTTTAACTAGTTCACATATTATAAAAACCACCACAAATTCGCACACAATGTCACAGATGTGGCAGCGTTTTTATCTTAAGATTGCAGATTCGATATGAGGTATCAGTTAATTTTTTTGTTCGATTTTTAAACTTTTAATATTGAAACAGGGTTTTTTTTAGCCATTTTTTCGTCCTTTTTTCCATCACGTTCGTTGTGTGTGTGTGTTTTTTTTCGGAGAGGGTTCCGACTTTTAAGCAGTTTTAACATCATTCGCTTAGACGTCGTTTTTTTTCATCATCTTCGCTCTTTTTTGTTTTTGTTTTTCCGATTTTGTAAAGAAGTTTTAACATCGTTCACTTTTACGCTCGTTTTTTCATCACGTTCGTTGTCTTTTTTTTGTTTTTGTTTTTCCGACTCTTTAAAATACTTAACATCGTTATTTTTATAATATTTAAACCGGATTATTACTTCGTTTATTCTTTAGTTTCAATTTTGTTTAGATTTACCCACCCGTCCATGCACACACCTCCACACACCTGAGCAACGCCGGGCACCCCCGCCTGTATATATAAAAGGCTAAAGTGTGGTGCACATTTTTGTATGTTCAGCAATAGCTTTTTTTTTGGGGGGGGCGGGGTTCTCCGGTGGTTTATATACCCCCTAGATCATAATATCTACGATTTGCGAAGGAACGTCGTGTCTATATTTGTTTGGATCGACTTTTATAAAATTCGCACTATTCCGTTCGGTCACGTGTTTGTTCGGCTTTTTACTATAAATAAATTGAAACTGATGGAACGAAGGCAATTCCTCGGCTTTTCCGCCGGGACGTTCAGTAAGCAAATCAGCTTTCATCAATGCGGTGAAAACCGTCATATCAGACAATTGCTATTCATTTGGACACTCCCCGTTTTTTTTGGGGGGGGCGGGCAGCTGGTTTCCCCCTCAACATATAGGGGGAAAAACAAAAAAAAAAACAAACTGCCTCGCAGCCAAAGTTAAGTGCGGGATTTCATTTCCCTGTGGCGTGATATTTGACCTCATTAAATTTACGAACCTGTCATATAAATATGGTTCCGAGCCTACCTGCATACCAACACTTTTTTTTTCTTTTACACCTACAAACACCCAGGAAACGCCAGGCACGCCCGCTAGTGTAAATATAAAAATGAAGTGAATAGGTTTCTACATAAAAAAATGCTATTCTTGTAATAGTTGTATGTGAAAGTCTTCAACAAACTCCCCAGAACAATTATTACGTAGGAACACCCTGAAAAATTTACAGGAGGAGGAAAACATAAATTCTTTTAGAATTTAGACATTTATATATAGATCAAACTGCTTGGCCTAACGTTCATAGAAAACATGAGTTGGAACAATTACATTGAAAGCGTTGCTGTGGCCGCTGCGAAGAATGTAGGCTCTCTCTACCGTGCTAGAAAACTACTAACACCCGAAAGTATCCTGTACCTCTATAAGGCCATTATTCGCCCATGTATGGAGTAGTGCTGTCACATTTGGGCTGGTGCATCTGCTACTCGTCTCTCGCTCCTAGACAAGGTTCAAAAGAGAGTCGCAAATCTGATAGGCCCTGAACTGGCATCTAAGCTTCAGCCTCTGTCCCATCGACGTAATGTAGCATCCCTCTGCCTGTTCTACAATTATTTTAATGGTGAATGCTCTGGCGAACTACAGACACTTGTGCCCCCACGACGTAGACACCCTCGACAAACGCGACAGGCAGCTAAATCCCACCCCCACACAGTAGAGATCCCTAGATATAAAAGATCTTTCTACTCCAGTAGTTTCTTCCCCAGAACCGTTAAACTCTGGAATTCCATTCCAGGCCACTGCTTCCCTAACTGTACTGACATGCAGAAGTTCAAGTGTAACATGAACCGACATCTTGCTGGCCAAATCCCAACATCGTACCCCAGTATCTGTTGCCCCTGATAGGAGCCCCCTACACCAAAGTGGCAATGTGCCTTGTTTGGGGTGAATATGTAATAAAAAAAAAATTTTTTAAAAGATTTTACGTACAAGATGATTCGAATTTCTGGGCTATTCTAGTGGATGATATTAACTGTTTAAAAATGATTGAGTGTAGTTTCACTATCATTTCCGTTAGACTTGGGCGTTAGTGATTGAATTAAACTTAAGGAACTTATCCCCCAGTCAGAATTCTTAATAGTTCTGTCAGTTTTATCTATCTTTCTGTAAAATTCTTTAGAATGTTCACATTATCGCAAAAAAAAAAAAGTAGAAACTCATTTTGGAAGGAAATTCTATAGTTAAGTCTGTTATTAATTATGTGTCATTCTATTTACTTATCTTCCAAGTGTGGTTGATTAAATCACAAGGTTGGTTTAAAATGTACAGAATCCAGGTCTCGAAGATGGGGTAAAAATAAAAAAAAATCCTCAATCTAGAAGGATTTCTTTTTAACTGACCGAGGACAGAAAAGATAAAGTGTAGTATCAGTACAGGTACCACACTTTGAATTATTTATTTGCTAAATAAATATAACATATAAGAAGGCCATCAAAAGTGTGGGCAAATTGAGATCGTTGGTGATCCTCTACCTTGCACTATTTATATTATTCTCAGCTAAGATCATTTCACTCACAACACTATCACATTTACCACTTATTCAAAATAGTGTCAATATATATATATATATATATATATATATATATATATATATATATATATAATTCAATTTTCACCCCAAATAAGGCACAGTACAGCTTTAAAGTGTGGGGGGGGCTACTATCAGGGACTTTAGTCGCAGGGATATTATGAAGGGAGTTGAGCGGCAAGTTGTCTATTCCCATTACGCTTGAACATCTACATGTCAGCGCAGTTGAGAAAGCAGAATCCCGGAAGGGAGTTCCAAATCTAGCAGTTCTGCGGAAGAAACCGTTAAAGTAGAAGTCTTTCTTACATCAAGGGATCTCTACTGTGTAGGGGTGGGATTCAGCTGCTTGTTGGGTTTGTTAGGGGTATTTACCCACAGGTGGTACAAGTGTTTGTACCTCGTCAGAGCATTCGCTATTAAAGTACTTGTAGAACAGGCAGAGGGATGCAACATTTCGTCGATGGGGCAGAGGCTTAAGCTTAGATAACAGTTCAAGACCTATCAGGTTCGCGACTCTCTTTTGAACCCTGTCCAGGAGTGAGAAACTAGTAGAAGAGGCATCAGCCCAAATGTGACGACAATACTCCATACATGATGAATGGTGGCCTTATAGAGTTACATGTTGCTTTCAGGAGTAAGTATCTTTCTCGCACGGTAGAGAGAGCGAGAGCGAGAGCGAGCGAGCCAGCCCCGCCCACCTTCTTCGCAGCGGTGTTGGCAATGCTCTCAATGTATCTATTCCAACTCGTGTTCCTGTGAACGTTGGGCCGAAAGGTTTAAAAGAACTACTTTGAGATAATGTGTCTCTGCCCATTGATACTGGTAGTAGAGAAGGTTTCTTGTAATTATTGAAGGAAACAAGCTTCCTCTTGGCAACATTGAATGTGACCATCCATTTTTGTCTCCATTCTACTATGGATTGGAGGCCATCCTCTAGTGTTTCTGCCATTTCCTTAGATATGTGTTCATTTGTTTTCCCCCATGCCTGTTATATGGCGTAGTGTCATCAGGAAATATACATATCTTAGAGACAATTTTATTCGGGAGGTCATTTATGAATATTAGGAATAATGAATATCCAAGCATTTATATTATATTGTTTGGATGTACGATTGTCGAGGACAGCCTGGATTCTTCTATTACTTCAGAAGGATTTAATTATATCAAATATTCTTCCAGTAATGACATATGAGCTGATTTTCTTGGATCATCATGCCGTACCCTGTCAAAAGCCTTTAATATATCTAGACCACTCTATCCTCCCCTGCTTTGTCCAGTTGATGGTATATAAGTTCAGAGATTACAGTTAGAATATGATATATACATATATATTACATGTTTTTCATTAAATATAACAATATAACACATTTTAAATTAAAAAATAGTTTTAATAATTTAGCTAAAAAACTATCAATAAATTGTCTGTCAATAATACATTTACTAAGTGTTTGAAATTCAATTTATCAAACTGCATGCAAAAATATCTTTCCTTCTCCAAAACCTTACGGCTAAAGAAAGAAACGGTTTTAGGTAAACTTTTCCGGTATTTCTTATAACATGGTTATAAATGCATAAGTTTCCATCATATGAAAAGTATTTATGATTTATTTATGATTTGTTTATGAGTTCCCATTTGTGTATTTTGTATGTAAATTATTTGTAAGATGCAAATAAAAAAAATGAACATATCCGTTATTTATAAATTTTGTTTCATCGCAAAATTATTTAAGAGGGAAAAAGATTGCTTTTTAAAAAATGCATTTGGTGTATTTATATCTTAAACTTGTCTTTTCGATAAGTTAAGCTTCAAATATCGGAACATTTATTTAACGAACTTAAATCGACGCGAGTTAATGAACTCATTCGAGAGGCGCGAAAGGGATCTCGTATGCTATAGCTGTGTTTTTTTTTTTTCGGACGCTTTTATAACTGGAATCGAAATCGGCATCCGTACTTGTATCGGTATCAGAAATTTGAAAAAGAATCGGTAATTGTATCGGAATGGGGAAAAATATTGGAATCGTCCGATCATCAGTTCTTGCTCAATATTGCCAGATTGGCGTTTGTAAAGCAAAAGTTTGCCAATTTGGCCTTTTATTTTCAAGCTGATTGTTCTTTAAAAATTGTATTTGGCCTTTTTCAAAAGTAACATACGGACTTGCTAAAGAAGCAGAATATTATATAGAAATATTTATACAGGGTTACCCCCCCCCCAAAAAAAAACGGGCCCCAACTCTAATTACGCCCCGTTTCTTAGTGTTTTGTCCGAATGAAATGAAACTTTGGTCATAGCTAGTTTATTTTATTCAAAACATCAAATCAAAACACTAGGGTCTCTGGCTTTTTTTTCTCCGTTCTACAGCATATGTTCTAGGTGGCCTCCATTTAGCTTTTCTTTTTTTTTGGGTCACCTTGTAAATATATGTAAATATGGAAAAGGAATGAACGAGCGAATAAAAGAGAACAAGAGAAAAAGAATCGGTTGAAAGAGAGAAGAGAGTAATGCAAGAAGTGTGGCAAAGAAGATACTTACAACCTGGATATGGAATACAAAAAAGAACATAAATAAACAACAAAAAGAGGATGCAGAGGAAGGCCCAGGAGACCGCCCCAGAAATGTCATTGTCATTAATTTCAAAATACCGCATTACGTGGCTTTGCTGAGATGCGATTATAAGCGTTAATGACGTGTGCACATTTTTAAATTAGCGATGAAAAAATATCATTAAATGCGTGTCATATGCAATTTTTCTCATAATTGACAATCAATCGACTCGCCCGGTTCTTTTCCCTGGTGAATTCACCAGGCACGCCCCACCCATTACCGCATCGGGACATTATTCTCTTAGGTATATCATAAAATGGCGCTGAAAATAAACGATCTTAATCATTTTTTGATCTTTGATGGAGAACGGACTCACTGCGCTTAGCACGCTGATCTAATTATGTGATTGATAGACCTGTGGAGCTTTCTATTGCGACACAAGTCATTCTTTACTGAGGCAGAACATTAAAGTATGTCGTACGTTTATGCATAAGCCAATCTAAGTTGGGTCTGAAAGTAGGTTGCATATATTTTTTCATCTGCGCCGTCAGAGCAGTTTTACATGGTATAGATGGGAGATCAGTGAGAAATAATATGGGACTCAATAAGGGAGAGAACTTGAATGCCTAGTACACACTATCCTCTAGTGTCTAAGGTCTCTCTGTATACAGGTTTGCTAGAACAACATAATGGTACTTTTTTTCCCTACAAGTAAATCCTGACTAAATATTAAAAACTAAAGTTCAGTTCAGATTTTGGCCCTGTCGGTGGGGCATTAGAATACGCCGACTGCCCCCCCCCCTGCAGAGGGTAAAAGTCCCTCAATGGGGGTCCTGGATATGACCTTAAACTATATCCAGTGGTGAGGCCCCAGCTTGTGGGCTTTGGGGAGTGTGGAGCCACCCTTTAATTACCATTGCTCCCAGGTCCACTCTGACCCGGAGTGGTAGTACCTGTTAGGGTCCCAACTATGGGTTAAATAGAAACCGACGTGAAAACAACAAATATATTCTATTAAAAATTTTTTTCTTCAAAATTTTAGGATTCGGCATTAAATAACCAGAAAAGGGTTGATATGCCGTAAAACAAAAACAACCAACCAATCAGTTCAGATTTTGCATAAATGGTTGTCTCTTTAAATATCAAGATGATACTGCCTTAATTGCAAACTTTCTGGAAAAAAAGTTAAAAAAAACAATGAATCGTTTTACAAGGGGTTTTAAGGCTTTTGGACTTACAATCAACACAAATCAAACACAAATTTTCAACTGTTGTTACAAAAGTGGATGCCAACAATCTAAAATGTAGCAATCGTTCACATATTTTGGGGAGTGTAAAATTATAAACCAGATAAACAATACATCTAATGCCTTCCGTAAAGTCTACCATTTCTGTTGAATGATATATGTAGCAGATTAGGCACAAGGATTCAAGATTATAAAACTGTTATTCTATCAACACGTGTTTTTAATCTGAATCTCGGACCTTATACAGATTACACATAGATCAACTTGCCGAATTTCATAAACGATGCTTTCGTTTTACACTAGGACCTCGGGATATGGCATTAAAAATTAGTAACAAAATATAGTACTGCATGCACATAGACATACAATCAAATAATATTATATATAACACCGTAAGGCGGGTAAAATACCGAAACCAGGGACCAGAAAAGCATCATATTTCACATCGTAACCTGAAAATACTGTTCTTAGCGACACCGTGTCCTGGGGCTTTACTGTATATGTTGCTACCCACTTGAGGATAAAGTCTCAAATTATGAACTTCTTGAAAAATGTAAGATCAAAAGTATCGAAACGTTCCTTATCTAATCACTCCTTTTATAGTCTGGCCACGTTGATAGAATTGTTACATAGTGCCAGACTAAGTCTTTATAACTTACGGTATCAAATTTCCGTATGTGACCAACGCTCACATAATGTTTATGATTTTCGTTAAAAGTTCTTTACTTTGTTCACCTTACGACGTATTAACTCTTTTTTCTTTACTACAAAAGTACTTATAAAACGTTGGAGTTATACATCTTTTGAACTCTGTTATGTACACCCGTACATATTTTCATATCAACAGAAATGTTCATAGTACATATGCGTGTTTTTTATTCACATCAAACATTGTTCACAACGGGGTTCGTATGACGTACCTTAGTTTGCTGCATTTCCTTTTCTCTTCGTGGCTGTGTGTCTCTTCAGTTGACTTGTAGCTGCACTACAGTTCTTTCGACCGACTCATTCACTGTAAATGAGTATTTTTCATCACACGCAATAACAGAGATGCCGATCCGTTTAATGTTTCTTTTTATATACAGTTGAGTTTATTAAACTAAAACACCTGTTCAGAAACGCTAGCACCTACATCTTCTAGGGTAACATTTCTAAAACACCTGTGTCGTTCTCTCGCCCACACAGGACAACTTAAAAAAATATTAAAGTTCCACCTTAAAATGTGATCTCGTAAAACTCTCGCCAACTCTCGTTCTCACAAATTGGCGATCCTGTAATCTCACAATCTGGCAGTAAATAACGACATATGTCAAATGAGTACAAAGTACAAAATCGACCTAAAATTAATGAGACCCATTTTCAAAGCAATCTTCAGCGATGTTCGAAACGACTTTCGAACTCATTAACTTCTAAACTAAAATAGAACCATTTCTAAATCTCCACACACACAAACACACACACACATAAATGTGTACACGTATATATATATATATATATATATATATATATATATATATATATATATATATAATAAAAAATTACTACCGGAACAGTAGTAAAAGCTTGCCATGAAGCCAGGGAACAACAGATGTTGTGTTTTGAAAGAAACAGCTTAACCTTATAGGCTTGTATATACTGATGTTTATCAGTTTTTGTATATTTATAATATAAAAAAATCTTTAAAAAACTTTGGAAGGTAGGTAAAATATTTTCTCACGTTTTTCCTTATAAGGGAAACGGATTCTATATTGTTCATTGTGTAAGTGTTTTTTATTCAATACGTCTGATGAAAGGCTGTTCTTGTGAAAATTTTCAAACGATATAGTGTTTGAATTTGTCCGAATAGTCTTGACACAATTGTAACAAATGATGAAATACACTATTTGTTGCTATCAATGTATTCCTTAATATCTTGAATTTGCAAAAACAATATATGAATGCTCAATTATGAAATATAGTAATTTTTAAGCTTACAGTTTAAGTCATCTCATTTTTACTTAAAACTTATTGGTATATGAACGATTACCAAATTTACAATTATATAATCCCAATAAAATTCGGAATACTATAAATAAGACGCTTGAAGTTTTACATTTTAATTTTACCGTCACTAGATTTTTTATCTTCCACCAGCCTATCCATTCATGTGTAATCACCTTTTTCTTTACCATATTCCCTCTGCTTAACTTATTTTGTTTTCAAGTAAGATCTTTGACTTACTTGTTGTTTCATCAAATACTTCTGCATGCAAAATCCGATCCCGCATTTTGCTAATTCCTACCCTCTGATGAGAAGGAGAGTATTTCTTCGAAACTCCGCAGATTAAGGACTATCCATTTATCTAGTGTTTCCTTTTCAGATTAAATATGTTTTTTAACTCCTTTCAAAGTGTTTTTAACATATTTTATTAACTGTTTGCTAATATTATAATCTCTATTTCCTATTTGGTTTTATCGAGCTTTTATATCTGGCTGAGATAATTTCATAAATATTAATTCTTTAATATTTATAATTTACTTTAATTTTACCATCTTGGATCATTTTGGTAAATTTTTTTTTTTTTTTTTTTTTTTTTTTTTTTTTTTTACAAAGGCGTCACCACATTATCAAGGCCCAGAGGCCACTCAAGGATAAGGGTTAAAGAGTGTACAGTAGAAATTGGTCAATATAGTAATCATTAGTAATGAAAATTTGGTAAATTTAATAACTTATATGGAACGGCTCATCAAGAACTTATTTACTTTAGACTTGAACACAACCATATTGTAGTCAGCCGGAAAGCAGGAAAACGGAAGACAATTCCACAGGCGTGCAGTTCTAAGAAAGAAGCTTTGTTCATGGAATCTACGTTTAGGTTTAGGCACAGATAAAGAGTGAGGGAAATTATTGATAGTGTTTACAGCTAGACGAGTGTTTCTTGTGAAAGTTTGGCGAGGGGGGACCATAGATTGAAGCTCAGTTGAACACTTTCCATGAAAATAACGATACATCAGAGACAAACTCGCAACATCTCTTCTGTGAGATAGAGGTTGCAAGGAGGAGAAAAGGACATCTGCTACGAGGCTACGAAGTCTATTTTGAACTCTATCAAGGCAGGACAAGTCCTTTCTAGCAGCTCCTGCCCAGATGTGGCAACAGTATTCCATCCTTGGACGTACCTGGCTCTTATATAGGTAGAGAATAGCATCAGCAGTGAGATATCTACTGGATCGATAGAAAGATCCCACCATTTTTCCAGCGGCCTTGGCAACAGATTTGATATACGTGTTCCATTTAAGATCAGGAGTAATGGTCAAGCCCAGAAGCTTGTCAAAACTTGAGGCCTCCTGATGACGAGAGCCATTCATTTCAATTGATGACAAATGTGAATTAGAATGTTGATGATGTAAAGAGAGAAGCTTGGTTTTAGATGCATTAAAAGTAACCAGCCACTCCTTTCCCCATTGTACTACGTGCTCAAGATCAGAGGAGAGAGAATTGGAGAGAACTTGGTCGTTTACTGTCTTAGATGTGCTACCATAAATGGTAGTGTCGTCAGCATAAATGTCTACAAATGATGTAAGGATATGATTTGGAAGATCATTAATGTAGATCAGGAAAAGAGTTGGGCCCAGGATGGATCCCTGAGGGACACCGGCATTTATACTGTGAGCTTCTGATTTTTGCCCCTCAACTACTACTCTTATGAACCTATCAGAAAGAAATGATTTAATAATTGAGAAGACTTTTCCAGCTATACCATAGCTAGCGATCTTATGAAGTAAACCTTTATGCCATACCCTATCAAAGGCTTTAGATATGTCAAGAGCAATTGCCCTAGAAAGATTGCCACCGTCGAGAGATTTGCTAATCCTATGCGATATACCTGTAAGGACATCTGCTGTAGATCTAGCAGAACGGAAACCATATTGAGTGTCACTAAGAAGGTTATTTTTGTTGAGATGTTTGATTACTTCTGTATTTAACACAGATTCTAGCAACTTACTCATGACGCACAGGAGACTTATTGGCCTGCACTGAGAGGGGGATGAGCGATCACCTGAATTCTTAAATACAGGGCATACTGATGAGATTTTCTAGGGAGATGTGAAACTATTCTCCTTAAGACAACGTTTAAACAGTTTTGTAAGTATGGGCGCTAATTCAGGTTGAAGTTTTTTGAGTACTATAATTGGAATACCGTCAGGGCCAGTTGCTTTACTCGAATCAAGGTTTTTGATTAGCTTCGCAACATCACATACAGATATACGTATATCACATAGCGTGTTTTCTGATACAGGAGGAAATATTGGGGGTTGGCGGTCTTGGTCGCAAAGGGTAGAATTAGCTGCAAAGTTCTTGACAAAGAGTTTGGCTTTGTCTGATGCTGACGAGATAACCTCAGGTCCATTGATAATAGTTGGGATGGAGCACACGCTTCTGTTCAGGATTCTGTTTGCTATTTGCCAAAACTGGTGGGAACCAAGCCGCTGCTCAGCTACTTTGGACTAAACAGATTGAGCATACAACACTCTTGCGTTCCTTACTACTTTCTTACAATGGTTGCTGGCAGTCCTGAAAACGGCTTTAGTTTCCATACATCTATTACGTTTGAAGCAGTGGAAAAAGTGATTTCTGTGCGCAATGGCAGCAGCACATTCTGGAGAGAACCATGGCTGGCTGTTAGATTTTTGCTGAAACTTTTTAGAGGGTATGAAATGGTCAATACCTACAATTAACCATTCAGTTAGGTCTAATACTATAGAGGACACATCCTTTTTAAACATGGAATGCAGAGGTAGATCAGATATAAATGTACGGAAGCTATCCCAGTCAGCCGTAGTGTATCGATATACTGTACGATGAAGAGGTACGTCTGGGGACTTATTACATTTCATTTTTATCTTGATTGATACAACAGAGTGGTCGGAAGATCCAAGAGGCGACAGAACAGAAACTGAACATAGTTCAGGGCAAGTTGTGAGAAAAAGGTCTAGTAGGCTCGCATACTGGCCGTCATTATCGGGCACACGGGTAGGTTCCTGAACAATCTGAGTGAGGTCATAGGCAATGGAGAAATCATGACAGAACCTCCCCTCATCATCGGTCTTGTTTGAGTGGGTCAACCATTCGACGTTGTGAACATTGAAGTCTCCACATATGTGAATGTTAGCTGAAGGATAAGTAGAAAGGACTTGGTCAATTTTCTCAGATATGCTTTGAAAGATAGTAACTCCGCTGTTGTGGGGGCGATAGAGAGTAAATATAAATGCAGTAGTGTGAGCTAAAGCAACCCGGAAGCACATATAGGGTAAGTTAGGATCTTCCCTGGAGATGTCCCTCCCACATGGAAAGCTATCTTTAATATAGGCACATATTCCATGCCCATGGCGATCTTGGGGGTCAGTTTTAGAAGTTAAGTTAGAGTATCCTGAAATTGCAAACTCATCTAGGGAAATAGCCTGTCCAATGCCAGTTTCACTTAAAAATAAAAGGTCTGGTTTAGTCTCCTGTAATTGGGTTTCAACCTCTGGAAGGTTAGAACGAAGACCCCTGATGTTGGAGAAGGAGACATGGTAGTAGGGGTCTACGTTGGAAGTTGGAGAACCGGGTTTAATCGTGTATTTTTCTTGAAACTTGTCATGATGAAATTTTGGAATTTGTGGACTAGGTCGACAGATTTACTTAGAGCAGGACAGAGAGGGGAAATTAAGAGAGAAAAAGAAACGAAGAATTTTTTTTTATTTGTAGCTAATGATAAGGTAAAGCCGTAACAATTACCCACTAGTATGGCATCGAGAGGCCCCACCAGAAGCTACTGCATGGTCCAGAATCCATTCACCAAATGGCAATACAGCAGCCCCAGTACTTTGCACCTGCTGATAGGACAGCCTCCTTAGTGGTTAATCCAAGGTTCGGGTCCCTGACTATCAGGCGGATAACGTCAGCCCAGACAAAACGTTTACCTCCAGCACCCTTACTAGTGACATGGCTACAAGGATAGACATAGAAACAGAAAATTTCCGCCATCTCAGCAAACTGTTCGCAAAAATACTGCCAACCTAGAAAACAGCTTTTTCTTCTCCCTTTGTCCGAAAAATCACTCATTTAAAAAATGAAGACTGAGGGACAAATAAGAAGCGAGAGTAACAGGAGCTGCCGATAACGCATCCACAATGCGTTTTCTACTCTCCATTAAAAAAAAACTATTAAGTATTGTACTTAATAAAAGTTCAACAGACGTGTTTAAGGGAAAGTATGGTGATAGATTCCCCTCACACGAACTAAAAATGAGTATAATTCGTAATTTTTGCTATCAACTCGGTAGATAAATAAACATATGTACGAGGAAAGAAAAAAAAAAGCTAGCATTTAATAAAACAGAAATACACAAATTAAATACTGAAATAAAATGGAGTTGTTAATATTTTAAATCTAAAATAAAAAGCATGATTGAAATCACTTATCTCAACAAAAACAATTCCGTCTCCAAATTGCAAACTGCATTGAAAGAAATTAAGTTAGTAGCGTTCAAAACATTTTTTTTTTAAATTAGCCGTTAAAAGAAAGTCGTGATTTTATTCTGAACTTAAGCTAGTAACGTTTTAAGAAGCTTACGACATAAAAGAAAAGGCTGATGGTGGGGGGGGGGTTCTTCCGAAAGTAAGTTGGTGCCGTTATAAGTAATTTCGAGATAAGATGGAAGCCGGTATTGGACTAGAAAAAAAGCTAGCATTTAATAAAACAGAAATACACAAATTAAATACTGAAATAAAATGGAGTTGTTAATATTTTAAATCTAAAATAAAAAGCATGATTGAAATCACTTATCTCAACAAAAACAATTCCGTCTCCAAATTGCAAACTGCATTGAAAGAAATTCAGTTAGTAGCGTTCAAAACATTTTTTTTTTAAATTAGCCGTTAAAAGAAAGTCGTGATTTTATTCTGAACTTAAGCTAGTAAAATGTATTGGGTCTTACACCTAAACAATATTATATTAATGCGGAAGTGCCTCAGGGGTCTATCTTTGGACCTTTATTATTCCTGATATTCATAAATGTTCTCCCTGATAAAATCGTTCCTAAGATGGGTATATTTGCTGATTACACCACTCTATAACAGGCACGAGGGAAAAGAAAATGACCACCTATCTAAAGAAATGACAGAAAACTTATGGATGGCCTCAAATCTGTAGTGGAATGGAGACAAAAATGGATGGTCACATTCAATGCTGCCAAGACTAAGCTTGTTTCCTTCAATAATTACAAGAAACATTCTCTCCCAACAATAGCAATGGCCAAGAACACATTACCCGAAAGTGCTTCCTTTAAACTCCTCTGTCTAACGTTTACAGGGAACATGAACAGGAATATATACATTGAGAGCATTTCGAAGGCTGCTGCGAAGAAGGTGGGCTCTGTCTACCGTACTAGAAAACTACTTACGCCTGAAAGTATCCTGTACCTTTATAGGACCACCATTCGCCCATGTATGGAGTACTGCTGTCACATTTGGGATGGTGCATCTGCGACTTGTCTCTCACTTCTGGACAGGGTTCAAAAGATAGTCGCCAACCTGATAGGTCCTGAACTGTCATCTAGGCTTCAGCCTCTGTCCTATTGACGAAGTGTCTTATTCCTCTGCCTGTTCTATAAGTACTTTAATAGTGAATACTCTGACGAACTACAAACACTTGTACCCCCTTGACGTGAATACCCCGACAAACCCAACAAGCAGCTAAATCCCACCCCTTCACAGTAGACATACCTAGGGTTAAGAAAGCCTTCTACTCTAACAGTTTCTTCCCCAGAACCGCTAGACTTTTGAACTCGCTTCCTGGATTCTACTTTCCCAACTGTACTGACATGCAGAAGTTCAAGTGTAATGTGAACAGGCATCTTACTACTCATCTCATTTCATAATACCTCTGCAACTTATGTCCCCGATAGTAGTCGCCTACTTAAAAATTGCACTGTGCTTTGTTCGGGGTGAAAACTGAACAAAAAATGTTTTTAATTTTAATTCATAATTATGATGTAAACAGCCGTTTTATTAGAAACCAGTTAAATGTTAATATTAAGGAAATACCAATGAGCAAAGCATACTTTCTTTCACACTTAGAATATTTATTTGCTCTAATTCATGTGTGTGTTTTTATGGCCACGTGTAAATTATTGCTGCCAACAAGCGTGAGTATATGTCCAGTTTAAACTTTACAACATAATAAAACTCACAATAGAATGTAACTAAATGCGTATCTCGATTATAGCCACTGTCTGTTGTAGAGCAATGCTTTTTCTTTGATTTGTAGCTCGTTTATATAAAAAAAATATTGGACGTGCCAGTTTGACAGCAGACTGCTTAAGTTTGCAAGTTTACGTAACAAGTAATGAGCCCATGTTACTGACCGCGTTGTATACAATATATAAGGTGCCTTTAATAAAATTTCAGAATTTTTTTCGTATGACACTTTTATTGATAGTTGGCATATGAAATTTTAGTGCTTTTGAAGTAATCTCCTCCGGCTGCAATGCACTTTTTGTACTCTTCCAACAACTTCTGAAACGCCTCATAGCAGTCCTCTTATGCATCTGTGTCATTGACCCTCATCACAGCTTCTTCGATCTCCACAATTATCTCATGATGACAGCTTCTCGAGCTTGGAAAATAATCAAAACTCACATGGAGCAAAGTCTGGACTATATGGAGGGTGAAGAACTGTCTTGATGCCCATCTTGGTCAAATAGTCTGATCTTCTCTGAGCACCCTTGGGATAGATCTTCACGCAAATCTTACGCATCTCCTGTTCCTCACGAATAATTTTATGAACAGTTCCCACACTGACATTACATACCTTATACCTCTCGCACATCTCATCATCCCTCACAGACTCCCTGCTTCCTTGAATCTCTTATGCCAGTCAAAAACTGATACTCAATTCATGCAAGATGGTTCAAAAGCAGTCTGAAATATAACATACGATTCTGTAGCATTTTTCCAAATGTAAACAAAATTTTATTCTATATCGTTCTTCCAAAATGTCCTCTCATCCCGATTGCATCTGTGAAATTCACCTATTGTGAGAATCAGGCTTCCTGTTTTAGCTGTTCATTTGACTCTTAAATCATAAAAATTGGTCAGCCATCTCATAAGAGTAATAGCAATTACATAGTGAGTTTTCAAGAGTCTACAGCAATTTTAAATGCCCGTACAAAAAGTCTGGAAAATTTTCGCAGGCTTCTCATATATGACAACACTCATAATGATCCATTTATTTTTATAGAGGCATCACTACTTATCAAGGCCCATAGACCACTCGGGGTAAGGGTTAAAGAGTGTACAGTAGTCAATTGGTCAATATAGTAATCGTTAGTAATGGAAATTTGTCAACTTAAGTGTAATGGCTCATCAAGAATTTGTCTACGTTGGACTTCGAAGACATCCATATTGTAGTCAGCCGAAAAGCAGGCAAACGTTGATAGTAAATATTTACACAAGAATATATCAACATTATTATACAACGTTATTTTTACAGAGATAAAAACAAAGTAAAACATTATAGTTTGTAAATTACTGTGGTTATCTTCGTCGCGTTCAATAACAAATATGCCCATGTTGTCTTTCGTTTTTTTTAATTGAAACTGTATGTTTCAGAGTCTGCATAATTTTGTTCAATATCGAGTCATTTTCTTTTTGACATTACCAGAACTTGTTCAGGAGTCTATTTTCTTTCGTTGAATTATTAAATCTACCACAAAACAGATTAAATTCGTATTGTTTTTTTTTTGTTGTAATTTTTATACTTGCATATAAGTTTCACATATGCAAAGATCCGGTGAATAATCATGTATAACTTTATTTTATTTCAAAAACAAAATATAAGAAGTTATATTGTCTTTAAATCGAATAAACATTTCTTTAAATTTAATGTTTCAAAAGCACTTACATATTAAACCCGCGTAAATAAAATGATTTATATTAACTACTTATATCTAGAAAGAATTTATGATAAATACTTATAAAAGTGGCAAGAATATAATATTAAAAAAATAATAATTTTACAGAAATTGAGTTATTTTTTAAGTACTTAAAAAAAAAAACGAACATCATCAGTTAAACCGGGAAGTGATTGACGGATTGTATGTTACAATTAACTCTTTATTTAAGAGAAGGTGGCGAAACCACGTGTCTTCTC
>NC_136504.1:36009333-36064333 GCF_053919585.1 Euprymna scolopes | reverse complement strand
CTGAAGGTGGCTACATTAAATATATGTAAGTTGTACTACATGAGCAAGGTACCTGAATTGATTTTTTTAAATAAAAGTTTTAAAATAAAGCTGTAATGTTTTCTTTAGGGCGACGCTTTTATCGTTCCACGCAGTACATATTTAAAATCAATTGTACGTGACACACCCACTGATGTGCAGGTTATATGAAAGAAGTGGTGTAATGGACGCTTCTAAATGAAGTTGCACCCATTTAATCGACTTGCCCTCATCCCTTCCTCAACAATAACACCTCGTAAACCACAGGATCTGAAAGCTGACAGATACGGTAATCCAATTTAAGCCATTATCAAACAGTATTCTATATTTAAAACCTTTTGCGCAGTACACTTCATAATGGTCGGTCTAATGACATCCCCAATTCGCATGCAATAAACTTCACAGGCAGTTGGGCATCTCTAATTATATCTGGAAATAAAAATAGAAAGAAAAAAACTACGTAAAAAAACGAAATCGGATTAACGTGTTACGGGCACTCGTTTTCAACAAACCACATCACGAGATCTGGAAATTAGAATTATTAATTTGGTAAGCACGGATTTGGGATCGTCACACACTAAACAAATATCAGATTATGTTTCACGCTACCGATTTCGATTATAACAATTTACTCACCAATAATAATATACGAATACTCTCTCTCTATATATAAAGTAGTAGCGTTCGTGTGTGTTTGTCTGTGTGTACAAATTCCAATGAAAGAAGAAATATAAAGACCATATGTGTGTACACCTCTCCTAATCAAGAAATATTAACGCCCATGATAGGATACTTCTGTCCAAGGAGACATAATTCATACGTAATGTCTATATATAGCATTCTTCAAGCCACATCTACATTGATTAAGTTACGGTCATTAGCATATCACATTAAATTAAATTCATTTAAATAATTAGCTCGATTATATTACTCATTCGACATTATAGCTTTAACTGTACTAATTAACTTTCTTTAATTATTTAGTTTATTTAAATTTCAATTTATATTTGATATAATTTATTTTATCTGAAATCTGAACCCGTTTAATCTTCAAACCAGAAAACCAAAGGAGAAATAACTGTGATAGTTTAATTTAAAAATTGTTTTAAACGGACCACGTTATTAAATATTTTCTGTAATAAATTTGTTTTCATTTTTAAATGTTTTTCTAAGCTGAATTATTATTTTTATTTTTAATTCGGAGGAATTTTTTTTTCACTTATTCTTAATTTTTAAGAAACCTTTTTTATTTGTTAGAGAAAAATAATTAAAACTAATGTCCTCATTTACTTGCATCCACACGAGGGCAGAGTTAGTCAGACACAAGGCCAATTTTCCATGTGAACAAAATCCATCATCCCATACATTATCTGCTCATTTTTTTGTTTATAAAATTTAATCGGTGTTGCCCAGGATTCGTTATAATAATACTACCATAGCAACTGTGTTTAATTGCCTGCTAAACAGATTTTTTTAAATAATTTATTTAATATCTTAAATTAAAAATGGTCAATTTTTACGACGTGTCCCAGCGTCGTTTAACCCCTAAAAAAATGAAGACATACTTTTTGGGGCTTAATACGTTTAAACAGTCTTTATAAATAATTTGAAAGAAGATATTTTGAAAAAAAATTTAACATTTT
Source organism: Euprymna scolopes (assembly GCF_053919585.1). Taxonomy (NCBI): domain Eukaryota; kingdom Metazoa; phylum Mollusca; class Cephalopoda; order Sepiida; family Sepiolidae; genus Euprymna; species Euprymna scolopes. The sequence goes on along the minus strand of NC_136504.1, from coordinate 36,062,672 downwards.
AGGATGGGGGATCACTTTTCTATATAAATTTAACGTAAAATGCGCACCGGCTTTTTGGCCACAAAGCGTTCAACCAGATATGTCATCTCTAGCATTTTTTCAAGTTTGGCGATCGATGGAAGGGGGCGCAGAAAAACATGAAAAATACATTTTTTTTGTGTTGGGGGCGGGAATTACATTTGAAACATAAAATAACAATAAATCTAATTTATTTTTATGAGACCATTCTGTACTTTCATCTGACAATTTTATAAACAGAACGAACCCCAAAATATGAAAAATTCAATTTTTTTTAGGGAGGGGATTACATTAGAAATATAAAATGACGAAAAATGTCATTTAATTTATTTTTGGTAGATCATTTTTTTTTCTTTTTTTACGATCGCGCGCGTATTCACTGCTATTTTTTTTATTGAAACAGAAGTTGTAATGATTTTAATTGTTTTTTTTGGGGGGGGGGAAGGGTTTTCTTTCCAGTGCTCAATATCTAGAGAATAGTTTCTTCTCTTTGTAGCCCTTCTGCCGAAATAACTGATGGAGAGGGTATCACATACTTCTTTTTTGAGCGATTACATTTACATGTTTTCATCCGTTCTTTTATTTTTGTTGTGGGGGTATCCACGTTGCCCATGATGAAAACCATTAGTATACAAATGTGTGTTTCAAACGGAACTTCATGTTAACCTAGGTAACGCTGGGTACCCATGCTATTATTATTATTATTATTATTATTAATATTAATATTAATATTAATAATAATAATAATAATAATAATAATAAAAACACAAAAATGTATTGTCATCATATTTAATATTGTAGTGTTACCAAATAATCTAGGAGAGTTAAAGAGGATGGAAAAAACTGAGGCGAGATAGTACTAACCAGCCCTTCCCTGAATAAATGCGAAAAGGACTGAGATCTTGGGGGGCCTTATTGACACCCAAATTCCAGTAAAAAATAATGATAGCTACCAACGAGAAATCAATGGTAAACAATTATTACGATAACTCAAATGAATTTGCAATGGTTATCGAAAGAGTTGGTGAGTATTGGAAACTTGGGGAGACTTGTTGTCATCCATATTTCAGTAAACGCTGCAGGTTGTTCTAAAAAAGGTTTTGATGATGATCTGTGTGAAAACGCCTGGAGAATACTACTACTACTACTAATAATAATAATAACAATAATAATAATGATAAAAAGAATAATAATAAGAAGAAGAAGAAGAAAGAAGAAGAAGAATTATTATTATTATTAATAATAATAATAATAATAATAATAATAATAATAATAATAATAATAATAAAACTAATAATAATAATTCTGATTTCGTTTCTGAAGGGATTCATTTCCAGAGGATTTCCCTCAATCTCGGCTTCAACCAGGAGCTTCAAAGATCAATGGTTTTCCTAAGGATGTTGGTGGTACCTATAATTGCAGAGGTTTGAAGGCCGCCTAAAACATCGGGGATTTGTAGTTTTTTTTTTAAATTGTCCTTCCAGACGACTTGATACTACTCCTAATGTACCAACTACGACCGGGATTATTTGTGTTTTAACCCCGTGTATACGCCTTATCTCCAAGGCCAATGGAGCATAATTTCTCCATTTCTCATTCTCCTTCTCTCTCACATTCCTGTCCCAGGGTACTGAAAAGTCTACAATCTGCTAGTTTTTGAAACCTTGTCAATGACGACCAAATCCGGATGATTATGTTCCAATTGCTTGGTCTTTATGACACTTTTGCCACACCATACCGCTACCTTGCCATCCTCACTTGTTCTCGCTTCATCAGGAACCCCCTCAAACCATTTTCCAGCACACTTCCCAATATGTCCGAAGTCCATTGCGATCGTGTCTTTTGCGGTACTCTCTCTGGATGGATGCTGCAAGGTGCGCAATTGACTGAGGTCTTACTACAAATCTGGCATTCTGCAACAACTTCCTCTCTTAGAACCACTTTTTTGAACAATCGTGTTCCTAATGCGTGCTCTTGTGCTGCAAAAACAAAAGCTTCATTACTCTTAGCAAGATACCCAGCTCTAAGCCATTGCCATGATTTTTCACCAGCCACTTCTGCTATATCCTGGAAGAACTCTCCATGCATTTTTCTTCCTAGCCAGTTCCTCTGCCATTTCTCTATACATACGTTTCACATAATCAGCCTTGGTCTCACATACGTCCACTTCATTGGTCACAACCTTAAGCATCCACTCCTCCCTTCTAACCACATGCTCCTTAAACAACATCTCCTCGGTTCAAACACACAATCTTTTACACTTTTCAATCCTCTCCCACCATCTTTCCTCTTTTGATATAGCTTTGCTACGCTACTTCGAATGTGAAATATACCAAACGTTGCTAAAACGTTTCTTGTTTTGATATCCATGGCATGCAAATCCTTGTCAGACTATTCTAAAATTCCCGCACTGTATCTCAAAACATTGACTGCCCATGCATTTACTGCTTTCATTAGGTTTCCTCTATGCAGTTTCGACTTTGTAATTAGTTTCACTCTTCTAATATACTCCTGACTTTTTCTTTCATTTCTCTGTTCATGATGCCTACACGCTCCAGCACTCCCAAATACTTATATCCTGTATCTTTTATTTCTTTCATGATTTCTCCATTTGGCAGCACTATTCCATTCGTATGAACCTTTACTCCTCTTTTCATCACGAGCACCGCACATTTACTAATTCCAAACTCCATCCCAATGTCTTCTGAGTATGTCCCCACAAGTTCTACCAGTCTCTCCATTTCCTTTTCATTTCTACCGAATATTTTCAAAGCATCCATAAACAGTAGATGGTTGAGGCGTCTGTCACCAGATCCAAAGTTATACCCCAGTTTTTCTTTCTTCAAGAGGATGCTCAGTGGCATCATTTCATTGCAAAAAGAAGTGGCGATAACGAATCTCCTTGAAATATCCCACGTTCAATGCCAACCTGCCCCATCTCTCTTTGCTGTCAGCACCGTTTTCCATTGCGCCATCCTTGTTTCCAAAAGCCCTACCAAATTCTCAGCAACCTTCATCATCAATATTGTTTCACGTATCCATGAATGAGGAACCATGTCATAAGCCTATCTGTAATCGATCTATGCTACACTCAGACTCTTCTTCTTCTTCTTCGCATCCTACATTATTGCTTTATCAATTAGTAGTTGCTCTTTGGTACCTATCAAGCCTTTCCGGCACCCCTTTTGTTCGTCAGGAAAACCATCATTACTCTCTAGATGTTCATAAATTTGCTCCGCAAATATTCCAGTCAACAGTCTTTCCGCCACCGTTTAATACCTTCTTCAAGCCGCCTCTTCCAGTGTGCCCTTCTATCCTTCATTTCTCCCTTTTTCTTCTGTAATAAGCCAAGACGATTCGCAATAACGTATGACGCTGCATATAGAAGCCTGTTAAATTCCGTAATCGATATGTTCTTTCTTATGATGTGAATTACCCCTTGAATTATTTTTACCTCGTTTTTCACCATCTGCCTATCACTACTCTTCATACTTGGAACCTCTATGATATCGTCACTTAGAAGAACCTCTCTTAACTTCTGAAGTACTTCTTTTTCTACAGAAGTCAAAGTTCGAACTTCATCACCACTTCTCCATACATCTACTCATTTCACTGGTTCCATTGTCTTAGAGTCAATGATCTCATCTGCCTTAGATCCTTCAAACTCTTTCTCAGTACTTCCCCTTACAATAGGAGTCCATACCTCCTCAGTTGTCCGCCCCCCCCCCCCCATCATCGCTTACATTTCCCTTCTGCACTTCCACTCTCTCAGTTCTTTCATCAGAGCTAGTTTCATCAATTTTACTTTCGTTATTCATTTCATTCCTAACCATCCAATCCATCTCTTCTCTTGCAATCACTGAAAGTAGGTTGATATTTTGATTTGTTTTAACTGGGATACCAAACTCGCGACACCTCTCGATTCCCATTCTTCCTTCACTTTTCGGATATATCCACCAGATTTGGTACTTTCACTTCTTACAAAGCATTCCCACAGTACTCTGCTTTCCTCATCCGTCTATCTTTTTTTTTTTACATTTCTTGTTCCAACTCCATTGGTGCCTTGGTACCCTCTCTGGCAATTCTCACGCCCCCTATATCCAGCCACATCCTCAGAATTCCGAACAGTTGTACGATGACGACAGGACCCACCCCTTTGAACAGTGGGACACCTACTTGACGTGAGGCCATCACAAGATGTTCTAGCCTCATTTACGTCGTTATTTTCAATATTTTGATTTGACATTCTCCCATAAATTGGGTTAGTGAATTTAAGGTTACACCACCACCGATAGTTTTATCGAGACATTATCTCTAGGAGGGTTCCCCACCAAGGTCAAAGATCCCCTTCCGACCTTTTTCCTCCATCACCACCACTAGTCCCATTACCACCACCAACAACAACAAGAGAAATAAAATCTACAATGATAATGGCAACACTAATATCGGTAGCAATGATATTAACAGTAAAAACAACAATAGCAATGACAGAATAAAACAGCACCTACCATTATAGCTACAGTAATATTAAAGACATACCACCACTGCTACCACAACCACTACCCACCACCACCACTACTACTACTACTACTACTACTACTACTACTACTAATAATAATAATAATAACTAGCAGAACCCGTGGAAATTTCAGAGTAGTTGAACATTTTTAAAAACACACATCAGCTAGAAATTTATTATCACATAATAAAAAAAAATAAATGAGGTTTGATCATCTCCGATTAAAGACTTGATTAAATTACAAAGCTTTGGATCTTAAGCTCCTGATATATCTGCTGACACAATTGCATCAATTTGTTGAACTGTTCTGATCTTATCCTAACCTCGCAACATTATGATCATGTGGCAGAGGGGTAGCTTTTTTTTTTAAAATTGAATAAAATTGAATTGGTTGGCGATAACTAACTCATCAATATTCTGATATGTACCCTCCAAACACTGGCGGGTAATAATTAACTTAGTATTTCAATCTGAACCGACCAAACACTGGCTGGCAATAACTAACTTATTAGTATTATGATCTGAACCCACCAAACACTGTCTGGCGATGAGTATCTTATTAGTATTGTGATCTGCACCAACCAGACAAAAGCTGGCGATAACTAACTTATTAGTATTGTAATCTGCGCCGACCAGACACTGGTTGGCAATAAATAACTTGCCCGTCTAGTGATCCGCATCCAACAGACACAGGTTAGCGATAAGTAGTTTATTAATACTGTGGTCTGCATCGACTAAACTCTGGCAGGCGACAATTAACTTATTAGTATCTTATCTTCACTGGCTAGCGATAACAAACTGTGATCTGCACCCACCAGACACTGGATAATAAAATGGGATGGAAACCATGCAACGCGAAGCAAAGATAAAAAAAAGTAATCTATATAGATTATATCGCTAACTGTTTTTTTTTCTGAGGACAAAACCCATTATTGAAACTGTATAAAATAAAGAAAATAATCACTTTTACTCCGTATCAATTGTTTTGAACATTACATATAAACTGTGTTTTGCAAACTTTTAACTATCTTCGATAAGATATATATATATATATATATATATATATATATATATATATATATGTCCTTAAACAAATATGCGTTTATAATGCATATATTCAATAAGGCTATATTGAAATGTTAATGATTTATTAAGCTCAATGAAATTAGTTTTACACTTTCCCAGCGTATGTAACTTTATAAAACATTTCAAAATCACAGAAATATTCACTAAATTCACATTCATACTGTTTAAATTACTGCGTCTTACACGTGTTTCATTGAGTGACACAGACAAAAATAAATCAGGGACTGTTCATTAGTTCATCAAAGAATAAAATGTAGTTTTTGTTTGTATTTGTATTTTTTGGGGCATAGAAGAAAATGATATATACCTATGTATGTATATATATCACGCACACACACACACACACACACACACACACACACACACATATATATAACATTTTAACGGTACAACAACTATACAATACTTTGAATATATACGAACAAAACCTAAGGCCGTTTTGACCAACAAACGCATCGTTGGATATTATCAGGTGCATAAAGACGAAGTAAATGGTCAAGCTAGAGTAAATACTTGGAGATATACGAAAAAACGGAAGAGAGAAAAGGCGAATGGGAATTCCTGTGAAACATATATGTAGTAATATAAAAAAAGTATATACAATTAAGAAAGAGAGAGTAAGAGAACTATTCAGATATATCTCTAAGCAAGTATGATGAATTCGCGAATTCTTTTTGTCGGCAAAGCGACGGCTTGCGTAAAAGAATTGAGACTGACTCCAAAATCTTAAATGATTTTGAGAGTCAGCCAGGTGTAATATTCTGAAATAATCTTTTTGGTAGGCATTGGCACTAACTGGATTTTAAATTAGATGTTGGCTAATGGCAGACTCCAAGGCGAAAACCACATGGCTTGCCTTGTCTAATTTCTGCCTGTATATGTTGGTTGATACGTGTCTGCAATTTCAAGGAGGTTCGACCCACATAGCCAGTAGTGCACTGGCAATTAAATTCATAAATAAGATTACTTTGCGTTATGTGTGGCAAATTATATTTCGTTTCCAGTAGGAATGCAGATGCTACACCGAAAATCAAATGTAATCCGACAGACTTAATAATACGTCTGCCCAAACACTGACCAGCAACTCCAATCCAATGAAGTTTTAAATAAACAGGACACTTGAAAAGAGGCCAGAGCTATAGTTGAATTGTATTTTTTCTCTTGATTCGTAATAATACAATTAATCAACATTTCCGGATGAACATTACGAATGAAAATGTCTTTGACAGTATTCAATTCGTGTTCGAGTTTGTTGAAAGAGCACATTCTAAACGCTCTATATACTAAGTCTTAATACGCCCCATTTTTTAGAGGTAGGCACAAAATGAGCGCCAATCCGTATATAGACCGGAAAAAGTCCGTTTGTGATAACATTTAATAAGAAAAGAATCCTTAATACGTTCAATCGATACATCTAGGAAAAGTTAACCAACCTTCATTCTCTTTGTCCTTGTAAATGATAATGCTGTGTGGATAGAATTGAGATTATTGAAGAAAATTGTTGCTTCACTTTCAGAAGCAAAGGCTGCAAAAGTGCCATCGACGTATCTAAAAAATATTGAGGGCTTAAATGCATTTCTTAATAGTGTTGACTTATGGAGTTCTTCAAGAATATCTGCTAATGCAAGGAACCTCGTTGATCTGACAATACATAACGTTATCAAAACTGAACTCCACTGACTTAGTACAGAACATGTAAATATAAGTTCAACAAATATATTCTTAAGGAAAGACGGGGGAGTTAGATTGTTATTATCAAGTGAGTCGGAACAAATACCACTAGTCTCTCTCTCTCTTTCTCTCTCTCTCTCTCTCTATCTCTGAATATTCCGCGTTTCATCCACTCTAGGACACTTCAGGCTTATGCGCATAAGCCTGAAGAGTCCTAGAGTGGATGAAACGCGGAATATTCAGTGTAGCTTAATCGCCATATATATTTTATAAATTACTAACTAACTCTACCTATGTATTGAGCACATTTGAAGTAAATACTTAAAGTTTACGCATAAATCTATACTTTCGTATATTAATTTTATGTGAGTAAATTAAGTAGTTATTTATATATATATATATATATATATATATATATATATATATATATATATATATATATATATAGCGACGTGGTTGCTATGGACACCCGTCATCAAGAAAAAAACATCTCTTACCTCCTTACGTTTTTTAAGAGTTTAAACACCAGTAAATTCATCATAGCCTTTGTTTTCTGAACGAAAATTGAAATCTTTTTTTCACAATATCATTGAAAAGGTGATATATAAACTGTAATAATTGTTTGAACTTTGGTTGAACAGTGAGTGAGCGGTGAAGATGTAAAGCGGTTCTAAATGACTAAAACTGCCACTTAAGCCTATATTTAAACACTACAGTTTTTGAATGATATATATATGTGTGTGTGTGTGTGTGTGTGTGTGTGTATGTGTATAACTACTCACACACACACACATATATATATATAATTACTTCATTAAATCACATATATTTATGTATGAAGATATAATTTATGCGTAAATTTTTCAGTCTTTACTTTAACAATGCTCAACACATAGGTAGAGCTTGGTAGTGAGTTATGAAAACTATTCTTAATTGCCATACATGTTTTCATAACTTACTATATATATATATACATACATACTATATATATGCTGTATATTTACTATATGTATATATACATTATATTTATACATATATACTATATATACACACATATATATATACAATATATACACACATATATACAATATATACACATATATATATATATATACAATATATATATATATCGATGATTAGTCTCTACCTACATTCTTAGTGTATACAATGAAGCTGATTAGTTACTAAATGTTGCAGTTTCGTATAATCGTGTCAGTATACGAAGCTCTTCATTAGAAGATCACTAAATAAGACGTTAAACGGAAAACAACAAAATGTAAGTTGTTTTACTCCTTTGATGTCGGTTGCGGTATTGAATAGCATTTCCCCCTAACCTAAATTAGCAACCTGTTCAATTGATCATGTACTATGAATCGTTGCAAGGGGCTTTGCGTTTCGCCATTAACTTAGCCCTCTTTTAAAAACAAAGATCGTTAAAGCAGTAAAACTAGGGGGAAAAAAACTAAAACTAAAAATCGGTTTCGCTAAATGCGCACGCTCGATCCAAACTACTTAATCACCTACTTATGTCAGATATTCAGATATTTTAACCCCCAGCGCATTTCGACGGGTAGAATTATTCAACCGAAAATAACATCCAAATCATTTAGGAATTTATTCCTCAAGCAAAATTTTTACGTTTAAAGTAATGTAGAATTTTAATCGAGTTTTATTTTCTATTAAAATGTAAATTATCCTTTTTTTTCACTTTAAGATTTCTATCTGGACGGACATGGATGCCGTCTTCAAATGGCGAAGTATTAAATAAATTGCAATGAATTTAATCAACAGGAAAAAAGGAAACATAAAAGAACAACAAAAAACGAAAACAATTTAAAAAAAAAAGATTGGGTTTTCTGAAAACACGTCCGTCCATTTGAAATCGCATATTTGTGATGGATATGCCATTTGAAACTAAAGCGTGACAAACCAACAAAAATATTATGGTAAAAAGCGATGAGCACCAACGAATAAAAACCCGGTGTTTAATCTATGACAGAGAAACGAAGTGTTATCTGCGTAGAGTATTTAATCTATGCGTTATATTATCCTTCCCCCCATATATATGTATATATATGTATATATATGTATATATATATATGTATATATATGTGTATATATATGGATATATATGTATATATATATGTATATATATGTGTGTGTTTACACACATTAAATAATTTTAAATCAGATGTTTGTTTTTCTTTGAAGATTAAACTCATCGATCTTAACGATGGCAGCTAGGCTTACACATGAAGAAGAAACTTTATTCTAAAATACTACTAGAAGCAGGAATACAGTATATATATATATATATATATATATATATATATATATATATATATATATATATATATATATAAATAAAATAAGATAAAATAAAAATTACAATTAAATTTACCAAAATGATCATAGATGGTAATACTAATGTATATTATAAATATTAAAGAATTTATATTTATAAAGTAATCTCAACCAGATGTAAAAGCTCAATAAAACCAAAATAGGAGATAGAGCTTATAATAAGAGCAAATAGTTGATAAAACATGTTAAAAAACACTTTGAAAAAGAGTTAAAAACATATTTAATCTGAAAAGCAAACGTTTAATAAGTGGATAGTCCTTAATGCGCGGAGTTTCGAAGAAATACTTTCCTTCTCATCAGAGGGTAGGAATTAGCAAAATGCGGGATCGGATTTCGGATACAAAAGTATTTGATGAAACTGCAAGTAAGTCAAAGATCTTACTTGATAACAAAAAGTGAAGCAGAGGGAATATTGTGAAGAAAAGGTGATTTCACGTGAATGGATAGTCTGGTGAAAGGTAAATTATCCAATGACGGTAAGATCCAAAAATATAAATCCAAGAAAGTTAATTAAATTTCCAATGGAAACTTAATGGAAATTGAGTTAACTTTTTTGTATTTATATTTTTATCCACTTATTAAGTGTTTCCTTTTCAGATTAAATATGTTTTTAACTCTTTTTCAAAGTGTTTTTTAACATATTTTATTAACTATTCGGTCATTATATATATATATATATATATATATATATATATATATATATATATATATATATATATATATATAATGACCTTGACGGCCTTGGCAGACGTGTTTTAAATATTCTCTTCAGTGCTTTTTCTGTGCACATTTGAACTTTTCTTTTAATGATTTTGAATTCATTCCATTTGTGATTTTTTCCAAGGAATTCTGCCTTTTGGATCATTTGGAACTTACCTGTTGGATTGGAAGTTTTTAATTCGACCGTGTTTGGATTTTACCATTCTTGGATTGTTTACCCTTCACCGGACTATCCATTCATGTGAAATCTTTTTATCATTTTTTCTTTTACCTCCTATTCCCCTTACCTCACCCTTTTTTTAACCAAGTAAGATCTGTGACTTACTTGTGATTTCATTAAATATTTTTACATGCAAAACTCGATCCCGCATTTTGCTAATTCCTGCCCTCTGATGAGAAGGAGAGTATATCTTCGAAACTCCGCGGATTAAGGACTATCTACTTATCTTGTGCTTTTTTTTTAAAATTAAATATGTTTTTAACTCTTTTTCAAGATGTTTTTTAACATGTTTTATTAATCATTTTGTTCATATTATAAGCTCTATTTCCTTTTCGGTTTTATGGAGCTTTTACATCTTGTTGAGATTACTTTACTTCTAAATATTAACTTTTTAATATTTGTAATATATTTTAAGTTTACCATTTTGATTACCTTGGTGAACTTATTATAATTTATATATATATATATATATATATATATATATATATATATATTATAGCAATAAAAACCCGACGTAGCTCGGGAGTGATTGAGGATCGCCGAATGTTCCTCACCGTACTCTCATTGCCATCGACATTGGTGAATTGCCCATTTTTCAATCAAATCAAATGATTTTCTGCTCTAGTCTTGGACCCACTGAGGTGCATCGGTAGGAAACTTCACATGCTTTCTTGCAGTGAAATTATCAATATACAATAAATATCTGGGAATAATGATATCTAACAATCTCAACTTTGCCGACCACTTGCCTTATATATCCAACAGAGATAATAAGGAATTTTACGTGTTGCGTATCTTGAGCTTACAAATTCTTCATGAATGACATTCACTGACAAGACTTTACAAAGCAACGATCCCTCCCCACTTTGAATATGGGTTCCTGGTGTTCGTCCGGATTTGCAAGATATTCCCTGCTTCACTTAAACGTCTATCACACCGTGCTTTCATATATATATATATATATATATATATATATATATATATATATATATATATATATATATATATATATACATACATATTCCCTACCGCGAGTATATGATTTGCTTGGATTAGCTCTGTTGTCAACTTGCCGAAATGTGACAGTTGCTTCTGTTGCCTACAGAATATTTCATGGTTCTTGCCCCACCACAGTGCTTAAATATCGCCCAGGGCTGTGGCTGAACAAACCAAACCTGCGCCGATATATATTTGCAGTAGACATTCTGAATAATCACACTGCTGTTTTAACAGAGATGTACCAGTAACCTCCATTTGCATCATGTTCTGCAATCCTGGACATGCTGCCTCAGGGCAGTTAGACAATATAGAAGTTCTGTATTTACTAACTATTATTACGTTCCAAATTTTAATGCATTCCCTAATAATCCAGGTACTCTCTTTCTATTGCTAACAATTTTCATGACCATGGCTTAATAAAAAAAGAATCTGACTAAATCTACAATACATTGTACTGTATTGAGTCCACTGTTAAGTTTATAAAATCATTTTTTAAATATATTGGCTTGAATTAAAAATTTTATAAAAGTCAGGTACTCTGTTTCAATTGTGCTCTAAACTGAAACATTCATTTCAACCCCCCCCCGGCCATATAAAAAAATCTTACTGTTGACTTTATATGCCTGACTTTTTTGCTTGTGCGGGGATAAAAAAAAAATCCCCAAAGCACTTGTGATGTAACGGTTTATAAAGTTTGAACATTGTTTAAAATCGAACTGTTCCTTCTCACATTGGGTTCTTGATTATCCACTAAGGATTCTCGATACTTATCGAAAACATTCCGATACAAAACCTCTCTAAAAACATTCCCAAATAGATAAAGTATATTTGTATTAAATTTCATGAAAATCGACCTAAGCGTTTCAGAGTCTAAAGGAATAAACTCACACGCAGAAACAAGTAGATATATGCACGTGTATATATATATATATATATATATATATATATATATATACATACATATATATATATATATATAGAGAGAGAGAGAGAGAGATGTAAAAGACTTTGATCACTGTCATGACAATGTTTTTAGTCTTTAATTATTAATAACTAAAATCTCGTCAGAAGAAAAATCGGTCTTATCATTTATGTATTCGTAGTGAAAGATAGAATTTTTCCAGCTAAACGAAAAAACACACATTTTTATTCCCTAAACGAGACCTAAGTTCTTGATACAAATAAAACAGTGGCATTTCAGTATAGCAAAACCTGACACATATCTGTATACATAAACATCTTTATACACACTATTTTAGAAACTCGGCATTGATTCTTCTGTATTTTTATCCTACGAATACATTTTTAATCTGCGCCAAACACACACACACACACACACACACACACATATATATATACTTTAATGTATTCACATACGAGTGAATAAAATGTTTTATGTATCAATTTTAAGCATTTACTCCAGTGTTATTCAATAGTTAAAAAGAGATAGGGAGTATGTTATTAAGATGATATACATTAATTCGCTACAGAAAAGTTTCTATCCTTGTCAGAATTCGTCATCTTAATACATCGAATTAAAGTTATTGCGGCTATTGGCTGTTGAGAACAGAGGTGTAAATAACAAAGACCCTGATTGTTTAGCAAACGAACGAAATACCACGTGTATATCTAAAAACATGAGGTAGCACCGATTCCATTGCATTAATCTGACGAGTCCTTACGAGAATGAAACGCAGAAAGTATTGTGTAGTATGATTTTCGTATATATTTTCATAACTGACCATATGAATATATATATATTTAAAAAAAAAATTTTTTTATTACATTTTCACCACAAACAAGGCAAATTGCCACTTTGGTGTAGGGGGCTCCTATCAGGAGCAACAACTACTGGAGTACTATGTAGGGATTTGGAAGCAAGATGTCGGTTCACGTTACACTTGAACTTCTGCACGTCAGTACTGTTGGGGAAGCAGGGACCTGGAATGGAATTCCAGAGTCTAGTGGTTCTGGAGAAGAAACTATTGGAGTAAAAAGATCTTTTACATCTAGGGATTTCTACAGTATGGGAGTGGGATTTAGCAGCCTGTCGGGTTTGTCGAGGGTGCTCACGTCGTGGGGGCACAAGTGATTGCAGTTCGTCAGAGCATTCACCACTAAAATACTTGTAGAAAAGGCAGAGGGATGCAACATTTCGTCGATGGGACAGAGGCTGAAGCTTAGATGCCAGTTCAGGGCCTATCAGGTTTGCGACTCTTTTTTGAACCTTGTCAAGGAGCGAGAGACCAGTAGCAGATGCACCAGCCCAGATGTGACAGCAATACTCCATACATGGGCGAATGGTGGCCTTATAGAGGTACAGGATACTTTCGGGTGTTAGTAGTTGTCTAGCACGGTAGAGAGGGCCCACCTTTCTTGCAGCGGCCCTGACAATGCCTTCAATGTAATTGTTCCAACTCATGTTTCCTGTGAACGTTAGGCCAAGCAGTTTGAAAGATGTACTGTCAGATAAAGAGTCGTTGGCCATTGCTATAGGTGGTAGAGAGGGTTTATTGTAATTATTGAATGAAACCAGTTTTGTCTTGTCGGCATTGAACGCGACCAACCACTTTTGTCCCTATTCCACCACAGATTGGAGGTCTTCCTCTAGTGTTTAATGCCATTTCTTTAGAAATGTGTTCATTCGTCTTCCTGTCGTGCCTGCCATAGTGTAGTGTCATCAGCATATATACCCATCTCAGAGGCAATTTTGTCGGGGAGGTCATTTATGAATATCAGAAACAATAGAAGTCCAAGGATAGAACCCTGGGGCACCCCCGCATTTATATCAAATTGTTTGGATGTACGACCGTCGAGGACAACCTGGATTTTTCTATTATCTAAGAAGGATTTAATTATGTAAAGTATTCTACCAGTGATACCGTATGATCTAATTTTCCTGAGGAGAGCCTCATGCCATACCCTGTCAAAAGCCTTAGATATATCTAGAGCTACCGCTATAATATTTAAATGAAAGATGAGGAAAATAAGCTATATATAACTTTATTATATTGTCAGGGGAATGAGAAAAATTTTAATGGGAAAATTTTTAATGGGAAAATTTTTAATGAGGGAAAAATTTTAATGAGACAAAATTTTTTTGTTTTCTTAATTTCCTCCTTAACTTTTCCTTATTTTTTCTTTATCTCTCATTTTCAGATTATTGTTTGCTCCTCTTAATAGGGTTGAGCTTTTATCTTGATAAGTTTCCGTTGTTAAAGATTAAGACTTTGAGAATATAATTATCCATATAAACACACACACATATATATATATATATATAGCTAAATGTTTGTGTTCATGTATATATGCGTGTTATATGTGTTTTATTATATTTCTGATTGTAATATAGAAGGAAAAGTGAAATAATCAACATAAAATCTAATGGCTTTCGTCAGGTGGTTACTGCGAGGGAATAGAGACTCCGAATCTCCTAACTGCATCCTCAGTAATCACTGACTTCCGTAGTTGTTGTCGTCTCACCACGTTGTGTCCTCTGGCCGGTTTTGGATAAGATTGAAACCGCTATTTTCAGACAATGCTCATCTGGAACCATAGAGATTCAACGTCTCTATCCACTGCACGACAGGTCCCGAAGGTTCCAGGTGACCATATTCTGAAGATAGCGATTCAATCTTACCTAAAGCCGGCCAGGGGCTTTGTTAGCCAAAATGTGGCGAGACCACAACAACTATGGAAGGCAGTAATTGCTGAGAATTAATGAGGAGATTTGGAGTTTCTATTCCATCGCAGTAATCACCTGACGAAGGCCAGAGTAATAGTTGGTCGAAATGTCGTGAAGCAACAACTTAATGATAAAGATAATAGCACCCACTAAATAAATGAATAAATAAATGAATTAATTATATTACATGAATAGTAATTAACTATGTTCCACTCAAAGCTAGAAGGTAATTCCAGAGAGGGTGGACCATTTACAACAGTTGAGAACCATAACTCAACCCATCAGAGCAAGACATCTATAGTTAAAATAGCTCACACTGCGCCAATCCTTTTGTCAAGAGGTCCTGAGTATGACCTTAAGCTATACCTGATGGTGAGGCCCCAGCTTTCGGACTTTTGGAAGTGTGGAACCACCCTTTAATTGCCATTGCTCCCCGGTCCACTCTGAGTCGGAAGGGTAGTACCTCTTAGGGTCCCAACTATGTGTTAAATAGAAAACGACTTGGAAAAAAATTCTATTAAAAAAATTCCCTTTAAAATAACTGGATTTATCATTAAATAACATGAAAAAGGGTTGATATGCCGTAAAAAAACAACTAACCAACTATTGTCAAGGACATATCCTCGTCCAGTATTCTTGCTATACAAAGGAAATTAACATGATGATGACACCAGTGAAGGAGTACAAGGGTGGCCTTCTTGTTGTCGGACTGCAGTATGTTTCTGTTCAATCCCAGGCGTTATCTTCTCTTTAAGAAGAGGTTATCCAATTACAAATACCCTGAAGTGCCCGAAGTAGCGACAGAACTTTTCAATGAGTTGTTTTAGGGGAAATTGCATTAACCCTAATTTGCTGGCTTCTAAACGCCACAGCGAACCTTGTGTCTAACCATCAAGCTAAATAGTTCCCAACTAATTCTCTTATAGAGACTACTAGTCGCAGGTAAACAAAAAAAAAAAAATATTTACACGTCGCCTACTAAGACGGACAAAGCCTTGTTTTAAAGATGCTTTTAACATAATACTGAATGCCGGACTGAAAAAAACAGTGTTCCTTATAAACATACGCATACGCATCTTATTATAAACTTCAAACAACGAAACAACATTAATCGTAAAATGGAAAGAAAAAAATAGACGAGTTTCAATTTTAGATTCGTTCTTGAAATGATGGTGTAAAAAAGGGCAGTGTACTCGAACAGAACCAGAAGATTGATGGAATAAACACGATAAGAAGTTCAAACCGAAACAAGAAAAAAAAAAAAAAAAAAGGAACCGGAGCGAAAATAATAAAATAATTATTTATAAATGGAAATACATCCGATTCAACAAAGAATAAAATTTATAAAAAAACATAAAAAGCACAACGAATATGTAAAATATATATTATTTAAAAATATTAACAAAAACCATACCACCAGAATTAGTATATATATATATATATATATATATATATATATATATATATATATATATATATATATATATATTGTTGATTTTTTAACGATAATACAGTTAAATAGCGTTTTCACTTTGAAGATCATTATATATATATATATATATATAAATATATATATATATATATATATATATATATATATATATATATATATAAACATTACAATTAAATTTACCAAAATGATCCAAGATCTAAAGTATATTATAAACATTAAAGAATTAATATTTATAAATATGTAAAGATGTAAAGACTCGATAAAACCAATGTTAAAAACACTTTGAAAAAGAGTTAAAAACATTTTTAATCTGAAAAGCAAATACTTAATAAGTGGATATTCCTTAATCCGTGGAGTTTCGAAGAAATACTTTCTTTCTTATAAGAGGGTAGAAATTAGCAAAATGTGGGATCGGATTTTGCATACAAAAGTATTTGATGAAACTGCAAGTAAGTCAAAGATCTTACTTGAAGGAGAAGGAATAGGGTGAGGAAAAAAGGGAATTCAATTGAATGGATAGTCTGGTGAAAGGTAGATTATCCAATGACGGTAAAATTCAAAAATATAAATCCAAGAAAGTTAATTAAATTTCCATTAGCACAAGTAAACTCCAAGGAAATTACGCAATTGGAAGATTGTCCAAAACAACCCAAAAGGCCGAAATCCGTGGAATAATTCACAAATATGTACAAGGAAAAGGGGGAAAAATTCCAATAATATTAATAAAAGAAAAATAAGATATGCGTTTAACACGGCTGCCGAGACGGAAAAATCAGTGAAGAGGAAGAGAAAAAAATCAGGGAAGAAGACGGAAAAATATTCCCACTGCTTCACTTTTTGTTATCAAGTAAGATCTTTGACTTAATTGCAGTTTCATCAAATACTTTTGTATGCAAAATACGATGCCGCATTTTGCTAATTCCTACCCTCTGATGAGAAAGAAAGTATTTCTTCGAAACTCCGCGAATAAATGACTATCCATTTTTTAAGTGTTTGCTTTTAAGATTAAATATGTTTTTAACTCTTTTTCAAAGTGTTTTTTAACATGTTTTATTAACTATTTGTTCTTATATATATATATATATATATATATATTTATATATATATATATATATATATATATATATTAGTGTATTTAGGCAGCATTCCTTTATTCAGGCAAACATTATTAAAAACAACAGAGATACCTTGCTTAATGATTCTTTTTTTCATTTTTTCGATCTTTCGTAAGATTTTTTTAACTTCAAGATGGAAGGTATTTACAAATGTTCCATGGTTACCACGAGCGCTTTCGATTCTTTCTTGAATCATCATCAGGTGGAGATAAAATATTAAAAATAGAAGTGAAATATATAGTTATCTTTAAGTTAAATAAATCTTACGAAAGATCGAAAAAATGAAAAAAAGAATCATTAAGCAAGGTATCTCTGTTTTTAATAATCTGCCTGAATATATATATATATATATATATATATATATATATATATATATATAAAAGTGAACGTGTCTGTGTGTCTGTGTGCATTTCCCTACGAAATAACTCTGTCAATTTTTAGTCTATAGACTCGAAATTTGAAATACCGGTTACTGAAATTTGGGAAAATCGATGTGACGGGTGTCAGCCAGAAATCTGGCTGTTAAGGGGTCAAATTGCAACGATTTGACCTTTAAGAACTCTACCAAACTCCTCCGACAATTTTGGGTCTAGACACTTGAAATTTTAGATATAGGTTCCTTGAACCTGGATCTAACTTAATAAAGTGATTTGAGCCCGAAACTATAAATTAAAAGGGGTCATAATAGGGGTCAAATTTTTAAAAAAATTGACGTCTGCGGTCTATACCAAATTACTAAGACAATTTCTGGTCTAAACATTTGAAATTTTACATAAAGTGTATTCAGAGATAGGGCAAGCTTTTTAATCTGTTATATAAAAGTAATTTATAAAATAAACAGTAAGTTCTGTACAGTTCAATGTAGACTACAATGTACTTGGACTAAGTCACTGCGGGGAAACATGTAAAGGTTCTTTCGAATACACAGTGATGCGTCCCCAATTAGAAATAGCAACTAATCGATTAGATTGAAAAATGGGTGATTTTACCGGTTTCGATAACAATGGGAGTGTGAAACATCCATTGATCACCATTCAATCCCGAGCAACATCGGGTCTTCCTGCTAGTATATATATATATATATATATATATATATATATATATATATATATATATATATGTTGTCAGGCAAATTCATGGAAGAGTTATAATATAAAATCACCCTCTATTTATATATATATATATATATATATATATATATATTGTTGATTTTTTAAAACGATAATACAGTTAATTAGCGTTTTTACTTTGAAGATAATTATATATATATATATATATATATATATATATATAATGTTGTCAGGGAAATTCATGGAAGAGTTATAATACAAAGGGGCTACACAATGTTTTTTGTGATATGTTTTATATGTAAAAAAAATAACGATGCTTGGATTCAAGCAAGAATATATCAAACAAAACAGATATATGTAGGTTTAAATGAGCCTAGTGCCCAATGGAATTTCCAACATAGAAAAGGACAGACGACCAATAAAAAGAGAAAGAAGCACACACACACGCACGCGCACTCTCTCTCTCTCTCTAACACGCACGCGCACTCTCTCTCTCTCTCTAACACACACACACTCTCTCTCTCTCTCTAACACACACACACATATATATATGTGTGTGTGTGTGTATGCATGACACACACACATATATGTATATGTGTGTGTAGGCATGACATTATGATAAGAGGAAATTTCCAAACAGCAAAATACAGGACGAACCTCTAAGGAAATATATTAACGTTTACGCCAAAACATATACAAAAATATATACAAATATATATACAAAAATATATACAAAAATATATACAAAAATATATACAAAAACATATACAAAAATATATACAAATATATATACAAAAATATATACAAAACATATACAAAAATATATACAAAAACATATACAAAAACATATACAAAAATATATACAAAAACATATACAAAAATATATACAAAAATATATACAAAAACATATACAAAAACATATACAAAAACATATACAAAAATATATACAAAAACATATACAAAACATATACAAAAATATATACAAAAATATATACCTGCCCGCAGCAAACACATGCGATACAAAAGAGAAAGTCAGCTAAAGAACATCAAAAGCGAAGGACTTTATTTGTCACTAAATGATTTAATAAAAAGAATCATTAATGAGATTATCCTTTCAGAACATTGGATGTTTTGACCCCGCAAGGAAAGAGGAGAAATATACAAACGAGAAATGGATGTTATTCGATGGTATCATTACACATTGCTGTTGCATATTTTCAAAGGAAAAATAATAAACTCTTGGACATTTTATTTGTTCGGATTATACCAAAGTTCTTTACGTTCAACTACCCCCATTCAC
The DNA here is from genome assembly GCF_053919585.1 of Euprymna scolopes. Lineage (NCBI taxonomy): Eukaryota > Metazoa > Mollusca > Cephalopoda > Sepiida > Sepiolidae > Euprymna > Euprymna scolopes. Next base: position 36,042,452 of record NC_136504.1, on the reverse strand, counting down.
CGACTTGTTCTATCCATATTATGTTATTGAACCAACTACTATTTTAAAATTGTGTTTAAATATGTTTTTGCGTTGGGATTCAATTAATCGTTTCACATGATATATGAAAAAAAAGAGGCACAAGACTGTTTTTTTTTTCTGATTTTTCTTCTTTCGCCGATCCCTCTCTAACCCTACGAGTGTTTCGGCATATCTTTTTGAAGACATTACTTCTTGCAGTGTAACTAAATATTGTGTGTATATATATATATATATATATATATATATATACATATATATATATATATATATATATATATATATAGATAGATAGATAGATAGATAGAATTCCCGGTGTTATGTTCTGTCATTTTCCATTTCATTTGCTTTCGCCAACATGGCACGCGCTAAATTATCCAATGACGAATACTGATCACGAATAAACCCCACGTGTCATAATAATCGCGCATTACATGCCGGATCCATGATATTTTTCTATACTCTTGCGCCAACCGATCCTGGGATATACTCTAATTAGAATTCGGAATGGATCGCTGTTACATGGAGGTGATGGTCCGAAGCATATTGTAACAATATATATATATATATATATATATATATATATATATATATATATATATAGTCTTTAAAGTTTTTAACATTTGAAAGTATACAAAAAATACTTTTTATCATTCGTTAAAAAACCATCTAGTCAGTAAGTCATTTAATCACCTGCAATCACTGCATCAACTCTCTCGAATTTATATATATACGAGGAAACAGTTAATAAAGCATGTTAAAAAACACTTTGAAAAAGAGTTAAAAACATATTTAATCTGAAAAGGAAATATTTGATAAGCGGATAGTCCTTAATCCGCGGAGTTTCGAAGAAATACTTTCCTTCTCATCAGAGGGTAGGAATTAGCAAATGCAGGATCGGATATTTTATGAAACAACAAGTAGGTCAAAGATCTTACTTAATAACAAAAAGTGAAGCAGAGGGAATATGGCGGAGAAAAAAGTGATTACACGTGAATGGATAGTCTGGTATAAGATAGTGACAGTAAAATCAAAATATATAACTTCAAGAAAGTTAATTGAATTTCCATTTGCACAAGTATATATATATATATATATATATATATATATATATATATATATATATATATATATATCGTTGTCCACGATATAAGATTAATAAATGTTCCACGCTCCCATTCTTTTCTTGTCACCGAAATCGGTGAAATCACCCATATTTTAATCAACTTGATTGATGCCTGCTTTACTAAAGGACTCCTTAGAGTGTACCGGGTGGGAAGCTACACATGTTTCCCCGCAGTGACTTTACCTACAATATATTGTAGTCTACATTGCACAAAAAACTACTGTTGTTTTAATGTAATTATTATTAAAATGTTGCCTCACTTTAAGTTTAAAAAGCAAAAATGTTAAGTATCATGATTCAACTGTGGTCTAAACATTTATTCAAAACCTGCTCCTTTCTTTCCAAAGAACCATATGTTTATTAATTTTTTTTTTTTGCATAATCACTTAAATGTACAAATGTCGTGTATCATAGTTCAATTGTGTTAAAAAAAGAAAAGAAAAGAAAAAAAGAAACATTAGCTTCGAACGCATCCTTGTCTAATAAAAGAATCTATAGTAGGTTTTATAGGCTGGGATTTTTTGCATGTTCGGTTATAAAATTCCTAAATGAACTTGTGATGTTACGTAATATAAAAGTGTTAACAAAATCCAAGTTCCTTCTTTAATTAAACGTTTTATTATTTATTTTCGATACTCATCGGAGGCATTCCGATACAAAACGTACGCAAGAACACTCACAGACATACCGAGTTGATTCGTGTGAAATTTTTAAACATCCGCCTAGTATGCATATATACTGTAGAGTAGGTCAATTTTGGAATTACGATTATGTCTATGCATAGGGACTTGTTAAATAACCTAAATAATAATAACGCCAAATAATTTTTTCCTAAAACTTTATTGTCTTTTGAGCAAATGATTTTAAATATTGAAAAAAAAAAAAAAAAACTCAATATGCTGACGTCATATTTTTTTTTTTATTCAATTTTCACCCCAAACAAGGCACAGTGCCACTTTGAAGCAGGGGGCTACTATTAGGGAATTAATTAGCGGGGTCATTATGAGGGGAGAAGAGTAGAAAGATGTTTGTTAACATTACACTTAAACTTCTGCATATCATTGCAGTTGGGAAAGCAGAATCCCGGAAGGGAGTTCCAAAGACCCGCAGTTCTGGGGAAGAAACTATTGGAGTAAAAGGCTTTCTTGCACCTAGGGATCTCTACTGTAAAGGGATGAGACTTAGTAGCTTGTCGGGTTTGTCGGGGGTAGTTACGTCGGGGAGGTACAAGTGTTTGCAGTTCGTCAGAGCATTCGCCATTAAAGTATTTGTAGAACAGGCAGAGGGATGCAACATCTCGTCGATGGGACAGAGGTTGAAGCCTAGATGACAGTTCAGGACCTATCAGGTTGGTGACTCTTTTTTGAACCCTGTCCAGGAGCGAGAAACAAGCAGCAGATGCACCAGCCCAGATGTGACAACAGTACTCCATACATGGGCTAATGGTTGCCTTTTAGAGGTATAGGATACTGGCAGGCGTAAGTAGTTTTCTAGCACGGTAGAGGGAGCCAACCTTCCTTGCAGCAGCCTTGGCAATGCTCTCAATGTATCTATTCCAGTTCATATTCCCTGTAAACGTTAGGCCGAGGAGTTTAAAAGAAGTACTTTCAGGCAATATGTTCTTGGCCATTGCTATTGGTGGTAGAGAAGGTTTCTTGTAGTTATTGAAGGAAACAAGCTTAGTCTTAGCAGCATTGAATGTGACCAACCATTTTTGTCCCCATTCCACTACGGATTGGAGGTCGTCCTCTAGTGTTTCTGCCATTGCCTTGGATATGTGTTCATTTGTTTTCCCCTCATATCTGTTATAGAGAGTGGTGTCATCGGCAAATATACCCATCTCCGAAACAATATTATCAGGGAGGTCGTTTATGAATATCAGGAATAATAGAGGTCCAAGGATAGACCCCTGAGATACTCCCGCATTTATGTCATATTGTTTGGATGTATGTCCGTTAAGGACAACTTTGATTTTTCTATTACTTAAGAAGGATTTAATTACATTATGAATTCTTCCAGTGATTCCATATGATCTAATTTTCCTTAGAAGACCATCGTGCCATACCCTGTCAAAAGCCTTAGATATATCAAGGGCCACCGCTCTACCCTCCCCTGTTTTATCCAATGAACGGTATATACGTTCAGAAACTACAGTTAAGATATCTGCTGTTGAACGGGCTTGCCTGAATCCATATTGTTTGTCAGTCAGGAGTTTAGCAGCTGTTAGGTGCTGGACTAGGGCTTGATTAACTAAGGACTCAAATATTTTGGCGAAAAGCGGGAGGAGGCTAATGGGGCGATAATTTAGTGGGTCAGTTCTTTCACCAGAATTCTTGAAGACTGGTACTACAGAGGCGGTTTTCCAGCAGTCGGGAAAACAAGATTCGTTAAGGCATTTATTGTAAAGTTTGGACAGAACTGGAGCAACCTCGGCAGACTATTCTTTTAATAGCACAGCCGGGATGAGATCTGGTCCACATGCTTTTGAGGTGTCTAGGTTTTTTATAATAGCATGTACCTGAGAAGGGGTGATTTTCAAATCGTCAAGTGTGGCGTCTGTTCGCAGAGGAAAATCAGGGAGTGAGTGGTGTACCGAGTTCAGTGTGGAGTTTGAGGCAAACCGACTGGCAAGCAGATTAGCCTTGTCAGTTGCCGTGCAAGCAACCTCATGATTGTTTGTTAGTGGGGGAATAGTTGACTGTCCATTATTAACTACGCTGTTGTAGATTTTCCAAAAATCCCGGGTTTCTAATTTCTGTGCTTCGATGCGCTTTCTGGTGGTTTCAGAGTAATCTGTCTTAGCTGTGTCTATCACTCTCTTACAATTATTTCTAGCTTCTATAAACTTCTGTTTATTTGAGCTGGACTTATGTCGGTTGAATCTGCGGAACGCATGCTGCCTTTGACAAATGGCAGTTGCACAAGCAGAAGTAAACCATTGGGGAGAGTGGGGCTTGCTATAGTATTTCTGTGCGGGAACATGTGCTTCAATGGCAGTTTTGAACCATTCAGTTGTCTCATTTGCACACTGTTCCGCTGGAAGAGTAAAGATATTTTGCCATGGGGCATCTCTGATGAGCTCCCTGATGGCTTCCCAATCAGCCTTTTTTTTAATACCTCGTTGTTTTGAGAAGTGTGTCTTCAGTTTTAGGGCGAGAATTTAGGGTGATTTCTACCATTATCACAGCGTGATCAGCATTCCCGAGTGGGCTGTGGGCATTTGTTGTACAGTCATTGGGAACCGTTGTCAGAAAGAGATCTAGAAGTGAGGCATGTTGATCGTGCTGGTCTGGGAAACGTGTCGGAAATGTAACCAATTGAGATAGGGAATGAGATATAGAAAAGCTATGAGTTGCGCTACCAGCTACGTCTGTGTGATTTGAGAATCCTAGCCAGTTACTGTGGTGGACATTGAAGTCACCAAACACATGTATTTGTGCGCTAGTATCGAGGGAGAGTGCTATATCGATGTTAAATGAAAAAATAGCCCTGTCATATAATATTAACTCTGCTTTTTGAAGAAAAACTCCGAAAAAATATAAGAAAACAATTTTTCGTTTATCTGTTATATCTATATTGTTTTCAGAAAACTAAATGAGCATCGATAAAATGGAAACAATGCAAAATATTGATTTAAAATAAATTGAACAACTACTAAATCGGGCTTTCTTTTTACCTGGATTTTTAAAAATCAACACAGGCACCTTATCGACTTTGTTTACATTCTACACTTGTTTAAATCGGAGCGTATTACAAATATTAAAATAATTAAATATTTTGCATTTTATGTCTTAGCAAACTTAAATCAAGAAAAAGAAAGGAAAATCTTCATTTTGTAAAAAAAATATTTAACCATTCTTTGGTTTTAAAGAAATTATTTTTCTTCTCAAACTATTTCTGTGTAAATTATTTGACTTGCGTTTTTATCCTGTTAGGTAAGTAAAACCACTTATTGTCAGTACTTATGCACTTATGATACCGGACTGAAAGAATAACGTTATTATTTAAAGATCCATTCTTAATACGAAGAGAAGGCGGTGAGTGCAACTATTTTGTACTTTCACCTAACAATTTGATAATAAAAAAGTTATTGAAAAACTTGAAAATACTATTAAAATATAGCACGATTTTTCTTGGTGCTTATGCGCTTATTTTACCGTGCTATTTTAAGATAGTATTTTCAAGTTAAATTCATGTTTTATTAAATTTGTAATGAAAACAGGACAACATATTCCGTCTAGTAATCTTTTATTCAATTAAGAATTCTAATATTCATCTACTTGAAATATACAGCTTTTCTAGCTTGGATTATCAAAGAGGAGATAATCCATATTCACAACATTCTCTCCCACCAAATTATTCACTCATAGAACAGAAATTCCCTTTTTTTCTTTTTTTTTTACAAGGTGATCACCACTTATCAAGGCCCGGAAACCACTCGGGGATAAGAGTTATTGCGTGTACAGTACATTAGTGTTGAGATTTGATAAAGTGTCTACTCAAGGGGCGGGTTAATCAGGAATTTGTTTATGTTGGACTTGAAGACATCCAGGTTGTAATCAGATGGTAAACAGGCAGACGGAACAGAGTTAAATGTCCAGGCTCCCTACGAACTCGGAGTGGCTGCTTCAGCTGTCCATGATTCGGGGTCGGAGTATCCAAACAGGAAGGTTCTTCAGTGCGAGCCTGTCCGTAGGCTCTAAAATACCTCCTCCGGAATGTTTCCTTCTTAGAGGAGCAGGTCGTTCCGCGTCAGTCAGTCTCTGGATGAACACGTTTTTTCGGTGCTAGTCCTTCATATGTCAGGGATTTAGGTGTTGGCTTATCCGAAGTGTCTAACGGAGCCCAAACGGAGACAGTGTCATAAGATGACGTGTCAGGAGCAATTTCAGAGTCTTGGTCTTCCGGAGGGGCTCCAGTGTGAGGGGGGATAAGTCTTTCTTTAGGGATTGTCCACGGTCCTGGTACGTCTCTGGCAGGTGCTCGGTTTCTGAGAAACACAATAGTCTCTCTACCGTCTGCACGTTGTACTAGATCGTACTGGCGGTTCACCTCTATGAGATCTACCTTGTCCACCAAGAGATCTTTCTTCATATAACGTGCATCTCGTCTCAGAAACACAGTACCGGATCGGGAGAGCAAAGATGGAAACGATACTCCCGCCGAACTCCGTCGATGAAAAGGTAAAAACCTTTCCTGTGGGGTGGCATTTGTGGCAGTACACAATAGGGATCAAACGATGTATAATGTGACAGGAAGGAGATATTTACAATTATCAATTGAACATCCGTTATTTGATCCTGACCAATTAAACTGTCTTTCAAATAATGTCGTTATATCTTTCGCATTGGTCGTTACTGTTAAGGTTGGAGGGAGTTGTCCGACTTATAGCTACTCCTCATTAGTGTAGAAATTGTTGAAGCTGCTCTGAAATGAAAGAAGCCACTCGGTCTGAATGTATATAGGCAGGGACTCCAAATACAGCTAATAATGACAAGAGGCATTGTATAATTACAGTAGCCGATATGTCTGAGCAAGGGAAGGCAAAAGAAAACCGTGAATATTCGTCGACAACAGTTAATATATATCGCTTCCTTCTTTTGCTTGGTAGCGGTCCTTTTAAATAAAGAGTTCGTCTTTCGAACTGCTGTGTTGTTTTTATTAAAACGACAGTTATGGGTTTATAAAACCGAGGCTTTATTTCGGCGCACGTTCTGCAAGAATTTGTAATTCTTTTAACTTCCTCCACTGAGAAAGACAAGCTTCTACACCTCACAGTATGATCGATTCGAGTAATTCCCGGGCGACAGAGATTGTTATGTCACGTTCGGAGTTCGCCCCCGCTTGATGCCGGACAGCATACTCTTTACAGTGTATCAGCTGTTACGTTCTTCCTGCCCGGGTAGTAGCTGAGGTTAAAAGAGAAACAAGATAGTTCAATCCCCCACCTCGCTATTTTCTCATTCTTTATTTTGCTTGTAGTCTTAGAGTAGAGTTGAACAGAAAAGCAACTGATTTTTGGTCAGTAATAACTTTAAATGGCGTCCGATCAGGTAGTGCCGCCATTTTCGTAATGCTTCAACTATAGTGTAGGATTTATTTTCAATTGCAGAGTGTCGTTGTTCAGCCTGTGAGAGAGTCCTTGCAAAAAAAAAAAAGGTGCAGGACGATACGCTCCTCTCAAAGAATCAGCAATAGCACAGTCTGACGCATACATCTCAATCAGAGAAATATTTTGGTCTATTGTAATCGCAATATTCGTTTTCAGTCCCTCGAATGCTTCAACGGCATGACGGAACAGAAGGAACGTCTCTACTTGTGTTAATGGATGTATTTTTTCTGAAAACGATGCAATCCATTGGGAGTAGTGAGCAAAGATATCCATAGCACGTTGAAAAGAAGGCCGATTTTGAGGGACAGGCATCTGGAGTAAAGGTTTCAATCGATCTGCGTCCGTTATTATAAAACCTTTGCTTATGGTATACTCCAGTAGGTTTATTTTGTCTAGTCCAAACGAGTATTTGTCGTCGTTTAGGGTTAAGTTGTCTTTGTCGACGACGGACATGAACCGTCTGAGATTTTCGTCGTATTCCTTTTTATTATTGCCTCATACTATAACATTGTCAATGGATGCAAATGTGCCTCCAGTTTCTCATCCGTTATGATTTGGTCAACTATTTTTGGAAGCCGGCTACCCCATTCGAAACGCTAAAAGGAATCCTGCAAAGTTGATATAGTCGACCGTTTGCCCCGAAAGCTGTGTATAGCTTGTCTCTAGGTCAAATGGCGATCTGATAGTACGCGCTTATCAAATACAGAGTGCTAACCATTCGATATTTGAATAATTCACATATCATTTAATCTATTCTGGGTAGCGGTGAAGCGTAAAAAGAGTAGGGTGTAATCTATAAGCAACTCTTTTTATGGTTTTCACAAGTGGTTATAACTACCTGGGCCATCTAGGATGGTTTGCTAGGCTTAATAATAACCCCCTCGACTAGTCTTTTTATCTCAGTTAATAATTTATTATTATTATTATTAGAAAAAAAAGTCTGCTTCTCACTGCTATGGGGTTTACAATTTTTAGTTAGGTTTTCGAAAAGTGACGGGTACTGGATTTTTGCTGTCGCCAATCCACAAATTTTCAATGCGAGCAATAAATCGCCAAAATGAATTTCAATCTATGAGTATTGCTTCAAAAATCCTGTCCCCGTATTATTTCACAACAGAAGGTTTTAATTATGGATAATTTAGGGGTTTTATATCAAACACCATTAAATAGTAAGTCCTCCAAACAATAACCACTTACGTGTGCAGCCAATGACGTGTTTGCCAATTTTATTCTGCTGGAAGCGGGGACAAAATACAATTTGCTGTTTTTTCCAAGCTTTCTTTGATAAAATTTTCTGAGCTGCCAGTATCGAGCAAAGCATTCATTTATCTCCCGTTAATTTTCACTTTCACAATAGTTTTTGAAACGCATTCTGGAGAGGCGACTAAACGTTCATATGTATTTTGACGAGGGACTTTGTATCGGGGTTTAAAAGACTTGCATACTTTTGAAAAATAACCAAGTTTCCCACATTTATGACAACGAGTATCTCTGGTAGCGCATGGATCTCGTAGGTGTTTAGATAAGCCAAAACATAGCAGGTGTCTCTTTTCAAAGCAGCAGTGACCGATTGTTCGTGAAACTTCGTCGGACTATCGTCACGAAGAGATGAAAGGCAGTAAGAACGGGTGGGTTTAGCGCGGCGCCCACTGTGTCTAGTTGTAGATAATAACTAGACTGCTGTACATCACATTCGGATGTATAGGCTTGCTCGTAAGCTGTTCTAAGTGTAAGGAACTTATTATGAAGAAGAAGCATTACGTAAGCCGTTAATGAAGGTGTACAAAATCTGTTGATGCTGGGCTTCTAATGCCGTAATTTGGCAGAAGTTGCAATCTTTGCCCAGTGTCCGAAGGGTCTTAAAAAATGCGACAATGTTTCGCCTAATTCTTGTCGGTGTCGCAAGTAGGTTTCTTAGAAAATATCTAATTTTAGGGCTTTATGTATGCAGCGTTCATTACACCAATTGCTTCCTCGTAAGTAACGCAATCCGAGTTAATTTCGTTGACTGTGTGAGACAGGTAGTTGGTTAGGAGCGCACGTTTAGTGATGGAACGTCCCGGTCTTTCTGAATGTAGAACCTCGATGAAATTTGGTAATGTCGCCCGCTAATGTTTCCAGCACTTGTCGACTGAATTGCTTTCTAGATCTGTTGTAAATCGCACCGGTCGCATACATTGTTCTATTCTTAATTGAATAAATTGTAATGAAAACAGGATGAGAGATTCCGTCTAGTAATCTTTTATTCAAATAAGAATCTTATTACTCATCTTATTACTCAAATGCATAGCTTTTATAGCTTGGATTATCAAAGAGGAGATAATCCATATTCATAACAATATCTGTTTTTATTAAATTGTTAGGTGAAAGTACAGAACAGTTACGAAACACCATCTCTTCTCCATATTGAAAATGGTTTTCTAAATAATCATATTATTTCAGCATACATACAATATAAGTACGTTTTTCAAATTTCCTCCTTTTCACTTCATTTTTAATTCGTAATTTTATTTGTTTAATTTCTTACAATATTATGAAATATATTTTTTGCAGATATTTTTTTCCTAAAAATGAGTCGGAAGCGAACTTTTTCTACACGCAGTAATCTTGCAACAAAATTTGTGGGTTAATCTGCTGCATTAAATATAATAGAACCTCCTTCTTTCCGACAAGGTATTAAATGTAGCTATTATATGGACAATTCTCACCCACTTTTAAATAAATTTCTCATTTCACAATTAATTGAAAATGATATAATTTAGAAGGCAGTTAATCCACATTACCCCTATTAACTGAATCGTGGATTGCGCATAAATTGCAGAACACATGCTTTCAAAAAGTTAAGCAAATAAATAGAAATTATTCTACAATTGCCAAAAAGATTCTGGTAAAAATAAAAATTAGTAAATTGTTCGTCATTTCATCTTCGTGTTAATTGCGAATTGAAGGTTGTAGAGACAAACATATAAAATGCAGAAAAGCTGCTCTTCATCGAAGCAAATGTACGTTAGGGCAGGTTGATTTGCAATTTTTTTCACAAAATCAAGATGGCACTAGTGATGATAGTTGGGATTTGATGTGATAAGAACATATACCAAAAATTAGATTCCCATCTTGAACAGAAAATTGAGCATTTTATTTTAAAAATCGTGTAGAAAAATGCCGAGAAAGCCTTCATTTTCATAGCATTTTCCACAACGCTGACTTTGAAATTGCACTATTTTTATTAAAATATCCAATTGAAATTGATATATTTATATGAAATACATTGAAAGAAAAATAAATAAATGAATTATAATTTTAATTATGAATCACAACTAGCAAAATATCTCAACTTTTATTGCATTAATTAAACAAAAATTGTAAAAAAAAGCTAATTAGCAACTACGTCTTTTAAATTTCACAATTCAAAAAGATATGTGGAGATGTATTACACAATATAACAACTTGATACAAGTTACAGAACCATGTATTTTAATTTTTTATTAAACGTAATAATATAAACTGTTATAATAGAACTAAATTGTTCTGTATAATTTCATTTCGAGGAAAATGTAGGTCTAATTTGCTGGTGCAATGACTTTGTAATAATGTGTTTATGTCTTGCTTCGTGCCCAAAATAAAACTTTTTGAGAAAAATCAATCAAATTTGACCAGTGTGTGGCTGCAAAATTGATAGGAGTAATCTTTTTTTTTTTAGTTGTTCACTATTTCTGGAAAAAAAAATAACGCAAAAAAACCCCAATTATTTAAAAATACTTATTATATTTTTTTGAATTAATATGAATACAAATGACTATTGTTTGGGTAAATTGAGAAAACTAATAAAATTTAATGGATAAATATTTATTTACCTAATGGACAAAATCATTTGAACGCCCTCTTCTCTCACATCCACTTCATCTGAGTTTATCACCACTATTATATTTTCCGGAAGTACTGAAAAAGCACTATATTTTGAACTGTTTAAAACAGTAATTTGGATTTCAGTTAACTGTTTTGTTCTCTGAATCATATTAAAATATACTGTTGTTGGTTTAAAAATTGTCAGTTTTGATCTCAAACCAACAAACTGCATACACTTGGATGATAAATTTGGCCAGAATGTTTAATTTATCATAGTGTTTGAGGATAGACACCTCTAGTCCATAAACACATTAACCTTGTGGCTAATGTTAGCCATCTTGCTTGATTCAAGGGCCCAATTTTCTAAGCTGCATATCTTAAGTTAACTTCTTCTCGAGAAATGCCAACAGGAATACTCAAAAAGTAGCCTCTGGTCTTCACACTTAAATTATTTGTTTTTTTTTCTGCTGTCAGATAATGATGATCAGGCGGGACACTATTCTTTTTTTAGAATTCTACTTGAGACAAATCTTGATAATTATTGATACAAATTTTCCCCAAAGGACCAGTAAATGTTGTTAGGCTTTTTGTCGTTCCATCAATTAATTTAAAAATTGCTTTAAATGGCAGTTCTTCTAGGAGAACCTGAAAATTACAAAATTTGCATGTTTAATAATAGAGAAATAATGCATAATAAATACCAATATATTATTTTATTTTCCACAAAAAAGGAACATAATTGCAGGTGAATCTATAGAATTAATTTCTCCGCCTTGTTAGCAGGACAAGTGCAGACAATGTGCCTTTTTGACAATTTCCTGTCTTGCACTTTACTACAAATTCATCACATCTCAAGCCAGGAAGTTTACAGCTACAAGAAAATATATCAAACAATCTGTCTTGCGGTTCCTTCATTCTTTTCACTTTGGTTGCTGCAAGAGATTTCCTCTCAATCTGTTTGACCCTCTTATAGAAAAACATATTGACCTTCTGTCCTATATAACGTTCCCCTAACAATACCAATTGTGGATTAACTGTTTGCCAAATACTAATAAATTCTTTAGCAATTAACTTAGAAATCTCACTATGTTTTAAGCGGGGATGACTGTTTCCGAGGAAATAACTAAACTGGATGACTTGTGAAGTTGGGGGTGCTATTTCATCCAAACAACAAGATAGACCAGCAAATTTTGTGATAACCACGCGTTATAACTGAACGCCGTGCTTTTAATGACACTTTAATCAATTATCTAATTAATAAATGGATTATAACTGCAGGAAACTGTTTTAGGCTATCTCCACTTTCATATGTAAAAAATAAATGCTAGTTATAAGAAATAATAAAAAAACTTTGTAGAGTTGAATTGAAGGAAGAGGACCAAACCAAATAAGAAGCATAGTAGTGTTTAGTTTAGATAATTTTAATAGACTTTACTTACTCCTTCGATAACATGAATTTATCCATAAAGAAATTCATTCCTGCTGTAGATGTGCCATTTTAAACGAGTGGTTAGTGTTAAGAGTTTGAAAAACCAGTTCTTATGCATCTATGTTACCATGCTATTTTTAATAGTATTTTCAATTAAATTTAATTTTTATGAAATTTTTGTTTATTAAATTCTTAGGTGTCAGTACAGAATAGTTACAACACAACCTCCTATCCTTCCCATTTTAAGAATGGCTTTCTAAATAATAACGTTTTTAGCATAATAACATAGATGCAGAAGTAACGAAAAACCTTTAAAGCAGTTTCCTTATTTACTGTTAACCTTAATTTTAGAAGAAAAACACTGCTTAAAAACGATTACTCCCTAACAATAAAAGAAATAAAAATTTGACACATATTTTCTGCAAAGTATTTTTAATTAAGTAGAAAAACTTGAAAATTTATGTGTTTATGTTTCGTAAACATTGTGTAGAATAAAATTGTATGGACTATTTTTTTTAATATAAAAATGGAGTATTACTTTATTTTAATAAAAAATTCAAATAGAATTTGATGTAAATATTAGGTTGGTGCAAAAATAATGTTTCTGACGTTCGTTTGAACATAGAAAATGACATTAGCTTTGCACCAACCTAATAGAAAAACAAATTGAAAAAGATAAAACAAATATGTTTAAATTCACTGCAGACACTTGAAATATAATAATATATATTTTAAACAAGTCTTTTTTCATTTTTCCTTTTGAAATAATTAAGCCTAACTCGTAATATTTTCAAATTAAATAATAAACAAACGTAAATTTTCAATATCAATAACGAGCGTGTTTTGAAACGGCGAAATCTAAAATGTTCCCATCCCCCAAAAGATCCTGAAATGAAAAAGTGAACTTTAATCGCTATTATTTAAAAACATAATTCTGACTTTACAGTTAATATTTATTTTATTAATTCATTATGCTCACTCATTTTATTAAAAAAATGTAGTTTAAAACATATTCTAAATAATGATTGCATTTTCTTAACAGTACGGGTTGTTTTGATGAAGGGACGTTCTTGACAATACACCGAAAAACTTTTAATATCTTCAATTTTTCAACTTTTAAAGTCATTTCCTCAAGCAAAGATAACGATTTTGAAAAAAATATTTCGTGTAGGTCTTTTCTATGTAAAACCCCAAGTATCATCACCATTGCCTCAGCGGGGTTCCAAAATCGATCTGCCCTAATGTACATACGCAATAGTTTCTGAGAAAAGTAGAACAAATAGACAGACCGACTAAGAGATAAGATACATTTACGACAAGTGACTGTTGCAGTAGCATTACGTGTTCGAACGACTTATATATTAATCAATATATATATATATATATATATATATATATATATATATATACATGTACAATCTGTAAAATTTATTAAAAACAAATAAAAAACATTCATACATTTTTAATACGAACAATAGCTTTTAGAAGAAAACAAAAAGAACACGTGTGGATTGATATTAATAAGTTCATGTTGTTTCCGATTAAAATTTATTGATCGTAGTTTATATATCATTTGACCATGTTTAACTTACTTCGCTAATACTGGATTAGTACGCAAAAGTTCGTGTCATTACAAAATCCTGTGTGCGTCTGTAAACCAAGCTTTAAAACACATAGCTCATCGTCTGTCACTGTCGCATGCCGCGGGGTAAAAAAGCGAGATAGACGGAAGAGGAATAAGAAAATATATCAAAACGGAAGCTTAGTATCGGCGCTAGTTTATCAGAGGTGAGGTCAAAGTGCGGTAATTGTTTAATCTTTTCTTTCTACAAATTGTATCTGTGTATTCACTGTGCGCGAAACTATTTGACAGACTAGTTCTTTAACGAATATATCTCTACAAAATGTATACGGAAAGTTCGTGCTCTTCTGCATTGACTTAGTCTACAATATATTTCTATCTCTATTGTACTGTAGACCACCTACTGTTGATTTTATAATTTTTTTTATATAATGGCTTGAATAAAACTTTAAAATGACAACGTCATGTGTCGTTATTTAACATTGGCGCTAAACAGAAAGTTCAATTTAAAAACCGCCTTTGACTTATTAAAGAGATTACTGTTGATTTAATATGGTGGCCCTTCCTGCTCGTGCTTCTCAAATGCAATTATGATGTTAGGCTATATAAGGAGTAAACTTTGGTGAAAACTAGACTTTCTTCTTTGATCGGAATTTCTTTAATATAAATTTTCAGTACATATCCATGGAATTCCGATAAAAATGTATACAAGAACATACTCAGGTACATTTACTAAAATAAAAAAAAATCGGCCCATATATATATATATATATATATATATATATATATGAACAAACAGTTAATAAAATATGTTAAAAAACACTTTGAAATGAGTTAAAAACATATTTAATCTGAAAAGGAAACATTAGATAAATGGATTATTTTATATATATATATATATATATATATATATATATATATATATATATATATATATATATATATTGTGTCCAGAAAGTTGTTAGTTGAGACAGATCATTGGTACCGTCGGTTTCAAGCCCGATAATAAGGCCCGTTTAAGGTATCCTTATCAAGCTCTCTTCAGCCAATATTCGTCCCTAGAGACTAAGAACATTCTGGACACAAAATATAAATACGCTCTTACAATTTGGATTTTCCTTTTAATTGAGCACTCTGCTGGAATTCTTTTTTCCAAAAAAAACTAATCATATATATATATATATATATTATAAATAAACGGTAGTGTACCACAAACTCTAGTGTCGATGTGTTCGCGATCCTAAGCAGGTCGCACTCGCCTTTCCATTTAACAATCCTAGAAACAATTTTTATGTGTCCTTGAGACCTTCTCCTTGCAAGCAAAAAGATTATATTTAAGGGCTTAATTTGATTCTTTTTCCGTTACTTTATTTATTTTTTTAATTACATATTTCTGCTTATTCATGACGATTTTTAATTGCAATTTTTTCGCAATTTAGCGTTGTTGAGTGAGGAATGAAACCTGGTTTGCTAGCCCTTTTTTATTTTTTATAAACTCATTAGGGAATTGGTCTTTATTTAGCTATTTATACATACATATATATACATATATATATATGTATATACATATATATGTACATACATATAAACGTTTGGTTACATTAATTTAATTGTAAGAGTAGATTGGTAGAAAAATAGAGAAATGGCATCGATAATTAAGTAGATACATAGAGACTTGAATCATAAATAGTTAGACATATATTCCATGTAATATATATACATATGGTATATATATATATATATATATATATATATATATATATATATATATATATACGTGTGTGTGTGTGTATTTATGTAGGCGTAACACAGGTGCGACGAAAAATATATAAACACATCTGAACAATATAAACCACAATGAAACCGAAAATGTATCAACTATTTTACTTCTTGAAAAACACATTAAATAATTTTCCATTAACGTTAATGAGCACACAAAATCAATTTACCTTTTTAATTCCTTTCCAGATCACTGGATAAATAAAACTTATTTAAATAACACAATTTCATAATATAGACACTAAAATCTGTTACGATTTAGTCCCTTCAAGTGCATTCAAGTGTTTCGTTTGAAATAACCAAGGATAAAATTACCCCCAATAATAATGTGCAGGTGTTATAAAGTTTTTTGTGACTGTTTTGCTATGGCATCATTATATTGATACACAGGTTCTCTGTAGATAAATACAGTTAAGAGTTTGATTAGGACCGGATGAGTTATTTAGTTATTCTTACGTTGTATGACAGTTACTCTGGGTGGGACATACACACGGCAGGGGATCGTATTCGAAGTTTATATATTTCTTTGGAAATACGTATAGCTGTCCAGGATTAATACCACACATCCCCTTTTCTAACGAATTTTAAATATTAAATTTTTCATTAATTTGAATATATTAGAAAATCAGGTAATGCTGAACAATTCATTTATTAATGAAATAAATAAAAAATAATTTTTGTCAGTGGCATCCATCCTCATTGTATTGGTGATCTAGAATGATGGACCCTTTAAAAGGAAACTTTACACTCGATTCCGTTGGCAATGCTATAAAAATATCTGGTTGATGTGTGTCACGAGGTTAGTGTGAAAATTCAATAGAAGTTAATCACATATTTTGAAAGCATTATTAGTTAAGGTTAGATGATAAAACCTTAGACAACCAAGTAATGCTGATAATTATAATCTGTTTAATCCTCTGGTAATCTCCGACAAAATGAGAAAGAAAACATACAAAGTCTATTTTCTACAAGAAAGAATGCAACCGGAAGTCTCTTTATTTAAGTCAAACTTTTCCGTATTACTAGGTTTTGTAAAGTTGGTAAATTTTACGTTACGAAATAATGTTTTTAAATCGTGAAAAACTTTAAAATTTTGGTTAAACTTTATGCTTTTTTATGAATTTTAATTAAACATATTTAACTGATAATTATACTTAAATATACTTGAAAAGTCACAGACGATTATAGTTTTTGGTTAAGACTCTATTGAAAATTTTTTGGATGATATTTATACTTAAAATTACTTTAAAAATTGCTAACGATTATATTATTTTGTGAATATAAAGTTGACAAGTAAGTTCTTGTGGTTTTTAACTTTTAAATTCAGATGAATATTTCTCGGCTCAAACAAATATTTATTGACCGGGGTAAGCACAATCATAATCACCACAAATTTGCCAGCGCAAAACAAGCGTATTTATGTTAGTAACGTAAAAAGCTTGTGCTCTGGTAGCGATGAAGTCGTTGAAGACGTTTTTCATATTGCTTAGATGTTTGAAGCATTTTTCACGCAGAAAGTTGTCGAGATGCTTGGAAAAGTGGTAGTCGGTAGGTGAGACGTCGGTAGAGTTAGGCGGATAAGGTATAGTTTTGAATCCAAACTCGTTCAACCGCAGAGTCAGTTTTACAACGTCCAATTAGGCATTATCGTGAAGGTGAATTGGGCTTTTACTCTGGACTAATGCTGAGTGTTGTTGTCGATGTTTCTGATGCATTTCATCCATTTCTCGACAGTGCTTCTCCGCCGTAATAGCTTTGCCTGCATATTAGATACAGTCACAAAGTATGTAATTTCTACACAAAAGGTCAACATATCTATATATTGTCATTTGGAATTCAAGTGTGTTCTTTCAGTGAGGCATCTGATGTCAACTTATCCCGTACCACTGTCAGAGTCTCATCAGTGGATACTTTCCTTGAACAGTCTTACTACATCTAGACTCAATATCTGGTTGGAATTAATAGGGGCGTTGTTTATTATTTCCACGAAATGAGCTGAGTTCTTGACATATGATGGAGATTTGCCGATGATTAGGGTGATTATATCTACCAGTCGGCTCAGTGGATGGCATGCTGAATCTCGGGCACTGAAATCGGTCTTAATGGAATACCGTCCTTATGAGTCTTATATATCAGTGTGAATGATATATATCGGCAGGAAGAAGGTTTAGAGATTGGATCCTCATTGTTCCCGGTACTTCCCAAAGCATACATGGATTACTTTAAGGAAGTGGTATTAGGATAAACACCATTAAAGCCAAAAATGTGGTCGCGATATGTAAATGGCACATTCATACTCTGGCTCTATGGGAGATATTCAAACGTTACTAGACCATGTGAACTCGATCCGTGCAACCATACAGTTTACGATGGAAAAAGAACATAACAATAAATTATCGTTCCTAGATGTGCTGATAACCTACACTGGTAAGGGAGTTATGTCATCTGTATAACGAAAGCCAACTTCCCCTGGACAGCACCTAAACATCAAACCCCACCATCCATAGAATGTAAAGAAAGGAATCGTCCGTTACCCATAACACCTAACAAAATCAGCAGTGCATATCAAGAGGAGATGGACAATTTTATAGAAACCCTCAATCAAAACAAATATCAAGAGATGATGACATCATCTCCAGGAAAACACAAAATGGCATCACTCAGAAATTCACTACAGTTTCTATACCATATATTGTCAGAAACTTCAATGAATATGTAATCCATATGGCATCAACACAGTATTCAGGAGTGATTCAGGAGTGATATAACATAAACACTGTATTCAGGAGTGATTCAACTCTCCGGAAACAGCTCGTGAGAGTCAAGGCCCCTACAGAAAAAATACACCACTAAGAACTGTATATATTAAATCCCATGTAAATGTAAAAAACTATACAAAAGTGAAACGTGTCGTCCACTAAAAGTACCGTTAGAAGATCAGTGAAAAGTCGTAGTACGTGGAGAGCCTGAAAAGTCAGATACAGCTAACCATGCCTGGACAGAAAAAAAGGTAAACCGTCTACCACTATGGGACGAAGTCAAAATTATAGACAGAAAGGAACGGTGGAGAGTAAGACGACTGAATGAAAGAAGCAGCAGATACGCTGGGGAATAGCCAACTATTAAGTAGATCTAGTATAGAATTTAATACGATATGGGAACCAGTAATTATAAACAATAGGTAATATATACAAGTAATAAGTAAAAACAATATATATATATATATATATATATATATATATATATATATATATATATATATATATATAGCGATATTTATAACTGAAAATACAAATAGGTTCAAGGCACCTAAAATTCGTACTAGAATTGTCCGCAAGGACCCCTGGCGCAGTGGTGAGAGTACTTGGAAAATCAATTATAAAAAGTGATAATCTCCTGACGGTTTAATCTTCAGTGTGGGCGACCGAAATATATAATTGTTAATTACTTAGGACCTCTATCCAGTCATGGCTGACGGAAGAAGAGCACGCTACCCCCATGAAGTAAATAAAGGGTTCCGCTGGAAATCCTGTCCAAATTCCCGAGTTGGACAGAAATATTTCCGTTCAAGAAGATACACCTGAAGAAGGTCGGTTACATCGATGGAAACGTTGTGAAAATCACACTGAAGATGGGAACAGTAGTCCATTGAATCCAAATTATACGGATTTCTCTTATTCTGTCTGATTTCTGTCATAATACAAGAGTATGCGAATTGTGTTTTTTATTTACTCAAAAATAGTAGGATAAACAAAAAATATCGTATAATTCGGCCTACGAGATGGCCCTTAAAGTTAAAAAATCATATTTAAAAACTAGGCTAAACAAACATGGTTTCGTGATTTAGCAGTCATCTTATAAAACCGATATATGATACATTTATGAATGTTGTACCTCGTCTTATCTGACGGTAGCCCTAAACGCCGAAATATACGTTACTTAGAACTAAAGTTTGGCGACAAGATTCCTGAGTTCGTCAGAATTCAACTGAAGTACGTCGAAGGTTACATCGAATTTCGTATAATATAATCTAAGTTAA
The DNA here is from genome assembly GCF_053919585.1 of Euprymna scolopes. Classification (NCBI taxonomy): domain Eukaryota; kingdom Metazoa; phylum Mollusca; class Cephalopoda; order Sepiida; family Sepiolidae; genus Euprymna; species Euprymna scolopes. The sequence goes on along the minus strand of NC_136504.1, from coordinate 36,022,521 downwards.
ATAAACAAAATAAAAAGTAGGAGACAATGTTTGTTTTTAGTTTTGCTGTCTTGTTGATTTAAGACAATTGTCGGCCTTTTCAAATTTAATAGTTTTATCGGACGTTACGATATTTAATTTATTTATTTAACTAAGAAATACTGAAATGTGTCGCACACAATTAACCGACATGACAAATATATTTTTTTGGTTTAACTAATAAAAAATGAATATTATTTAGATTATTCGAACAGCTGTTCTAATTGTGAATGCTATTTGCACAAGTAAATTTTTTATGTAAGTCTCTTCAATTAATGTAATTTTGTCAGGTAATTCAACTAAAAGAGCCTCGAAACTTTGTTCCTATTTTATCACATATTATAATCTATATATCTATAAAAGTGAAAATGTCTGTCTCTTTGTCTGTGTGTGTCTGTGTGTCTGTCTGTGTACATTTCCCTACGCAATAACTGTCAGTTTTCAGACCCGAAATTTGATATACACGGTACTGAAATTTGGGAAAATCTTTGTAATCCGTTTTCAGCCAGAAATTTGGCTGTTACGGGGTTAAAATTCAACAATTTGTCCTTTGAGAACTCCACCCAACTTCTCCGCCAATTTTGGGTCTAAACACCTGACATTTTAGATATATCTTCCTTGGACATGGATAACTTAATAACTTGATTTGAGCCCAAAACAATAAATCTTAAGGCGTTATAATAGGGGTCAAAGTTTTAAAAAAATTGACTTTTGCGATCTCTACCAAATTACTCAGACAATTTCTAGTTTAAACATGTGAAATTTGAGACAAAGGGTATTCAGAGATAGGGCAAGGTTTTTAATCGGTTTCAGTCGAAAATTTGAGCTACCAATATATAAATATATGTATGTATGTTTGCATGTTTGCCTAAAACTTTCGACAGAGGCGACGAATTTTTACAAGACCAGTATCGTTTTGAAGCTCGACCCTTCCTACGACAAATACCGAAAAATTGGCCCAAAAAAATAATTTCTTCACCCTCAACGGGACACTTTTCTACATAGAGAAGTCGCTTTTTTAGCCGATATTTTCGAAAGTCATCCCATGTTTTCGATTGTCTAGCCTTAATTAGAACCTACGTCACATCCGGTTTGGCAGTGTTCGTAACAGCAAAGACGTCAGGTCTTTTTCCCGTTCTTTTCCTCCTCCGCGGTACGGGTTCGAGCCTGCCTTCCTACTATCACTTTTTTGTTGCTCAACACCCACCTCCAACCACCCGGGCAACGCTGGGCGCCCAGGCTAGTATGATATATAATATAATAATATATAATAATAGTATAATAGTTTGATATAAGAACAGAAAAATTATTTTAATTTATTATTATCATTTTTATTAGTAATTCTTGACTTTATTTGTTATTTTTATTCCTCAAACTATGATTAAAAATTAGGAAACAAAAGATAACTTTTAAAAAATCGAAACTTGTTTAGCATATTTTTTCGAATTATTGATACCGTTGTGCTCAAAAATACATATTTTGTAAATTGAATTATTGGGCATTAAGTTTTATTTGATATTAAATTACTGTTGATATTTTTAATTTCCTATTGTCACGTACAATGGTATTTTTTCATAGAAACAATGAATAATGAACGAAGAATAAGGAGAGAAAATCGTTTGTTAACTTTGACTGAAGGGAACTAAAAGATGCCTATAAAAATCAGGATGCTGTTTATAGAATTGCATAATGTTAGAAAATAAAGCCTTCTGGGAACTGGAAAGAAAGAAGAAAATGACGATCATTTCTGAAAACAGAGAAAGCGATTCAATTCAGAAAAATGTTGGTAGCATTTATTAAAATAAAACAAAACAAATACTGACATTCTCAGAATATGTTTCTTTAACCTGCGCGTTAAACACGGCAAACAAAGACATTCCAAACTTAAGTTTGGATGATGGACAAATCGGTACGTATTCTAATTAAAGACGTATATCGTCGGAATTTTTCGAGCAGTTCAGGAAAACGCTGAAAGATAGTGAAACGCATATGTCATGCAGTGGATACGTTAGGGGAAAGCTACATTTGTGTCAGCTTTTATATCCAAAGCTTTTAGACAAGGTCTGGCATAACGAACTTCTCATGACAATTGAATTATATGGTATTTCTAGACGAAAACTTAACATAATCAGAACCTAGAAAAAACCTACACAAAATATTTTTTTTCAAAATCGTTATCTTTGCTTGAAGAAATGACTTTAAAAGTTGAAAAATTGAAGCTATTAAAAGTTTTTCGGTGAATTGTCAAGAACGTCTCGTCATCAAAACAATCCGTACTGTTAAGAAAATGCAATCATTATTTAGAATATGTTTTAAACTACATTTTTTAATAAAATGAGTGAGCATAATGAATAATAATAAATATATAAAATAAATAATAAATAAATATATAAAATATATATATAAAAATATATAAATATATAAAATAAATAATAATAAATATATAAAATAAATATTAACTGTAAACACAAAATTATGTTTTTAAATAATAGCGACCAATTCCTCGATAGATACACGGACAACATCATATAAATACAGCTATCCCTCAGACGTCGATCATGTGACCTTAAATATTTATGATATGCATAAACAGCCTTCCCTGATAAAATTGTGTCCGAGATCGATATATTTGCTGATGACACCACACTTTATATTATGGATGTGGAGGAAAAAAAACAATGTATACATATCAGAGGAAATGGGAAAAATGACCGTCTGTTTGTTTTATCATTTTACTTCAGGCGTTCTCAAAATCACCTTTCCTAAGGCTTACACTTGATCTCTACATGATATTATTGCGGTAGCATCCACCTAATTAGCGTATGTGGAGTGTAACCATATAAATATGGTTGGTACTGTAAAGACGGGAGAGACCCAACGAGAGACCTAACGAGAAACCCGACGAGGTCTGAGAGACCCAGATAGACAACGAGGTCGAGAGTCGACGCCTACCCAGCCGTCACCTTCTCCAGGGACGGTCTCCCCATGACTATATCAATGAACTCAATGCAAATATTGTATATCCTGTCTTGCTCTCAATATATCTGTCCTATTTTACTTTTGTGTTGTAGTTATTTCCATGTGTTCAGTCGAGTTTCAACAGCTATACATAGATGTTCGAATTTTTGTTTTTCACATCTAAAACATGAATAAGTAAAGACGTCGAGAGCATAATTTTCCTCTCCTCAATTGACCATTTAAATGTGTTATATTAGATCCTTCTTGTAGACTTTTGTTATACTAGATTCAAGGACAAGAATTCCTCTTATCTGATGGAGTATCCACCTTCGTGCTGTTACTTGAAGTAACATCGCTTGGAGAAGCTGCACCATTCATCGAAACAGCTAGTGTGGGTTCGCCATAGCGAGAGGATCTTATGAGTGCTGCGAATACTATATTATTTTGAATATTTAGTCAGGGTTTACTGCCTGGGAAAGTATCCTCATGCAGTTTGTCCTGACAAATCCCTGGAGAGAGAAACAATAGCCACATCTTTAATGTATTCAATTCTTATTCAGGCATTACAAAACTGGACCACAAATGTATGGTGATATTTATTGCTACTAAGACTAAGATGTTTTCTTTTAACCATTAAAAGAAACTTTCTCAACCTGTGAGGTCATCATTCCAACTGCTCGGTTTAACATTTGATATGAATTGGGACAAATACATTGTGGGCATTGCAAAAGCGGATGCAAAAAGTTTGACACCGTCTACCGTGCTATAAATTTACTCAAACTTGTGAGTATCTCATAGTTCTACAAAGTCGCAATTGGCGCATGTATGAATTATTGCTAAATTCTGACTGGGCTCCATATTCCACTAGTCTATATCTCTAAAACAAGGCACAATGAAGAGTCTCCACTCTAATAGGTTCCGTATTATCGACCAAGCTCCAGCTTCTGTTTAATCGCTGCAATGGTGTATCCCTGTGTCTGTTTTACAAACACCTTAATGGAAAGACTCACAGCATTTATGCCTCCCCGACTTACATACAGCTAAGTAACCGGTTAAGCAGCAGAATGTCACATCTCCACTAAAGAGGTTCCTAAATGCTGGAAACTTTTCTTCTTTCATTGGTTGTTTTCTTTCGAACTGCTTGACTCTAGAATTCCCTGTGTTTTCTACTTCCCTGACTGTTCTAACTTGCAAAAGTTTAAAATAATATGAACTAACAATTCGCTGATCAACTTATGATTCCAAATACTGCATCTAAGTGGCAATATGTCTTGTTTATAATAATAAAGGTTGATTTTTTTAAAATAAAAATATCAACTTTCTATAAGTTCAAGTTAAAATAGACATGTGTGTACTAAAACCTACGTAAATCGATGCTCCCCCATCGGAAGTTGTTTTATTTTTATATAAAATTAGAGTTGAGATAATTAGAGTCATTTCCCTTCTTGGTTAGAATGTGTTTACGTATAATATAACTAAATGTACTGCCACGTTGAGTAAGAGAAGACGAAAGTCTAACACAGGGTATACTTCACAAATTGTTGTCTTACAGCAGAGATAGCTTAAAATCATACTCATCCCCAAAAGGCGACGATACAGCTTTATTAAATGGGAATAAAGGGGAAAACGTATTAGGCCAAGAAGATTAAATAAGGCCGGAGGGCGAATATAAAGAGCAAAATGGTAAATACATATTTATGACCGCTTCCTGTACTGAATTATCGGAATAATCTCAACCGAATGAAACGTCAAAAGATGATTTAATGTAATAGATAATCAGCCGATCAGGATGAGTTTGAAAATTTGTCTGAAAATCAAATAATGCAAGAAATAACTCGGGTTAAAGCATACAGCCATAGAGATAGATCAAGATTGCTCAAAGAAAAGAAACGTAGGAGAGGAAGAAAGCGAGAGAGAGAGAGAAAGAGAGAGAGAGAGGTAGAGAACAAGATAACGAGAGAGGAAAGTAATCCTAAAAATTAAACAATCCGAAGTACAAAACCTACTAAGAGCATACATCCGGGTCATTCAGTTAGGCCAATTACTATTAGAATAATAAAAAATACATTAATAATTCTGCTTCCAAGCAGAGTAAATACTTTCGACAAGCCACTAACGTGGCTTAAATTAAAAATGTCTCTATTTATTTAATATAAATAAAAAATAATTAAAAAAATGTATAAAAGTTAAGGAAAGAAAAAAACATTAATTTCTCTGTTTATCGACGCATTTTTCTTATATTATGCTGAAACCAAATATCTATTAGAAATTTACTGTTACGAACTTCTACAAGAACTTCATTTTACTTGTATTCCTTTTTTCCTGTTATCCTCATCTTGTATTTTGTTGTTGTTTAACCACGTTTTCGGCCAACGCATCATCCGGCTTTCTTCAATTAATTAACCGCGACAGAACAGGAATATTCGGTCTTGTAACTTATCTCCAGCAAATTATTAAAACTCATCCAAAGGATTCCAATAATAAAAATAATAATAAAAAAATACATATATAATGCTCATTTTACTTGTAAATTATATTTTGCTGTTAGAAATTATAAGTAAGAGTTAAACCATCTATTTGAATTTAGGAATAATGCAATATGAAGACTCAATACTGTACTTATCTTATATGATGAACCCTTTTCAGAAATCAAATATACAACAACCATTGGTATAAGCAACAGTCCGTTTTTATTTCTCCTGTTATTCTTGCTTATGGTAGATAGATAGATAGATAGATAGATAGATGGATAGAGAGAGAGAGAGAGAGAGAGAGAGAGAGAGAGAGAGAGAGAGAGAGAGAGTGGAAGAGCGACTGAGAGAATTATTGTGGCGTCCACTTGGTTGACAATAAATCTCCAACTGGCAATATTTTTTTTTCTTGTGTCACGTTTTACTGTCAATCGTTTCATAACCAGATTCCTTTCTGCTATATTCTTTCACAACAATAACAAAGTTTGTTTATATTTGTGAGAAATATTGCAACAATTCTAGTTTAGCTGTGATTTTCTCACATTCCATCCGCAGACGCGTGCCACATTTTAATCCATATAAATACATATATGTATACACACCTATACACATATATATACTAGCATGTCAACCCGGCTTAGACTGAGTCATTTGTGTAACACTTAGATTTTCACTTTCATCACCCTAGCCTCTGTTCTTTCAGAGAGACAATAACTATCCCCCGTAAGTGTGCCTGCGCGTGTAATTGTGGTTTCAGCGAGACGTGTGCTTTTCGTGAAAGTTTGGCGAGGAGGTACCATAGGTTGGAACTGAGACGATCAGCGTCCATGAAAATAACGATAAAGCAAAGACGGGCTCGCAACGTGTCTTCTGTTAAAAAAATGTTGGAGGGAAGAGAAGAGACCACCTACTACTAGGTTACGAAGTCTATTTTGAACTCTGTCAAAGTAGGACAAGCTGCTTTTAGCAGTTCTTGCTCAGATGTGACAACAGTGCTCCATCCTTGGACGTATTTGGCTCTTATAGAGGTAGCGAATTGCATCAGCAGAGAGATATCTACTAGGACGATAGAATTATCCCACTATTTTTCCAGCGACTTTGGCAACGGATATGATGTACGTGTTCCATTTAAGATCAGGAATAAACGTCAGATCCAGAAGCTTGTCGAAACATGGACTCTCCCCAAGACTAAAGCCATTCATTTCAATTAATGCCAAACGGGGATCATAGCGTTGATGATGTAAAGATAGAAGCTTAAAATTAAAATTAAAACAGTCATTGCACCACTTGCTCAAGAATAGAGAACAGAGAATCAGAGAGAACATGGTCATTTACGACATTTGAAGTATTTCCATAGGTGGTAGTTTCGTCAGCATAAATTTCTACGAATGATCTTTGAATATAATTGAGGAGATCATTGATGTACATCAGGAAGAGAGTCGGGCCCAGAATGGACTTCTGAAAGAGTCCAACATTAATACTGTGAACTTGATTTCTGCCCATCAGCCATTACTCTTATAAACTTATCAGAAAGAAATGATTTAATAATTGAAAAGATATTACCAGCTATACTATTCAGTGAACACTCATGAGTTTTAGCTGTCTTCCTTGAATTACTTAAAATAGATTAATACATATCTTAGGCAACGGGGAATAAGTTTCGTTTAATAAAAACCCCAACTTCATCTCCGTTACATAATTTGGATTTTTTTTTTACAATAATACACGTGTTTTTACTTTACATTCGAAAACATTGACTTCAGCTCTGTTGTTGGATTTAAAAAATAATGCACGTGATTTTTCATATATATTTTAAAGTTTTTTTCGCTAGATTAAAATGTGACAAACAGTTGTCTTTATTCCCCGTTAGAAAGTTGTTTTTATGACGGAATTATTATAGCTTTATACTTTTTTTTAATGGAGAGTAGAAAACGCATTGTGGATGCGTTATCGGAAGCTCCTGTTACTCTCGCTTCTTCTTATTTGTCCCTCAGTCCTCATTTTTTAATGAGTGATTTTTCTGACAAAGGAAGAAGAAAAAGCTGTTTTCTAGGTTGGCAGTATTTTGCGTGAGCAGTTGGCAGAGATGGCGGAAATTTTCTGTTTCTATGTCTATCCTTGTAGCCATGTCACTAGTAAGGGTGCTGGAGGTAAACGTTTTGTCTGGGCTGACGTTATCCGCCTGATAGTCAGGGACCCGAACCTTGGATTAACCACTAAGGAGGCTGTCCTATCAGCAGGTGCAAAGTACTGGGGCTGCTGTTCCCATTTGGTGAATGGATTCTGGACCATGCAGTAGCTTCTGGTGGGGCCTCTCGATGCCATACTAGTGGGTAATTGTTACGGCTTTACATTATCATTAGCTACAAATAAAAAAAAACAAATTCTTCGTTTCTTTTTCTCTTTTAGTTTTATACTTTGGTAGAAAATAACTCTTTTCCTTTACAAATATCTTCCGTTCGAAAAAAATGTCTTATTACTTATTTTACAAGTGTTTTTCTTTTATTTATTTTTACATTGCGTAATTTATTTACTTTAGTTACAGTGACACTAATAAAAAAAATCATAATTATATTTTATTTTCGTAAGAGATATAACGAGATAGTAATTCGCTTTTACTAAACTATTATTACGGACACATGAGATAAAATTATCGTTTTCTAAAAAAATAAATTGAATAAAGATTATTTATTCAAGAATTTTTATACATTTATCTAGCGATTAAACATGACAATATATATGAGAAAAATGTATTCATTTTTTTAAAATAAAATTTATGCACCGGGGATGGAGTTTCGTATAATAAAAAAGCCAACTTTATCCCCGCTGCATACTTCTGATTTTTTAAAAAAGATTATACGTTTTTTTATATATATACCTCTTTAGTTTAATCGCTAGATAAATGTATACACATTCTTGTAACAATAAATTAACTCAATTTAATTCTTTAGCAAAAATAAGTCAGCGTCACTCAACACGGAGATTTATCAAAAGAACTACTTTTGTTTTACACTCGAAAACATTGATTCAGCTCCATTGTTAGATTATAAAAATACTATACGTGGTTTTTCATATATAATAATATGTTCATTCGCTAGATAAAAATGTAAAAACAAAGTTTGTTTTTATGACGGAATGGAATTTGGCGCGTGTACTTATTTGTCGTAATTTTCTTTTACTTATTTATTTTATTTATTTATTTACATTTCGTTATTTATTTACTTCAGTTACAGTGACAGACACTCATAGAAAAAGGGTTCATAATTATATTTTATTTTCTTAACACATATAACGATATAGTAATTCGCTTTTACTAAAATATTATTACGGACACACGAGAAAAAGCAATCGTCTCCTTTTGTTTTGTTGTTGTTTATTAAAAATGTTTCACTAACTTTACATGAGTATAATTTAATCACATTATTATTACCCATGTGAGGTTGTGATTTTTTTGTTTTGTTTGTGTATAAAAAATTATTTGTGTATTTTTCTTACGACCTGCCTAACCGTAGTACAAACACCCCCAACCTCCCCATGTTAGGAACGGATATCGAAATAAACACCCCAAACTCCCTTAGAACACCCCCTCCCAGGAAGGGACATTTGTTGCCTCCGGGCAAAGATCAAAGTGTAGTATCTGTTCTTCAGATGCTGCACTTAAGATAATTTGTACCAGTCAATGGAGGGGAAACCCTCTATACTGGGACAATTATTATTTTTGGTAACCAGAGTGCCCCCTTTTTGCCTACTTTTAGGGGAGCTGGTTTTTACCTCACATTAAAAACGGCCTTGTGCCTAATTTGCTCAGTGGGGGAGCAAATAAATACCATCTGTTCCGGCAGATGTTGCACTTAAGATAATTTGTACCAGTCAATGGAGGGGAAACCCTCTATACTGGGACAATTATTATTTTTGGTAACCAGAGTGCCCCCTTTTTGCCTACTTTTAGGGGAGCTGGTTTTAACCTCACATTAAAAACGGCCTTGTGCCTAATTTGCTCAGTGGGGGAGCAAATAAATACCATCTGTTCCGGCAGATACTGCAAGCAAAGACCATATGTGGGAGCAATCCCACATATAAGACCTTGGTCAATGTAGGGGCAACCCTTTATACCAATTGTAACTATCCAGCTCCCCTACTCCCCGGGGAGTTGGTCACCATTTCCCCTTCACTCCTCACATTAAAAATCGGCCTTGTGCCTAATGTGCTCGGTGGGGGAGCAAATAAACACCGTGTAGTATCTGTTCCGGCAGATGCTGCAATCAAAGACCATTGCCCTTGCGGAAAATTTTCTGGTCCATGTAGGGCAACCCTACATACCAGTGTGCAAATCACTATCCAGCTCTCAATTCCCACCTCTCGGGAGCTGGTCCCCTTTTCCTTCCCCTCCCCCCTCTCTCCACATTTAAAAACGGCATTGTGCCTAATTTTCTCAGTAGGGAAGAAAATAAATACAACACCCCAACCTCCCTCTGTAACGAACTGCTTCCGAAGTTTTGGGTGTTTATTACGAAACCCGTTCTAAATATGGGGAGGTTGGGTTTGTTTATAATACGTTGGCACAATGATACTGTGCCCTTTCTTTTATTTTTCCTATTAAAACCATTCCTTTACTTTATTTTATTACTATTTATAACGTCTGTTCGCTCGCGTTTCTTTTTGCTCAATCGTTATAATTCGGCGTTGCCCACCTAGACTTGTTACATGATAAAGGGTTGGCTCCTTTCCATGTAAGTAAAAAAATAGGGAATTAGTTAAATGTAAATATAAAATAGAATAGTCAAGGATTCGAACTTGCGAAGCTAGATTTGGAATTGAAAATTCCAATCATAAGTTAAAATAGATACAGAATGTTATTGAAATAAGGAATTGCAATTGTTTAGCTTTCATATCTGTATATGGAAAAAATGTAATAATGAAATTTGTTTCTGTTAAAGAATTTAATCGTCAATTGAAATTGTAAACATATTTTGGAAAAATGTTATTTGAAAAATAGGTTACTGAACTCGGGGTCATGTCAAGTTTGGCAACGTGATGCATGTCAACCAATGTGCTTTATGAGCACATGTTTAATCATGCAATGACGTGCCGAGTTCTCAATATAGGAAAGAGTTCGAAGTTAGTAAGGGAGAGTAAGATCAGTCAGATCAGAAGAGCAGAGAGATTCAGACCGATTCTCGGCATCCTCTGGAAGCGAGGAGGGTTTTAGAAATAACCATGTAAAGAAACTTTGAACATCATCATCTTTGTGTATCTGCGTCTTCTGTGTTCATCATTACAACGAGAAAGGTAACGTGTTTATATTATATGCACAACTGTCCAAACGTAAATGTCAAACGCACTATCTCTTTGTCTATCTATCAAGATATTCATAAATCTCCTCTCACTGAATTGGTTCTCTTGTAGTAACATGTACCTGTCTATTGTATATATATACAGAACTGTCTCTTTCTCTCTCTATATGTACTCTGTCTCTATATCTCAAGACTGTCTCCATCTCACAACATTCAACATGATCACTCTAAGACGCTCCTAAGACGAACAACAACAATACGAGAATATATACGCCATCTTAATAACACCCACCACGTAACAGAATTACGGAAAAACAGACTTAAAACTGCAGATGTTTGACAATGAGTACATATTTCTTTCTAATATTAATAGCGTTGAACAATGCAAAGTACAATTTTGGATCCTTATGCATTTTTGGTACCGTGCTAAAATAATATGGTTTTTACTTACAAAGCCATTTTTATCTTCGGGATGGGAGGGTGTTTCGTCAATATTACAATTTTTTTTTTGTGAAACTTGAATTTTACCTAAAAACACTATTTACAATTAGTGCGGTATCAAAAATGCATAACCAATGTAGAGGATGCATATTGTTTCTAAATGTCTTAAACATGAGTGTGTCTACAGTTTCACCAACATCACTATAGAGGAACGATTTTTGTCTCGCATTTACGTTATTTTTGTATGCTGTAAAAAATTGTTAGCAGTTTATACAAAGCTTCTTCTTTTAAATGGTAAAAAAGTTAGAATGATACTATTAAATTACACTTGCATAGTGTTACATACAGGGGGTGTAAAGCTGTGGCGAGCGTTGGAGGTACACTAATTAAAAAAAATAAAACAACTAATTAGGCTATTTTGGCAGTACAGACCTTGGTAATTTATCATTTGGCCAACAACAAATATAAAAGCTGTATTGGAAATCTTTGCGTGGGGGGGGGACGCAGACTACCACCGAGCAACGCCGGTTAACGGGTTCTACTAGTTATAGACAATTTAATTGAAGGCATTCTTATAGAAAATTTTATTTACGACAGTATTGTAGAGGATTTGATTGAATACTTTTACAGAGAACCGTAGAGGGATCCACTATAAAATGCGTCCATTTAGTCTTAGCCTTAAGCTTAGAAAACTCAAATGTGACAGATTAACGGACCGATTTACGTCCTCTTCAGATATATGCAAAGAAACATTAAGAAATTAGAATGATTTTGTGGATTTTATGCGTTTGTTTCGTAGCACTGGGTCCTTTGATTAGATTCCAAATGGGTAGTAAAATGTTCTTTTTAAATGATCAAAGAAATACCCTCCTTAGGCGCATTGGTTAATCGATTTATTAGAGATAAAATACAATTAACCGTGAAAGATTTATTTTCATGTATGATCATGCGTTATGTGAGCCAGGTATCTGGTGCAAGAGAAAGCATAAACGTATGTGTTTAGATATATTAGGCTGATAGAGAGGAGAACACATTCCCTGGTGCAATTTAAAAGCAGCATAAAAGCAAACGCAGTTTTATGTGTGAATAAAAAAACATAGTCTTAGTGTAACGCTACTAATGCGGCCCTTAATGATAGTCTTTTTAAAAGGTATTAATTAGAGTTTATGGACACAGAATTGCAAAAAGAAATCATTGGACGAATGAAAATGTTTATATCCCTGTTGAAAGATAGACCCTTCACACAGAATAAGCAATAATTGATCTAATGCGTAATTTCCAATACAAGAATTCATGATAGATTTTAAAACAAGTAGTACCAATCTTCTTTCTTATAAACAATGGCATTCTGCGCCTAGTCTGGTACACTGTGGCATCTGCTGTGACTATGCAGTTCGAAGGTAGAATTGGCTCTTCAGATGCAAACCTGGGCGGATGGTAAGGAGACCTAGGTTTTCCAAGTGATCAGGCTATCTCTTTCGCTGTTGCAAAGTCCTAGAAAACATCTAGTCAAAACAGTCGGAGCCAGCGCAGCTGCAGGAGTTGCCGGAAAAGTTGTTGCAGTGCTTCACCATCCGCCTATCCGGACAAAAAGCCGGATTTTTGTCAGAGTTTTCTCCCTTTGATTTTACTTTTTCTAAAGCATCCACAAGGCAGTGGAGCTATTTACACATAGATAGTGAAAATTTAAAAGTATTTCCAATTATAACGAAAATAAAGGAGATCCTTATCGTATATCTTCATGTATCAAAATAGTAACACAGATAGTGACGCCGTATTCCATGCAAATCTGCGAAAAATACCCAGCTTTGATTAAAAATATAGTTTTCAACTATTACATCTGATTCAGTATACTTCCGGATAGTCTTTAACTCTGGAGCAAGATAGAAAACCAATATGTCACTAACAAAAAATGTATAGGGGTGCGTTCAATAATTTTCTCAGACTTTTCTGATGGGCATGTTTATTGATATTAATCTAATTTTAATTTACTTACAGAAGATTTC
>NC_136504.1:35889333-36004333 GCF_053919585.1 Euprymna scolopes | reverse complement strand
GGGGCGAAAATTTGGCCGCAAAGAGGTCAAAATTGAAAGGATTAACCTTTGACGACTCTACCAAACTCCTCCACTAATTTTGTGTCTTAGCACTGAAAATAAAAGATGTAGGTTACCTGGACATGAATCAAAATTTAAACATATATATATATATATATATATATATATATATATATATATATATATGCATATGCACGTAAAGTTATGAACGGTACATCGGTCCCTAGCAAAGCCGGGCTGAACAGCTTGCATATATATATATATATATATATATATATATATATATATATATATATATATATATATATATATATATACTAGCATTGGTGCTCGGCGTTGCTCGGGTGTTTGGAGTTGTGTGTTGAGCAAAAAAATAAGTGGTAGAAGGAAGGAAGGAAGGCTGGAACTCGTACCGCGAAGGAGGAAAGCAACGGGAAAGAACGTGACGTTTTAGCTGTTACGACAACCGCCAAATCGGAAGTAACGTAGGTTTAAATTCAGGCTAGACAATCGAAAAGAGGGGGTGATTTCGAAAATATCGGTGAAAAAAGCGACCCCTCCCTGTAGAAAAGTGCCCAGTTGAGGGTGAAGATATTAATGTCTTTAGCCAATGTTTCGGTATTTGTCGTCTGAAGGATCAAGCTTAAAAACGATACTGATCTTGTGAAAATTCTCCTCTTTGTCGAAAGTTTTAGGCAGGCATGCAAACATACATACATACATTTATATATTGGTAGCTCAAATTTCTGACCCAAACCGATTAAAACCTTGCCCTATCTCTGAATACCCTTTACATAAACTTTCAAATGTTAAGACTGCAAATTGTCAGAGTAATTTTGTAGAAACCGCAGAGGTCAATTTTTTAAACTTGACCTCCATTATGACGGCTTAACATTTATTTTTTTGGGCTCAAATCAAGTTATTTAGATCCCTGTCCAAGGAACCTATATCTAAAATTTCAATTGTTTATACCCAAAATTGGCGGACAAGTTTAGTAGAGTTCTCAAAGGTCAAATCGTTTAACTTTGACCCCTTAAGTTTTTGGACAAAAACGGATTTTAAAGATTTTCCCAAATCTCCATACCCTGTATATCAAATTTCAAGTCTGCAGTCTGAAAATTGACAGAGTTATTGTGTAGAACAAACACACAGACAGACAGGCACTTTCACTTTTATAGATGTACTAGCATGGGTGCCCGGCGTTGCCCGGGCGTTTGGAGATGTGTGTTGAGCAAAATAAAAAAAAATGGTAGTAGGAAGGCAGGCTAGAACCTGCATCGCGAAGGAGGAAAAGAACGGGGGAAAACGTGACGTCTTTGCTGTTACGACCACCGCCAAACCGAAAGTGACGTAGGTGTAAATTCAGGCTAGACAACCGAAAAGAGGGGGATGACTTTCGAAAATATCGTCGAAAAAAGCAACACCTCCCTGTAGAAACGTGACCAGTTGAGGATGAAGAAATTAATGTTTTTAGCCAAGTTTTCTGTATTTGTCGTTTTAAGGGTCGAGCTTCCAAACGATACTGATCTTGTGAAAATCCGTCGCCTTTGTCGAAAGTTTTAGGCAGGCATGCAAACATACATACATACATACATACATACATACATACATACATACATACATACATTCATATATTGGTAGCTCAGATTTTCGACCCAAACCGATTAAAAGGCTTGCCCTATCTCTGAATACACTTTCTGTCAAATTTCAAATGTTTAGACCAGAAATTGTCTGAGTAATTTGATAGAGATCGCAGTGGTTAATTTTTAAAAAAATGTTGACCCCTATTATGACGCCTTAACATTTATGGTTTGGGGGCTAAAATCAATTTATTAAGTTAGATACATGTCCAAGGAACCTATATCTAAAATTTCAATTGTTTACACCAAAAATTGGCGGAGAAGTTAGGTAGAGTTCTCAAAGCTCAAATAGTTGAACTTTGACGCATTAACAGCCAAATTTCTGGCCAAAACGGATTACAAAGACTTCCCCAAATCTCAATACACTGTATATCAAATTTTGAGTCTATAGACTGAAAATTGAGTTATTCTATAGGGAAATGTACACAAACACACACACAGACAGACACTTTCACTTTTATAAATATCTAGATAGATTAGCATTGGTACCCGGCGTTGCCCGGGTGTTTGAAGGTATGTGTTGAGCAAAAAATAGTGGTAGTAGGAAGGCAGGCTAGAACCCGTATCGCTAAGGAAGAAAAGAACGGGGAAAATGTTAAGTCTTTGCTGTTACGACTACCGTCAAACCAGAAGCAACATAGAAGTAAATGCAGGCTAGACAATCGAAAAGAGGGGGATGACTTTCGAAAACATCGGTGAAAAAGCGACCCCTCCATGTAGAAACGTGCCCAGTTAAGGGTGAAGAAATTAATGTCTTTAGCCAATGTTTCGGTATTTGTTGTCTGAAGTGTCGAGCTTCAAAACGGTACTAATCTTGTGAAAATCCGTTTCCTCTGTCGAAAGTTTTAGGCAGACATTCAAACATACATATATACACACATACATACATACATACATACATACATTTATATATTGGTAGCTCAAATTTTCGACCCAAACTGATTAAAAAGCTTGCTCTATCTCTGAATACCCTTTATGTAAAATTTCAAATGTTTAGAACAGAAATCGTCTGAGTAATTTGTAGAGACACCAGAAGGTATTTTTTTTACATTGACCCCTATTATGACCCCTTAAAATTTTTTGTTTTGGGCTCAAATCAAGTTATTACGTTAGATCCATGTCCAAGGAACCAATATCTAAAATTTTAATTGTTTATGGAGTTCTCAAAGCCTATTTCTCACCTTTCAAGTGCTTAGACCCGAAATTGTCGGAGAAGTTTGATAGAGTTCTCAGAGATCAAATCGTTCAACTTTGATCCCTTAACAGCTAAATCTCTGGCCGAAAACGGATTACAAAGATTTTCCCAAATCTCCATACCTTGTATATCAAATTTCGGATCTGTAGACTTAAAATTGACAGTTACCATCTAGGGAAATGTACACAGACAGACACACACACAGCCAGACAGACGCTTTCACTTTTCTAGATACTAGCGGGGGTGCCCTGTGTTGCCCGGGTGTTTGAAGGTGTGTGTGTTGGGGGGTAGATAAAAACAAAATGGACAAAGTTATAACCTTGTTTAAAATTTAAAAAAAACGTTGCCCGTTGGAGATATGTGTGTGGGGGGGAGGGTAAAGTAAAGAATAACGAAGTAACAACCTTGATTAAATATTATAAAAAAAAACGATGAACGAACAAAAAACTTCTTTTAAAAAATCGGAAAAACAAAAACCAAAAAAAGGAAAAAAGCGAAATAAATTGCATAAATCACCCTGTTTCAATATTAAAAGTTTAAAAATAAAAAACGGAAATTTTATCTGATACCTCGGATCTAACCTGTAATCTTAAGATAACGGCGCTGTCACTTTGATCATTGTGCCATGAACGCGTAGGGAAGTATTGGTCGGTTTGTATAATATCTAAACGAATTCAACGTCTTTTCAGCGTGTTTATGCATGCGTAAATCTATCTTGTCATGAAGGAACGACTTTTTGCTACCCCTCCCTGGAGAAAAGTGTCCCTTTGAGGGCGAAGGAAAGGATATTTTTAGCCACTTTTTCGATATTTGTGGTCCGAAGGTTCGAGCTTAAAAATGATTCCTATCTAGCAAAAATCTGTGGCCTGAATGGAAAGTTTTTGCGAGACATACAAACACACTCATTTGGCCTTTTATATATATAGATATAGTTTTTTATATGGGGGGGTGAATACTGTGTGTATGGCCGGGGGGGGTTGAGGAGTTTTTCCTAAATGTGCATATTGGGCTAGCAGTCAAGGCCCTCAAATATTACAGTAAAATAAAAGACCGATAACAAAAATTATATGGAAATAGAGCTTATGAAATTAATCAGGTTTTTAATTTTTTAGAGCTTGTTTCCCCGCTGCCTTCATTCACAGCCTTACATTGCTAAAATTAGTTCATATATATATATATATATATATATATATATATATATATATGTGTGTGTGTGTGTGTGTATGTGTGTGTATGTATCTCTGTATATATATATATATATATATATATATATATATATATATATATATATATATATATGAAATAAAAATTACAATTAAATTTACCAAAATGATCCAAGATGGTAAAACTAAAGTATATTATAAATATTAAAGAATTAATATTTATAAAGTAATCTCAACCAGATATAAAAGCTCGATAAAACCAAATAGAAGATGGAGCTCATAATAAGAGCAAATAGTTAATAAACATGTTAAAAATCACATTGAAAAAGAGTTAAAAACATATTTAATTTGAAAAGGAGACACTTAAGTGGATAGTCCATAATCCGCGGAGTTTCTCATCAGAGGGTAGGATTTAGCAAAATTCGGGATCGGATTTTGTTTGCAAAAGTATTTGATAAAACTACAATAAGTCAAGGATCTTACTTGATAGCAAAAAGTGAAGTAGAGGGTATAGGGTAAAGAAAAGGTGATTTTACGTTAATGATCCATAAATTGCTCGAATATAAACTGTTTGTTCAAAAGAGGCCTATATTTTATTGGAAGGAAAATATGCAGTCAGATACGTAGTTTACGAAACTAAAATTAAACCAAACTTAATCTTGCAGCAAGAACAGATTTACTCCCAAGGGTACAGGAAATATTAAAGGCAATTATACACCTACAATAACACCTTCAGGTACCCGAGCAAATCTCGCATCACGCAACTTTAATTTCCCATTCACTTTTCAAACTTTTCGTAATTCTTGTTGCAATATTTTTGATTCATAATGGGGTATGGTTCCTCAGAGTTGGGAAATTCTATTTATAAACGCTGCTGCTAGGAAGCGAAAAATCAAATTAATTCACATTCTGCTACCAACCAATCAGAAACCAGAATTGCTCCATAAAATGAAACCTTTTTTTTAGCAACCTTGCATATGTCAACACGGGAAAATATTTTGCTCTTCGGCTTCCAAATTATAAAGTCAGGAACCTGTACAAAACATCTTTCTACTGAGAACCAGTCATCTCCAGGACTTGTATAGAACAACTAACCACCGGAAACTGTTCTGAAACTAAACATGGTTTCCAGCTCAAGAATTGTTCCTAGTGCTCCTACGGTTATTAGTATTATTTTGATTTTCTTCATCTTCCATATAAGTTCTAGTCCCTTGTATAGTTTTGTGTGTTTGCTTTGCTTGTCTGATTTATAGATGTTCACCCTGTAGCTGCTGGGACGCCGAAATCTACGGTCTGCCAGGTTTTCTTTTCTTTTTATTAAATATAACATCCGGTCTCCTGGCCTGAATGGGTTTATCCGTTTTTACCTACATGTTCCGTAAGAGTTTTTGATTACCGTTTTTAAGTACAGTTGCAGATTTGTGTTTGTACTATTTGTCTGGGTATTCAAGTTGCAGTTGTAAGCATAGTTCATCCGGTACTGCATTCTCCACATAAACAAGGAAATAAAAAAAAAAGTAAGGATAGATTATTTTAGAAGGGTGAAGCTTATGGCTAAGTAAAATTCGTACAGAGGAAATCTGATTAAGGGGATGAATGCATGGACTGTAAGTGTTTTGAGGTACAGTGCAAGGATTTTCGAATGGTCTGACAAGAAGTTGCATGCTATAGGCATAAAAACAAGAGAAATTGGGGCAACGTTTTGTATATTCCACATTAGAAGTAGCGTAGCTCGATTGTATAAGAAATAAAA
Organism: Euprymna scolopes; assembly: GCF_053919585.1. Classification (NCBI taxonomy): domain Eukaryota; kingdom Metazoa; phylum Mollusca; class Cephalopoda; order Sepiida; family Sepiolidae; genus Euprymna; species Euprymna scolopes. Next base: position 35,998,582 of record NC_136504.1, on the reverse strand, counting down.
ACCAAAGCCGCTGGAAGAGGATTGAGAACTGTGAAAGATTGGATTAGAGCTGAGAAGAAGTCGTTGAAAGAGTATTGCAGTCTTTTGGTCTCCAACCGTGCGCAATACATTATTATTATTATTATTATTATTATTATTATTATCATCATCATCATCATCATCATCATCATTATTATTATTATTATTATTATTATTATTTACTCACGATGAGTAGTCACATAGACAATTATACATTATTTCTCTTTAAGAAAAATGTGTGGCATTCTCTGGGTTCTAGTGACAAGAAGTCTCCCTAGATTTCTAGAACTACTCACCTTTTTCGATAAACTTTGTCGATGAATTTGCATTATCGTAACAACCGTTTACGACTGATTTCTCGTTAGCAGCAGCCATTGGTCTCCACTGGACTTTGGGTGGCAATAAGCCTCCTCAAGGTCCCTATCCTCTTTGCAATCATCCAGCGGTGTTCTGGATAGTGATTTCTCTCCTTGGTCTTTCCATTTTCCTCGACCCTTCTTAAACTCTTTGGTAATGTGCCTGTTGATGCCAACCCTCTTTGTTGTTTCGATGTGGGTGACTGGTTCATTTACAATCACATTGTCAGTTTTCTTGCTTCCATATGGTGTTTCTTTGTGTTTTACATTTGTAGCAGTTTCTATATGTCCGGCTCGTGCCTGTTGCTCAGGTGTATTAGTTTCCGCATTCAAGAATTTTCCTTAATATTTATGCTCTTTACCATATTGTTATATGTTGTACCTTCTCAATCATTCTCCTGATTCCAATCTCTCCCATCTATGTGTAGAAGGTTTTTGGCATTGTTTCTAGAGCCCCTACTATTATTTGTGTAACCTTAACTTTCTTCATATTGTTATTGTTTACTGTCACACAAAAGTAGAAGTAGTCACACAAGCCAGCATCAAAGATTGCTCTTTCAAAGAAACTTGTAGTGTTCTCTGGTGTCTGAATGATAACAGGTTTTCCCAAATTTTCAGTACTCTCTACCTTCTTCGATAACCTTTTCCAAAAAACTGGTCGTTATCACACCAACTGCTTACCATTGATTCCTCGTTGGCAGCGACCATTGGTTTTCACTAGAATTTGGGTGGCAATAAGATTCCAGTCCTCATTGTACTCAACCGGCGGAGGTCTGGTTAGTGCTTTCTCTCCTCGCCTTTTGATCATCCTTGACCCTCATTTATTTAATGTGATGCCAGTTTATGGTGGCACAAACTAAAAAAAAGGAGGCAGTATCTTACAGTTTACCCGTTGATTCCACGTGATGTTTCTTTGCAATTCACATTTGTAGTCGTTTTTGTGTGCCCAATTTTTGTCTGTAGGTCGTGTGTATTAGCCTTCGCATTCAAGAGTTTTTCTTAATATTTCTGCAGTTTTCATTATTTTTATCGTTGTACCTTCTCAAACATCCCCCTGATTTCAGTCTCTCCCATTATTTTTTTTTCCAAATTTTTATGTATCGTTTCAGGCGCCCATTCTATTAATGGTGTCATCTTAACTTTCTTAATTTTCCAGATACCTTTGAGCTCTCTGACCAGTTCCGTGTGTTTGCTCCGCTTCTCCGTATCCTTCGTATTCACTCTGTGACACACATAATGAAGACACAGCTGGGACAGCAAAATCAACAATCGGGCAGGCTCTTTGTTCGTGTTAACGATTATGATATCCGGTCTTCTTGCTTGGATGGGCTTATCCGCCTGTATATCCATGGCCCATAGGATCTTGTGACTTTTATTTTCCAGTATTCTATCGGTTTGTGTTTGTACTATTTGTCTAGATGTTCAAGATAAGATCGTCTGCATAATTGCCATTGTGCTGCCTTCACCGCTTGATGGTTCTTAATTTCATATTTTTGGAGGCTAGTTTTCTGCATTCACTGATTATGTGGTTTATTGTTTCGTTTATTGTCCCCATTTGCTGTTTTTTATGCCTCGTCGATCCTTGCTTTGATGTAGTTGGTTCTAATTGCTTTATCTTGTGCGACTGTTATGAAGGATTCAGTTTCCTTGTTTAGGGTTTTTGTAGCCATTTCCATGTGTTCTCGTTAGTGTAGCGGAATTAGAAATAACCTAAATGGGGGGGATAAAGAGCTTACCTCGGATACGTCTGTTTTTGTGTTACGAGCCGAGCGGAAGAGAGTTCCAAGATGGCATCCATGGGTTTTATTTACTTTGACCCCCATGCAATTATCGCAGGATCGCGTGTGCTCTTGCGCGATTATGCAAATATATAATTCCAGGCCGCTTTAAAGGCAGAACGCGAAGAAGCAGTCAGGCAATGTTTTTTGCAGATTGTGCATAGGTAGTTCTGGCGGTTGGATTGTTCTTTGTGACGAACCATGAATCTGCGAGAAGCGAGTTTTCTTCTACCTTTTTTCTGTCTCCTTCTTCTTCTTTCTCTACGGTCAAAACAGCCAAGAAATCCCTCTCTTCTAGGGGTGGGCGGTGCAGGGCGAAACTGACTATTTCCTATTTTTGTTCCTAATTTTTGCTTACTACATTTTGCTACAGTTAGTCTCATCTTTTGTAATCTTTATGACTCGTAGGTGTAGCTGTTGATCTTCCCATTTTCCGTATCACTTGCCGCAGTAAGAATTTTTTCGGTGTTCTACATTATGTATTCTTCTAATTCTTTTTTGTATTATTTACACAGTCTTCGATACAAACCAGCTCTGTATTTTCTTTTTTACAAATAGTCGGTCAGTATCATCCTCCATCGTCATGGGGTTCCTGGTCTTTTGGTCGAGATTCCTTAGTTATTCTTTACTCCAGCTTATAAACGGTCGAGAGTGAGACTGCCTACGTGTTTATCCCTTTAATCGGGTTTCTACTATATAGTTTAGTTTTGAGGAGATTTCTTGTTCTAATGAGATATTCCTGCCCAATTTTCTGCTCCATTTCTGTTGATTAGAGGGGGTCTGCTTCCAGCCTTCCCAAGTTTTTAGAACTATCATGTTCACGTAGTGCCCTCATTTGTGTTTGATTGAATAGTACTATACCTTTCTGTTGCTTCCAGTTTTCCCCTCCTCCTAGTCAACAGAGCGCACGTTTTCATACCGAATTCCATTCGGATATCCTGGCTATTTATTATCTATATATTAATACGCTTGTAACTATCTATCTATCTATGCGTGTCACACTTTCCGGCAAATTTGATTGGTTGAGAAGATTTTATTCTGGAATAGCGGATTACACATTAAACGAACGCTCAAGGCAGAGATCAGGGTTGCCAGGTTGGCTTCATTTTAAAATTAGTTTGGCCATCAGAATTTCTGTTTGGCTTTTTTTTCCAAATTTGTCCCTTTTCTGAACGAACGCTCAAGGCAGAGAGAGAGCGAGAGATAGATAGATAGATAGATAGATAGATAGATAGACAGAGAGAGAGAAAGAGAGAGAAAGAGAGAGTCTTCGTTAATTAAAAATATTTTAAAATCTGTTTCCACAGTTATTTACTAAATGTTTATATTTGAAAGTCAACAACTTCAATATAGTCAATTTTTCTGTAGTTTTCAATTTGGCTTTCTGTTGGCCTTTTTTTACTTAAAAAAATGTGCCTGCGCTTTTGGATTTGCCCTTTTTGGCTTTTTTATGAAAAAAATTGGCTTCGAATAATTATTATCGTCTGCCAACCCTGGCAGAGAGAGAAAAAATGGAACCCTCAAGGCAGAGAGAGAAAAAAAGTGAACGCTCAAGGGAGAGAGAGAAAAACAAAAGAAACAAAGAACCGTGAAATTTACACGGGTCCACTTAGATCCGCCGAAAACCGTGCCGGTGGAGATAATTTAACCACACATGTAAATATATACCTTTCTCCTATTAAAACTTTTTTTCATGAAATTTACTGTAATAGTAGTACAAATATATTGCGAAACCATCATTCTCCTCTATCTCCCCCTCTCTCCCCCTCCCTCTCTATCCTCTTGGCTTTGTTTATATCTAACAGCAATCAGTCGTAGTTGCGAGAATATTTTTAATTAACGAAAACTGCGTTTCCCTCTCTCTCTCTCTATCTCTCTCTCACACTCTGTGTGTCTATCTATCTATCTATCTACCTATCTATCTATGTATCTATCTATCTATCTTTTTGAAAATATTTTTAAATAAACATATTTATAAAACATAAATGAAGATGTATTTATTGAGAATATTTGGAGCACTAATATCGTGATTTTGGTATATACATATTTACATACATTTTACCTACCGTACTCTTCATTTACTATTAAAAAAAAATAGTACACAGGGTGAATTCGTCGGCCAGGGCAGTAAAGGGTTAATGTAAATGTTTCAAGGTACGGATATGTGATGGGATAATGTGTATGTGATAAAAAAAGAAAAGAAAACGTGAAATTTTCACGGGTCCAGCTAGTTATTATTATTATTATTATTATTATTATTATTATTATTATTATTATTATTATTATTATTATTACTGGCTCACAAGAAGCTTTTACACAGGCCATCAAATATCCATCCTTGAAAACAAGTTGTGGTGTTTCCTAGAAGCTGAGTGACAAGAACTCTTTTAAGATTTTCCGTACTCTTTTACTGTTTCCATAACACTTGCAAATGAATTTGTGTTATCACAACAGCCGCTTACAATTGATTTTTCACTGGCAGCGGTCATTGGTCTCCACTGAAATTTGTGAGACAATAATCCTCTCCAAGGTCCCAGTTTTATCGCACTTGTCCAGTGGAGGTCTGGTCAGTCTTGCCTCTTCGGTCTTTCTAGCCGCCTTAACCTTCTCGGCTATTTGGTATCACTCTTTTGAGGAGAGCGATGATGGGGCAATAGGAGGGGACAGAGCAGGAGATAGAGAACTTATACATATGCAGCTTTAATGTTCTAGGTTTCATATAACGCTTTTTCATGTTTTGCCTCTGGCCCGCTCATGTGGCGCATGTGTATTAGTCTCCGCATTCAATGGTTTTCCTCCTACTGGGCTCCGTGTAGCGCTTCGTGTTTTGTCTCTGCAATTATTATTATTATTATTATTATTATTATTATTATTATTATTATTGGCTCACATGGAGTTTTCACACAAGTCAACAAACGATCTGATTGGAAACCTGTGGTGTTCTCTGGAAGCTGAGTGACAACAAGTCTCCCCAGACGTCCAGTTCTCTCCACCTCCTTCGATAGCATTTGCAAATGAATTTCCATCATCGCAACATCCTCTTACCATTGATTTCTCGCCTGCATTGGCCATTGGTTTTTGAGTAATTATTATTATTATTATTATTATTATTATTATTATTATTATTATTATTATTATTATTATTATTATTATTATTATTATACGTCGATATAATACGCACAAAAGAATGATAATTACGCTTTTCCTCAATTGTAAAAAGGCTTAACTTTGTAGTGTGTTTCTTGCTCCTTTGGTTAATAGGGTGTAAAACCAACTTAGAAACCATCGATTCAATGCGCGCACATAGTAAAATCTATGTTTGCGTGTCTCAGCCAGAAATTTCATTAGTCCTTTCTGGAATCGGTTCAAATATTTTTACCTTAATAAAAAGGGCGAACCGCTTTGAGGCCAATAAATTGGGCGCTACTTTTAGAACAGGCGAAACATTAAATTGCACAAGAAAATGCGAAGTACTTATTACGAAACCTTTTCGAGAATTTGTGAAAATTTTCCCACCCTGAAGGCAATGACTAATCTTTCTTAGCACTATCTTGAGAAAATCAATTGATCCTTTTTGTACCAGGGACATTTAGAGTGATGTTCTCTGGAACCCGACAGCCTTGGGTCAGTTTCCCATAATAAAGTTATAAGAGAAGTTCACAAAGAAATGTTGTTTTCTTGTCTGCTCGAAATCTATCAATGGGGGTTCATATTTCTGTTGGGCTTACTTGTGTTTAATTATCAAGACATACTACGCAGGGAAATATTTAGTTTTGTTTCATGTAGAACATCTCAATAAACTATTCTTCATTCTTTCTGTATACACCCATTAGAAAGTGTAACGTTTTATAAGCATCGACTTCTTTAAATCGCAAAGAAAAATATTTATTAAATCATCAAACTTTAGTATTACAGAATGCCCAAGAAACACATTTGTTTTCACAGTCTAATACAACAACTATAAACATTTCTTAAATAAGATTCGCTGTAGAATATGTGTGAAGCCACTAAATATAATTAGCTAACCGAAGCGAAAGATGGTGCTCACAAAGGCAGAGAATACTTATCGGTCTTAGTATTGCAAACACCAAGTCTATAGGTAGGAGGAAAACAGTCAGCAAAAAGAGAGTTATACAATTATACACATTTTGGAAAGAATCTCTTGGAATAGGAAGCTGTATTACAATGAGTTATAAAAATTCGATGCCTATATTTATGTTTAGTAAAAATAAACCGTAAAATTTGAATGATGCTGTACCATCATAACGCAAAGCTTACGCTTGTTCTGACATTGTTATGGAAAGCCTATTTTTCTATTTTAAGATTAATAAAACAAACTTCTTAATATAGACAGTTATTGGTACGCAAGCGACTGCATAAATGTTAGCTAATTTTCATATTATTTTAATTGTTTATAAATTAAGTATTCATGTTTTCTATTAGAAAATTGGTTTCCTTTAATATTTACGCTAAAATTGTATTTATGCAGAGTTTCTACATTCTGCATAATTTTGTAGAATTTAAAATTAAAATGTGCTAGCGTATGGAAATATTTATCTATATACTTATAAAGGCTGAGTTTTTTTCTCGCTCTTTTTTTGATATTAAAATTATTTTTATATTAAAACTATCTACTTTTATATTAAAAATGATTACAACAAATACTTAATATACTAAATTATGCGAATAATTACATAAAGGATATCTAATGCCAAAATGAATATAAAAACGAGCGTTTGATAATTAATTAGAAATTCATTTTTTATGGTTTCTTATTGGATAATTTGTTTTATATTTATTACGCATAATTTTTTTATATCCGTAGTTTCTAAGATTGCGTAGAATTAAAGATAAAATGTTTAAGTGCACAAGTACATATATATATATATATATATATATATATATATATATATATATTAAGCTATAAAATATATATAGTAATTAAGCTACACAGAATATTCCGCGTTTCATCCACAGTAGGATTCATCAGGCTTTTTTCTTCTTTTCCTGCTTTTGAAGCGTTGGTGAAAATTTAAAATAATTAAGTATATAAATGAATACGTTTTGAAAGCTGAAAACAACGCATTTTTTTAATATATAATTCGTTTATATATTTAAAAAATGGGTTGTTTTCAGCTATCAAAACTTATTCATTTATATACGTAATTATTTTCAATTTTACGCTAACACAACGCTTCAAAAGCAGGAAAAGAAAAGAAAATCTTTCCTAATTTAAATTTTGCGCGGCTGGAGCAACACCCTGCTAATGACTGTTTCTATTTTTATTAAAATATCGAGCCGTTAACAAGAACATAGGGCTACTACAATCACCCTCGAACGCAGAATTCCACCATGCGGTATAAAAACACCAAAAAACAAACAAAAAAAAAACAGACTCTACATTGATAGGGATGTTTAGCATCGAAATATATCTGACATAAGCAAATAAATTTGTTTATATATTAAAAAAATGATTGTTTTCAGTTTTCAAACTTTCAGTATATCAATTTATATATATATATATATATATATATATATAAAGAAAGAAAGTGTGTGAAATTTTCAATTTAGTTTTCATACGAGAAAATATAACAAAATCATGTTATATGGGCGATCATTTCGAAAATGATATCCTTTTATTCACTCGATATTTACAAATTGAATCCATCGAGAAATAAGTAAAATATTTTGTATATATCTTCACATCAGCATAAATAGAAGGTGAGTGGGAAGAAGACACTAAATTTTAACCAGCTTATTGAAGTAAATATAGTTTGTGAAACTAGAATGAAATATATATATATTCATATTATGATGATTGCAACGTCTTTTCAGACGAGTGCCACTCCCTCAGGCATTTAAAATCCATGAGCCCAAATACCTGAGGGAGTATCTATACAAAGATGATGTTACAGAGTCTTAGCTTTGTACGACAGCTAAGTCTCTCTCTCCGTTCAAAATGTTGAGATCCAGCAACAAGCAAGAGCAAGATAGCCAGCAACAAATTAAACTGCAGACCAGCTTAATGCGGGTACTGGTCTTCCGCTTTATGTTTTTTTAAATCAGAGATTTGCTTCTCCTAGAAAGGTTGCCTTCACCACGGCTTACGGGAGCCCTCTCTACCCCAATACACATATACACACACACACATAAATATACACGGTGCTAGTTGGCCGTTGACCCAGAAAAAGAGTTCATTCGCCCTTTGGAAGGTCTTGTTTTTAATCCTTCAGGGAGACTAGCCGCCCTCCTCACCAAACAAGTCTGGTGGGGGAACCAGTTTAGTCGCCGGTGACCCGACCATGAGGCAGGTAGTACTGGGTTACATGGTACCAGTAGCATATGACATGACCTGACATATACATATACATATGTGTGTTTGTATGTGTGTGTGTGTTTGTATGTACACAGGATGCCTAAAAAGACACTGACGAGTTGGAAATCTTTGTAATTTAAGCATTAGTGATTATTTGTTCTTTATTACAGATATTTTACAGATCATTTTTTGGAAATTAATTAATTCGATTAGTATAGCCTTAAACAATGTACGCAAACTGTGAAATTGTTTTAGCAAAATCACGGGCCAATTATTTTTACTCAAAGAGCTTATCTAAGAACAATATAAAATGGACAGCAGGTTCTCCAGACTTGACTAGCTCTCACTTTTTCTTGTGGGGATAGGTTAAAGGAAGAGTCTAAGTTAACAAACCTTGCAAAAACCTAAGGAAAACATTAGAGAAGAAATAAGCGAGTTAAACCGCAATTCACAGATTCCGCTACCGTCATTGATGATGTTTTGGCACCATAATAATAAATATGCAATTAGCTTGAATTAAAATATAATATTTCAGCGTATAATACGACGAGGCAACAATTACGACGGCCTGCTTTATTCATCTTTATCTATCAAGTAATATATATATTAGTGTTGGGACGATTAATCCAAATCGAAATCGGGAATCGGGAAAATCGAAACTTTTCATAGTATCAGAATTGGTATTGGAATCGGAAAAATACTCCGATTTTAAAACCGATTCCTTAAAAAACATTTTAAACTCAATTTTACATTGTTGTTACTTAAGATAAAATGATGAACATTTATTGTTTTTAAGTAATAAGAAGGTAGTGATATTAAAATTTATTTGTATAATATTAAAAAAATATTAATATATTTTACTTGTGCCAAAAAAAAAGCAAAGATTTTGGTTTTTGCCCGCTCATTGGCAAACCTGAAAAAAAAACTTTAATGGATTAGTGGACCTCGAGGTTTTTCACACTTCTACGTTAGACACATTTTGGCGTCAGCTTTTATTTAATTTTGACATCGCTTTTCTGTTAGTAGTGTTTACTTGTCATAATAAAAAAAATTCAATATGCTGATAAAAGGTCATAAACTCAAATTAGTAATAAATAACTTATAGTGATAATTGAAACAATTTTATCACTTAAGTTTATATTTCTTTCCACTAATAAGACAGACGCAAGTGCACAGATGGAGACTAACAATTTGTCTGCGAACAAAAATGTAAATGCGTATTTTAACAAAAAATTAATTGAAAATATATTTTACTGAAATGTTTTTCTTATTTTTTACTATAAAAAGTATCATTGTTGTAATAGTATATGAAGGTTTTCAACAAATCCCTCTAAGCAAAAGTGAGATTACGTATGAAAACCCTGAAAAATTTGTTGAGGAAGAAAACATGAATTCTTTTAACGTAAGAGATGAATAGAATTTCTGAGCTATTCTAGCGTTTTGGGGCAGTTTTCTTCGCCCTCAAAATGCTTTATTAGCATGGATCCAATCCATTCGGCCACCGTTAACCGGGAGAAATACTGTTGAAATTTAAACATTTATTTTTAAATGTGGTTTAACGACTGTCAGAATGATCTAATCATTATATGATCATCTGCGGTTTATATATATATATATATATATATATATATATATATATACATTTCCCTACGCAATAACTCTCCCAATTTTAAGTCGACAGACTTGAAATTTGATATACAGGGTACTAAGTTTTGGGGAAATCTTTGTGGTCGTTTCCGGACAGAAATTTGGCTGCTAAGGGGTCAAAGTTCAACGATTTGACTTTTGAGAACTCTGCCAAACTCTTCTGAAAATTTTGGGTCTACACACTTGAAATTTTAGATACAAGTTCCTTGGACAGGGATCTAACTTAATGATTTGAGCCCAAAACAATAAATTTTAAGGGGTCATAATACGGGTCAAAGTTAAAAAAATTGACCTCAGCGGTCTCTACCAAATTACTCAGACAATTTATGGTCTAAACATTTGAAATTTTACATAAAGGGTATCCAGAGATAGGGCAAGCTTTTTCATCGGTTGTGGTCGAAAATGTTTAGTTACCAATATATAAATGTATGTATGTATGCTTGCATGTCTGCCTAACACTTTTGACAGAGGCGACGAATTTTAACAAGATCAGTATCGTTTTAAAGTTCGACCTTTCATACGACAAATATCGAAAAATTGGCTAAAAACATCAATATCTTCACCTTCAACTGGCCACTTTTCTACAGGCCGATGTTTTTGAAAGTTATCCTCTCCTTTCGATTGTCTTGCCTTAATGTAACCATAAGTCACTTTAGGTTTGGCAGTTGTCGTAACCGCAAAAAAGTCAAGGGGTTTCCCGTTCTTTTCCTCCTTCGCGGTACGGGTTCGAGCCGTCCTTCCTACTACCACCTTTTTTTTGGCTCAACATACACATCAAAACAACCGGGTTTAAATACTAGTATATATATATATATATATATATATATATATATATATATATATACATATATATATATATATATTTTATCTTTTATTACCCTATCTTTCTGTTAAGTTACATTATTGTTTCAGCTACCCTGCCGTTTTTTTTTTCGTCTGTAACTTCCTCAGACTTTTACAGAAATGTCTAATAAAATAATAATCATAACAAAATAATAATAATAATAATAATAATAATAATAATGATAATAATAATATAATAATAAATAAAACGCATATTTGCTCTACAACAGTATTGAGCTCTTCAGTTTTTATTAATTACCATTTCTACTATAAATATATACATGTATACATGCTAGTTTTTCTATATAGGCCCTGGGCAATTATGTTAATAATAATTTTTGCATCTAGTTTTTTCGCTTTTTTTAAAAATATTTTCTCTATCTGATTGGAACTAATAAAAATATATAGCGATACTTTTTTGATCAAGATGAGACTTTTATTATCAGTGTTTCGATTCCTGCTGTGTTTGTAGATGTTTAACATGTACATGAACATAAGACAGTTCTTTCAAACGGTCTGTTAACTCCAGTCCATTAAACCTAGCCGTGCCCCTAAACTAGGTACGGGCAAAAAATGGGCGGCTAAAAATAGGATTGAAAGCCGATTTATCATAATTTTTTGTAGGTTTCCGACTACTTTTTGATTGTATTTGAAAGATTAAGGAGGAAACTTAATTTCCTAAAGGAAAAAATATTTGTACACGTGAAAAACAAGTTATGAAAAATGTTTTCACAGCGAGCTTACCAATTCAGCTACATTTTGAAGTTAAAGAAAGTTAAAGTTAAATAATTTCATTGCAAATTCATTTAAAAGATAAATATTAGTTTTCTGGGTCCATTTTATAGATAATTAGTAAAGTCCTAAGATATTGAATTAAATAATAATAAAAACACCTTGTTTGTGCAAAAAAAAAAACTTAATTAGCCATCAAAAAAGCAAGTAATTTACCGTCGCCAAAAACGCAACAAACTAAAAAATGTAAACAAGATTATACGGTAGCCCAAAATTTCAGCAATCGAAACACTGTTTCAAAATGAAGTCATGATAGTAAAATGAGGTAGGGGTATCAGACCTTTTTTCCCAGACGGGCATCCATATATTCCTATTCTGAACGTTTGTATCAATTTTTATCATTTTTAAATTAATTTTTTTATGTTCCTGTTTTTAAACTAATTTTTTTTTAAATTATTGTTCCAGATTATATAAAAAATATGTTACGCCGAAAGTTTCACATTCTTGCGAGCAAGGAAATTATTAAAACCTTGAATATAAAAATTATGCAAATTCCGTAATTAAAAAAAGTAGAAATATTTTGGTATTATACTTTTTTATGTGAAAATATTAAATAAACAATACTTAATTAAATGGTAATATCGGTAGTTCGAGAAATTCATTTTTCTTCGAGTTATATCAAATTCATTAATACGGATTTAGGGGCTTTTTTGTAATATTCATGTAAAAATTATTTAATTTTTTTATTGTTACAAATTACTATGCTTTATTTATATAAAAACAGCAAAAATAAATTCTTGCGTTTTTTATGTTATACTGAAAATTAAAACTTTAGTAAAGGTATTTTTTGTTTAAATAAAATAATACATTTCCACTCTGAGTTAAATAAAAATAATTAGTTCATGATATTGCGCGATAAATACTGAAAATGTCATTAAAGTTGATTAATTTCCTGATTTTTGATGAATTTTTAAGCAAAAGGAGGGGTCAAAATGTTTATACATTTTGACCATTGACCTTCATTTTGCCCGTACATACCCTTAACTCCCCGGGGTCTTAGAGGCACTGAATAATTTCGTGCAGAGTGTCTTGGTCAGGATAGCCTGGCGGCACCCCTCCTTCACTAGGCTCCGAGCACATACAGTACCTTGCCTTACCAAATGGTTACCCATTTTAGTATTGGCTAGGCTCAACGTCGCTTAACTTCGATAATCTAACGGGAACTAGTGTGTATGTACGTGATTATGTCGTATATACAAAACATATGCATAATTAAAAGAACGTAAATATTACGTATACGGTTTTTTTAAACAGAAATAAATAGTCATACCTTTTTACTCTTTCAAATGTAGTTTAAGAATTCTGGCAAAAGAAATGACCCACTAAATTATCGTCAATTGCAAATATCTTAATTGTAATATCTGCACTCATATACTTTGCACCGGATAAAGCAGGAGAAGCTAGGGCAGTAGCCCTAGATATATATCTAAGGTTTTTGACAGTATATGACACGATAGTGTTCTTATGAAAATCCGATCATATGGTATTATTGGATGACTACTAAACATAATCAAATCATTCTCAAACAAGAGAAAATTTCAGTTTGTCATAGATAGGCGTACTTAAAAACAATATTATATAAATACGTGTGTGTCTCAGAGATTGATATTTGGACCTTTATTATTTCTGATATACATAAATAACCTTCCTGATGAAATTCTCTCTGATGGGTATATTTACTGATGGCACCACACTTTATAACAGACACGAGAAAACGAATGAACACTTATTAAAGGAAAGAACTGAAACATTAGAGGAAGCCTCAAGTCTATAGTGAAATGATAACATAAATGGACGGTAACATATATTACTGTCAAGACTAGGCATCTTTCCTTTAATAATTATATAAAAAAAACGTTCTTAACCACTGATATCCATGGCTAATGATACCCTATCTAAAAGCTCTCTGTACAAACTCATCGGTATAACATTTACGGGAAACGTGAATTGGAACAAATACATTGAGGTCATTATCAAGGTGTCTGCAAAGAAGGTGGGCTCTCTCTATCATGCTAGAGGGTTACTTACACTTGATAGTATCTTGTACCTCTACAAGGTAACCATCTGCCAATGTATAGAGTAATGATGCAATATTTGGGCTGGTGTATCTACGAATTCCCTTCTGGACAACATTCTAAAAAAGAATCGCTAAACTAAGAAGGCCCGCTCTGTCAACGAAACACCAGTCCTTGTCCCATCGACGATCTGTTGCATCTCTGTGCCTATTTCGCAATACAAAGTACCTTAAATAAGTTTCCAGACTTTTTTTGTACAGGAATTTAAAATTGTCATGAGCTCTTGATAATGCAGTATGTTATTGTTATACATCTTATGACTAATTAGTGTTTTATAATTTCAGATTCAAATCAACAGCTACACCAAGAATTAGAATAAACCTTACTAAAGCCTGATTACCACACCGGGTTTATTTCAAAAATGCAATCTGAACGTTGGGATATGGCATAAAATTCTGTTATACAGTTGGTAAAATGCCACAGAAACATGGATTGCTTCAGACTCCTTTCACGCCATCTTACATAAATCAAACATCAGTTTTGGAGTGGCATAAAAGATTCAAGGAAATCAGGGAATATGTGACGAATGATGGGAGGTGTCATGAGAGAAGTCAGAACACCAGACTAGATTGGCCAAATAAAGAATTTCATGGATAAGGACCGTTGTGAGTTTATTGAAAGAGTAAGTGTACAGTTTGATGTGAGTGTACGAACAGCACACACAATTATTCGTGAGAAACAGAAGATGCACGAGATTTGCGTGGAGTTTGTCCAAGCGTGCTCAGAGAATATCAGAAAGAAAGACGCTGTCATAACAGCAGGGTGATGGTCGAACTGATCAATTTCTTCATGCGCTGCTGACCTGCGACAAAAGCTGGATCTACTGCTATAACCCGGAGACAAAGAGACAGAGATCCCAGTGGAAACATGCTTGTTCTCTCTGACCCAAGAATGTCAGACAGAGCAAATCCACCTAAAAACTTAGGATGGTCCGTTTTTTTACAGCACAGCCATAATATACATACACTGGGGCCCCAATAGACAGACAGTCAACAATGGATTACTATGTTGAGATTTTAAGGAAGTTTAGAAAGAAATTCCGTCGAAAGATGCCAGCACTCTTCCAATCAGACCAGCGGCATTCCCACCAATGCACCAGTCCACAACTTCATCCTTGGTTAAACTGATGGAGATGGACATCAAGACAGTCTATTACACTCCCTATAGTCCAGACCTTGCTCTCTATGATATTTGGTTATTCCCTGAGCTGTCATAATGAGACAATTAGGGAGATGAAAGAGGCTGTGACGAGGGTCATTGACACGCTCACGCAAGAAAACTTCCATTGGATCTTCCAGAAGTTGTTTGAACGGTATAACAAGATTATTGCAGCCGGAGGAGATAACTTCAAAGGGGATCAGAATTTCATGTGTATATTTTCAATAAAGGTGCCGATAGGAAACCGTCTGGACATTTATTAAAAGTACCTCCTATTTTAATGGAAGGTGCTCTGACTAACCGCAAGCAACAAACCTGACAAGCAGCATTTGTTTAAAAGATTATAAACGTTACATAATATAGCATGAATCATCGAAAAACAATGAATTTTCCCATAAAAATATACATTTAATTTATTTTGCTAGTCAAAAATAAATAAATATTCATGGCATACGATGAGTGTTTTTCTTTTATTATTTTTACTCTGTGTAAAAGATGCCTTATTTTTATTAAACGATAGTTCGTTTTAATTAGAAAATTATCGGCTGTTTGCGTAAATGTCTATTTCGTATTGTTTCAACAGCTGTGCCGTTCTCTCCTTCTCAACAGAAGACGAATTCTATACACACATCTACATGATGCTGTAGATTATAATTTGAGAGTAGTATAGTTCTTGAAATTAATTTTAGAGTGTAAAAACACAGAAGTTAACTAATTTTGTTAAGACCAAGTAAGCTTCCATGTAGATTTATTCTTAGTTTGAGCACATAAGGATTCGCTCAGTGAAAAGTTTGTAAACTTATGTTTGTGTTTTGGTAACGTTAAGCGATGCGGTATTAAATATATCCGCGTGTTCATTTTACATACGAGTTTTATTTATACGTCAATAAGGTTTATCAATTCTTGTTGAATAAAATATCTTATATTCGTGGATACGCTAACACGTGCACGCGATGGTAAAGCTTCTGAAAATTAAGATCGAAATACCATGAAATTGAAATGGAATTCCTACTCAATTTTCTTGCATGAATCAGCCTTTTGGCAAGGAAATTATTATATTCTATACTGAAATATACATACATATACATATATATATATATATATATATATATATACAGATACATACATACATACATGCATGTTTGTGTGTGTGTTCGAGTATATATTTTTCTCATAAAAGAACCATTTAAGAAGCCAAAACATTCGATAGAATTTATGTATCTCAAATGTATTGTGTTATTTATATTCGCAACATGAAAATATTTTGAAATATACAAAGATAAAATTTCGAGAGCAGAAAATATCCATGAAGTAAGAATAAATTGAAACAAGCACCGACCAACTAATATCTAAATCTACTATTATATAAAACAGAACTATGTCCGTATGTGAGTTCATTTCCTATGAACTCCTAAAGGGCTGGGGCGATTTTTGTTGATTTTTTTTACACCAATATACATTATTTGCCTAACAGTATTTTTTATAGGTCTCGTATCGAAATATCTCCGATATGCATCGATAATCGAAAAAATCCAAAGAAATAGGAACAGCCGATTCTGGCTAACGTCGGATTTTCCTGCTAGTATATATATATATATATATATATATATATATATATATATATATATATATATATATATATATATATATATATATATATATATATATATACATATATATATATACATATATATATATACATATATATATATACATATATATATACATATATATATACATATATATATATACATATATATATATGTATATATATATACATATATATATATACTTATGTATATTAATTTTATGTGAGTAAACGATTCTGGCTAACGTCGGATTTTCCTGCTAGTATATATATATATATATATATATATATATATATATATATATATATATATATATGTATTAGCATTTTATTAAATATGTTTATACAAGGCATAGCCCGGGATAACACGTTATCTTTCCAGAAAAAAAATGTTAGTCCGTGGGAGTATTTACATATAATTTTCTTGGAAGACCGGCAAAGTGCTAAAAGCTATTCGTTGTTTCCTGCGAGTTGCTATTGTATCTGCAGAGGAAACCAGATGCCGCGGAACAATTGCAATTTCACAAAATTAAAGACATTGTGATATTTTCTTATGCGCGTATCCAACTACTTAGTATGCCGAAAGCGAATATTTTGTAACCATGAGGATAATCCTAGCAGGTTATTAACAAGAAAACATCTTGGTACAAATATTGGGATAAAGATATAATCGTCACGCGAAAGTAGGCCTTTAATACCCTGGTCCGGTTTGAAAAGGAAAAAAAGAAGTATAAAACAATTTTCAAAATTTCGAGAACTACATAAAATGCTACACTGTGTATTAGAAAAAGCTAATCTCTGTATGTACATAATATTTTTAAACGAATAAAAGCTTAAAAAATACACACAATGCGTAAGCAATAAAGCAATCAAATAACATATCAAATTAACATGCAATCATTTAACAAGCAATCTACTGACCAACCAAACCACTAAGAACTAAGCATGCAATGAAAAAGAGTAAATAACTAAAAAACAAACTAAACTAAGAAACCAAAACAAGAAAACACATAACAAACAGCCAAATCACAACAAAACAAAATAACAAACCACAAAACGATAGCGATACAACCAAACGACAAAACAGCTTAATAAAAATTACAATTGTAACATTGTCTGAGGACCAACACACGTTGTGGTTTTAGTCGTAAAGTAGGAAAAGTAAAAAAAGAAATCTTCAACTCGCTTTTTCTTTGTAACAACATTTATTTCCTCATTCTAATCGCCATGTCGTCACCAACATGATCATCTTCTTGACGTGATCTTGAATGTTCTATTAGCCTCTTACGTGCCCTCTTTACCAAAACCTTTCTTTTTACGGGTGACACCATTTCGGATACATTTTCATACTCGCGCCCGCGCTATATTACAAAACAACCAGTCGGCAGAAGAAAAAGTAATCAATCAAGACAACAAACCAACAAACACAATACACAATAAACTAGGCAAGTCACCAACAAAACAATAAAATAAACACGTAACCCAAACACTAATATATATATATATATATATATATATATATATATATATATATATATATATGAACAACGAAATGAGAAAAACAACCTCGAAACAAACATCAAAAACACAACTAATAAATTATAAAAAAAGGACACCAAAATTGACAAAAGGTGAGCGCCACATAATAAATATATAACCACCCAATGAAGCAACAAACCAACAACCAAGAAACTAAACAATCATAAAATAAAATCATTCAACCATTCAATACTGTTATCTAGATTATTATTCAAATTTAAAACTATTTTTACATCATTTAAATTTGGTTTGTGAATTCAATTCATTTCGTTTCCTTCCCGTGAAATAATGGTCGCTATTGAGCTGCACAAATTGACATTTTCCTTTTTTTCTGATTTTCTTAGTATAGAAGGCCTGATATTTTACTTTCTATCTGTATGCCCGAATGGACTTTAATTTTATGCCCGGCTTCTGAAATACATATAAAATTAAAACAAACACGAGCAAATATGTGCGGACGATAATTAATTTGTAGAAAAAGGCCACGAAGTAAAAGAAAAATAATGTTCAAGCTGCACCTTGATTGTAAATCGATCTTTACATTTTTAGATAGAAATATCTGAGTATTTTTGCAGAAATATCTGACTTACCATTAACAATGCAGTCTAAAGGCGAATTATTTGTCGATGCGACCAACAGAGTTAATAAAAATGATGCATGCCAATAAAATATTTGACGCTAACTGGATAGTAATTTATTAACCGTTGAAAGTTACTATCGCTTTAATAGCAAAATGAAATACAAGTTCGGCGCTATATATATATATATGTATATATATATATATATATATATATATATATATGCATATATATATGTGTGTGTGTGTGTTTGTGTGTGTGTGTGTTAGTGTCTGTGTGTTTGTGTAATTATATATATATCAATATATTAATACGATAGCGTGTGTGTTATTTTCTGTGTTACGCTTTTTTTTTTTTTTTTACACAGTGATCACCACTTATCAAGGCCCGGAAGCCACTCAGGGATAAGGGTTATTGCAAGTACATCACGTTAGTGAGGAGATTTTATGAAGTGTTTAATTAGGGGGGCGGTTCATTAGGAATTTGTTAACATTAGACTTGAAGACATCCAAGTTGTAGTCCGGAGGGAAGCAGGCAGACGGAACAGAGTTCCACAGGCGTGCAGTTCTAAGAAAGAAGCTTTGCTCATGAAATCCGCGTTTTGATTTAGGCACAGATATAGAGTGGGGGAAATTTTTCACAGTGGATTCAGCTAGACGGGTGATTTTCGTGAAAGTTTGGCGAGGGGGGACCAGGGATTGGAGTTTTTCTTCGGAATAACTGTCATTTAAGTTTTATGACTTTCCATTACTTGTAATAAATAATTTTACTAAGAATTCTTGATATATTTTGGTTTCGGTTTTGATTATAGTTGACGGAATGTAACTTACGCACGCACACACACACACACGCAAACACGCAAACACACACGCACGCACACATATATATAGTTTTAGTTCATACGATTAGCATTTGGTTTTGAGTGAAGCTAATGCACTCATGACATATATTTTTTATTTTTTAAATCCAAAATTTATAACATATAAGAAATGATAGAAAATTGACTTTATTAATTTATATTCGGAATCTGTATAAATTAAAATATATTTAAGCGCACTTTACAACTGGGCTTCACCGGGATTCACCGGACGTCCATGTGAGCTTAGATAAATACTTTTGCAGTTTTAACAAAAAAGCTACAATAATATCAGGGCAGCTCCATTTACGCTGAACATCCACAGAATGGCAACATCAATATATTACATATAAAAGAGTCTGCTATGGAATTTCCAGAGGTCCCGCTAGTTTACAATTATTTTAATACTTATAGTCACTAGTATTTCATGCTTTCGAAATTATCAGTTTAGGAAGTGATATACAGCAGTCTTCAAATCCAATGTAAACAGGGCCTTGTAAGCAGTCCCATAAAAAATCAAATTCTACCCAATTTACACATTTAACGATTACTACACTATCACCTTTATACTCCAGTGGTCTTCTTCGGGCATTGACGTATGAGAATTATTATAGAATCAATACTCTACTGAATATCATATATCACCATTTGATCTCCGTCGTCTTTCAGGACGCTTCACAACCGAATCTACACGACTTCTCCAGTTCTCTCGGTCTCGCATGACAGTTTGCAGGTCCCAAACACTTTCCAATTCTGTGTTCTGTAGCAGGTTGTCAATGTAGGTCATTCTTCTTCTACCACTTTTTGGATGCCCATCTGTTGGTATCAAGAGAACTAGCTTGCTGGCATCCTCTTCGCTGTCCCATGCAGTGACCGGCTACTCTAATCCTTCTCTGCTCTATTTTAAGTGATACTGGTGGTAGATCACAAAAAAAGCTGTTGGTTTCAAGGGCATGATGTATTGAGGGCCATCCTGATCATCTGTGTGTAACTGCCATCCAGTCTCTTCTTCCGCACATTTGTAAGAGTTCATGCTTCAGCACCATATAGAAGGACTGTTTCTACTGCGGCAACAGAGAGTTTTACTTTCAACTTTTCTGAGAGAGTTGATGGCATATCTTCCTCGACTTGTGATATGCCAGTGCTTTTCTCACTTCATAAACTTTTTCAGTGCTCTCTGACCATTCTCCAAGGCACTTGAAGTTTTCGACAACCATTTATTGCTTTCACTGCAATTGGGTCAACGTCATTGAAAGCTTGTATCTCTGTTTTCTTGGCATTGCAGTATAACCCACCAATCACACTTCCTCCTGCTGTTGGCTTAGGACTTCTTAGGCTTGAACAATTTCCTCAGTAAGTCATCAGCAAAATCGAGATCAGTAATAACAACTGGTTGGACAAGCTTGCTCTTTCGTTTGTGCAGACGAAAACCAAGTTCCCTTTTTCGTCCATTGAGTGTCATTCTTAGAACATAGTTAAGTACTATGGCAAGAAGGTAAGGTGCTTATGTATCTCATTGTAAGACACCAGCAATGATATTGAAAAATTCTGTTTCTCCGTCTGGTGTCATTACTCTTGCTCTTGTGTTCTCGTAGATCTGAGTTATTGCTTGGAGTAGATTTGGTGGACCAGCATGCATCTGTGAATCGAATCAAATGCTTTCTGAAAATCTACGAAAATAATGATTGCTTTCCTATTATGGATTTTAACTCTTTCTTTTAATCGCCGTCATGCAAGGATATGAGCAATTGTTGAACGTTCAGGTTTGAAACCATTTTTGTTCGGACGAAGATGTGTATCCATTTTGGTTTTATTCTGTTTAAGATAATTTTGTTGACAAGTTTTGGGACCACTAATGATAGACTTATACCTCCATAATTTGGAGTTTAGCTCAGATCTCCTTTCTTCGGAAGTGGTATCATGTTAATCTCGGACTATTGATCGGGTTTCATATTCTCTTTCAGAAGCTTATTTGCAAAAGAAAGAATAATGTCGTCCAGGCCGCCTCGTTCCAGCACTTCCGGCGTAACCTTGTCTGGTTCTGCTTGTTTTCCATCTTTCAGCCTTTTTCAATGTGAAATAATATTGAGATTGTGAATGACCTTTGGCAAATCTTCTTCATCCATTTTCTTAGGAAGCGCGAACTCTTTACACATTGCTGAAATGTTCAAACCACTTGCTAGTCCGCTTCTCTTTTGAGTTTCCCGTCAACAGTCTCTTTTTTGGTGCTTTTCTTCCTGTGACAGCATTGATAATTCGCCAACTTTCACCATGTCTAGATCTCTCATTAGCCGATTCAACTTATTGAAATATTTATAATAATATATATTACGAGGAATAATTTGTCGGGTGGACTAATTCGCAAAAATAAATAAAAAATAAAAAATAAAATAAGAATAATAATGCCGTTGATCAAATTCCGTCTGTGTTTGTTTAAGCAGGTATTTGGGATTGACAAAGAATACACTGGAAAAGTCAATTCTAATCAATGTTTATTTTTAAAATTTTACAAACGCATAAATGATTTGCGGCTATTCTAAATGGTCTCGTCATTTATCGTAAATTGAACATAGTAAAATACATTCGAATGCGTTTAGGTGGTCCTCAGTGATGATATCTGTGCCCAATGCCAGTTTCAAGGTTCTTACTTATAATATCAGTTTCGATAGCCACCCATACCTTTTATCCGATTCTACAAGTCGTCAACTTGTCAGGATTTGTGCTACCATTCTTTCTGCTGAATTTATAATTCCGGCTTTTCATTTCTATATGCGAGTAAGCCAATAAAAAAGAAGCGTGTTTAAGATAAATATAAGAAAATTGCTATGTTGTTTTCGAGTTGCTTCATTTATTAGGTCGTTTACTCTAACTAAACTAATAAAATATACCCTGCCTTTTTCGGTCCTGGATATGACCTAAAACTATAGCCGATGGTGAGGCCCCACCTTGTGGGCTTTGGAGAGTGTGGAACCACCCTTTAATTGCCATTGCTCCCAGATCCACTTTGACCCGGAGTGGTAGTACCTGTTAGGGTCCCAACTATGGGTTAAATAGAATCTGACTTTTAAAAAAATATACTCCATTAAAAATCATTCCTCAAGATAAATAGATTCGGCATTAAATAACCTGAAAAAGGTTGATATGCCGTAAAACAAAAACAACCAATCTGCCCTTTTCATACATTTGTTTTTGTATTATATCATTGACTAATCGGGTTATTAAACTTCCTAGTTTCGCTCAAACGGTTGGTTTCAAAGAATGGAATTACTAGTTAACTTTTAATTAAAGTCTTTTTTAAAAACATATGCCGAATGCGTATGGCAAAGATGGAATTTATTTATCAATTAACACTATCGTACAGGGCTGATGAAATTTTACCTAAAATTTCAACTATAGAAACGCGATAACATGCAAATTACTAAAGTTAAAATACATAAAAAAATATTATTGTATAAAATGTAAATTAAAAGAAAGATTAGAAACAAAAAATAAACAAATAAAACTCATATTTTTAAATTGGAATTCATTATTCATATGAGAATTGTTTTTTATTAATTTTATTTATTGTGGACTATTATCATCATCTTTTTCTTAGTTGGCCTTCGTCAAGTGGTAACCGCGATGGATAGGAGCTCTGAATCTCCTGACTGCATCCACTGACATTACTGCCTTCCGTAGCTGTTGCCGTCTGACCTCATTTTGGCCAAGTAAGTATTAAAAACTTTTCAATAACTTTTTCTTTAGTTCGTAAAGTGTAGCTTTTTAAATAACATTTACTGTAAGGTTATAATAACATTTTTACGGGCTTTTCGTGTTTACTTAGAAATTGCGTTTGCGCGACGTCTATATTGAATTGGTGTGTCTTGAGAAAATATTTTCTTGTTGAAGACCGCAACTCGTTTATATATTTGTAAGTTGCATTGCATTTGTCTCACTCATATTCCGAACGAGTTCATAAAATCAATGCAGTCTTTTTTTTTATAGCTGAAACCCCAATAGGATACTTGCTTTCAGCTAAATCCAACCGTACTTCATTATATCATTCTAATGCTACGTTGGATATGTATATCGTTTGATTTAATTAGTATATAGAATGGACATGGTCAAAATCCTTCCAGCGGAAAATCTCATTGTGCTTTTCGTGTGCAGTTCTTGCTGAAAATGTTCAGATAATTTTCGTATTGGTCTCTCATTCTTTAAAAGCAACATAGACACACCCACAAACACACACACACACACACGCACGCCCACACGCCCACACACACATATAATATCTATAATATGAAGCTGCACGTCTGTGTGTGTGTCTGGTCACGAATAGGCTCCTATATGATTGACTATTTTAAACAACTGATCGCATATAATGATAGATGATGTATCGAGACACAGGAATGGGTATGTTTGATCTTGCATAAGTATGATTCATTAAAATTGTGGGGTCTGCGTACGCGCCTTGTCCACAAAGTATGGAAATAAAAAAAATTTAAATTAAAAAAAACGTTTACAAGTGTTTTTCATATAGATGTACATAATAATACTTTGATAAGTATGTTTTAACTTAAATAGGGATGGTATAATAAAATCGTTGGGTCTGCTTTCTCGCCTGGCCTCCATAGAATAAAAATACGTACACACTTTAATAAAGACTTTTCATATCTATTTGCGTAAGTATACTTTGATAATTATGTTTCAGTTTGAAGAAATATGGTATAATAAAATTATGGGGTGTTCGTTCGCACCTGACCTCCATAGAATGGAAATATGTCACAAATTTTAACAAGGTTTTTTAATGTAGATCCACAGAATATTGTGATAAGTGATTAAGTGTGAACTGGTATGGTATAATAAATTATGGGGTTTATCTATTTTATTTTTACTTTCATCATATTTTGCTTTGGTTTTGATACCCCCAATTTCGAAGCTACCTCTTTTCAACCCTTCCTTTTCATAACATATCATACTTTCATATATCAGAGTCCATTTTCTTAACGAGTACTTTTCCTAGTATATACAGGGTGTCCATAAAGTCCGTGTGCACTTTAAAGAATTTATAACTTTATTTGTAATTGCAATAGAAATAACCTGTGAAATGGATTTGAAAGAAGTAAATCCATATTTTTTAAGCTTTTATTGAAATTTTATTTAACTTTCCACATGCCTTCCATTATTAGCAATACAAAGGGTAATACGATTTTGCAGTTCACGAAAAATATTTGCCAAATGATTTATAGTAATGCCTGAAATCATATTAGTTATTCTAGCTTTCAAATCTTCCAATGAACTAGGTTTGGTTGCATACACAATTGTTTTCATATGTCCCCATAAAAATCCAATGGAGTCAAATCTGGCGAACGTGGAGGCCAATGAAATGGTTCACCCCTTCCGATCCATCTGTTAGGAGATTCCTGATTTAGAAACTGTCTAACACGCCGAGCAAAGTGACAAGGAGCTCCATCTTGTTGAAAAACTGTATCATCTTTCAAGTTTTATTGTTCAAGTTGCGGAATAAAGTAATTCTGCAACATATCTAAGTAGCTGTCACTGTTAATAACACGATCTTCCAAAAATATGGCCCTATGATTCGATTTATTCCCAAAGCACACCACACATTAACTTTAAGAGAGTCCCTTTCATGTTCAACAGTTTCATTTGGGTTTTCAGTTCCCAAAATTCGGCAATTATGCATGTTTATCTTGCCACTAATGTGAAATATTGCTTCATCAGAAAACAGTAAATTACTAACAAATGCATCATCATTGCAAAGTTTTTCATTGAACTGTTGACAGAACATTAGCCGTGCATAATAATCCTTTTCTAACAACTGTTGATGTAATTGAATTTTGTAAGTTTCATATAAAGTTTTGCCCGCAGAATATTATGCACAATAGACTTTGGCAGCCCGAGCTCCAATGATGCCCGCCTTACAGACTTTCTTGGACTTGCAGTAAAGGATTCTTCTATGGAAGCAACACTTTCGTCACTGACACATGGCCTTCCAGACCGTGGTTTATCATGGACAGAGCCTGTCTCTTTAAATTTTTTCATCCATTTAACAGTGCTGTTCCTATGAGGCGCTTTTTTATTGTATTCAATTCTAAACTTTCTTTGTACAGCAATAGTAGATTTCAATTCAGCCAACCAAAGGATACAGTTTACTTTTTCCTCAATTGAAGCCATGGGATCAAATTGATTCTGAAAAACAAAAGAAAATATTTTTTACTTATTTTTACTTATCTAAAAATTGTTACGAATTTTGTGGTGAAAAATTATTCAATAACTATTCTTAAAACTAGATACAGGAAACTTTATAACATTTCTTACAGATTATTTATATCACAAATATAAATAAAGTTATACATTTTTTAAAGTGCACACGAACTTTATGGACACCCTGTAATTGCTTACGAACAGGCGATTTGAGCACTATAAAAGTGGTGGCGGGTATCTATTTAAATATACATTCCGACGAGTTATTTACGGGCGTCGATTCCATGGTCGAGTGAGAGAACTGCCAACTGTCAACACGACGGTTCTAGGTTCAATCCTTGGCTTGGAAGAGATGCTAGTCTAGCGGCACTGATGAGTTGTGATACAACGAAACAGGACTGTATGTCGATGACTACAAATATATTTTAACCCCCCCCCCGTCTTTGGGTAGAACACTGTCGTAAATAATCTCACCCGCTACTTAATTGGCTGAAAATGCGAAGCTCGTTGTTTGTTTGTTTACGAACAGGCGATTTGAGCACTATAAAAGTGGTGGCGGGCATCTATTTAAATAGACATTCTGACGAGTTATTTACGGGCGTCGATTCCATGGTTGAGTGGGAGAACTGCCGACTGTCAACACGACGGTCCTAGGTTCAATCCTTGGCTTGGAAGAGATGCTAGTCTAGCGGCACTGATGAGTTGTGATACAACGAAACAGGGCTGTGTGTCGATGACTACAAATATATATATATATATATATATATATATATATATATATATATATATAATTATAATTTCTCATTCTTATATATACTTACATACACTGGTGTTTTATGCTTACACAATAATCAGTGCAGGAGATGATCATCGACTCAGGTCGAAGAGTTGAACCCCGCAACGAAGCCACCTTTGTTGCCATTAGCAATAGACAAGCGCCAGGGTTACTGTTCGTCGAAAAGCAATGCATGGAAATTTTACCATTAATGAAACTTAACGTTTAATACAAACGAACTTATAGTAATTAAGCAACAGAAAGTTACGATCTCACACACAAGGCGAGTTGACCGACTTGTGTTTGGAATTTTCAAAGACAGTGCTCGACGTTAAGAACGCTTTTTATTTCGTACAGGAGCGGCAATAATAATAAACAATCTGTTCATATATATATATATATATATATATATATATATATAGCCAGTAGAGTTTAGTTTCCTAGAAGTACATCCAATGAAACAACAGGCGCCTACCAAAGAGTGCTCAATGAGTGAACAGAGCAGGTATATTAAATTTATTTATACAATCATTAATGGCTACATATGTGCATACATGTTTCTGTAATCACCCGCATTGGGTGATTACGTCTTCAGGCCAAGAATTACCGTCGAAAACTGATATTTCAATCAAAAAAAAATTTCCTATTAAGTTAGAATGCAACCTGGGTGGGAGTCATCACCGAGTTATGACTCCCACCCAGGTTACATTCTAACTTTACAAACGAAATAGGAAAATGTTTTTGATTGAAATATCAGTTTTCGACGGTAATTCTTGGCCTGAAGACGTAATCCCCCAACGCAGGTGATTACAGAAACATGTATACACATATGTAGCTTTTAATGTTTGTATAAATAAATTTAATAATATGTATATATATATTAAATTAACTCACTTTGCCCCTCTGATTTTGACTTTAATAGGATTAAAAATCAAGGCATTTCATGGAAATGTAATACGCACAAACTGCAGCACAATATCTGATGTGTGTTATAAGCCTATTACCTATTTACTTCCTCGATAATCGTAGAGTCCTATATTCTATCTGCTGAGAGTTCACTGCCAAAATTGGTTAAAATCAATGGAAGTGGTAAAATATTTTCTCTCATATAAATTCTTCCTTACCTGCCACCACTTAACACCGTTGCGGGATCGTCCACAAGAGACAGTTACGAAGGAACACCGGTTTGGGTTTTCTTTACTTCGTAGTTGCTTAAAAAAAACTGGAATGGGATTTTAATTCTACTGGGTGAAACGCACCATTGAGTTAACCGAATCGGAGGATTATTTATGCCATTTATTTTCGCTTTATTTTGTTTTGTAGTTGATTAAAAAAACTGGAATGGACTGAGTGAAACGCACCATGGAGTTAACCGAATCGAAGGGTTGTTTACGCCAGTTTTTTTCACTGTTCGCTTTTCGCTGTGTTTTTTTATTTTGTTTTCCCGAACACGTCCATCATTCTCTCCTCTGATTTATGCTCTTTCTTTTGCCGCTGTTTTTTTTTTTTTTTTTTTTTTGATTTTGCCGATTTTTGAAAGAAGTTTAACATCGGTTTTTAAACAGTTTTATATTTAAACAAGCTTATTACTTCGCTTATTCTTTACTTTACCCCCCCTCCTCCCTTACACACACCTCCAAACAACCAGGCAACGCCGGGTACCCACGCTAGTATATATATATATATATATATATATATATATATATATATATATATAAATATACATATATATATGCGCGTGTGTGTGTTTGTGTGTGTATGAGATATCGCATCTGAATCCACATCGTATAGCATTTAGCTTTACATTATTTGATTAGCTAACGAGTTTTTCGTTTTAATTTTACAAACTATTATTGATAAAAAAGAAAAGTGATATACAGGTGGAATGATAAAATTGTCGTCATAGAAAAGACACGATTCGTCGATGAACACCGGTTTTCTACTAGATGTCAAGCTGTGTACAAATCCCAAGAGAGATAAGAGTACTCTATCATGTCTGTAAGTGATACAATGCTCGACGAGCGATATTGAAGATGCGCCGCCGTACAACTTATGCTCTCTTCAGATCCATGTTATGACAACAATGCAATTGCCATCACTCAAAATGCATCGTTGGACTCCCACGAATAACAGGGACGTTCCTAGGGTGATGAAAACAAAGTTATAACCATTGTTATTGTCTGTGGTGTGCTTTAAAACAGGGGCCACATCATGCTGCATCACATTTTTTGAGTGAGCTTGAAATCTAATACCAAATTGTACCATAATTTGCTGAAGAGTGTAGTGATCCTCGGGTGAAATCAGGTGTCCATTGGCAGCCTGTTGATGTGGCAGCAGGACTCTGCGCCGGCCAACAAGTGCAAAGAGGCCCAGGCTTGGCTTCAGTAAGATTGCTACGACTTGTTTCCTTCTCTCACTTCCCCATCCCCTGACCTAAACCTTCTGAACTACTCTGTTTAGTCAGACGTCGAGAACATCACCAACATGACCTCTCACAACGCAAAAGCGAGCCTGATCGCCGCTATCCACGGAGTATTCGCCGAGCACTCGCCGACACTTGTGGAAAAGGTATTCTCTTAGTTCCAAATCCGTATCCAGTCGGTGATAGAGGCTGAAGGCGACTACATTGAATAAATATAAGCTCTTAATTTATTTTTGCAATACAAGCTTTAAAATAAAGCTGTAGTGTTGTTTTCTTTATGGGATAATTTTAACGTTCCACCTCTTTACCGGTAAGAAGTTCGATGGACCCATTTCATTTATATTTTCCATATCAATAACCTCTTGCAAAATTTTCAATTGACATTCCAGCAATTTAAAATAAAGTAAATGAAACAACCATGTTGTAGTAAAATGGAAAACAGTTCTGTGGTATTGTTCTCCATAGCCGGGAACTTCTATGAACAAAACGAGCACATATATTTTATTTTTACTAAATTGTAACTTTTCAAGCAAACAGCTACTTGAGGATAAAAGTCAAATCAAAGTTAGTTGGTAATGTGAAGGAATCCCTTCCGAAGGGACCTATTGTCACGTAAGAATCAATCCTCGGTCACGAAATCGAAGTGTGGCCTCTGATCTCGTCCAAGTCACTATTCTGACCGACAGTGATCAGGTGTGACCGTTTTAATGCAGTAGCACCCCGTTGGTCGCACTGGTGAGTCTTCAAATCGCGGCCGGGTGGCTCTCTCACGTCCAGGTGATATGCCGTCGCCTTGCTGGTCGGTCATACTCTAAGAAAAAGAAACAGTAACTTAGAATTTGCCCTCCGGCGGAAAGACAATTTAATTCACAAGGAAAGAAAAGCAAACTCGGCTTCTTTCTAGTCGATTGATTAAATTAAGCAATATATGTATTATAGTTCTTAAAGTACAACAGTAATAAGTCCGTACAAGTCACGACCTTTTAAGTCGAAAACAAATATTTACACTTCCTCTCTTTCTCTCTTTAAGCGAAACGGGGCGCCGTAGAGAGGGGGGGGGCGATAATTCGGCTCTCAGACTCGATCAATCTCAAGACTAATCTCGCAACTCTCTCAACTGCCGTTCCTTGGTTCTGCACTCGATTATATATGCTGGAGTGGGTGAAGTTGGGTAGGCCCTCGAACCAATCAACCACAACAGTATCAACTTCCGCCATGTTTCGATTGGTTCCCTTCGAATTCCCACACGAATTGCCCCTGTGTAGTAGTCAGATGGAAAGACGCCCCAGAGTATTGTGTTCCACAGACTGACCGATCTCCGTCAGAAAATTTGCACATGAAAGTTTTGTTTGGTTATACGTATGTAAGAGAGAAAAGGGAACAT
Organism: Euprymna scolopes; assembly: GCF_053919585.1. Lineage (NCBI taxonomy): Eukaryota > Metazoa > Mollusca > Cephalopoda > Sepiida > Sepiolidae > Euprymna > Euprymna scolopes. The sequence continues at coordinate 35,968,250 of NC_136504.1, read as the reverse complement.
TTTAACAATGGTTGTATGTAGACGAGGTTTTATTGTGAATTTTTTACAGAGAGGGACGATTGATTGGAACTCAGTTGAGCACCTTCCATTAAAGTACGATTGCGTATGGAAAAGATAGCAACGTCTCCTTTGTAATAAAAATATTAGTGAAGTAGGGAAAAAGAGCATCGCTCACTAGATTATGTAATCGGTTTTGTATTTTGTAAATGTAGGACAAAGTGCTTAGAGCAACACTTCTCCAAATGTGACAACATCTTAGGATATATGTCACTCTCATATTATAGAGGATTACGTAAGGAGTGAGGTACCTTTTGTAGCAGTAGAATGTTCCAACCATTTTCCAGCAATCTTGACAATTGATTGGATGTAAGGTATCTTTTCCGTGGAGTAAAGGTTTGTCCAAAAGTCTTGTTAAATCAGGCAGGCTTCTAAAAGATAGTAGGAGCTATTTATTTCAATTGGGACCAAATAAGAAACGCATAAGTAAGGGTGCTGGAAGTAAATGTTTTATCTAGGCTGACGTTATCCGCCTGATAGTCAAGGATCTGAACCTTGGATTGACCCTAAGGAGGCTTTCCTATCAGCAGGTGCAAAGTACTGGGGCTGCTGTATTGCTATTTGGTGAATGGATTCTGGACCATGCAGTATTGCCTGGTGGGGCCTCTCGATGCCATATTAGTAGGTAATTGTTACGGCTTTACCTTATCATGTGCTATAAAAAATTTCTGTTTCTTTTCTCCCTTACTTTCTCCTCTGTCCTGCTCGAAGTAATTCTGTCGACCTAGTCCACAAATCCCCAAACTCCATTATGACAAGTTTCAAGCAAAAATACACGATTAAACCCGGATCTCCAACGTCCAACGTAGATCCCCACTACCATGTCTCCTTCCCCACCATCAGGAGTTTATGTTCTAACTTTCTAGATGCTGAAACCCAACTACAGGAGACTAAACCAGACTTATTATTTCTAAGCGAAACTGGCATTGGACAGAATATTTCCCTAGATTAGTTCGTAATGAAAGCATACTCTAACTTAACTTCCAAATCTGACCCCCAAGATCGCCATGGGCCTGTAATATATGCCTATATTAAAGATGGCTTTCCATGTGGTAATGACATCTCCAGAGAAGATCCCAACTTACCCTATATGAGTTTCCGGGTTTCACTTGCTCACACTACTGCGTTTATGTTTACTTTTAATCGCCCCCACAACAGCGGAATTACTATCTTTAAAAGAATATATTGACCACGTCCTATCTGCATATACTTCAGCTAACGTTCAAGTATGTGGAGGCTTCAATGTTTCCGTTCTGTCTTCTCTTAGATCTTCCGACCACTCTGTTGTATCAATTAAGATAAAAATGAAATGTAATAAGTCCTCAGACGTATCCCTCCATCGTACAGTATATCGATACCCTACGGCTGATTGGTATAGCTTCCATACATTTATATCAGATCTACCTCAGCGTTCCATGTTTAAAAATGATGTGTCCTCTATAGTATCAGACCTGACAGAATGGTTAATTGTAGGTGTAGACCGTTTCATAACTTCGAAAAAGTTCCAGAAAAAAAAATCAAGAGCCTACTATAGTTCTCTCCAGAATGTACTGCTGCCATTGCGCACAGAAATCACCTTTTCCGTAATAGATGTATTGAGACTAAAGCCAGCAACCATTGTAAGAAAGTAATAAAGAACGCAAGAGAGTTGTATGCTCAGTCCGTCAAGTCCAAAATAGTTGAGCAGCGGCTTGATTCCCACCATGTTTTTGCAAATAACAAACAGAATTTTATTTGAAACTGAACAATGCGAATCCTTTCTTACAAGGTTCGAATCTCGGTCTATCTAATGTTTTTTCTTACTTACAAGAAAAGGGGAACATTTCTTGTAACATTCCTCTCCTTCTTATTTTCAAAAAGATGTACGAATTTTAAAATTCTAGTACATTTTCTCTAGATCTATACAACCACTTGGCTAAGAAGGATCAGCCCCCCCTCCAACTCCTTTAGTCAGTCCTTTCCAACTGACTTCCTATTTTTTTTAGATCAGAATCTCTCTGATCTTCCTGGCATTTACTTTATATATAACTACTTAATTTACTCACATAAAATTAATATACGAAAGTATAGATTTATGTGTAAACTTTAAGTATTTACTTCAAAAGTGCTCAATACGTAGGTAGAGCTAGTTAGTAATTTATAAAATATATATGGCGATTAAGCTACACTGAATATTCCGCGTTGCATCCACTCTAGGATTCGTTAGGCTTATGCTTACGCCTGAAGAGTCCTAGAGTGGATGCAACGCGGAATATTCAGTGTAGCTTAATCGCCATATATATTCTATAAATTACTATATATATATATATATTCTATAAATTACTATATATATATGTATATATATATATATTATCTTTATTATTATTATTATTATTATTATTATTATTATTATTATTATTATTATTATTATTAGCAGGAATACTAGATGATACCCGGGATTAGATGATGATCAAAGAATATCTTACATGTCCATATTGTCATTGTCATGAAAATCGGTGAAAGCGCCTATATTTTTTAATCCGATCGATTGACTGCCTGCCCTCCTAAGAGGATCCATCGCAGTGCACCGAGAGGAAGCTTCACATACCTGCCGCAATGTCTTAGTCCACAATACATGGTAGTTTACATTGCACTGTATAGAAACTACTGTTGATTTTGTATGCACTTTTGATATTTGGCTGTATAAAGTGTTAACTGTGATCAAAATCGCTTGTACCTTCATTCATCGTTTTTTTCGATTATCGATTAGTGATTCTTATCGAAGTCATTCCGAAACAAAACCTATACACGAACACGTCCAAATAAATCAGGTACACTTATTATGAATTTCATAAAATCGGCGAATCCGTTTTGTAGTAGTTATTATGGAATGAACTCGCTTATACACGTACACACACACACACATACAGACACACACACAAAGTTCCTTTCATATAACATTAGTGTAGATAGATAAGTAGATTATATATATATATATATATATATATATATATATATATATATATATATATATATATATATATACTAGCATTTCAGTCCGGCGTGGACCGGGTGCTTGGAGATGGATGTTGAGCAAAAAAAAAAAAAAAAGGTCCATTGTGTTAACTTTTATCCCTATTAAACCCCCTTAACATTTATTGTTTGGGGATCAAATCAAGTTAGTAAGTTAGATCCATGCCCAAGGAACCTATATCTAAAATTTCAAATGTTTAGACCCAAAATTGTCGGAGGAGTTTGGTAGAGTTCTCAAAGGTCAAATCATTGAACTGTATATTGCATCCAATCTATCTATCTATCTATCTATCTATCTATCTATCTATCTATCTATCTATCTATAAAATTGAAAATGTCTGTCTGTCTTTTCTCTATGGTAGTTTAGGAAGACTATAATAGAGAAAGGCATTACTTAAATATTGACAATTTTTTTAATATATACATATACACATAACCTTATGAACAGTACATAGGGCCCGAGCTAAGCCGGGCGGAACTGCTAGTCTATCTATCTATCTATCTATCTATCTATCTATCTATAAAAGTGAACGTGTCTGTGTATCTGTCTGTCTGAGGGTCTATGTACATTTCCCTACGCAATAACTCTGTCAATTTTTAGTCTACAGACTCGAAATTTGATACACAGGGTACGGAGATTTGGGAAAATCGACGTGATCGGTTTGGGGCCAGAAATTTGGCTGATAAGGGGTCAAAGTTCAACGATTTGACCTTTGAGAACTCTACCAAACTCCTCCGACAATTTTGGCTCTAAACACTTGAAATTTTAGACATAGGTTCCTTGAGCCCAAAAAAAATAAATTCTAAGGGGTCATAATGGAGATCAAAGTTAAAATAATTGACCTTTTTTTGTTTGTTTTTTTTTTGCTCAGTATTCACCTGCAAAACCCCCTGGAAACGCCAAGCACCCATGCTAGTCTATATATCTATAAAAGTGAACGTGTCTGCGTGTCTGTGTGTCTGTGCGTCTGTGTACATTTTCCTTCGCAATATATCTGTTAATTTAAAGCCTACACAGGGTACGGAGATTTGGGAAAATCTATGTGATCGTTTTTCGGCCAGAAATTTGTCTAATAAGGGGCTAATAAGTCATTGATTTGACTTTTGATAACTCTATCAAACTTCTCCGACAATTTGGGGTTTAAACACTTGAAAGTTTAGATATAGGTTCCTTGGAAATGGATCTAACTTAATAACTTAATTTGAGCCCAAAATAATAAATTTTAAGGGGTTATAATAGGGGTCAAAGTTTAAAAATTAACCTTGGGGGTGGGGCTCAACATACACCTCCAAACACCTGGGCAACGCCTGGCACCCATGCTAGTATATCTATAAATGTGAAGGTGTATGTGTACATCATGCATTCGTCATGTCGGCGTTCAACCTTCACCTGGCAAATTTCATTTTTTTTTTATAATTTTTACACTTTTTCACCGAGTTTTCCGGGCTAAAACCCAAATATAAGGTTTTGCAAAGATTCAAATACCTTATATATGAAGTTTAATGTCCGTAGATCAAAAACTCTAGGAGGAGATTGGTAGGCAAAATGTGTTAAATAAAAATATATATGTATACATAAATATACATGGAAACAATTTTGTATTTACTATAAAGTTTTTACGCAAATATTATTCAAGTATAAATCATGTAGAATACTTGCATGAATATAATTACCCGTAATAGTTACCTAAACATGATTATCCCATTAGAAAACCGAAGCAACTAATAGGGAAGTAATTTAAGTGAAGTTTAAAAGAATATGTAAATTAGCTAGATCTTCTGCTAGTGAATGCCATTCCACAACACATATATAAGAAAATTGTATTTTCTTTTCAGAGAAGTAGAAAAGAGGGGTTTTAATAGGAATATCAATACACACAAAAAAAAAAACGAATTTATAGGTGTGTATATATATATATATATATATATATATATGTATAAAATATTTAACATTTTTAAAGGAAAATATAAATAATAATGTAAATATGTTAGATTAATCCTATCTTAATAAAAATGTTCAATATTTTAGATAGAGCATCAATATAGGATGGGGATGCAAATACTGATTTGCAATATGTACTCAACATACATCAAGTATAAAATAAAGTGAAATATTTCCTTAATCCAGGAAATTTCAAAAATGTTTTTTTTCTTAAGAGGAAAACGGTTAAAAATTGCATTTTATATATAAACTAGCTATAACGTTACTAGTTAGCGCAAACATCGAACGCTTCAAAGTGCGAAAGAAATTAATGTTCGAAAGATTATATGGACATATATGCAGATATAAAACACACAAAATCAACTTTAACATGAAGTTACATGTCCTGTTTTTGTATCTGTTTATCTATATAATCAAAAGAGTAGATGTATGTGTGTTTCTGTCTGTGTTTAAATATTTATCGGATAAATTCAATAACTACAAAATTAACAGTAGATTCTATACAGTGAAATGATGACACTGAAATAACAATTAAATAGTTATCATACACCAAGTATCGTTTATGACTAGTAAAATGTTTGTTTAGATCGATGACTAGCGCGTTCAGGCATATATGCAAAATGTCATTTCAACTTGGCGACATATTTTCACTTCTTTTTGCATATGCTCAAATTAAATTCATTTCTTAACGTCGTTTAATATCAACACTTTCTTACCAATTACTTGATAGCCTTAACCTATAGGAGACATGGCTTAAACGCTAACTGTTTTGATTTCGATTCTAGCTGATGGCACCTAAGTTATTTTAAAACCTGTGAAATAACTACTACATATAAGGTTCATGCAAAAATAAGGTTTTTTATAAGATATATATATATATATATATATATATATATATATATATAAGGCAAAACGACATTATTTTTACACCATCTTAATATTAGGTACGGGGGCTACTATCCAGGACATAATTTTCGAGGGCATTATAAGGGGAGATGAGTAGCAAGATGTTTGTTTGCATTACACTTGAACTTCTGCTTGGCAGTACAGTTGGGAAAGCAGAATTCCGGAAGGGAGTTTCAAAGACTTGAAGTTCTGGATAAGAAACTATAAACTACATAATACTCAATAGAGAATTCGCGCTGTAATAATGCTCTAATATATAAACGACTATATGTTGGTCTGTCTGTCTATCTGTCTGTCTCCATATTTTAAAACTCCATCTCCTCCGAAACTCGACAAAGCCGCGCTAGGGGCCTCAATTGCTTTTTTTTTACGGGCCGTTCTTTTTGGGTCGTTACTGGTTAAAATAGTTTTAAGGTATGAAAAATAGATAAAAATTGAAAAGTCGTAAAAACATTTTGTACATTCATCTAAGTTTATTTTAAATTTTAAATTTTGAATCGGTGTATATGCCTGTCACGTTGGTACAGTAGTAACGTCACCAGCTTTGCATGCTACAATTTCGGTTTCGATTTCAGCGGATGGCACCCAAATACATTTTTTTAAAACTTTTGAAACCACGACCTTATAATATGAATCTGGACAAATTAAAATATCATATTAAAGGTAATTTATGACGGTGCAAAGCCGGGCGACCCCCTTCGCTAGTCTAATGTATAAAAGGCTTTTCACAGAAGAAACCAGTCGTCAAATTTTGTGGAACGGTTGGCTCCTTCTGTTGAAAGCAACCATTTATTAAGGCGCCTGCGAAAACTGATCATTTGTCCGAAATATTAGCATATCCAGGGTTGCGATCATGTAGATTTGTTTATATTAATGAAGATGTATATTACTGCACTTTTATTGAACACTCTTAATAACCCCGTTAAATTAATTAGATATCCCTCTCGAATACCTTTAACCTGGTATATATATATATATATATATATATATATATATATATATATATATATATATATATATATATATATATATGAAAAAGTACAAAAGGGGATACGTCATCAAGTAAAGATTGAATTCAGACAAGCAAATCATATTAAAACTAATTTGTTATGCGTTCCTATTTTATTACCAACCAACCAACGCCCCCTGGTGTATAATTTTTGAAAACGAAAATAACTTCCAAGAAAGAAAGATATTTCTAGTCATATAATTATTTGTTTTGTGCACGGAGACACTTTTTCGTGACCTTTTCAAGATTTTATCTTTCTTAAATTTGATTTGATATTTTTGTGGAAAATCAAAAACAATCATAATATGACTCGACACTGCACTTAGGCATAATACTCCCTACTGTGTTTTCTTTTAGTCTCGTTTAGAATGTGTCCATGTATTTCGATAATAGGTTTTGTCTGTCGGGCGGTCGTGCATTCGGAATTCGAAATAGAAATTTAATAGAAAAAAATTGTAGCGAAATCATTTTTGCAATTTCTGTCACCGTTTAAGTTTTGAAATTGCAGTTTTGAAAACCTGCTTTACTGACTTTCGTATAAGAGTTTTTGTCCCCTTCTCACGTTTAAGGTTGGATTGCATTTTTATAGCTTTATAACGTTAAAATAATATCCCCGTTAGTATGTAACCAGTAGGTTGTAAAAGCATTCTATTAAGTCTATAAGCATCACGTGAAGTATAATTATCGTAATCTGTTAAGAAAAACAGCTTAAAACAACATTCTCAGAATCACCTAGGGAAAAGCTTGAAATAGCATCCTCGTAATTATTTTAGAAACCAGCGTAAGATAGCATTCTGCAACTCTATTAGGATAATGCTTGAAATAGCATTCTTTTAATTCTGTTAATCTTCTCGTAAGTCGATTAGGATAATGCTTGAAATATAATTCCTATTATTTGTTAAAGATAAAAAAAGCTTGAAATGGCATTCTCGTACGTCGATTAGGATAATGCTTGAAATATAATTCCTATTTTCTGTTAAAGACAAAAAAGCTTGAAATGGCATTCTCGTACGTCGATTAGGATAATGCTTGAAATATAATTCCTATAATCTCTTAAATACAAAAAAGATTGAAATGGCATACTCGTACGTCGATTAGGATAATGCTTGAAATATAATTCCTATTATCTGTTAAATACAAAAAAGCTTGAAATGGCATTCTCGTACGTCGATTAGGATAATGCTTGAAATATAATTCCTATTATTTGTTACAGACAAAAAAGCTTGAAATGGCATTCTCGTACGTCGATTAGGATAATGCTTGAAATATAATTCCTATTTTCTGTTACAGACAAAAAAGCTTGAAATGGCATTCTCGTACGTCGATTAGGATAATGCTTGACATATAATTCCTATTATCTGTTAAATACAAAAAAGCTTGAAATGGCATTCTCGTACGTCGATTAGGATAATGCTTGAAATATAATTCCTATCATTTGTTAAATACAAAAAAGCTTGAAATGGCATTCTCGTACGTCGATTAGGATAATGCTTGAAATATAATTCCTATTATCTGTTAAATACAAAAAAGCTTGAAATGACATTCTCGTACGTCGATTAGGATAATGCTTGAAATATAATTCCTATTATCTGTTAAATACAAAAAAGCTTGAAATGGCATTCTCGTACGTCGATTAGGATAATGCTTGAAATATAATTCCGATTATCTGTTAAATACAAAAAAGCTTGAAATGGGATTCTCGTACGTCGATTAGGATAATGCTTGAAATATAATTCCTATTATCTGTTAAAGACAAAAAGGTATGAAATGGCATTCTCGTACGTCGATTGGGATAATGCTTGAAATATAATTCCTATTATCTGTTAAATACAAAAAAGCTTGAAATGGGATTCTCGTACGTCGATTAGGATAATGCTTGAAATATAATTCCTATTATCTATTAAATACAAAAAAGCTTGAAATGGGATTCTCGTACGTCGATTAGGATAATGCTTGAAATATAATTCCTATTATCTGTTAAATACAAAAAAAGCTTTAAATGGCATTCTCGTACGTCGATTAGGATAATGCTTGAAATATAATTCCTATTATCTATAAAATACAAAAAAGCTTGAAATGGGATTCTCGTACGTCGATTAGGATAATGCTTGAAATATAATTCCTATTATCTGTTAAATACAAAAAAGCTTGAAATGGCATTCTCGTACGTCGATTAAGATAATGCTTTAAATATAATTCCTATTATCTGTTAAATACAAAAAAGCTTGAAATGGCATTCTCGTACGTCGATTAGGATAATGCTTGAAATATAATTCCTATTATCTGTTAAAGACAAAAAAGCTTGAAATGACATTCTCGTACGTCGATTAGGATAATGCTTGAAATATAATTCCTATTATCTGTTAAAGACAAAAAGGTATGAAATGGCATTCTCGTACGTCGATTAGGATAATGCTTGAAATATAATTCCTATTATCTGTTAAATACAAAAAAGCTTGAAATGGCATTCTCGTACGTCGATTAGGATAATGCTTGAAATATAATTCCCATTATCTGTTAAATACAAAAAAGCTTGAAATGGCATTCTCGTACGTCGATTAGGATAATGCTTGAAATATAATTCCTATTATCTGTTAAATACAAAAAAGATTGAAATGGGATTCTCGTACGTCGATTAGGATAATGCTTGAAATATAATTCCTATTATCTGTTAAATACAAAAAAGCTTGAAATGACATTCTCGTACGTCGATTAGGATAATGCTTGAAATATAATTCCTATTATCTGTTAAATACAAAAAAGCTTGAAATGGCATTCTCGTACGTCGATTAGGATAATGCCTGAAATATAATTCCTATTATCTGTTAAATACAAAACAGCTTGAAATGGGATTCTCGTACGTCGATTAGGATAATGCTTGAAATATAATTCCTATTATCTGTTAAAGACAAAAAGGTATGAAATGGCATTCTCGTACGTCGATTAGGATAATGCTTGAAATATAATTCCTATTATCTGTTAAATACAAAAAAGCTTGAAATGGGATTCTCGTACGTCGATTAGGATTATGCTTGAAATATAATTCCTATTATCTGTTAAATACAAAAAAGCTTGAAATGGCATTCTCGTACGTCGATTAGGATAATGCTTGAAATATAATTCCTATTATCCGTTAAATACAAAAAAGCTTCAAATGGGATTCTCGTACGTCGATTAGGATAATGCTTGAAATATAATTCCTATTATCTGTTAAATACAAAAAAGCTTGAAATGGCATTCTCGTACGTCGATTACGATAATGCTTGAAATATAATTCCTATTATCTGTTAAATACAAAAAAGCTTGAAATGGCATTCTCGTACGTCGATTAGGATAATGCTTGAAATATAATTCCTATTATCTGTTAAATACAAAAAAGCTTGAAATTGTATTCTCGTACGTCGATTAGGATAATGCTTGAAATATAATTCCTATTATCTGTTAAATACTAAAAAGCTTGAAATTGCATTCTCGTACGTCGATTAGGATAATGCTTGAAATATAATTCCTATTATCTGTTAAAGACAAAAAAGCTTGAAATGACATTCTCGTACGTCGATTAGGATAATGCTTGAAATATAATTCCTATTATCTGTTAAATACAAAAAAGCTTGAAATGGCATTCTCGTACGTCGATTACGATAATGCTTGAAATATAATTCCTATTATCTGTTAAATACAAAAAAGCTTGAAATGGCATTCTCGTACGTCGATTAGGATAATGCTTTAAATATAATTCCTATTATCTGTTAAATACAAAAAAAGCTTGAAATGGGATTCTCGTACGTCGATTAGGATAATGCTTGAAATATAATTCCTATTATCTGTTAAATACAAAAAAGTTTAAATGGCATTCTCGTTCGTCGATTAGGATAATGCTTGAAATATAATTCCTATTATCTGTTAAATACAAAAAAGCTTTAAATGGCATTCTCGTACGTCGATTAGGATAATGCTTTAAATATAATTCCTCTTATCTGTTAAATACAAAAAAGCTTGAAATGGCATTCTCGTACGTCGATTAGGATAATGCTTGAAATATAATTCCTATGATCTGTTAAATACAAAAAAGCTTGAAATGGCATTCTCGTACGTCGATTAGGATAATGCTTGAAATATAATTCCTATTATCTGTTAAATACAAAAAAGCTTGAAATGGCATTCTTGTACGTCGATTAGGATAAGGCTTGAAATATAATTCCTACTATCAGTTAAAGACAAAAAGGTATGAAATGGCATTCTGGTACGTCGATTAGGATAATTCTTGAAATATAATTCCTATTATCTGTTAAATACAAAAAAGCTTGAAATGGCATTCTCGTACTTCGATTAGAATAATGCTTGAAATATAATTCCTATTATCTGTTAAATACAAAAAAGCTTGAAATGGCATTCTCGTACGTCGATTAGGATAAGGCTTGAAATATAATTCCTATTATCTGTTAAAGACAAAAAGGTATGAAATGGCATTCTCGTACGTCGATTAGGATAATGCTTGAAATATAATTCCTATTATCTGTTAAATACAAAAAAGCTTGAAATGGCATTCTCGTACGTCGATTGGGATAATGCTTGAAATATAATTCCCATTATCTGTTAAATACAAAAAAGCTTGAAATGGCATTCTCGTACGTCGATTAGGATAATGCTTGAAATATAATTCCTATTATCTGTTAAATACAAAAAAGATTGAAATGGGATTCTCGTACGTCGATTAGGATAATGCTTGAAATATAATTCCTATTATCTGTTAAATACAAAAAAGCTTGAAATGACATTCTCGTACGTCGATTAGGATAATGCTTGAAATATAATTCCTATTATCTGTTAAATACAAAAAAGCTTGAAATGGCATTCTCGTACGTCGATTAGGATAATGCCTGAAATATAATTCCTATTATCTGTTAAATACAAAAAAGCTTGAAATGGCATTCTCGTACGTCGATTACGATAATGCTTAAAATATAATTCCTATTATCTGTTAAATACAAAAAAGCTTGAAATGGCATTCTCGTACGTCGATTAGGATAATGCCTGAAATATAATTCCTATTATCTGTTAAATACAAAAAAGCTTGAAATGGGATTCTCGTACGTCGATTAGGATAATGCTTGAAATATAATTCCTATTATCTGTTAAATACAAAAAAGCTTGAAATGGCATTCTCGTTCGTCGATTAGGATAATGCTTGAAATATAATTCCTATTATCTGTTAAATACAAAAAAGCTTGAAATGGCATTCTCGTACGTCGATTAGGATAATGCTTTAAATATAATTCCTCTTATCTGTTAAATACAAAAAAGCTTGAAATGGCATTCTCGTACGTCGATTAGGATAATGCTTGAAATATAATTCCTATGATCTGTTAAATACAAAAAAGCTTGAAATGGCATTCTCGTACGTCGATTAGGATAATGCTTGAAATATAATTCCTATTATCTGTTAAATACAAAAAAGCTTGAAATGGCATTCTCGTACGTCGATTAGGATAAGGCTTGAAATATAATTCCTACTATCTGTTAAAGACAAAAAGGTATGAAATGGCATTCTGGTACGTCGATTAGGATAATGCTTGAAATATAATTCCTATTATCTTTTAAATACAAAAAAGCTTGAAATGGCATTCTCGTACTTCGATTAGAATAATGCTTGAAATATAATTCCTATTATCTGTTAAATACAAAAAAGCTTGAAATGGCATTCTCGTACGTCGATTAGGATTATGCTTGAAATATAATTCCTATTATCTGTTAAAGACAAAAAGGTATGAAATGGCATTCTCGTACGTCGATTAGGATAATGCTTGAAATATAATTCCTATTATCTGTTAAATACAAAAAAGCTTGAAATGGCATTCTCGTACGTCGATTAGGATAAGGCTTTAAATATAATTCCTATTATCTGTTAAAGACAAAAAGGTATGAAATGGCATTCTCGTACGTCGATTAGGATAATGCTTGAAATATAATTCCTATTATCTGTTAAATACAAAAAAGCTTGAAATGGCATTCTCGTACGTCGATTAGGATAATGCTTGAAATATAATTCCCATTATCTGTTAAATACAAAAAAGCTTGAAATGGCATTCTCGTACGTCGATTAGGATAATGCTTGAAATATAATTCCTATTATCTGTTAAATACAAAAAAGATTGAAATGGGATTCTCGTACGTCGATTAGGATAATGCTTGAAATATAATTCCTATTATCTGTTAAATACAAAAAAGCTTGAAATGACATTCTCGTACGTCGATTAGGATAATGCTTGAAATATAATTCCTATTATCTGTTAAATACAAAAAAGCTTGAAATGGCATTCTCGTACGTCGATTAGGATAATGCCTGAAATATAATTCCTATTATCTGTTAAATACAAAAAAGCTTGAAATGGCATTCTCGTACGTCGATTACGATAATGCTTGAAATATAATTCCTATTATCTGTTAAATACAAAAAAGCTTGAAATGGCATTCTCGTACGTCGATTAGGATAATGCTTGAAATATAATTCCTATTATCTGTTAAATACAAAAAAGCTTGAAATGGGATTCTCGTACGTCGATTAGGATAATGCTTGAAATATAATTCCTATTATCTGTTAAATACAAAAAAGCTTGAAATGGCATTCTCGTTCGTCAATTAGGATAATGCTTGAAATATAATTCCTATTATCTGTTAAATACAAAAAAGCTTGAAATGGCATTCTCGTACGTCGATTAGGATAATGCTTTAAATATAATTCCTCTTATCTGTTAAATACAAAAAAGCTTGAAATGGCATTCTCGTACGTCGATTAGGATAATGCTTGAAATATAATTCCTATGATCTGTTAAATACGAAAAAGCTTGAAATGGCATTCTCGTACGTCGATTAGGATAATGCTTGAAATATAATTCCTATTATCTGTTAAATACAAAAAAGCTTGAAATGGCATTCTCGTACGTCGATTAGGATAAGGCTTGAAATATAATTCCTACTATCTGTTAAAGACAAAAAGGTATGAAATGGCATTCTGGTACGTCGATTAGGATAATGCTTGAAATATAATTCCTATTATCTGTTAAATACAAAAAAGCTTGAAATGGCATTCTCGTACTTCGATTAGAATAATGCTTGAAATATAATTCCTATTATCTGTTAAATACAAAAAAGCTTGAAATGGCATTCTCGTACGTCGATTAGGATAAGGCTTGAAATATAATTCCTATTATCTGTTAAAGACAAAAAGGTATGAAATGGCATTCTCGTACGTCGATTAGGATAATGCTTGAAATATAATTCCTATTATCTGTTAAATACAAAAAAGCTTGAAATGGCATTCTCGTACGTCGATTAGGATAATGCTTGAAATATAATTCCCATTATCTGTTAAATACAAAAAAGCTTGAAATGGCATTCTCGTACGTCGATTAGGATAATGCTTGAAATATAATTCCTATTATCTATTAAATACAAAAAAGATTGAAATGGGATTCTCGTACGTCGATTAGGATAATGCTTGAAATATAATTCCTATTATCTGTTAAATACAAAAAAGCTTGAAATGACATTCTCGTACGTCGATTAGGATAATGCTTGAAATATAATTCCTATTATCTGTTAAATACAAAAAAGCTTGAAATGGCATTCTCGTACGTCGATTAGGATAATGCCTGAAATATAATTCCTATTATCTGTTAAATACAAAAAAGCTTGAAATGGGATTCTCGTACGTCGATTAGGATAATGCTTGAAATATCATTCTTATTATCTGTTAAAGACAAAAGAGTATGAAATGGCATTCTCGTACGTCGACTAGGATAATGCTTGAAATATAATTCCTATTATCTGTTAAATACAAAAAAGATTGAAATGGGATTCTCGTACGTCGATTAGGATAATGCCTGAAATATAATTCCTATTATCTGTTAAATATAAAAAAGCTTGAAATGGGATTCTCGTACGTCGATTAGGATAATGCTTGAAATATAATTCCTATTATCTGTTAAATACAAAAAAGCTTGAAATGGCATTCTCGTACGTCGATTAGGATAATGCTTGAAATATAATTCCTATGATCTTTTAAATACAAAAAAGCTTGAAATGGCATTCTCGTACGTCGATTAGGATAATGCTTGAAATATAATTCCTATTATCTGTTAAATACAAAAAAGCTTGAAATGGCATTCTCGTACGTCGATTAGGATAAGGCTTGAAATATAATTCTTATTATCTGTTAAAGACAAAAAGGTATGAAATGGCATTCTCGTACGTCGATTAGGATAATGCTTGAAATATAATTCCTATTATCTGTTAAATACAAAAAAGCTTGAAATGGCATTCTCGTACGTCGATTAGAATAATGCTTGAAATATAATTCCTATTATCTGTTAAATACAAAAAAGCTTGAAATGGGATTCTCGTACGTCGATGTGGATAAGGCTTGAAATATAATTCCTATTATCTGTTAAAGACAAAAAGGTATGAAATGGCATTCTCGTACGTCGATTAGGATAATGCTTGAAATATAATTCCTATTATCTGTTAATACAAAAAAGCTTGAAATGGCATTCTCGTACGTCGATTAGGATAATGCTTGAAATATAATTCCCATTATCTGTTAAATACAAAAAAGCTTGAAATGGCATTCTCGTACGTCGATTAGGATAATGCTTGAAATATAATTCCTATTATCTGTTAAATACAAAAAAGATTGACATGGAATTCTCGTACGTCGATTAGGATAATGCTTGAAATATAATTCCTATTATCTGTTAAATACAAAAAAGCTTGAAATGACATTCTCGTACGTCGATTAGGATAATGCTTGAAATATAATTCCTATTATCTGTTAAATACAAAAAAGCTTGAAATGGCATTCTCGTACGTCGATTAGGATAATGCCTGAAATATAATTCCTATTATCTGTTAAATACAAAAAAGCTTGAAATGGGATTCTCGTACGTCGATTAGGATAATGCCTGAAATATAATTCCTATTATCTGTTAAATACAAAAAAGCTTGAAATGGCATTCTCGTACGTCGATTAGGATAATGCTTGAAATATAATTCCTATTATCTGTTAAATACAAAAAAGCTTGAAATGGGATTCTCGTACGTCGATCAGGATAATGCTTGAAATATAATTCCTATTATCTGTTAAATACAAAAAAGCTTGAAATGGGATTCTCGTACGTCGATTAGGATAATGCTTGAAATATAATTCCTATTATCTGTTAAATACAAAAAAGCTTGAAATGGCATTCTCGTACGTCGATTAGGATAATGCTTGAAATATAATTCCTATTATCTGTTAACTACAAAAAAGCTTGAAATGGCATTCGCGTACGTGGATTAGGATAATGCTTTAAATATAATTCCTATTATCTGTTAAAGACAAAAAAGCTTGAAATGGCATTCTCGTACGTCGATTAGGATTATGCTTGAAATATAATTTCTATTATCTGTTAAATACAAAAAAGCTTGAAATGGCATTCTCGTACGTCGATTAGGATAATGCTTGAAATATAATTCCTATTATCTGTTAAATACAAAAAAGCTTGAAATGGCATTCTCGTACGTCGATTAGGATAATGCTTGAAATATAATTCCTATTATCTGTTAAAGACAAAAAGGTATGAAATGGCATTCTCGTACGTCGATTAGGATAATGCTTGAAATATAATTCCTATTATCTGTTAAATACAAAAAAGCTTGAAATGGCAGTCTCGTACGTCGATTAGGATAATGCTTGAAATATAATTCCTATTATCTGTTAAAGACAAAAAAGCTTGAAATGGCCTTCTCGTACGTCGATTAGGATAATGCTTGAAATATAATTCCTATTATCTGTTAAATACAAATAAGCTTGAAATGGCATTCTCGTACGTCGATTAGGATAATGCTTGAAATATAATTCCTATTATCTGTTAAATACAAAAAAGATTGAAATGACATTCTCGTACGTCGATTAGGATAATGCTTGAAATATAATTCCTATTACCTGTTAAATACAAAAAAGCTTGAAATGGCATTCTCGTACGTCGATTAGGATAATGCTTGAAATATAATTCCTATTATCTGTTAAATACAAAAAAGCTTGAAATGGGATTCTCGTACGTCGATTAGGATAATGCTTGAAATATAATTCCTATTATCTGTTAAATACAAAAAAGCTTGAAATGGGATTCTCGTACGTCGATTAGGATAATGCTTGAAATATAATTCCTATTATCTGTTAAATACAAAAAAGCTTGAAATGGGATTCTCGTACGTCGATTAGGATAATGCTTGAAATATAATTCCTATTTTCTGTTAAATCCAAAAAAGCTTGAAATGGCATTGTCGTACGTCGATTAGGATAATGCTTGAAATATAATTCCTATTATCTGTTAAATACAAAAAAGCTTGAAATGGCATTCTCGTACGTCGATTAGGATAATGCTTGAAATATAATTCCTATTATCTGTTAAATACAAAAAAGCTTGAAATGGCATTCTCGTACGTCGATTAGGATAATGCTTGAAATATAATTCCTATTATCTGTTAAATACAAAAAAGCTTGAAATGGGATTCTTGTACGTCGATTAGGATAATGCTTGAAATATAATTCCTATTATCTGTTAAATACAAAAAAGGCTTGAAATGGCATTCTCGTACGTCGATTACGATAATGCTTGAAATATAATTCCTATTATCTGTTAAATACAAAAAAGCTTGAAATGGCATTCTCGTACGTCGATTACGATAATGCTTGAAATATAATTCCTATTATCTGTTAAATACAAAAAAGCTTGAAATGGCATTCTCGTACGTCCATTAGGATAATGCTTGAAATATAATTCCTATTATCTGTTAAATACAAAAAAGCTTGAAATGGCATTCTCGTACGTCGATTAGGATAATGCTTGAAATATAATTCCTATTATCTGTTAAAGACAAAAAGGTATGAAATGGCATTCTCGTACGTCGATTAGGATAATGCTTGAAATATAATTCCTATTATCTGTTAAATACAAAAAAGCTTGAAATGGGATTCTGGTACGTCGATTAGGATAATGCTTGAAATATAATTCCTAATATCTGTTAAATACAAAAAAGCTTGAAATGGCATTCTCGTACGTCGATTAGGATAATGCTTGAAATATAATTCCTATTATCTGTTAAATACAAAAAAGCTTGAAATGGCATTCTCGTACGTCGATTAGGATAATGCTTGAAATATAATTCCTATTATCTGTTGAATACAAAAAAGCTTGAAATGGCATTCTCGTACGTCGATTAGGATAATGCTTGAAATATAATTCCTATTATCTGTTAAATACAAAAAAGCTTGAAATGGCATTCTCGTACGTCGATTAGGATAATTCTTGAAATATAATTCCTATTATCTGTTAAAGACAAAAAGGTATGAAATGGCATTCTCGTACGTCGATTAGGATAATGCTTGAAATATAATTCCTATTATCTGTTAAATACAAATCAGCTTGAAATGGCATTCTGGTACGTCGATTAGGATAATGCTTGAAATATAATTCCTATTATCTGTTAAAGACAAAAAAGCTTGAAATGGCATTCTCGTACGTCGATTAGGATAATGCTTGAAATATAATTCCTATTATCTGTTAAATACAAATAAGCTTGAAATGGCATTCTCGTACGTCGATTAGGATAATGCTTGAAATATAATTCCTATTATCTGTTAAATACAAAAAAGCTTGAAATGACATTCTCGTACGTCGATTAGGATAATGCTTGAAATATAATTCCTATTATCTGTTAAATACAAAAAAGCTTGAAATGGGATTCTCGTACGTCGATTACGATAATGCTTGAAATATAATTCCTATTATCTGTTAAATACAAAAAAGCTTGAAATGGGATTCTCGTACGTCGATTAGGATAATGCTTGAAATATAATTCCTATTATCTGTTAAAGACAAAAAAGCTTGAAATGGGATTCTCGTACGTCGATTAGGATAATGCTTGAAATATAATTCCTATTATCTGTTAAATACAAAAAAGCTTTAAATGGAATTCTCGTACGTCGATTAGGATAATGCTTGAAATATAATTCCTATTATCTGTTAAATACAAAAAAGCTTGAAATGGCATTCTCGTACGTCGATTAGGATAATGCTTGAAATATAATTCCTATTATCTGTTAAATACCAAAAAGCTTGAAATGGGATTCTCGTACGTCGATAAGGATAATGCTTGACATATAATTCCTATTATCTGTTAAATACAAAAAAGCTTGAAATGGCATTCTCGTACGTAGAGTAGGATAATGCTTGAAATATAATTCCTATTATCTGTTAAATACAAAAAAGCTTGAAATGGCATTCTCGTATGTAGATTAGGATAATGCTTGAAATATAATTCCTATTATCTGTTAAATACAAAAAAGCTTGAAATGGGATTCTCGTACGTCGATTAGGATAATGCTTGAAATATAATTCCTATTATCTGTAAAATACAAAAAGGTATGAAATGGCATTCTCGTACGTGGATTAGGATAATGCTTGAAATATAATTCCTATTATCTGTTAAATACAAAAAAGCTTGAAATGGGATTCTCGTACGTCGATTAGGATAATGCTTGAAATATAATTCCTAGTATCTGTTAAAGACAAAAAAGCTTGAAATGACATACTCGTACGTCGATTAGGATAATGCTTGAAATATAATTCCTATTATCTGTTAAATACAAAAAAGCTTGAAATGGGATTCTCGTACGTCGATTAGGATAATGCTTGAAATATAATTCCTATTATCTGTTAAATAAAAAAAAGCTTGAAATGGGATTCTCGTACGTCGATTAGGATAATGCTTGAAATATAATTTCTATTATCTGTTAAATACAAAAAAGCTTGAAATGGCATTCTCGTACGTCGATTAGGATAATGCTTGAAATATAATTCCTATTATCTGTTCAATACAAAAAAGCTTGAAATGGCAGTCTCGTACGTCGATTAGGATAATGCTTGAAATATAATTCCTATTATCTGTTAAATACAAAAAAGCTTGAAATGGCATTCTCGTACGTCGATTACGATAATGCTTGAAATATAATTCCTATTATCTGTTAAATACAAAAAAGATTGAAATGGCATTCTCGTACGTCGATTAGGATAATGCTTGAAATATAATTCCTATTATCTGTTAAATACAAAAAAGCTGTAAATGGCATGCTCATACGTCGATTACGATAATGCTTGAAATATAATTCCTATTATCTGTTAAAGACAAAAAGGTATGAAATGGCATTCTCGTACGTCGATTAGGATAATGCTTGAAATATAATTCCTATTATCTGTTAAATACAAAAAAGCTTGAAATGGCATTCTCGTACGTCGATTAGGATAATGCTTGAAATATAATTCCTATTATCTGTTAAATACAAAAAAGCTTGAAATGGCATTCTCGTATGTCGATTAGGATAATGCTTGAAATATAATTCCTATTATCTGTTAAATACAAAAAAAAGCTTGAAATGGCATTCTCGTACGTCGATTAGGATAATGCTTGAAATATAATTCCTATTATCTGTTAAATAAAAAAAAACCTTGAAATGACATTCTCGTACGTCGATTAGGATAATGCTTGAAATATAATTCCTATTATCTGTTAAATACAAAAAAGCTTGAAATGACATACTCGTACGTCGATTAGGATAATGCCTGAAGTATAATTCCTATTATCTGTTAAATACAAAAAAGCTTGAAATGGGATTCTCGTACGTTTATTAGGATAATGCTTGAAATATAATTCCTATTATCTGTTAAATACAAAAAAGCTTGAAATGGCATTCTCGTATGTCGATTAGGATAATGCTTGAAATATAATTCCTATTATCTGTTAAATACAAAAAAGCTTGAAATGGGATTCTCGTACGTCGATTAGGATAATGCTTGAAATATAATTCCTATTATCTGTTAAATAAAAAAAAAACTTGAAATGACATTCTCGTACGTCGATTAGGATAATGCTTGAAATATAATTCCTATTATCTGTTAAATACAAAAAAGCTTAAATGACATACTCGTACGTCGATTAGGATAATACCTGAAATATAATTCCTATTATCTGTTAAATACAAATAAGCTTGAAATGGCATTCTACTACGTTTATTAGGATAATGCTTGAAATATAATTCCTATTATCTGTTAAATACAAAAAAGCTTGAAATGGGATTCTCGTACGTCGATTAGGATAATGCTTGAAATATAATTCCTATTATCTGTTAAATACAAAAAAGCTTGAAATGGCATTCTCGTACGTTGTTTAGGATAATGCTTTAAATATAATTCCTATTATCTGTTAAATACAAAAAAGCTTGAAATGGCATTCTGGTACGTCGATTAGGATAATGCTTGAAATATAATTCCTATTATCTTTTAAATACAAAAAAGCTTGAAATGGGATTCTCGTACGTCGATTAGGATAATGCTTGAAATATAATTCCTATTATCTGTTAAAGATAAAAAGCTATGAAATGGCATTCTCGTACGTCGATTAGGATAATGCTTGAAATATAATTCCTATTATCTGTTAAATACAAAAAAGCTTGAAATGGCATTCTCGTACGTCGATTAGAATAATGCTTGAAATATAATTCCTATTATCTGTTAAATACAAAAAAGCTTGAAATGGCATTCTCGTACGTCGATTTGGATAAGGCTTGAAATATAATTCCTATTATCTGTTAAAGACAAAAAGGTATGAAATGGCATTCTCGTACGTCGATTAGGATAATGCTTGAAATATAATTCCTATTATCTGTTAAATACAAAAAAGCTTGAAATGGCATTCACGTACGTCGATTAGGATAATGCTTGAAATATAATTCCCATTATCTGTTAAATACAAAAAAGCTTGAAATGGCATTCTCGTACGTCGATTAGGATAATGCTTGAAATATAATTCCTATTATCTGTTATATACAAAAAAGATTGAAATGGAATTCTCGTACGTCGATTAGGATAATGCTTGAAA
This sequence comes from Euprymna scolopes, assembly GCF_053919585.1. Taxonomy (NCBI): domain Eukaryota; kingdom Metazoa; phylum Mollusca; class Cephalopoda; order Sepiida; family Sepiolidae; genus Euprymna; species Euprymna scolopes. The sequence goes on along the minus strand of NC_136504.1, from coordinate 35,946,348 downwards.
TATAATTCCTATTATCTGTTAAATACAAAAAAGCTTGAAATGACATTCTCGTACGTCGATAAGGATAATGCTTGAAATATAATTCCTATTATCTGTTAAATACAAAAAAGCTTGAAATGGCATTCTCGTACGTCGATTAGGATAATGCCTGAAATATAATTCCTATTATCTGTTAAATACAAAAAAGCTTGAAATGGGATTCTCGTACGTCGATTAGGATAATGCTTGAAATATCATTCTTATTATCTGTTAAAGACAAAAAGGTATGAAATGGCATTCTCGTACGTCGATTAGGATAATGCTTGAAATATAATTCCTATTATCTGTTAAATACAAAAAAGATTGAAATGGGATTCTCGTACGTCGATTAGGATAATGCCTGAAATATAATTCTTATTATCTGTTAAATACAAAAAAGCTTGAAATGTCATTCTCGTACGTCGATTAGGATAATGCTTGAAATATAATTCCTATTATCTGTTAAATACAAAAAAGCTTGAAATGGGATTCTCGTACGTCGATTAGGATAATGCTTGAAATATAATTCCTATTATCTGTTAAATACAAAAAAGCTTGAAATGGGATTCTCGTACGTCGATTAGGATAATGCTTGAAATATAATTCCTATTATCTGTTAAATACAAAAAAGCTTGAAATGGCATTCTCGTACGTCGATTAGGATAATGCTTGAAATATAATTCCTATTATCTGTTAACTACAAAAAAGCTTGAAATGGCATTCGCGTACGTGGATTAGGATAATGCTTTAAATATAATTCCTATTATATGTTAAAGACAAAAAAGCTTGAAATGGGATTCTCGTACGTCGATTACGATAATGCTTGAAATATAATTCCTATTATCTGTTAAATACAAAAAAGCTTGAAATGGCATTCTCGTACGTCGATTAGGATAATGCTTGAAATATAATTCCTATTATCTGTTAAATACAAAAAAGCTTGAAATGGCATTCTCGTACGTCGATTAGGATAATGCTTGAAATATAATTCCTATTATCTGTTAAAGACAAAAAGGTATGAAATGGCATTCTCGTACGTCGATTAGGATAATGCTTCAAATATAATTCCTATTATCTGTTAAATACAAAAAAGCTTGAAATGGCATTCTCGTACGTCGATTATGATAATGCTTGAAATATAATTCCTATTATCTGTTAAAGACAAAAAAGCTTGAAATGGCCTTCTCGTACGTCGATTAGGATAATGCTTGAAATATAATTCCTATTATCTGTTAAATACAAAAAAGCTTGAAATGGCATTCTCGTACGTCGATTAGGATAATGCTTGAAATATAATTCCTATTATCTGTTAAATACAAAAAAGATTGAAATGACATTCTCGTACGTCGATTAGGATAATGCTTGAAATATAATTCCTATTACCTGTTAAATACAAAAAAGCTTGAAATGGCATTCTCGTACGTCGATTAGGATAATGCTTGAAATATAATTCCTATTATCTGTTAAATACAAAAAAGCTTGAAATGGGATTCTCGTACGTCGATTAGGATTATGCTTGAAATATAATTCCTATTATCTGTTAAATACAAAAAAGCTTGAAATGGGATTCTCGTACGTCGATTAGGATAATGCTTGAAATATAATTCCTATTATCCGTTAAATACAAAAAAGCTTGAAATGGGATTCTCGTACGTCGATTAGGATAATGCTTGAAATATAATTCCTATTATCTGTTAAATACAAAAAAGCTTGAAATGGCATTCTCGTACGTCGATTAGGATAATGCTTGAAATATAATTCCTATTATCTGTTAAATACAAAAAAGCTTGAAATGGCATTCTCGTACGTCGATTAGGATAATGCTTGAAATATAATTCCTATTATCTGTTAAATACAAAATAGCTTGAAATGGCATTCTCGTACGTCGATTAGGATAATGCTTGAAATATAATTCCTATTATCTGTTAAATACTAAAAAGCTTGAAATGGGATTCTTGTACGTCGATTAGGATAATGCTTGAAATATAATTCCTATTATCTGTTAAATACAAATAAAGCTTGAAATGGCATTCTCGTACGTCGATTAGGATAATGCTTGAAATATAATTCCTATTATCTGTTTAATACAAAAAAGCTTGAAATGGCATTCTCGTACGTCGATTACGATAATGCTTGAAATATAATTCCTATTATCTGTTAAATACAAAAAAGCTTGAAATGGCATTCTCGTACGTCCATTAGGATAATGCTTGAAATATAATTCCTATTATCTGTTAAATACAAAAAAGCTTGAAATGGCATTCTCGTACGTCGATTAGGATAATGCTTGAAATATAATTCCTATTATCTGTTAAAGACAAAAAGGTATGAAATGGGATTCTCGTACGTCGATTAGGATAATGCTTGAAATATAATTCCTATTATCTGTTAAATACAAAAAAGCTTGAAATGGCATTCTCGTACGTCGATTAGGATAATGCTTGAAATATAATTCCTATTATCTGTTAAAGACAAAAAAGCTTGAAATGGCCTTCTCGTACGTCGATTAGGATAATGCTTTAAATATAATTCCTGTTATCTGTTAAATACAAATAAGCTTGAAATGGCATTCTCGTACGTCGATTAGGATAATGCTTGAAATATAATTCCTATTATCTGTTAAATACAAAAAAGATTGAAATTACATTCTCGTACGTCGATTAGGATAATGCTTGAAATATAATTCCTATTACCTGTTAAATACAAAAAAGCTTGAAATGGCATTCTCGTACGTCGATTAGGATAATGCTTGAAATATAATTCCTATTATCTGTTAAATACAAAAAAGCTTAAAATGGGATTCTCGTACGTCGATTAGGATAATGCTTGAAATATAATTCCTATTATCTGTTAAATACAAAAAAGCTTGAAATGGCATTCTCGTACGTCGATTAGGATAATGCTTGAAATATAATTCCTATTATCTGTTAAATACAAAAAAGCTTGAAATGGCATTCTCGTACGTCGATTAGGATAATGCTTGAAATATAATTCCTATTATCTGTTAAATACAAAAAAGCTTGAAATGGCATTCTCGTACGTCGAGTAGGATAATGCTTGAAATATAATTCCTATTATCTGTTAAATACTAAAAAGCTTGAAATGGGATTCTTGTACGTCGATTAGGATAATGCTTGAAATATAATTCCTATTATCTGTTAAATACAAAAAAGGCTTGAAATGGCATTCTCGTACGTCGATTAGGAAAATGCTTGAAATATAATTCCTATTATCTGTTAAATACAAAAATGCTTGAAATGGCATTCTCGTACGTCGATTACGATAATGCTTGAAATATAATTCCTATTATCTGTTAAATACAAAAAAGCTTGAAATGGCATTCTCGTACGTCGATTAGGATAATGCTTGAAATATAATTCCTATTATCTGTTAAATACAAAAAAGCTTGAAATGGCATTCTCGTACGTCGATTAGGATAATGCTTGAAATATAATTCCTATTATCTGTTAAAGACAAAAAGGTATGAAATGGCATTCTCGTACGTCGATTAGGATAATGCTTGAAATATAATTCCTATTATCTGTTAAATACAAAAAAGCTTGAAATGGGATTCTCGTACGTCGATTAGGATAATGCTTGAAATATAATTCCTATTATCTGTTAAAGACAAAAAAGCTTGAAATGGGATTCTCGTACGTCGATTAGGATAATGCTTGAAATATAATTCCTATTATCTGTTAAATACAAAAAAGCTTTAAATGGAATTCTCGTACGTCGATTAGGATAATGCTTGAAATATAATTCCTATTATCTATAAAATACAAAAAAGCTTGAAATGGCATTCTCGTACGTCGATTAGGATAATGCTTGAAATATAATTCCTATTATCTGTTAAATACAAAAAAGCTTGAAATGGGATTCTCGTACGTCGATAAGGATAATGCTTGACATATAATTCCTATTATCTGTTAAATACAAAAAAGCTTGAAATGGCATTCTTGTACGTAGAGTAGGATAATGCTTGAAATATAATTCCTATTATCTGTTAAATACAAAAAAGCTTGAAATGGCATTCTCGTATGTAGATTAGGATAATGCTTGAAATATAATTCCTATTATCTGTTAAATACAAAAAAGCTTTAAATGGGATTCTCGTACGTCGATTAGGATAATGCTTGAAATATAATTCCTATTATCTTTTAAATACAAAAAAGCTTGAAATGGGATTCTCGTACGTCGATTAGGATAATGCTTGAAATATAATTCCTATTATCTGTTAAATACAAAAAAGCTTGAAATGGGATTCTCGTACGTCGATTAGGATAATGCTTGAAATATAATTCCTATTATCTGTAAAATACAAAAAGGTATGAAATGGCATTCTCGTACGTCGATTAGGATAATGCTTGAAATATAATTCCTATTATCTGTTAAATACAAAAAAGCTTGAAATGGCATTCTCGTACGTCGATTAGGATAATGCTTGAAATATAATTCCTATTATCTGTTAAATACAAAAAAGCTTGAAATGGCATTCTCGTATGTCGATTAGGATAATGCTTGAAATATAATTCCTATTATCTGTTAAATACAAAAAAAGCTTGAAATGGGATTCTCGTACGTCGATTAGGATAATGCTTGAAATATAATTCCTATTATCTGTTAAATAAAAAAAACCTTGAAATGACATTCTCGTACGTCGATTAGGATAATGCTTGAAATATAATTCCTATTATCTGTTAAATACAAAAAAGCTTGAAATGACATACGCGTACGTCGATTAGGATAATGCCTGAAATATAATTCCTATTATCTGTTAAATACAAAAAAGCTTGAAATGGGATTCTCGTACGTTTATAAGGATAATGCTTGAAATATAATTCCTATTATCTGTTAAATACAAAAAAGCTTGAAATGGCATTCTCGTATGTCGATTAGGATAATGCTTGAAATATAATTCCTATTATCTGTTAAATACAAAAAAAGCTTGAAATGGGATTCTCGTACGTCGATTAGGATAATGCTTGAAATATAATTCCTATTATCTGTTAAATAAAAAAAAACCTTGAAATGACATTCTCGTACGTCGATTAGGATAATGCTTGAAATATAATTCCTATTATCTGTTAAATACAAAAAAGCTTGAAATGACATACTCGTACGTCGATTAGGATAATGCCTGAAATATAATTCCTATTATCTGTTAAATACAAAAAAGCTTGAAATGGGATTCTCGTACGTTTATTAGGATAATGCTTGAAATATAATTCCTATTATCTGTTAAATACAAAAAAGCTTGAAATGGGATTCTCGTACGTCGATTAGGATAATGCTTGAAATATAATTCCTATTATCTGTTAAATACAAAAAAGCTTGAAATGGCATTCTCGTACGTCGATTAGGATAATGCTTGAAATATAATTCCTATTATCCGTTAAATACAAAAAAGCTTGAAATGGGATTCTCGTACGTCGATTAGGATAATGCTTGAAATATAATTCCTATTATCTGTTAAATACAAAAAAGCTTGAAATGGCATTCTCGTACGTCGATTAGGATAATGCTTGAAATATAATTCCTATTATCTGTTAAAGACAAAAAAGCTTGAAATGGCATTCTCGTACGTCGATTAGGATAATGCTTGAAATATAATTCCTATTATCTGTTAAATACAAAAAAGCTTGAAATGGCATTCTCGTACGTCGATTAGGATAATGCTTGAAATATAATTCCTATTATCTGTTAAATACTAAAAAGCTTGAAATGGGATTCTTGTACGTCGATTAGGATAATGCTTGAAATATAATTCCTATTATCTGTTAAATACAAAAAAGCTTGAAATGGCATTCTCGTACGTCGATTAGGATAATGCTTGAAATATAATTCCTATTATCTGTTAAATACAAAAAAGCTTGAAATGGCATTCTCGTACGTCGATTACGATAATGCTTGAAATATAATTCCTATTATCTGTTAAATACAAAAAAGCTTGAAATGGCATTCTCGTACGTCCATTAGGATAATGCTTGAAATATAATTCCTATTATCTGTTAAATACAAAAAAGCTTGAAATGGCATTCTCGTACGTCGATTAGGATAATGCTTGAAATATAATTCCTATTATCTGTTAAAGACAAAAAGGTATGAAATGGCATTCTCGTACGTCGATTAGGATAATGCTTGAAATATAATTCCTGTTATCTGTTAAATACAAAAAAGCTTGAAATGGCATTCTCGTACGTCGATTAGGATAATGCTTGAAATATAATTCCTATTATCTGTTAAAGACAAAAAAGCTTGAAATGGCCTTCTCGTACGTCGATTAGGATAATGCTTGAAATATAATTCCTGTTATCTGTTAAATACAAATAAGCTTGAAATGGCATTCTCGTACGTCGATTAGGATAATGCTTGAAATATAATTCCTATTATCTGTTAAATACAAAAAAGATTGAAATTACATTCTCGTACGTCGATTAGGATAATGCTTGAAATATAATTCCTATTACCTGTTAAATACAAAAAAGCTTGAAATGGCATTCTCGTACGTCGATTAGGATAATGCTTGAAATATAATTCCTATTATCTGTTAAAGACAAAAAAGCTTGAAATGGGATTCTCGTACGTCGATTAGGATAATGCTTGAAATATAATTCCTATTATCTGTTAAATACAAAAAAGCTTTAAATGGAATTCTCGTACGTCGATTAGGATAATGCTTGAAATATAATTCCTATTATCTGTTAAATACAAAAAAGCTTGAAATGGCATTCTCGTACGTCGATTAGGATAATGCTTGAAATATAATTCCTATTATCTGTTAAATACAAAAAAGCTTGAAATGGGATTCTCGTACGTCGATAAGGATAATGCTTGACATATAATTCCTATTATCTGTTAAATACAAAAAAGCTTGAAATGGCATTCTCGTACGTAGAGTAGGATAATGCTTGAAATATAATTCCTATTATCTGTTAAATACAAAAAAGCTTGAAATGGCATTCTCGTATGTAGATTAGGATAATGCTTGAAATATAATTCCTATTATCTGTTAAATACAAAAAAGCTTTAAATGGCATTCTCGTACGTCGATTAGGATAATGCTTGAAATATAATTCCTATTATCTTTTAAATACAAAAAAGCTTGAAATGGGATTCTCGTACGTCGATTAGGATAATGCTTGAAATATAATTCCTATTATCTGTTAAATACAAAAAAGCTTGAAATGGCATTCTCGTACGTCGATTAGGATAATGCTTGAAATATAATTCCTATTATCTGTAAAATACAAAAAGGTATGAAATGGCATTCTCGTACGTCGATTAGGATAATGCTTGAAATATAATTCCTATTATCTGTTAAATACAAAAAAGCTTGAAATGGCATTCTCGTACGTCGATTAGGATAATGCTTGAAATATAATTCCTATTATCTGTTAAATACAAAAAAGCTTGAAATGGCATTCTCGTATGTCGATTATGATAATGCTTGAAATATAATTCCTATTATCTGTTAAATAAAAAAAAACCTTGAAATGACATTCTCGTACGTCGATTAGGATAATGCTTGAAATATAATTCCTATTATCTGTTAAATACAAAAAAGCTTGAAATGACATACTAATACGTCGATTAGGATAATGCCTGAAATATAATTCCTATTATCTGTTAAATACAAAAAAGCTTGAAATGGGATTCTCGTACGTTTATTAGGATAATGCTTGAAATATAATTCCTATTATCTGTTAAATACAAAAAAGCTTGAAATGGCATTCTCGTATGTCGATTAGGATAATGCTTGAAATATAATTCCTATTATCTGTTAAATACAAAAAAAGCTTGAAATGGGATTCTCGTACGTCGATTAGGATAATGCTTGAAATATAATTCCTATTATCTGTTAAATAAAAAAAAACCTTGAAATGACATTCTCGTACGTCGATTAGGATAATGCTTGAAATATAATTCCTATTATCTGTTAAATACAAAAAAGCTTGAAATGACATACTCGTACGTCGATTAGGATAATGCCTGAAATATAATTCCTATTATCTGTTAAATACAAAAAAGCTTGAAATGGGATTCTCGTACGTTTATTAGGATAATGCTTGAAATATAATTCCTATTATCTGTTAAATACAAAAAAAGCTTGAAATGGGATTCTCGTACGTCGATTAGGATAATGCTTGAAATATAATTCCTATTATCTGTTAAATACAAAAAAGCTTGAAATGGCATTCTCGTACGTGGATTAGGATAATGCTTGAAATATAATTCCTATTATCTGTTAAATACAAAAAAGCTTGAAATGGCATTCTGGTACGTCGATTAGGATAATGCTTGAAATATAATTCCTATTATCTGTTAAATACAAAAAAGCTTGAAATGGCATTCTCGTACGTCGATGTGGATAAGGCTTGAAATATAATTCCTATTATCTGTTAAAGACAAAAAGGTATGAAATGGCATTCTCGCACGTCGATTAGGATAATGCTTGAAATATAATTCCTATTATCTGTTAAATACAAAAAAGCTTGAAATGGCATTCACGTACGTCGATTAGGATAATGCTTGAAATATAATTCCCATTATCTGTTAAATACAAAAAAGCTTGAAATGGCATTCTCGTACGTCGATTAGGATAATGCTTGAAATATAATTCCTATTATCTGTTAAATACAAAAAAGATTGAAATGGAATTCTCGTACGTCGATTAGGATAATGCTTGAAATATAATTCCTATTATCTGTTAAATACAAAAAAGCTTGAAATGGCATTCTCGTACGTCGATTAGGATAATGCTTGAAATATAATTCCTATTATCTGTTAAATACAAAAAAGCTTGAAATGGCATTCTCGTACGTCGATTAGGATAATGCCTGAAATATAATTCCTATTATCTGTTAAATACAAAAAAGCTTGAAATGGGATTCTCGTACGTCGATTAGGATAATGCTTGAAATATCATTCTTATTATCTGTTAAAGACAAAAAGGTATGAAATGGCATTCTCGTACGTCGATTAGGATAATGCTTGAAATATAATTCCTATTATCTGTTAAATACAAAAAAGATTAAAATGGGATTCTCGTACGTCGATTAGTATAATGCCTGAAATATAATTCCTATTATCTGTTAAATACAAAAAAGCTTGAAATGTCATTCTCGTACGTCGATTAGGATAATGCTTGAAATATAATTCCTATTATCTGTTAAATACAAAAAAGCTTGAAAAGGGATTCTCGTACGTCGATTAGGAAATTGCTTGAAATATAATTCCTATTATCTGTTAAATACAAAAAAGCTTGAAATGGGATTCTCGTACGTCGATTAGGATAATGCTTGAAATATAATTCCTATTATCTGTTAAATACAAAAAAGCTTGAAATGGCATTCTCGTACGTCGATTAGGATAATGCTTGAAATATAATTCCTATTATCTGTTAACTACAAAAAAGCTTGAAATGGCATTCGCGTACGTGGATTAGGATAATGCTTTAAATATAATTCCTATTATCTGTTAAAGACAAAAAAGCTTGAAATGGCATTCTCGTACGTCGATTAGGATAATGCTTGAAATATAATTCCTATTATCTGTTAAATACAAAAAAGCTTGAAATGGCATTCTCGTACGTCGATTAGGATAATGCTTGAAATATAATTCCTATTATCTGTTAAATACAAAAAAGCTTGAAATGGCATTCTCGTACGTCGATTAGGATAATGCTTGAAATATAATTCCTATTATCTGTTAAAGACAAAAAGGTATGAAATGGCATTCTCGTACGTCGATTAGGATAATGCTTCAAATATAATTCCTATTATCTGTTAAATACAAAAAAGCTTGAAATGGCATTCTCGTACGTCGATTATGATAATGCTTGAAATATAATTCCTATTATCTGTTAAAGACAAAAAAGCTTGAAATGGCCTTCTCGTACGTCGATTAGGATAATGCTTGAAATATAATTCCTATTATCTGTTAAATACAAATAAGCTTGAAATGGCATTCTCGTACGTCGATTAGGATAATGCTTGAAATATAATTCCTATTATCTGTTAAATACAAAAAAGATTGAAATGACATTCTCGTACGTCGATTAGGATAATGCTTGAAATATAATTCCTATTACCTGTTAAATACAAAAAAGCTTGAAATGGCATTCTCGTACGTCGATTAGGATAATGCTTGAAATATAATTCCTATTATCTGTTAAATACAAAAAAGCTTGAAATGGCATTCTCGTACGTCGATTAGGATTATGCTTGAAATATAATTCCTATTATCTGTTAAATACAAAAAAGCTTGATATGGGATTCTCGTACGTCGATTAGGATAATGCTTGAAATATAATTCCTATTATCCGTTAAATACAAAAAAGCTTGAAATGGGATGCTCGTACGTCGATTAGGATAATGCTTGAAATATAATTCCTATTATCTGTTAAATACAAAAAAGCTTGAAATGGCATTCTCGTACGTCGATTAGGATAATGCTTGAAATATAATTCCTATTATCTGTTAAATACAAAAAAGCTTGAAATGGCATTCTCGTACGTCGATTAGGATAATGCTTGAAATATAATTCCTATTATCTGTTAAATACAAAAAAGCTTGAAATGGCATTCTCGTACGTCGATTAGGATAATGCTTGAAATATAATTCCTATTATCTGTTAAATACTAAAAAGCTTGAAATGGGATTCTTGTACGTCGATTAGGATAATGCTTGAAATATAATTCCTATTATCTGTTCAATACAAAAAAGGCTTGAAATGGCATTCTCGTACGTCGATTAGGATAATGCTTGAAATATAATTCCTATTATCTGTTAAATACAAAAAAGCTTGAAATGGCATTCTCGTACGTCGATTACGATAATTCTTGAAATATAATTCCTATTATCTGTTAAATACAAAAAAGCTTGAAATGGCATTCTCGTACGTCCATTAGGATAATGCTTGAAATATAATTCCTATTATCTGTTAAATACAAAAAAGCTTGAAATGGCATTCTCGTACGTCGATTAGGATAATGCTTGAAATATAATTCCTATTATCTGTTAAAGACAAAAAGGTATGAAATGGCATTCTCGTACGTCGATTAGGATAATGCTTGAAATATAATTCCTATTATCTGTTAAATACAAAAAAGCTGGAAATGGCATTCTCGTACGTCGATTAGGATAATGCTTGAAATATAATTCCTATTATCTGTTAAAGACAAAAAAGCTTGAAATGGCCTTCTCGTACGTCGATTAGGATAATGCTTGAAATATAATTCCTGTTATCTGTTAAATACAAATAAGCTTGAAATGGCATTCTCGTACGTCGATTAGGATAATGCTTGAAATATAATTCCTATTATCTGTTAAATACAAAAAAGATTGAAATTACATTCTCGTACGTCGATTAGGATAATGCTTGAAATATAATTCCTATTACCTGTTAAATACAAAAAAGCTTGAAATGGCATTCTCGTACGTCGATTAGGATAATGCTTGAAATATAATTCCTATTATCTGTTAAATACAAAAAAGCTTGAAATGGGATCCGCGTACGTCGATTAGGATTATGCTTGAAATATAATTCCTATTATCTGTTAAATACAAAAAAGCTTGAAATGGGATTCTCGTACGTCGATTAGGATAATGCTTGAAATATAATTCCTATTATCTGTTAAATACAAAAAAGCTTGAAATGGGATTCTCGTACGTCGATTAGGATAATGCTTGAAATATAATTCCTATTATCTGTTAAATACAAAAAAGCTTGAAATGGCATTCTCGTACGTCGATTAGGATAATGCCTGAAATATAATTCCTATTATCTGTTAAATACAAAAAAGCTTGAAATGGGATTCTCGTACGTCGATTAGGATAATGCTTGAAATATCATTCTTATTATCTGTTAAAGACAAAAAGGTATGAAATGGCATTCTCGTACGTCGATTAGGATAATGCTTGAAATATAATTCCTATTATCTGTTAAATACAAAAAAGATTGAAATGGGATTCTCGTACGTCGATTAGGATAATGCCTGAAATATAATTCCTATTATCTGTTAAATACAAAAAAGCTTGAAATGTCATTCTCGTACGTCGATTAGGATAATGCTTGAAATATAATTCCTATTATCTGTTAAATACAAAAAAAGCTGGAAATGGCATTCTCGTACGTCGATTAGGATAATGCTTGAAATATAATTCCTATTATCTGTTAAAGACAAAAAAGCTTGAAATGGCCTTCTCGTACGTCGATTAGGATAATGCTTGAAATATAATTCCTGTTATCTGTTAAATACAAATAAGCTTGAAATGGGATTCTCGTACGTCGATTAGGATAATGCTTGAAATATAATTCCTATTATCTGTTAAATACAAAAAAGATTGAAATTACATTCTCGTACGTCGATTAGGATAATGCTTGAAATATAATTCCTATTACCTGTTAAATACAAAAAAGCTTGAAATGGCATTCTCGTACGTCGATTAGGATAATGCTTGAAATATAATTCCTATTATCTGTTAAATACAAAAAAGCTTGAAATGGGATCCGCGTACGTCGATTAGGATTATGCTTGAAATATAATTCCTATTATCTGTTAAATACAAAAAAGCTTGAAATGGGATTCTCGTACGTCGATTAGGATAATGCTTGAAATATAATTCCTATTATCTGTTAATTACAAAAAAGCTTGAAATGGGATTCTCGTACGTCGATTAGGATAATGCTTGAAATATAATTCCTATTATCTGTTAAATACAAAAAAGCTTGAAATGGCATTCTCGTACGTCGATTAGGATAATGCCTGAAATATAATTCCTATTATCTGTTAAATACAAAAAAGCTTGAAATGGGATTCTCGTACGTCGATTAGGATAATGCTTGAAATATCATTCTTATTATCTGTTAAAGACAAAAAGGTATGAAATGGCATTCTCGTACGTCGATTAGGATAATGCTTGAAATATAATTCCTATTATCTGTTAAATACAAAAAAGATTGAAATGGGATTCTCGTACGTCGATTAGGATAATGCATGAAATATAATTCCTATTATCTGTTAAATACAAAAAAGCTTGAAATGTCATTCTCGTACGTCGATTAGGATAATGCTTGAAATATAATTCCTATTATCTGTTAAATACAAAAAAGCTTGAAATGGGATTCTCGTACGTCGATTAGGATAATGCTTGAAATATAATTCCTATTATCTGTTAAATACAAAAAAGCTTGAAATGGCATTCTCGTACGTCGATTAGGATAATGCTTGAAATATAATTCCTATTATCTGTTAAATACAAAAAAGCTTGAAATGGCATTCTCGTACGTCGATTAGGATAATGCTTGAAATATAATTCCTATTATCTGTTAACTACAAAAAAGCTTGAAATGGCATTCTCGTACGTCGATTAGGATAATGCTTTAAATATAATTCCTATTATCTGTTAAAGACAAAAAAGCTTGAAATGGCATTCTCGTACGTCGATTAGGATAATGCTTGAAATATAATTCTTATTATCTGTAAAATACAAAAAAGCTTGAAATGGCATTCTCGTACGTCGATTAGGATAATGCTTGAAATATAATTCCTATTATCTGTTAAATACAAAAAAGCTTGAAATGGCATTCTCGTACGTCGATTAGGATAATGCTTGAAATATAATTCCTATTATCTGTTAAAGACAAAAAGGTATGAAATGGCATTCTCGTACGTCGATTAGGATAATGCTTCAAATATAATTCCTATTATCTGTTAAATACAAAAAAGCTTGAAATGGCATTCTCGTACGTCGATTATGATAATGCTTGAAATATAATTCCTATTATCTGTTAAAGACAAAAAAGCTTGAAATGGCCTTCTCGTACGTCGATTAGGATAATGCTTGAAATATAATTCCTATTATCTGTTAAATACAAATAAGCTTGAAATGGCATTCTCGTACGTCGATTAGGATAATGCTTGAAATATAATTCCTATTATCTGTTAAATACAAAAAAGATTGAAATGACATTCTCGTACGTCGATTAGGATAATGCTTGAAATATAATTCCTATTACCTGTTAAATACAAAAAAGCTTGAAATGGCATTCTCGTACGTCGATTAGGATAATGCTTGAAATATAATTCCTATTACCTGTTAAATACAAAAAAGCTTGAAATGGCATTCTCGTACGTCGATTAGGATTATGCTTGAAATATAATTCCTATTATCTGTTAAATACAAAAAAGCTTGAAATGGGATTCTCGTACGTCGATTAGGATAATGCTTGAAATATAATTCCTATTATCCGTTAAATACAAAAAAGCTTTAAATGGGATGCTCGTACGTCGATTAGGATAATGATTGAAATATAATTCCTATTATCTGTTAAATACAAAAAAGCTTGAAATGGCATTCTCGTACGTCGATTAGGATAATGCTTGAAATATAATTCCTATTATCTGTTAAATACAAAAAAGCTTGAAATGGCATTCTCGTACGTCGATTAGGATAATGCTTGAAATATAATTCCTATTATCTGTTAAATACAAAAAAGCTTGAAATGGCATTCTCGTACGTCGATTAGGATAATGCTTGAAATATAATTCCTATTATCTGTTAAATACTAAAAAGCTTGAAATGGGATTCTTGTACGTCGATTAGGATAATGCTTGAAATATAATTCCTATTATCTGTTCAATACAAAAAAGGCTTGAAATGGCATTCTCGTACGTCGATTAGGATAATGCTTGAAATATAATTCCTATTATCTGTTAAATACAAAAAAGCTTGAAATGGCATTCTCGTACGTCGATTACGATAATGCTTGAAATATAATTCCTATTATCTGTTAAATACAAAAAAGCTTGAAATGGCATTCTCGTACGTCCATTAGGATAATGCTTGAAATATAATTCCTATTATCTGTTAACTACAAAAAAGCTTGAAATGGCATTCTCGTACGTCGATTAGGATAATGCTTGAAATATAATTCCTATTATCTGTTAAAGACAAAAAGGTATGAAATGGCATTCTCGTACGTCGATTAGGATAATGCTTGAAATATAATTCCTATTATCTGTTAAATACAAAAAAGCTGGAAATGGCATTCTCGTACGTCGATTAGGATAATGCTTGAAATATAATTCCTATTATCTGTTAAAGACAAAAAAGCTTGAAATGGCCTTCTCGTACGTCGATTAGGATAATGCTTGAAATATAATTCCTGTTATCTGTTAAATACAAATAAGCTTGAAATGGCATTCTCGTACGTCGATTAGGATAATGCTTGAAATATAATTCCTATTATCTGTTAAATACAAAAAAGATTGAAATTACATTCTCGTACGTCGATTAGGATAATGCTTGAAATATAATTCCTATTACCTGTTAAATACAAAAAAGCTTGAAATGGCATTCTCGTACGTCGATTAGGATAATGCTTGAAATATAATTCCTATTATCTGTTAAATACAAAAAAGCTTGAAATGGGATCCGCGTACGTCGATTAGGATTATGCTTGAAATATAATTCCTATTATCTGTTAAATACAAAAAAGCTTGAAATGGGATTCTCGTACGTCGATTAGGATAATGCTTGAAATATAATTCCTATTATCTGTTAAATACAAAAAAACTTGAAATGGGATTCTCGTACGTCGATTAGGATAATGCTTGAAATATAATTCCTATTATCTGTTAAATACAAAAAAGCTTGAAATGGCATTCTCGTACGTCGATTAGGATAATGCTTGAAATATAATTCCTATTATCTGTTAAATACAAAAAAGCTTGAAATGGCATTCTCGTACGTCGATTAGGATAATGCTTGAAATATAATTCCTATTATCTGTTAAATACAAAAAAGCTTTAAATGGCATTCTCGTACGTCGATTAGGATAATGCTTGAAATATAATTCCTATTATCTGTTAAATACTAAAAAGCTTGAAATGGGATTCTTGTACGTCGATTAGGATAATGCTTGAAATATAATTCCTATTATCTGTTAAATACAAAAAAGGCTTGAAATGGCATTCTCGTACGTCGATTAGGATAATGCTTGAAATATAATTCCTATTATCTGTTAAATACAAAAATGCTTGAAATGGCATTCTCGTACGTCGATTACGATAATGCTTGAAATATAATTCCTATTATCTGTTAAATACAAAAAAGCTTGAAATGGCATTCTCGTACGTCCATTAGGATAATGCTTGAAATATAATTCCTATTATCTGTTAAATACAAAAAAGCTTTAAATGGCATTCTCGTACGTCGATTAGGATACTGCTTGAAATATAATTCCTATTATCTGTTAAAGACAAAAAGGTATGAAATGGCATTCTCGTACGTCGATTAGGATAATGCTTGAAATATAATTCCTATTATCTGTTAAATACAAAAAAGCTTGAAATGGGATTCTGGTACGTCGATTAGGATAATGCTTGAAATATAATTCCTATTATCTGTTAAATACAAAAAAGCTTGAAATGGCATTCTCGTACGTCGATTAGGATAATGCTTGAAATATAATTCCTATTATCTGTTAAATACAAAAAAGCTTGAAATGGCATTCTCGTACGTCGATTAGGATAATGCTTGAAATATAATTCTTATTATCTGTTAAATACAAAAAAGCTTTAAATGGCATTCTCGTACGTCGATTAGGATAATGCTTGAAATATAATTCCTATTATCTGTTAAATACAAAAAAGCTTGAAATGGCCTTCTCGTACGTCGATTAGGATAATGCTTGAAATATAATTCCTGTTATCTGTTAAATACAAATAAGCTTGAAATGGCATTCTCGTACGTCGATTAGGATAATGCTTGAAATATAATTCCTATTATCTGTTAAATACAAAAAGATTGAAATTACATTCTCGTACGTCGATTAGGATAATGCTTGAAATATAATTCCTATTACCTGTTAAATACAAAAAAGCTTGAAATGGCATTCTCGTACGTCGATTAGGATAATGCTTGAAATATAATTCCTATTATCTGTTAAATACAAAAAAGCTTGAAATGGGATCCGCGTACGTCGATTAGGATTATGCTTGAAATATAATTCCTATTATCTGTTAAATACAAAAAAGCTTGAAATGGGATTCTCGTACGTCGATTAAGATAATGCTTGAAATATAATTCCTATTATCTGTTAAATACAAAAAAGCTTGAAATGGGATTCTCGTACGTCGATTAGGATAATGCTTGAAATATAATTCCTATTATCTGTTAAATACAAAAAAGCTTGAAATGGCATTCTCGTACGTCGATTAGGATAATGCCTGAAATATAATTCCTATTATCTGTTAAATACAAAAAAGCTTGAAATGGGATTCTCGTACGTCGATTAGGATAATGCTTGAAATATCATTCTTATTATCTGTTAAAGACAAAAAGGTATGAAATTGCATTCTCGTACGTCGATTAGGATAATGCTTGAAATATAATTCCTATTATCTGTTAAATACAAAAAAGATTGAAATGGGATTCTCGTACGTCGATTAGGATAATGCCTGAAATATAATTCCTATTATCTGTTAAATACAAAAAAGCTTGAAATGTCATTCTCGTACGTCGATTAGGATAATGCTTGAAATATAATTCCTATTATCTGTTAAATACAAAAAAGCTTGAAATGGCATTCTCGTACGTCGATTAGGATAATGCTTGAAATATAATTCCTATTATCTGTTAAATACAAAAAAGCTTGAAATGGGATTCTCGTACGTCGATTAGGATAATGCTTGAAATATAATTCCTATTATCTGTTAAATACAAAAAAGCTTGAAATGGCATTCTCGTACGTCGATTAGGATAATGCTTGAAATATAATTCCTATTATCTGTTAACTACAAAAAAGCTTGAAATGGCATTCGCGTACGTGGATTAGGATAATGCTTTAAATATAATTCCTATTATCTGTTAAAGACAAAAAAGCTTGAAATGGCATTCTCGTACGTCGATTAGGATAATGCTTGAAATATAATTCCTATTATCTGTTAAATACAAAAAAGCTTGAAATGGCATTCTCGTACGTCGATTAGGATAATGCTTGAAATATAATTCCTATTATCTGTTAAATACAAAAAAGCTTGAAATGGCATTCTCGTACGTCGATTAGGATAATGCTTGAAATATAATTCCTATTATCTGTTAAAGACAAAAAGGTATGAAATGGCATTCTCGTACGTCGATTAGGATAATGCTTGAAATATAATTCCTATTATCTGTTAAATACAAAAAAGCTTGAAATGGCATTCTCGTACGTCGATTATGATAATGCTTGAAATATAATTCCTATTATCTGTTAAAGACAAAAAAGCTTGAAATGGCCTTCTCGTACGTCGATTAGGATAATGCTTGAAATATAATTCCTATTATCTGTTAAATACAAATAAGCTTGAAATGGCATTCTCGTACGTCGATTAGGATAATGCTTGAAATATAATTCCTATTATCTGTTAAATACAAAAAAGCTTGAAATGGCATTCTCGTACGTCGATTAGGATAATGCTTGAAATATAATTCCTATTATCTGTTAAATACAAAAAAGCTTGAAATGGCATTCTCGTACGTCGATTAGGATTATGCTTGAAATATAATTCCTATTATCTGTTAAATACAAAAAAGCTTGAAATGGGATTCTCGTACGTCGATTAGGATAATGCTTGAAATATAATTCCTATTATCTGTTAAATACAGAAAAGCTTTAAATGGGATGCTCGTACGTCGATTAGGATAATGCTTGAAATATAATTCCTATTATCTGTTAAATACAAAAAAGCTTGAAATGGCATTCTCGTACGTCGATTAGGATAATGCTTGAAATATAATTCCTATTATCTGTTAAATACAAAAAAGCTTGAAATGGCATTCTCGTACGTCGATTAGGATAATGCTTGAAATATAATTCCTATTATCTGTTAAATACAAAAAAGCTTGAAATGGGATCCGCGTACGTCGATTAGGATTATGCTTGAAATATAATTCCTATTATCTGTTAAATACAAAAAAGCTTGAAATGGGATTCTCGTACGTCGATTAGGATAATGCTTGAAATATAATTCCTATTATCTGTTAAATACAAAAAAGCTTGAAATGGGATTCTCGTACGTCGATTAGGATAATGCTTGAAATATAATTCCTATTATCTGTTAAATACAAAAAAGCTTGAAATGGCATTCTCGTACGTCGATTAGGATAATGCTTGAAATATAATTCCTATTATCTGTTAAATACAAAAAAGCTTGAAATGGCATTCTCGTACGTCGATTAGGATAATGCTTGAAATATAATTCCTATTATCTGTTAAATACAAAAAAGCTTGAAATGGCATTCTCGTACGTCGATTAGGATAATGCTTGAAATATAATTCCTATTATCTGTTAAAGACAAAAAGGTATGAAATGGCATTCTCGTACGTCGATTAGGATAATGCTTGAAATATAATTCCTATTATCTGTTAAATACAAAAAAGCTTGAAATGGGATTCTGGTACGTCGATTAGGATAATGCTTGAAATATAATTCCTATTATCTGTTAAATACAAAAAAGCTTGAAATAGCATTCTCGTACGTCGATTAGGATAATGCTTGAAATATAATTCCTATTATCTGTTAAATACAAAAAAGCTTGAAATGGCATTCTCGTACGTCGATTAGGATAATGCTTGAAATATAATTCCTATTATCTGTTAAATACAAAAAAGCTTTAAATGGCATTCTCGTACGTCGATTAGGATAATGCTTGAAATATAATTCCTATTATCTGTTAAATACAAAAAAGCTTGAAATGGCATTCTCGTACGTCGATTAGGATAATGCTTGAAATATAATTCCTATTATCTGTTAAAGACAAAAAGGTATGAAATGGCATTCTCGTACGTCGATTAGGATAATGCTTGAAATATAATTCCTATTATCTGTTAAATACAAATAAGCTTGAAATGGCATTCTCGTACGTCGATTAGGATAATGCTTGAAATATAATTCCTATTATCTGTTAAAGACAAAAAAGCTTGAAATGGCATTCTCGTACGTCGATTAGGATAATGCTTGAAATATAATTCCTATTATCTGTTAAATACAAATAAGCTTGAAATGGCATTCTCGTACGTCGATTAGGATAATGCTTGAAATATAATTCCTATTATCTGTTAAATACAAAAAAGCTTGAAATGACATTCTCGTACGTCGATTAGGATAATGCTTGAAATATAATTCCTATTATCTGTTAAATACAAAAAAGCTTGAAATGGGATTCTCGTACGTCGATTACGATAATGCTTGAAATATAATTCCTATTATCTGTTAAATACAAAAAAGCTTGAAATGGGATTCTCGTACGTCGATTAGGATAATGCTTGAAATATAATTCCTATTATCTGTTAAAGACAAAAAAGCTTGAAATGGCATTCTCGTACGTCGATTAGGATAATGCTTGAAATATAATTCCTATTATCTGTTAAATAAAAAAAAAAATGGAATTCTCGTACGTCGATTAGGATAATGCTTGAAATATAATTACTATTATCTGTTAAATACAAAAAAGCTTGAAATGGCATTCTCGTACGTCGATTAGGATAATGCTTGAAATATAATTCCTATTATCTGTTAAATACAAAAAAGCTTGAAATGGGATTCTCGTACGTCGATTAGGACAATGATTGAAATATAATTCCTATTATCTGTTAACTACAAAAAAGCTTGAAATGGGATTCTCGTACGTCGATTAGGATAATGCTTGAAATATAATTCCTATTATCTGTAAAATACAAAAAGGTATTAAATGGCATTCTCGTACGTCGATTAGGATAATGCTTGAAATATAATTCCTATTATCTGTTAAATACAAAAAAGCTTGAAATGGCATTCTCGTACGTCGATTAGGATAATGCTTGAAATATAATTCCTATTATCTGTTAAATACAAAATAGCTGTAAATGGCATTCTCGTACGTCGATTACGATAATGCTTGAAATATAATTCCTATTATCTGTTAAAGACAAAAAGGTATGAAATGGCATTCTCGTACGTCGATTAGGATAATGCTTGAAATATAATTCCTATTATCTGTTAAATACAAAAAAGCTTGAAATGGCATTCTCGTACGTCGATTAGGATAATGCTTGAAATATAATTCCAATTATCTGTTCAATACAAAAAAGCTTGAAATGGCAGTCTCGTACGTCGATTAGGATAATGCTTGAAATATAATTCCTATTATCTGTTAAATACAAAAAAGCTTGAAATGGCATTCTCGTACGTCGATTACGATAATGCTTGAAATATAATTCCTATTATCTGTTAAATACAAAAAAGATTGAAATGGCATTCTCGTACGTCGATTAGGATAATGCTTGAAATATAATTCCTATTATCTGTTAAATACAAAAAAGCTGTAAATGGCATTCTCGTACGTCGATTACGATAATGCTTGAAATATAATTCCTATTATCTGTTAAAGACAAAAAGGTATGAAATGGCATTCTCGTACGTCGATTAGGATAATGCTTGAAATATAATTCCTATTATCTGTTAAATACAAAAAAGCTTGAAATGGCATTCTCGTACATCGATTAGGATAATGCTTGAAATATAATTCCTATTATCTGTTAAATACAAAAAAGCTTGAAATGGCATTCTCGTATGTCGATTAGGATAATGCTTGAAATATAATTCCTATTATCTGTTAAATACAAAAAAAGCTTGAAATGGGATTCTCGTACGTCGATTAGGATAATGCTTGAAATATAATTCCTATTATCTGTTAAATAAAAAAAAACCTTGAAATGACATTCTCGTACGTCGATTAGGATAATGCTTGAAATATAATTCCTATTATCTGTTAAATACAAAAAAGCTTGAAATGACATACTCGTACGTCGATTAGGATAATGCCTGAAATATAATTCCTATTATCTGTTAAATACAAAAAAGATTGAAATAGGATTCTCGTACGTTTATTAGGATAATGCTTGAAATATAATTCCTATTATCTGTTAAATACAAAAAAGCTTGAAATGGCATTCTCGTATGTCGATTAGGATAATGCTTGAAATATAATTCCTATTATCTGTTAAATACAAAAAAAGCTTGAAATGGGATTCTCGTACGTCGATTAGGATAATGCTTGAAATATAATTCCTATTATCTGTTAAATAAAAAAAAACCTTGAAATGACATTCTCGTACGTCGATTAGGATAATGCTTGAAATATAATTCCTATTATCTGTTAAATACAAAAAAGCTTGAAATGACATACTCGTACGTCGATTAGGATAATGCCTGAAATATAATTCCTATTATCTGTTAAATACAAAAAAGCTTGAAATGGGATTCTCGTACGTTTATTAGGATAATGCTTGAAATATAATTCCTATTATCTGTTAAATACAAAAAAGCTTGAAATGGGATTCTCGTACGTCGATTAGGATAATGCTTGAAATATAATTCCTATTATCTGTTAAATACAAAAAAGCTTGAAATGGCATTCTCGTACGTGGATTAGGATAATGCTTGAAATATAATTCCTATTATCTGTTAAATACAAAAAAGCTTGAAATGGGATTCTAGTACGTCGATTAGGATTATGCTTGAAATATAATTCCTATTATCTGTTAAATACAAAAAAGCTTGAAATGGGATTCTCGTACGTCGATTAGGATAATGCTTGAAATATAATTCCTATTATCTGTTAAAGACAAAAAGGTATGAAATGGCATTCTCGTACGTCGATTAGGATAATGCTTGAAATATAATTCCTATTATCTGTTAAATACAAAAAAGCTTGAAATGGCATTCTCGTACGTCGATTAGGATAATGCTTGAAATATAATTCCTATTATCTGTTAAATACAAAAAAGCTGTAAATGGCATTCTCGTACGTCGATTACGATAATGCTTGAAATATAATTCCTATTATCTGTTAAAGACAAAAAGGTATGAAATGGCATTCTCGTACGTCGATTAGGATAATGCTTGAAATATAATTCCTATTATCTGTTAAATACAAAAAAGCTTGAAATGGCATTCTCGTACGTCGATTAGGATAATGCTTGAAATATAATTCCAATTATCTGTTCAATACAAAAAAGCTTGAAATGGCAGTCTCGTACGTCGATTAGGATAATGCTTGAAATATAATTCCTATTATCTGTTAAATACAAAAAAGCTTGAAATGGCATTCTCGTACGTCGATTACGATAATGCTTGAAATATAATTCCTATTATCTGTTAAATACAAAAAAGATTGAAATGGCATTCTCGTACGTCGATTAGGATAATGCTTGAAATATAATTCCTATTATCTGTTAAATACAAAAAAGCTGTAAATGGCATTCTCGTACGTCGATTACGATAATGCTTGAAATATAATTCCTATTATCTGTTAAAGACAAAAAGGTATGAAATGGCATTCTCGTACGTCGATTAGGATAATGCTTGAAATATAATTCCTATTATCTGTTAAATACAAAAAAGCTTGAAATGGCATTCTCGTACATCGATTAGGATAATGCTTGAAATATAATTCCTATTATCTGTTAAATACAAAAAAGCTTGAAATGGCATTCTCGTATGTCGATTAGGATAATGCTTGAAATATAATTCCTATTATCTGTTAAATACAAAAAAAGCTTGAAATGGGATTCTCGTACGTCGATTAGGATAATGCTTGAAATATAATTCCTATTATCTGTTAAATAAAAAAAAACCTTGAAATGACATTCTCGTACGTCGATTAGGATAATGCTTGAAATATAATTCCTATTATCTGTTAAATACAAAAAAGCTTGAAATGACATACTCGTACGTCGATTAGGATAATGCCTGAAATATAATTCCTATTATCTGTTAAATACAAAAAAGATTGAAATAGGATTCTCGTACGTTTATTAGGATAATGCTTGAAATATAATTCCTATTATCTGTTAAATACAAAAAAGCTTGAAATGGCATTCTCGTATGTCGATTAGGATAATGCTTGAAATATAATTCCTATTATCTGTTAAATACAAAAAAAGCTTGAAATGGGATTCTCGTACGTCGATTAGGATAATGCTTGAAATATAATTCCTATTATCTGTTAAATAAAAAAAAACCTTGAAATGACATTCTCGTACGTCGATTAGGATAATGCTTGAAATATAATTCCTATTATCTGTTAAATACAAAAAAGCTTGAAATGACATACTCGTACGTCGATTAGGATAATGCCTGAAATATAATTCCTATTATCTGTTAAATACAAAAAAGCTTGAAATGGGATTCTCGTACGTTTATTAGGATAATGCTTGAAATATAATTCCTATTATCTGTTAAATACAAAAAAGCTTGAAATGGGATTCTCGTACGTCGATTAGGATAATGCTTGAAATATAATTCCTATTATCTGTTAAATACAAAAAAGCTTGAAATGGCATTCTCGTACGTGGATTAGGATAATGCTTGAAATATAATTCCTATTATCTGTTAAATACAAAAAAGCTTGAAATGGGATTCTAGTACGTCGATTAGGATTATGCTTGAAATATAATTCCTATTATCTGTTAAATACAAAAAAGCTTGAAATGGGATTCTCGTACGTCGATTAGGATAATGCTTGAAATATAATTCCTATTATCTGTTAAAGACAAAAAGGTATGAAATGGCATTCTCGTACGTCGATTAGGATAATGCTTGAAATATAATTCCTATTATCTGTTAACTACAAAAAAGCTTGAAATGGCATTCTCGTACGTCGATTAGGATAATGCTTGAAATATAATTCCTATTATCTGTTAAATACAAAAAAGCTTGAAATGGGATTCTGGTACGTCGATTAGGATAATGCTTGAAATATAATTCCTATTATCTGTTAAATACAAAAAAGCTTGAAATGGGATTCTGGTACGTCGATTAGGATAATGCTTGAAATATAATTCCTATTATCTGTTAAATACAAAAAAACTTGAAATGGGATTCTCGTACGTCGATTAGGATAATGCTTGAAATATAATTCCTATTATCTGTTAAATACAAAAAAGCTTGAAATGGCATTCTCGTACGTCGATTAGGATAATGCTTGAAATATTATTCCTATTATCTGTTAAAGACAAAAAAGCTTGAAATGGGATTCTCGTACGTTTATTAGGATAATGCTTGAAATATAATTCCTATTATCTGTTAAATACAAAAAAGCTTGAAATGGGATTCTCGTACGTCGATTAGGATAATGCTTGAAATATAATTCCTATTATCTGTTAAATACAAAAAAGCTTGAAATGGCATTCTCGTACGTGGATTAGGATAATGCTTGAAATATAATTCCTATTATCTGTTAAATACAAAAAAGCTTGAAATGGGATTCTAGTACGTCGATTAGGATAATGCTTGAAATATAATTCCTATTATCTGTTAAATACAAAAAAGCTTGAAATGGCATTCTCGTACGTCGATTAGGATAATGCTTGAAATATAATTCCTATTATCTGTTAAATACAAAAAAGCTTGAAATGGCATTCTCGTACGTCGATTAGGATAATGCTTGAAATATAATTCCTATTATCTGTTAAATACAAAAAAGCTTGAAATGGGATTCTTGTACGTCGATTAGGATAATGCTTGAAATATAATTCCTATTATCTGTTAAATACAAAAAAGCTTGAAATGGGATTCTCGTACGTCGATTAGGATAATGCTTGAAATATTATTCCTATTATCTGTTAAAGACAAAAAGGTATGAAATGACATTCTCGTACGTCGATTAGGATAATGCTTGAAATATAATTCCTATTATCTGTTAAATACAAAAAAGCTTGAAATGGCATTCTCGTACGTCGATTAGGATAATGCTTGAAATATAATTCCTATTATCTGTTAAATACAAAAAAGCTTGAAATGGGATTCTGGTACGTCGATTAGGATAATGCTTGAAATATAATTCCTATTATCTGTTAAATACAAAAAAGCTTGAAATGGGATTCTGGTACGTCGATTAGGATAATGCTTGAAATATAATTCCTATTTTCTGTTAAATACAAAAAAACTTGAAATGGGATTCTCGTACGTCGATTAGGATAATGCTTGAAATATAATTCCTATTATCTGTTAAATACAAAAAAGCTTGAAATGGCATTCTCGTACGTCGATTAGGATAATGCTTGAAATATAATTCCTATTATCTGTTAAAGACAAAAAAGCTTGAAATGGGATTCTCGTACGTTAATAAGGATAATGCTTGAAATATAATTCCTATTATCTGTTAAATACAAAAAAGATTGAAATGGGATTCTGGTACGTCGATTAGGATAATGCTTGAAATATAATTCCTATTATCTGTTAAATACAAAAAAACTTGAAATGGAATTCTCGTACGTCGATTAGGATAATACTTGAAATATAATTCCTATTATCTGTTAAAGACAAAAAAGCTTGAATTGGGATTCTGGTACGTCGATTAGGATAATGCTTGAAATATAATTCCTATTATCTGTTAAATACAAAAAAGATTGAAATGGCATTCTCGTACGTCGATTAGGATAATGCTTGAAATATAATGCCTATTATCTGTTAAATACAAAAAAGCTTGAAATGGCATTCTCGTACGTCGATTAGGATAATGCTTGAAATATAATTCCTATTATCTGTTAAATACAAAAAAGATTGAAATGGCATTCTCGTACGTCGATTAGGATAATGCTTGAAATATAATTCCTATTATCTGTTAAATACAAAAAAGCTTGAAATGGCATTCTCGTACGTCGATTAGGATAATGCTGGACATATAATTCCTATTATCTGTTAAATACAAAAAAGCTTGAAATGGCATTCTCGTACGTCGATTAGGATAATGCTTGAAATATAATTCCTATTATCTGTTAAATACAAAAAGGTTTGAAATGGCATTCTCGTTCGTCGATTAGGATAATGCTTGAAATATAATTCCTATTATCTGTTTAAGACAAAAAGGTATGAAATGGCATTCTCGTACGTCGATTAGGATAATGCTTGAAATATAATTCCTAATATCTGTTAAATACAAAAAAGCTTGAAATGGGATTCTGGTACGTCGATTACGATAATGCTTGAAATATAATTCCTATTATCTGTTAAATACAAAAAAGCTTGAAATGGGATTCTCGTACGTCGATTAGGATAATGCTTGAAATATAATTCCGATTATCTGTTAAAGACAAAAAAGCTTGAAATGGGATTCTGGTACGTCGATAAGGATAATGCTTGAAATATAATTCCTATTATCTGTTAAATACAAAAAAGCTTGAAATGGCATTCTCGTACGTCGATTAGGATAATGCTTGAAATATAATTCCTATTATCTGTTAAATACAAAAAAGCTTGAAATGGGATTCTGGTACGTCGATTAGGATAATGCTTGAAATATAATTCCTATTATCTGTTAAATACAAAAAAGCTTGAAATGGGATTCTCGTACGTCGATTAGGATAATGCTTGAAATATAATTCCTATTATCTGTTAAATACAAAAAAGCTTGAAATGGCATTCTCGTACGTCGATTAGGATAATGCTTGAAATATAATTCCTATTATCTGTTAAAGACAAAAAGGTATGAAATGGCATTCTCGTACGTCGATTAGGATAATGCTTGAAATATAATTCCTATTATCTGTTAAATACAAAAAAGCTTGAAATGACATTCTCGTAGGTCGATTAGGATAATGCTTGAAATATAATTCCTATTATCTGTTAAATACAAAAAAGCTTGAAATGGGATTCTGGTACGTCAATTAGGATAATGCTTGAAATATAATTCCTATTATCTGTTAAATACAAAAAAGCTTGAAATGGGATTCTCGTACGTCGATTAGGATAATGCTTGAAATATAATTCCTATTATCTGTTAAATACAAAAAAGCTTGAAATGGCATTCTCGTACGTCGATTAAGATAATGCTTGAAATATAATTCCTATTATCTGTTAAATACAAAAAGGTATGAAATAGCATTCTCGTACGTCGATTAGGATAATGCTTGAAATATAATTCCTATTATCTGTTAAATACAAAAAAGCTTGAAATGGGATTCTGGTACGTCGATTAGGATAATGCTTAGAAATATCATTCCTATTATCTGTTAAATACAAAAAAAACTTGAAATGGGATTCTCGTACGTCGATTAGGATAATGCTTGAAATATAATTCCTATTATCTGTTAAATACAAAAAAGCTTGAAATGGCATTCTCGTACGTCGATTAGGATAATGCTTGAAATATAATTCCTATTATCTGTTAAAGACAAAAAAGCTTGAAATGGGATTCTCGTACGTTAATTAGGATAATGCTTGAAACATAATTCCTATTATCTGTTAAATACAAAAAAGATTGAAATGGGATTCTGGTACGTCGATTAGGATAATGCTTGAAATATAATTCCTATTATCTGTTAAATACAAAAAAACTTGAAATGGAATTCTCGTACGTCGATTAGGATAATGCTTGAAATATAATTCCTATTATCTGTTAAAGACAAAAAAGCTTGAATTGGGATTCTGGTACGTCGATTAGGATAATGCTTGAAATATAATTCCTATTATCTGTTAAATACAAAAAAGCTTGAAATGGCATTGTCGTACGTCGATTAGGATAATGCTTGAAATATAATGCCTATTATCTGTTAAATACAAAAAAGCTTGAAATGGCATTCTCGTACGTCGATAAGGATAATGCTTTAAATATAATTCCTATTATCTGTTAAATACAAAAAAGATTGAAATGGGATTCTCGTACGTCGATTAGGATAATGCTTGAAATATAATTCCTATTATCTGTTAAATACAAAAAAGCTTGAAATGGGATTCTCGTACGTCGATTAGGATAATGCTGGACATATAATTCCTATTATCTGTTAAATACAAAAAAGCTTGAAATGGCATTCTCGTACGTCGATTAGGATAATGCTTGAAATATAATTCCTATTATCTGTTAAATACAAAAAGGTTTGAAATGGCATTCTCGTTCGTCGATTAGGATAATGCTTGAAATATAATTCCTATTATCTGTTTAAGACAAAAAGGTATCGAATGGCATTCTCGTACGTCGATTAGGATAATGCTTGAAATATAATTCCTATTATCTGTTAAATACAAAAAAGCTTGAAATGGGATTCTAGTACGTCGATTAGGATAATGCTTGAAATATAATTCCTATTATCTGTTAAATACAAAAAAGCTTGAAATGGGATTCTCGTACGTCGATTAGGATAATGCTTGAAATATAATTCCGATTATCTGTTAAAGACAAAAAAGCTTGAAATGGGATTCTGGTACGTCGATAAGGATAATGCTTGAAATATAATTCCTATTATCTGTTAAATACAAAAAAGCTTGAAATGGCATTCTCGTACGTCGATTAGGATAATGCTTGAAATATAATTCCTATTATCTGTTAAAGACAAAAAGGTATGAAATGGCATTCTCGTACGTCGATTAGGATAATGCTTGAAATATAATTCCTATTATCTGTTAAATACAAAAAAGCTTGAAATGACATTCTCGTAGGTCGATTAGGATAATGCTTGAAATATAATTCCTATTATCTGTTAAATACAAAAAAGCTTGAAATGGGATTCTGGTACGTCAATTAGGATAATGCTTGAAATATAATTCCTATTATCTGTTAAATACAAAAAAGCTTGAAATGGGATTCTCGTACGTCGATTAGGATAATGCTTGAAATATAATTCCTATTATCTGTTAAATACAAAAAAGCTTGAAATGGGATTCTGGTACGTCGATTAGGATAAATCTTGAAATATAATTCCTATTATCTGTTAAATACAAAAAAGCTTGAAATGGGATTCTCGTACGTCGATTAGGATAATGCTTGAAATATAATTCCTATTATCTGTTAAATACAAAAAAGCTTGAAATGGCATTCTCGTACGTCGATTAGGATAATGCTTGAAATATAATTCCTATTATCTGTTAAAGACAAAAAGGTATGAAATGGCATTCTCGTACGTCGATTAGGATAATGCTTGAAATATAATTCCTATTATCTGTTAAATACAAAAAAGCTTGAAATGACATTCTCGTAGGTCGATTAGGATAATGCTTGAAATATAATTCCTATTATCTGTTAAATACAAAAAAGCTTGAAATGGGATTCTGGTACGTCAATTAGGATAATGCTTGAAATATAATTCCTATTATCTGTTAAATACAAAAAAGCTTGAAATGGGATTCTCGTACGTCGATTAGGATAATTCTTGAAATATAATTCCTATTATCTGTTAAATACAAAAAAGCTTGAAATGGCATTCTCGTACGTCGATTAAGATAATGCTTGAAATATAATTCCTATTATCTGTTAAATACAAAAAGGTATGAAATAGCATTCTCGTACGTCGATTAGGATAATGCTTGAAATATAATTCCTATTATCTGTTAAATACAAAAAAGCTTGAAATGGGATTCTGGTACGTCGATTAGGATAATGCTTAGAAATATCATTCCTATTATCTGTTAAATACAAAAAAAACTTGAAATGGGATTCTCGTACGTCGATTAGGATAATGCTTGAAATATAATTCCTATTATCTGTTAAATACAAAAAAGCTTGAAATGGCATTCTCGTACGTCGATTAGGATAATGCTTGAAATATAATTCCTATTATCTGTTAAAGACAAAAAAGCTTGAAATGGGATTCTCGTACGTTAATTAGGATAATGCTTGAAACATAATTCCTATTATCTGTTAAATACAAAAAAGATTGAAATGGGATTCTGGTACGTCGATTAGGATAATGCTTGAAATATAATTCCTATTATCTGTTAAATACAAAAAAACTTGAAATGGAATTCTCGTACGTCGATTAGGATAATGCTTGAAATATAATTCCTATTATCTGTTAAAGACAAAAAAGCTTGAATTGGGATTCTGGTACGTCGATTAGGATAATGCTTGAAATATAATTCCTATTATCTGTTAAATACAAAAAAGCTTGAAATGGCATTGTCGTACGTCGATTAGGATAATGCTTGAAATATAATGCCTATTATCTGTTAAATACAAAAAAGCTTGAAATGGCATTCTCGTACGTCGATAAGGATAATGCTTTAAATATAATTCCTATTATCTGTTAAATACAAAAAAGATTGAAATGGGATTCTCGTACGTCGATTAGGATAATGCTTGAAATATAATTCCTATTATCTGTTAAATACAAAAAAGCTTGAAATGGGATTCTCGTACGTCGATTAGGATAATGCTGGACATATAATTCCTATTATCTGTTAAATACAAAAAAGCTTGAAATGGCATTCTCGTACGTCGATTAGGATAATGCTTGAAATATAATTCCTATTATCTGTTAAATACAAAAAGGTTTGAAATGGCATTCTCGTTCGTCGATTAGGATAATGCTTGAAATATAATTCCTATTATCTGTTTAAGACAAAAAGGTATGAAATGGCATTCTCGTACGTCGATTAGGATAATGCTTGAAATATAATTCCTATTATCTGTTAAATACAAAAAAGCTTGAAATGGGATTCTAGTACGTCGATTAGGATAATGCTTGAAATATAATTCCTATTATCTGTTAAATACAAAAAAGCTTGAAATGGGATTCTCGTACGTCGATTAGGATAATGCTTGAAATATAATTCCTATTATCTGTTAAAGACAAAAAGGTATGAAATGGCATTCTCGTACGTCGATTAGGATAATGCTTGAAATATAATTCCTATTATCTGTTAAATACAAAAAAGCTTGAAATGGCATTCTCGTACGTCGATTAGGATAATGCTTGAAATATAATTCCTATTATCTGTTAAATACAAAAAAGCTTGAAATGGGATTCTGGTACGTCGATTAGGATAATGCTTGAAATATAATTCCTATTATCTGTTAAATACAAAAAAGCTTGAAATAGGATTCTGGTACGTCGATTAGGATAATGCTTGAAATATAATTCCTATTATCTGTTAAATACAAAAAAACTTGAAATGGGATTCTCGTACGTCGATTAGGATAATGCTTGAAATATAATTCCTATTATCTGTTAAATACAAAAAAGCTTGAAATGGCATTCTCGTACGTCGATTAGGATTATGCTTGAAATATTATTCCTATTATCTGTTAAAGACAAAAAAGCTTGAAATGGGATTCTCGTACGTTTATTAGGATAATGCTTGAAATATAATTCCTATTATCTGTTAAATACAAAAAAGCTTGAAATGGGATTCTCGTACGTCGATTAGGATAATGCTTGAAATATAATTCCTATTATCTGTTAAATACAAAAAAGCTTGAAATGGCATTCTCGTACGTGGATTAGGATAATGCTTGAAATATAATTCCTATTATCTGTTAAATACAAAAAAGCTTGAAATGGGATTCTAGTACGTCGATTAGGATAATGCTTGAAATATAATTCCTATTATCTGTTAAATACAAAAAAGCTTGAAATGGCATTCTCGTACGTCGATTAGGATAATGCTTGAAATATAATTCCTATTATCTGTTAAATACAAAAAAGCTTGAAATGGCATTCTCGTACGTCGATTAGGATAATGCTTGAAATATAATTCCTATTATCTGTTAAATACAAAAAAGCTTGAAATGGGATTCTTGTACGTCGATTAGGATAATGCTTGAAATATAATTCCTATTATCTGTTAAATACAAAAAAGCTTGAAATGGGATTCTCGTACGTCGATTAGGATAATGCTTGAAATATTATTCCTATTATCTGTTAAAGACAAAAAGGTATGAAATGACATTCTCGTACGTCGATTAGGATAATGCTTGAAATATAATTCCTATTATCTGTTAAATACAAAAAAGCTTGAAATGGCATTCTCGTACGTCGATTAGGATAATGCTTGAAATATAATTCCTATTATCTGTTAAATACAAAAAAGCTTGAAATGGGATTCTGGTACGTCGATTAGGATAATGCTTGAAATATAATTCCTATTATCTGTTAAATACAAAAAAGCTTGAAATGGGATTCTGGTACGTCGATTAGGATAATGCTTGAAATATAATTCCTATTTTCTGTTAAATACAAAAAAACTTGAAATGGGATTCTCGTACGTCGATTAGGATAATGCTTGAAATATAATTCCTATTATCTGTTAAATACAAAAAAGCTTGAAATGGCATTCTCGTACGTCGATTAGGATAATGCTTGAAATATAATTCCTATTATCTGTTAAAGACAAAAAAGCTTGAAATGGGATTCTCGTACGTTAATAAGGATAATGCTTGAAATATAATTCCTATTATCTGTTAAATACAAAAAAGATTGAAATGGGATTCTGGTACGTCGATTAGGATAATGCTTGAAATATAATTCCTATTATCTGTTAAATACAAAAAAACTTGAAATGGAATTCTCGTACGTCGATTAGGATAATGCTTGAAATATAATTCCTATTATCTGTTAAATACAAAAAAGCTTGAATTGGGATTCTGGTACGTCGATTAGGATAATGCTTGAAATATAATTCCTATTATCTGTTAAATACAAAAAAGATTGAAATGGCATTCTCGTACGTCGATTAGGATAATGCTTGAAATATAATGCCTATTATCTGTTAAATACAAAAAAGCTTGAAATGGCATTCTCGTACGTCGATTAGGATAATGCTTGAAATATAATTCCTATTATCTGTTAAATACAAAAAAGATTGAAATGGCATTCTCGTACGTCGATTAGGATAATGCTTGAAATATAATTCCTATTATCTGTTAAATACAAAAAAGCTTGAAATGGGATTCTCGTACGTCGATTAGGATAATGCTGGACATATAATTCCTATTATCTGTTAAATACAAAAAAGCTTGAAATGGCATTCTCGTACGTCGATTAGGATAATGCTTAAAATATAATTCCTATTATCTGTTAAATACAAAAAGGTTTGAAATGGCATTCTCGTTCGTCGATTAGGATAATGCTTGAAATATAATTCCTATTATCTGTTTAAGACAAAAAGGTATGAAATGGCATTCTCGTACGTCGATTAGGATAATGCTTGAAATATAATTCCTAATATCTGTTAAATACAAAAAAGCTTGAAATGGGATTCTGGTACGTCGATTACGATAATGCTTGAAATATAATTCCTATTATCTGTTAAATACGAAAAAGCTTGAAATGGGATTCTCGTACGTCGATTAGGATAATGCTTGAAATATAATTCCGATTATCTGTTAAAGACAAAAAAGCTTGAAATGGGATTCTGGTACGTCGATAAGGATAATGCTTGAAATATAATTCCTATTATCTGTTAAATACAAAAAAGCTTGAAATGGCATTCTCGTACGTCGATTAGGATAATGCTTGAAATATAATTCCTATTATCTGTTAAATACAAAAAAGCTTGAAATGGGATTCTGGTACGTCGATTAGGATAAATCTTGAAATATAATTCCTATTATCTGTTAAATACAAAAAAGCTTGAAATGGGATTCTCGTACGTCGATTAGGATAATGCTTGAAATATAATTCCTATTATCTGTTAAATACAAAAAAGCTTGAAATGGCATTCTCGTACGTCGATTAGGATAATGCTTGAAATATAATTCCTATTATCTGTTAAAGACAAAAAGGTATGAAATGGCATTCTCGTACGTCGATTAGGATAATGCTTGAAATATAATTCCTATTATCTGTTAAATACAAAAAAGCTTGAAATGACATTCTCGTAGGTCGATTAGGATAATGCTTGAAATATAATTCCTATTATCTGTTAAATACAAAAAAGCTTGAAATGGGATTCTGGTACGTCAATTAGGATAATGCTTGAAACATAATTCCTATTATCTGTTAAATACAAAAAAGCTTGAAATGGGATTCTCGTACGTCGATTAGGATAATGCTTGAAATATAATTCCTATTATCTGTTAAATACAAAAAAGCTTGAAATGGCATTCTCGTACGTCGATTAAGATAATGCTTGAAATATAATTCCTATTATCTGTTAAATACAAAAAGGTATGAAATAGCATTCTCGTACGTCGATTAGGATAATGCTTGAAATATAATTCCTATTATCTGTTAAATACAAAAAAGCTTGAAATGGGATTCTGGTACGTCGATTAGGATAATGCTTAGAAATATCATTCCTATTATCTGTTAAATACAAAAAAAACTTGAAATGGGATTCTCGTACGTCGATTAGGATAATGCTTGAAATATAATTCCTATTATCTGTTAAATACAAAAAAGCTTGAAATGGCATTCTCGTACGTCGATTAGGATAATGCTTGAAATATAATTCCTATTATCTGTTAAAGACAAAAAAGCTTGAAATGGGATTCTCGTACGTTAATTAGGATAATGCTTGAAACATAATTCCTATTATCTGTTAAATACAAAAAAGATTGAAATGGGATTCTGGTACGTCGATTAGGATAATGCTTGAAATATAATTCCTATTATCTGTTAAATACAAAAAAACTTGAAATGGAATTCTCGTACGTCGATTAGGATAATGCTTGAAATATAATTCCTATTATCTGTTAAAGACAAAAAAGCTTGAATTGGGATTCTGGTACGTCGATTAGGATAATGCTTGAAATATAATTCTTATTATCTGTTAAATACAAAAAAGCTTGAAATGGCATTGTCGTACGTCGATTAGGATAATGCTTGAAATATAATGCCTATTATCTGTTAAATACAAAAAAGCTTGAAATGGCATTCTCGTACGTCGATAAGGATAATGCTTTAAATATAATTCCTATTATCTGTTAAATACAAAAAAGATTGAAATGGGATTCTCGTACGTCGATTAGGATAATGCTTGAAATATAATTCCTATTATCTGTTAAATACAAAAAAGCTTGAAATGGGATTCTCGTACGTCGATTAGGATAATGCTGGACATATAATTCCTATTATCTGTTAAATACAAAAAAGCTTGAAATGGCATTCTCGTACGTCGATTAGGATAATGCTTGAAATATAAATCCATATTATCTGTTAAATACAAAAAGGTTTGAAATGGCATTCTCGTTCGTCGATTAGGATAATGCTTGAAATATAATTCCTATTATCTGTTTAAGACAAAAAGGTATGAAATGGCATTCTCGTACGTCGATTAGGATAATGCTTGAAATATAATTCCTATTATCTGTTAAATACAAAAAAGCTTGAAATGGGATTCTGGTACGTCGATTACGATAATGCTTGAAATATAATTCCTATTATCTGTTAAATACAAAAAAGCTTGAAATGGGATTCTCGTACGTCGATTAGGATAATGCTTGAAATATAATTCCGATTATCTGTTAAAGACAAAAAAGCTTGAAATGGGATTCTGGTACGTCGATAAGGATAATGCTTGAAATATAATTCCTATTATCTGTTAAATACAAAAAAGCTTGAAATGGCAGTCTCGTACGTCGATTAGGATAATGCTTGAAATATAATTCCTATTATCTGTTAAATACAAAAAAGCTTGAAATGGCATTCTCGTACGTCGATTAGGATAATGCTTGAAATATAATTCCTATTATCTGTTAAATACAAAAAAGCTTGAAATGGGATTCTCGTACGTCGATTAGTATAATGCTTGAAATATAATTCCTATTATCTGTTAAATACAAAAAAGCTTGAAATGGCATTCTCGTACGTCGATTAGGATAATGCTTGAAATATAATTCCTATTATCTGTTAAATACAAAAAAGCTTGAAATGGCATGCTCGTACGTCGATTAGGATAATGCTTGAAATATAATTCCTATTATCTGTTAAATACAAAAAAGCTTGAAATGACATTCTCGTACGTCGATTAGGATAATGCTTGAAATATAATTCCTATTTATTGTTAAATACAAAAAGGTATGAAATTGCATTCTCGTACGTCGATTAGGATAATGCTTGAAATATAATTCCTATTATCTGTTAAATACAAAAAAGCTTGAAATGACATTCTCGTATGTCGATTAGGATAATGCTTGAATCATCAATCTTGTAAGCTGTTAAAAAAGAAAACTTTACAACTCATTCTACCAAAACTGTTAAGACGAGGCTTGAAGCATCATTCTCGGAATTGTGTCAGGCAAAAGTTTGGAGTAACACTGTCGGAATGTGTAAGTAATAAGCTTTAAAGGGCATTCCCGGAAGTCTATTACGTTTAAGCTTTGAAACAACATTTTCCTGTGTGTAACACTTTAACTTTAAATATCATGTTCTAGTTCTGTGAGTCTTAAACAGAATTCTCATCAGCCTGTCAGAATTTAACTTTAAGTAGAATTTTCAGAGTTTTTTGATGCTTAAGTTTTGAGCAGAATTTTTCAACGTCAGAAAGGTTATGCTTTAAAAAATCTTAAAATACGATTCTCTCATAGATCTTTTACGCTTAAGATTTAAAAAACATCATCGTATATCAGCTATTTTGAAACTTAAACGAAGTTTCAAGTAAATGTGCTACGCTTAAATATGGATTTTGTAGATCTGTTATAGTAAAGTCTAGAATGGCATTTCATGGGTAAGTTAAAGCTTTCAATAGCATTCTCTAAGGAATGTCTTGGTTAAGCTAGAAATAAACCTAAAATCTTAAATCTAAGAGTGTCAAGCTAAGCATAGAAAATTTCATTTATGTTTTACGTACGTTTTAAATAATATTTTCATTGCTATAACTTTTAGATTGAGCGGACGCTTCTTAAGCGCACCTGTTCTTATTTTAAAGTGCCTTTTAGTGTTTCGCAAGTTATTTTCTAGTTTTAAATGTTATTTGACATTTTTGCATAAACTTCATATGCTTTTTTGTTTTCTGTCTGTCGTCTCATTTTGTAAAAAGCAGAACCTGACGACACCTGCTTTTTGTCATGCAATATTGCTTATGAACTATTTTTCCCTGTTTCTTTTGTTTTGACGTTTCTTAGCGGAAGCAAATACCGGTGGTAATGCCGTGGCTTTGTGGCGCCTTTAAATGCATACGCATACTATTTGAACATAGAAAATAAAAGAAGCTAAATATTATTTGCGTAGTTATTACTTTTTGTTCTTTGAGTAAACAAAAATAAACTAAACTGAGCAAGAACGGAAAGCAATCGAATTTGCACGAATCGTAAAAGAAAGAAAATGAAAACGCTGGAAATAAACTAAGATAACACAGAATAATATGTATATATAAAACTAAAAAGATTATATGTATATATAAAACTAAGAGAATAATATGTATATATAAAACTAAGATAACACAGAATAATATGTGTATATAAAAATAATATAAAACTAAGAAAACACAGAAACGGGTACGCTTATATATATATATATATATATATATATATATATATATAATATAATATAACATAAGTGTACCCGTTTCTGTGTTATCTTAGTTTTATATATACATATATATATACACACACACGCACACACAGATACACACATACATATATAGGTGTGTGGGGGTGTATATATGAATATATATATATGTGTATATATATATACATATATATATATATATATATATATATATATATATATATATATATATATATATATATAAAGAATTACATATTACGGAATAAGTAGATCGATGTTCTGACCTATATAGTTTTGGTTATATTTTGGGAATGAATAAATTGTAAGTTTGAAAACTTATATTCGTGTCTTACTTAATATATTCTTGGATTAAATAATATTATTATTATTATTTGCTATTACTAAAAAACTATTCCAATCGTTTATAATTGTTTTTAGATTGTGTGGACTGTTAATAAATAAAGAAAAACATCTAAGCGACATAATTAAGAGGGTTAGATACCAGAAAAAATAGCAATTATTAAGTCATAAATTGTGTGAGATTGCGTGAGTGGTTGACATGCATTAAATTATATGTGGGCAACTTGATGAGTTAATTGAAAACTGTGTTTAATTAAACTATATGTGGGCAACATGATGTGTTAATTGAAAACTGTGTTTAATTAAACTAATAAAAATGACGTAATACTATGATAGATGAGCATTTTAAAATGCTTTAAAATGGTGAGCATTCTAACATGATTTAAGGAAAAAAAGACAATAGATAAACAAACATAGATGAATCTAGCTTTTGTATGGTGTACATATTTTCATCAAACATTATTGGTTGCATATGTGTATGCATGTTTCAGCTGGGATTTCTTTCAAAACTCATTTTCATCGGGCTTCTAGTATCTGCTATTCTTACGAAATTGGAACATGAGGACTAAAGGATCTGCATTCTTACATAAATCTTAACATAACTACGCATGTATACATACGACTAATAATAGATAGATACTTGCGGGGTGGTCAGATCTGGCTTTTGCCAGTCCGTAAAATACGCTTAAATATGATTTAATTCGCCCAGATTCCGTGTATATTGTTATTGAGTCGTGGTTTAAAAAGTGAAAAAAAAAAAAAAAAAAAAAAAAAGAATTGGGGTGTCATCACTAAAATCGAAATCAAAGCAAAAATGTAGCATTCCAAGCTGGTGACGTAACCCCTGTCCCCACGTGACATGCATATGCACTGACTGAAAATAAACTAAGATGAATATACAAAATCTATAACGATATCTATAATTTTTAACCCATTTTTGAACCCTTAAAATCTATTTTAACCAGGAAGATCGGTCCGTAAAAAATCCAATCATTAGTAGCCACTAGTGTTGCTCTGCGATTTTAGTTTCGGGTGAGATAGAGTTTGAAATATTTGGAGACAGACGACGTATAGCCTTTGATATATTAGAACATATATGAAAAACAGAATCAAATAACATATAATTAAATCGCGATATATTAAAAACAAGCAAAAAAAAAGTCGGCCGGATGGACCAGCGGATAAGGAGGTTAAGCACATTACCGTGGGGTCCCGATTTCAAATCTCGCTAGATTCAGCCACTCTGATGAGTGGTAGACGACGAAACACGTGTCAGTAGATGATTACACTTTAAAAACAATATATATATATATATATATATATATATATATATATATATATATATATATATATATATATATATATGCCGCTCCCCATGAGGGGTACGAAATTGTTTAAAGGGAAAATTATTCCTAACTAGCATTTAGGTAAAAATGCACTTTCGTAAATAATTGAATTTATTCAAAACGTATCACAAAAACAAATAACATATATATATATATATATATATATATATATATATATATATATATATATATATATATAAGTTTGCGAAGTTCCAAACTTTAGAATTTCACCAATTATCTTTTGCAAAATATAAACTTCGGTACATTTCACAGATGGGAAACAGTGGATATGTGTATGTTAACACTGAATGTTTCCTAGCCAGAAAGAAATAGAAAGTTTTCAAAAACAAACATCCATAGCAATTATTTCTCTGTTTTATATCTTAACAAACATCGAGGTTCTTATTTACAAAAAGTGTATTAATTATTAATAGAAGGCATACATTAGGTGTAGATGCATACATTTTCACAATATTAGCAGGAAGACCCGACGCTGTCCTAGTGCGAATGAAGATCAACAAATACTTCACTCTCATATTTTATTGTCATCGAAATGGGTAAAATTGCCTATTTTACGATCAAATCGATTGCTTACCTGCTCTAGTTGCGGACTTCGCGGCAGTATGTTGGTAGGAAGCTAAATATACATCCCCGCAATAACTTAGTCTATATTGCACTGTAGAGAATCTACTATGGATTTTGAAAATTATTTTTGTATAATGGCTTGAGTTAAATCTTCAAATGAAAAACTCAAGTATCATAGTTCAATTGTGTTCTAAACGGAATCATTCATTTCGAAAATAATCTATTTTATCAAAGAACGTACTGTTGATTTTCGTAAAATTATATTTACATAACGACTTTTGAATTAAAATTAAACGCATAAAAGTCAAGTGCAATAGAACCCCGGGATACGGTAGCCTTAGGGAACGCCTTTGTTCAGGTTACGATGTTGAATAAGATGGTTTTCCCGCCCCTTGTTACGGAATTTGCACAGCCTAAGGTGTTATTTTCAATGTTGCTAGCAGGAAGATCCGACGTTGCCAGGGAGTGAATGATAAATCAACGAATATTTCACACTCCTATATTATTGTTATCGAAATCCGCGAAATCGCCCGGGAGGAAGCGTCTCTATGCAGTTATTTAGCTCAAAATATATCTTTTTCTACATTGCACTCTAGAGACCATACTGTTTATTTTATAAAATTATTTTATATACTTATTTCCAGTTAACAAAAAAGACAAAAAATTCTTTGCAGTTAATGGAAAAAAAAAAATAGGAAATTTATGTGGGGAGTTTTAGCCTACAGACCACTTTATTCAAAAACAAAAAAAAGAAAACAGAAAAAAGAAACAAAAAAAAACCGCTATCAACTTACCCACAGTAGAATTTTCACGGCCCGTATTCTATCATTGTTGCTAAGCGACTACATGGAAAAATGATAGATAAATTTAAATAAGGGTTTCGATTATCAATTATTGGTAATTTTAGGGGCATTCTGAAACAAAATTACTCTTGGACTTATACACTAAAATCTAAAAATCTGTAAATTTTAAAGAAAATCTGTTCAACCGTTTCGGAGTCTATAAGGAACGAACTCACACACACAGTGTTGAATTAATATAATTGTAAAGATTTGATTTTTTACATGTGAATTATATACTGTTCTGCATTTTGTTACTAATATTTAATGCCGTAAACCGGGGTTTCAACTGTATCAATTTTCTCTTAAAAACAAACATTCATTTTGAACGTAGTTCCGCCTAAAAAAATGTACAGTTAATTTTATAGGATAGGCAATTCTTGCTGTAAAAAATTCTCTAATTCAGTTGTGTAATAAGCGTGTGTAAAATTGTTCACTTTGGCCAAAATCGAAGTTGCTTTTTTCAATAAGATTTTTTCGATTTTTGATTTTCGGGCTCATTCCGATCCACATACGTATATATATATATATATTACTTGTTTATTGTTATATAAACATGCTCACATCCCGCTGCTACAAATAGCCACTTGTTTCAATCAAACAACAGATATCATCAGGCAGCGACTTGACTATTATTCAAAAGTTCAATGAATAAGATTATTCATTGAACTTTTGAATAGTCAAGTCGCTGCCTGATGATATCTGTTGTTTGATTGAAACAAGTGGCTATTTGTAGCAGCGGGATGTGAGCATGTTTATATAACAATAAACAAGTATTATCAGCTCTTTTTATTGAGCACTATCTAACAACCTCGTTGAATTCATTAGTCCATTACTTTTGAATATAAAAAAAAACCCGAGTATATATAAATATATATATATATATATATATATATATATATATATATATATATATATATATATATGTACTAGCAAAAGTACCCGTCGTTAACTGAGTTCAAAAACAGCCTACAGAAAGTGGACTCTGATTTATAAAAGTTTGATAGGTTATGAAAAGGAAGGGTTGTAAATTTGGATTGAATTTGGGGTATCAAAACCAAAGCAAAATATGATGAAGGTAAAAATAAAATAGATAAATCCCATAATTTATTATACGATACCTGTTCACACTGAAACACTTGCCACAATAGTCTGTGGATCTATATTAAAAAACCTTGTTAAACTTTATCACATATTTTCATTCAGGCGCGAACGAACACCCCATAATTTTATTATACCATATTTCTTCAAACTGACATAATTATCAAAGTATACTAAGGCAGATAGATATGAAAAGTCTTTATTAAAGTTTGTGCCTATTTCCATTCTATGGAGGCCAGGTGCGAACGCAGACCCCACAATTTTATTATACCATCTTTATTTAAGTTAAAACATGGTCATCAATGTATTCTTTTGTAAATCTATATCAAAAACACTTGTAAAGGTTTTTTTAATTTTTAATTTTTTTTATTTCCATACTTTGTGGACAATGCGCGAACGCAGCCCCACAATTTTAATGAACCACCATTCTGCCAGATCATAATATGTAATCGGCTTTTTTAAAATAGTCAACCATATAGGAGCCTATTCGTTACCACAAACACACACAGACACACACACAAACACACATCCAGCTTTATATATATATATATATATATATATATATATATATATATATATACATATATATATATATATATATATATAAGTAATTAAAACTGTAAGTTAAGATTTACAATTAAGATTTACAATTAAATTTTTTATTCGACAAAATAGTCCAAAATCAATTTTCGAAGGCCTTACTCCGTGGAGTTTCAAAGAATACTGTTCTTTCTAGTATCCTCATCAGAGGAGAGAAAGCAATTATAATTGTAGCTCGACGAGAATTTGCTGGTTAAGGCATTAGATGAAACTGTGAAACTGCATTTTATGATAGTCATAAAATGCAAAATGTTCATGTTTTATATATATAGAGAGAGAAAGAGAAAATGAAAAGGAACAAACCGTATTATGTGTTCATCAACGTTTCGTCTTTATTTCGAGACTTCCTCGAGATTAAGAAACCAAAAAATATACCAGTACAAAATATTTGAAAATGTTTCACGTGCACAGTGTGACGCAGTTCTATTTCAGAGAAACGGAAAAATGATGTCGGAAATTCAAAAAAGGAGGGGAAGGGCTGGCGCTGTTAAAGAAAAGGAAATTTTAGTGACGTCATATAGTCGTTAATGTAATTTTAAAACTATGAACGCAAGTTTATATTCTTATTGGGAAAAATATATATATCTGTTGAAATTCAAATATAAGTTTGTAACAGAAATGAAATGAGTTTTTTTAATGTAATTTATTGATTGAGATTATGTGTTAATTATTACAGGGGGTGTTGAATGGTGTGAGAAAGTTAACCTGTGCCCACAGTTAAATAATGTTCTTTTAATAAAAGTTTACTTATTAGTGGCGCTATGTTATAGAAACCCCCACGTTGTTTAATAGTGCTTGAAATTGCGATAAGCGCAGATTCAAGAAGTCTCCGGCGCGGTTTATTTGAAATAAATTTAACTACTTTTGCTTGTTTAAAGTCAAAGGTGTGGTTATGTTGCAATGAATGAGAGAATAATGTACTTAGAGAATTGCTATTTTTATATCTCTTTTGTGTTCATTGAGCCTTTTTTCCAATTTACGCTGAGTTTCACCAACGTATTTATGATGGCAATTATGGCACGGAATAGTGT
The DNA here is from genome assembly GCF_053919585.1 of Euprymna scolopes. NCBI lineage: Eukaryota > Metazoa > Mollusca > Cephalopoda > Sepiida > Sepiolidae > Euprymna > Euprymna scolopes. The sequence goes on along the minus strand of NC_136504.1, from coordinate 35,902,272 downwards.
ATATACCTCTATCGGAAACTGGTTTGTTATAGAGATGTTTCGTAGTTTTTAATATATGTCTTATGGTTAGTGAGGTGGTTTGTACGATAGGAATTTTTAGTTTGTTTAGTGTGTTATAGATTATTGTATTATTGTTGTGTGTAGGTAAAAGAAGATGTCTGTTTATGAGAGAAACGTCTGGTGTGTATGATTTTTTATTATTATTTATTCTGGAAAATATTTGTGTGGCTTCTCTCTTAGCATTCAATATGAAATATGTCGGATATTGCAAGGTTTTCAAAATATTTGTAAGGTATTTGAATTCTGCGTCCAGATATTCAGGACTGCAAATTCTGAAAGCGCGTAAGAAGAAACCAATTATCATCCCTGTTTTTATTTTATTGTTATGGTGTGAATAGAAATGTATGTAATCGTTTTTGTGTGTAGTTTTGCGGTGAACTTTGAAGGATAGTTTATTATTGGATTTTATTATAAGTATGTCAAGAAAAGGTAATAAGTTATTGTTTTCTGTTTCATAGGTAAATTTTATGGAAGGTTCGACTGAGTTTAATTTGTCTCTAATGATATTTATGCGCGTGTTTTCAGGAAGAAAAATTAAGATGTCGTCAATGTATCTAAAATACTCTGTGTTTGGAGGTAATCTGAATTTGAAAGGACCAGATTCTAGGAATTCTAAGAAAAGGCAAGCTTTTTTGAATTTCCAACATCATTTTTCCGTTTCTCTGAAATAGAACTGCGTCACACTGTGCACGTGAAACATGTTTAAATATTTTGTACTGGTATATTTTTTGGTTTCTTAATCTCATTCATCCAGAGGAACTCTCGAAATAAAGACGAAGCGTTGATGAACACATAATACGGTTTGTTCCTTTTCATTTTCTCTATTTTGTCGGAATACTGATGGCCAGTATGCGAGCCTACTAGACCTTTTTCTCACAACTTGCCCTGAACTATGTTCAGTTTCTGTTCTGTCGCCTCTTGGATCTTCCGACCACTCTGTTGTATCAATTAAGATAAAAATGAAATGTAATAAGTCCCCAGATGTACCTCTTCATCGTACAGTATATCGATACACTAAGGCTGACTGGGATAGCTTCCGTACATTTATATCTGATCTACCTCTGCATTCCATGTTTAAAAAGGATGTGTCCTCTATAGTATTAGACCTAACTGAATGGTTAATTGTAGGTATTGACCATTTCATACCCTCTAAAAAGTTTCAGAAAAAACCTAACAGCCAGCCATGGTTCTCTCCAGAATGTGCTGCTGCCATTGCGCACAGAAATCACTTTTTCCACTGCTTCAAACGTAATAGATGTATGGAAACTAAAGCCGTTTTCAGGACTGCCAGCAACCATTGTAAAAAAGTAATAAGGAACGCAAGAGAGTTGTATGCTCAATCTGTTAAGTCCAAAGTAGCTGAGCAGCGGCTTGGTTCCCACCAGTTTTGGCAAATAGCAAACAGAATCCTGAACAGAAGCGTGTGCTCCATCCCAACTATTATCAATGGACCTGAGGTAATCTCGTCAGCATCAGACAAAGCCAAACTCTTTGTCAAGAACTTTGCAGCAAATTCTACCCTTTGCGACCAAGACCGCCAACCCCCAATATTTCCTCCTGTATCAGAAAACACGCTATGTGATATACGTATATCTGTACGTGATGTTGCCAAGCTAATCAAAAACCTTGATTCGAGTAAAGCAACTGGCCCTGATGGTATTCCAATTATAGTACTCAAAAAACTTCAACCTGAATTAGCGCCCATACTTACAAAACTGTTTAAACGTTGTCTTAAGGAGAATAGTTTCCCATCTCCCTGGAAAACCTCATCAGTATGCCCTGTATTTAAGAATTCAGGTGATCGCTCATCCCCCTCTCAGTACAGGCCAATAAGTCTCCTGTGCGTCATGAGTAAGTTGCTAGAATCTGTGTTAAATACAGAAGTAATCAAACATCTCAACAAAAATAACCTTCTTAGTGACACTCAATATGGTTTCCGTTCTGCTAGATCTACAGCAGATGTCATTACAGTTATATCGCATAGGATTAGCAAATCTCTCGACGGTGGCAATCTTTCTAGAGCAATTGCTCTTGACATATCTAAAGCCTTTGATAGGGTATGGCATAAAGGTTTACTTCATAAGATCGCTAGCTATGGTATAGCTGGAAAAGTCTTCTCAATTATTAAATCATTTCTTTCTGATAGGTTCATAAGAGTAGTAGTTGAGGGGCAAAAATCAGAAGCTCACAGTATTAATGCCGGTGTCCCTCAGGGATCCATCCTGGGCCCAACTCTTTTCCTGATCTACATTAATGATCTTCCAAATCATATCCTTACATCATTTGTAGACATTTATGCTGACGACACTACCATTTATGGTACCACATCTAAGACAGTAAACGAGCAAGTTCTCTCCAATTCTCTCTCCTCTGATCTTGAGCACGTAGTACAATGGGGAAAGGAGTGGCTGGTTACTTTTAATGCATCTAAAACCAAGCTTCTCTCTTTACATCATCAACATTCTAATCCACATTTGTCATCAATTGAAATGAATGGCTCTCGTCTTCAGGAGGCCTCAAGTTTTGACAAGCTTCTGGGCTTGACCATTACTCCTGATCTTAAATGGAACACGTATATCAAATCTGTTGCCAAGGCCGCTGGAAAAATGGTGGGATCTTTCTATCGATCCAGTAGATATCTCACTGCTGATGCTATTCTCTACCTATATAAGAGCCAGGTACGTCCAAGGATGGAATACTGTTGCCACATCTGGGCAGGAGCGGCTAGAAAGGACTTGTCCTGCCTTGATAGAGTTCAAAATAGACTTCGTAGCCTCGTAGGAGATGTCCTTTTCTCCTCCTTGCAACCTCTATCTCACAGAAGAGATGTTGCGAGTTTGTCTCTGATGTATCGTTATTTTCATGGAAAGTGTTCAACTGAGCTTCAATCTTTGGTCCCCCCTCGCCAAACTTTCACAAGAAACACTCGTCTAGCTGTAAACACTATCAATAATTTCCCCCACTCTTTATCTGTGGCTAAACCTAAACGTAGATTCCATGAACAAAGCTTCTTTCTTAGAACTGCACGCCTGTGGAATTGTCTTCCGTTTTCCTGCTTTCCGGCTGACTACAATATGGTTGTGTTCAAGTCTAAAGTAAATAAGTTCTTAATGAGCCGTTCCATATAAGTTATTAAATTTACCAAATTTTCATTACTAATGATTACTATATTGACCAATTTCTACTGTACACTCTTTAACCCTTATCCTTGAGTGGCCTCTGGGCCTTGATAATGTGGTGATGCCTTTGTAAAAAAAAAAAAAAAAAAAAAAAAATACTATTTCCATTATTTTCATCATATATATATATATATATATATATATATATATATATATATATATATATATATATATATAGTAAGTTACAAAATATATATATATATATGACGATTAAGCTACACTGAATATTCCGTGTTTCATCCACTCTAGGATTCTTCTGGCTGGAGAATCCTAGAGTGAATGAAACGCGGAATATTCAGTGTAGCTTAATCGCCATATATATTTTATAAAGTACTAACTATCTCTAGCTACATATTGAGCACTTTTGAAGTAAATGCTTAAAATTTACGCAGAAATTTATACTTCCGTATGTTAATTTTATGTGAGTAAATGAAGTAGCTATACATATATATATATATATATATACATATATATATATATATATATATATATATATATATATATATATATATAAATATATCTGCGTGTGGGTATATACATATGGGGAGGTATATGTGTGTATATTTAAACGAATTTTTTTCTCTGAAGTTGGAAAGCATCGGAAGCAGAATTACTAGAGGAAAAAACGTCTCTGTCAGTCTGTCTGTCTGTCTGTCTCTAGTATATATATATATATATATATATATATATATATATATATATATATATATATATATAATACAAACACGGTCGTTGTAAGTGGCAGTTTTAGTCATTTAGAACTGCTTGAAATCTTCACCGCTCACTCATTTTTCGACCAAATTTCAACAATCATTACAGTTTATAAGTTACCTTCTCAGCTATATTGTGAAAAAAAAAAACAAATGTCAATTTTCGTTCAGCAAAGCGAAAGTTATGATGAATTTTCAGGTGTTCAAAATCGTAAAAAAAACGTAAGGAGCTAAGCGATGATTATATGACTAATTTACATAGCAACCATGTTGCTTCAGCGACTTCTGTTGCTACCAATTCACCACTTTCGCGAAAAGAGAAGTAACAAGTGAAACAGCAAGAATTAAAGAATGAAAGGAAAATAACTGGGGGATTTTATTGAAAGCAGACGAGTGTCATACATTGTTATTACATATGTGCATGTTATGTTTATGGGGGCAAAAAAATTAAAACTGAGATTAAACAAAGAACAAATGAATTTACTGGAAGCCTGGAAAAATAATGGATTACAATAGAAAAATGCGAACATGAAAAGTAATATTGTTAAGCTTAAACATGGAAAAGTAAAGGACTAGTTGTTAACACTGGAAAAGGAAAAGACAAGATATTCTAGTAAAAAATACAAAAACTTTATAACTTAAAATATTGAAGCACAAAAAATTGATTATATAATGTTATTATAAAAAACTTATACCTAATGTAAATATGAACTGTAATATATACGCGTGTGATAACTCTCTGATACAACATGACTCAGGTTATACGTCGATATATCCTCTAGCTAAACAATAATACATACAGTTTATACGTTTTTATCTGATTCCATTATAAGAACAATATCTTCCACTCACTATGTAATATGACTGTTTTTGGCGCCAATCCACCTCTCAATACAACATATAACTGTTTTATATTTCTCCCACCTCCCTCACAATATAACACAAGTTATTCCTCATAATATGTAAGCTATACAGGATTGTATCTATAATAATACATACGCAATCTACATAAATTACAATATCATGTTTAAGCGTATTGTACGACCGGGCAACGCCGAGCGTCCAGCTAGTAAATAGATAGATAGAAGTTAATTTTCTGTATATGGCAATGCCTTTTGTTAAACAGACTTTGTAAGTTATTTAGCTATAATCCATTTTCTAAATTTGTCTATGGTTCGACCACCTAAAAATTAAAATATGTTGAGCGGAATAGACAAATGTACATTTTATTTTATTTGGAATATGTTTTTAATATGCGGAAAGAAGAAATGTACATTTAAAACACTGAATTCAATGCATAGCAATGAAATAAATGCATAAAATTAAATAAATCTAAACGAAAAAAGACATTCTAAAGAAAGTTATTTTCAGCGAGAAAATTTTTTAGTGTTTTAGTGGTTTATATAACAAGTATACATTTCATATATCTATTTGTAGTACTTGTGCATTCTTTGAACGAGACGTAACTCAGCGTTCGCTTGGCTTTCTCCGGAGTATGACGTCAACAGCCGAATTATGCCGATCATCACCGATGGAATCATAAGAACGCCATGTAACAGAAACAGTAAAAACTTAAATGTAGAAAGATCAACAGAAAAAAAGTAAAAAACCTACCATAACATATAATTTTTATTAGCTGTGCGAAAAAAGTTTTGTTTTTGTCAACTAAATAATTTTAAAGCAATTTTTTTTCAAATGTATTTGGGCTGGTGGATCTGCCACTAGTCCCTCACTCCTGGACAGGGTTCAAAAGAAAGATATCAACCTGACAGGTCCTGAACTGTCATCTAAGCTTGGGCTCTGTCTCATCGACGGAATGTTGCATCCCTCTGCCTGTTCTACAAGTATTTTAATAGTGAATGCTCTGACGAACTACAAGCACTTGTACCCCCTCGACATAAATACCCCCAACAAACCCGACAATTAGTTAAATCCCCTATAAAGTAGAGATTCCCAGGTGTGAGAAAGCTTTCTACTCCAACAGTTTCTTCCACAGAACTGTTAGACTTTTGGGATTTTGCTTTCCCAACTGTACTGACATGCAGAATGTCAACTGTAATTTGAACAGACATCATGCTGCTAACCTCCCTTCATAATATCCCTGCAACTTATATCCCCGTAGCCCCTACTTCAACGTGGCACTCTACCTTATTCGGAGTGAAAATTTAATAATAAAAAGAAAATTTTTTAAAATAAGTGTTAGCAAATGTATTTTTTTTTTTGTTCAATAAATAATTTGAAGCAAATGTTTTTGATAATTTTTTTCAAGTATTTGTTTTTATTTTATGAAGCATAATTGAAACAAACGTTTTTGTGTGGTGTTTTTTTTAAAATTCTTTTAATTCAATGATAATATTGGTAGTTCGAGAAATTAATTTTTCTTCGCTTTATATCGATTTCGTTAACGGGCTTTTTCGAAATGTTCCTGTAAATTTTTTTTATTATTATTACACATTACGATGCTTTATTTATATAAAAAAAGCAAAAAGAAATGCTTGCTTTTTTTATTTAATACTGAAAACCATAACTTTAGTAAAGGTGTTGTTTGTTTAAACAAAATAATACATTTCCACTAAATAAAAAAAAAATTAGTTCATTATATTCCGCGATCATCATTTGATAAATACTGATAGTTTCATTAAAATTGGTTAATTTCCTGATTTTTCGTGAATGTAAATATGTATGTAAAGGGAGGGATAAAAAATTAAAAATTTTGAGCATCGGCATTCATTTTGCACGTACCTAACACTTTACTACAGTCCAACAGTCTGATACGACCGTGGCCCCTGGCAGAATACGTTTTTTATTATGAAAGAAGGGTTTCTGCATTTCAATTTCCAAGAGACCTTCCTTATCGGCGGTATCCACCGAAGACTTAGACCTTTATGAGCAGTCTGCCGACGTTATCTTTGCGTCGGTTCTAAATAGACTCGTCTAGCTCCACTGTATAGTTTCGGCCTCCTAGACAAAGGCGAGAAGTATCGTGTGATTTGGCTGTTTCGCGACATATGAACTATTTTATAAAATGTGGAATAAATTACGTTAACACATAGAATGCAATAATAAAATTCAATAACCAAAAATAGTACAAATAAAAATGAAAAAAAAAATGATGAAAATCAAGATTGTAAAATATGGTAATAATGGGGAAGAATGCCTGTGCTTATTTGTTTTTATATTTTATGTAAATTGTACTTTAAGAAATAGTATGGACTTGTGGAGAATAATATTAGGTTTTGTGTTAGACTTCAAAGTGTCATGCTGCTTAATCGATGCTGATGAACAGCCAGACAAGACTTGAATTAAATAATCTATTCGTCTTAGAAACGATCGTACTTCAAGAATATTTTTATGTTGAATTATGGGAAGCTCTAATATATCATAATTTAATGCATATTTATTTATTACACACGCACAAATACACACACGCGCACACACACAAATATATATATATATATGTCTTTATTAGAATGTAAAAGTTTTAAAATGCTTAAAAGAAATGAAACATATTCGGATGTGATGAAATAAATAAGTCGATTAAAAGAATCACGAATCGTAATAAAACCCGAAGCGCCTTTCGTCAGAAAAGTTTTTCAACGATATATGTCTAAAAGAAGGAAAAGAAACTTTGTTCCTTTTTTTATAGAAATACTAATACTAGTATGCGAAAGGGATAGAAAAAAAACCTTAAATGGAATGCGTCCACCTAAATATTTCTAACATTATTAAAGTTCAATGTATATATATATATATATATATATATATATATTAAATTGTAATTCAATGAATTTTAAAAAACTCTCATTGAAATGAAATGAAGTGGTTGAGTTTCATATCGAAGAATTTTTATTATTCTAAGCAAGACAAAGAATGCTTTAGAAAAGTAATCTCCTTAACCTATAGGGTTTCGATGTCTACCATATATATATATATATATATATATATGATTTTGTCATTTATTTGTATATGCCCTGGAGTTCCATCGAGCTTTATGAAAGAAAGTATTGATATGTATAAAACGTGAAATATAATTGAATAAAAATATTTCCCACAAACATATATATATATATATATATATATATATATATATATATATATATATATATATATAGTTATGGGGAAATATGTTTATTCAGTTATATCTTACCTTTTATTTATTCCAATCCTTTAATGTCAGTACAGTTGAAGAAACAGGAAACCGGAAGAAAATTCCCAAGTCTTGCCGTTCTAGAGAAGAAGCTATTAGAGATCTCAAATGTGTAGGGATGGGACTTTGCTGCTTGTCGGGTTTTTGTTGGGGATATTTTCTCCGACGGGGTACAAATGCTTGTAGTTCGTCAGAGCATTCACTATTAAAATAGTCAACAACATTTCGTCTGTGGAACAAGGACTGAAGTTTAGATGACAATTCAGGACCTATTAGATTGTCGACTCTCTTTTGGACCCTGTTCAGGAGTAAAAGACAGATACATGCACACACATACACACACACACACATATATATATGGACATATATACATATATGTATATATATATGTAATATATTTTATATATATATATATATATATATATATATATATAGGCATTGACTTTAGATGGAATAAAAATAATAAAACCATTCCCAATTTGCAAACCTGCCAATACAAAGCGTTTTATATTTCAACACTCTTTCACACCTTAAAATCTTCTTTTCCATAATGGTGTATCTACATAAATTTCTATTCTCTCCAATTATTAAAAGCTATTAGTCGGAGTCTGCTTGCTGAATTACAAAGAAAATAGATTTATAGCAATTTTGCATTCGAATCCATCATATATATGATTCACGTTCGACGTTAGAACAAAACCGTCCATTAGATTCGTCGTGTAAATAACATTTGAATTTGTTTGTCCTTTACACTTAAAAGAGACAAGGTTGTATGAGTTATTGAAAATGTGTCTGCAGTCGTTTCCAAGACCTAAATATAATAAATACAATCAAAAAGACAGAGGAAAACAAATTGTAAACGAGTTAAAGAATCTGATTTAATTAAATTTTTAGAAACTTTCCTATCACTTATTTTGATCCACGCTATTTTTTAAGTGCAAGAAAATCGATCAAACTACACGACATAAACAAATGAAAATTATTAGTAAACATGTTATGATCATAACTGTCTTGATTTCTAGTAATGATGTCGTGATTAGAAATATGTTATTTAAGGACTCGATTCATAGTACATAAAATATTATTAAACTCACGCTAGCGAATCGAGCATTAGTTTTTGAGCAGCATAAGAAGAAGGCAATGAGTCTGTGAGGGATGATTAGAGCTGTGGGAGGAATAAGGAAGGCAGAACGCCAGAGTTGATCGGCTAAATAAGGAATATCATAGATAAGGACCGTCGTGTATCATTAAGTGCACAATATATGTCAAGGTGGGAATTGTACACACAATTATTCGCGAGGACCTGAAAATGCGGAAGATTTGTTCCAAGGCTGCAGCTCATAACTGTATTCGTAGGGATGCTAAGAAAAGATCACAGACTATTTGACTAAGATTGCCATAAAGACAGTTCCTTACCCTGCCTATAATCCAGACCATGCTTCCTGGCACTTTTACTTATTCCCTAAGCTTAAGTAAAACCTTAGAGACTGTCGTTATGAGACAATTGGAAAGACTGTGACGTGGGTCATTAAAACGCTCACACAAGAGAACTTCTATGGTCTTTAAGATGTTGTTGGATCGGTACAAGTGCATTACAGCTGGAGGAGATTACTTCGAAGGGGACTAGAGTTTCATATGCGTATTATATTTTATTGATAGTACACGTATTAAACTCTAGTCCCCAGGCGAAATAAGCATGGAAACATATTGAAGGCACCTCGTATTTTCATTCAATCATTTTCTTAGATATTTCTAGCTAGTACGGTTTCTAGAAAGCTATCGAGGAATCGCGTGAAGGTTGCCAACATCGTAAGCGAAAGTGTTTCTGCGTACCGAATTGGATACAGACTTTTCAGTCTGTTTAGTTAACCACTTAGCCACCTTCATCTCACTGCATCACTTTATATAGGATACTGACAGGTGTTAGGAGTTTACAAGACTGGTACCTAAAGGTCACTTTCTTTGCAGCAGACGTGGCATTATCTTCTATGTGTGTCTTTGGTCTCATACATACAGAGCCCATTTACTAATGAACCGATTATCAGCAATTTTGTTTCTATCACATACTTCTCTGATGGAAGAGAAATATTGAAAACTTGATTTTTTGCGCGCGGTTCGCTCAGTTTTTTTTGTGTATGTATTATTTGTAAAATGAATTAGATTTTTTAACGAAATTCTTAGTCAATCCTCTTTTCAAACATAGTCATGTATTTTATACAATAGCATATTACTGACATATACGGAAGAGAAGTTCTGATATTGTGATATATTATTGAAATAAAATTAGATTAGCGGGACCTCGTTTAATTCTCATGTAGTTAAATTCTGTTTTAAAATTGAAGACTTTTGCGAAATCGGCTCATGCAAATGCTAAATCTATTTCTATTTAACAATTTTAGTAAAGGCTTTTTTTTTCTTCATCAGTTTATAAATGGATTCTTTTTTGTGATTATAAACATTTTAGAAGTCAGATTATGTAGGTGCTTAGTCTGCAATAGGTTAAAGTTTATATTTTTTTTTCCTTCCGGGAATTTAAACTGCATTCTTTATTTTTATTTTTGCATTTTTTTTATTCAAAGCTTCTTTAGACTATATATATATATATATATATATATATATATATATATATATATATATATATAACTTGTGTCTCTTTAGCTCTAATCAAAAACGAAACTAAACTTATGAAGAATTATTGGTAAAATTTTTATTAAAGAATAAAAGAATAGATGACGTGTGTGTTATCAGTTATGATCAAAACCTAAACTTATAAAGAATTCTTCGTATAATTATTTATTACATGAAATGGAAGGCCATAACTTATAAATGATAATCACTCGGAACAAAAATCTATAGATATTACTTATATAACAAGAAGATGGCGTCCGGCCTTGCACGATGGTAACTATATTTTAATTCATGCAGATTTCGTATTTATCATGACAGATCCAGTTCACTATTAGATATTATATATGGAGTCCTGATTTCCAAAATTATAAATAACTTAGATCATATCAGTTAGAATTGGAACCAAAACATTTAGCGCTTCAGTTCCGTCCCCAGCCGTTTGAGTTATCGACAAATAGATAAGAAATAATTAAAATTAAAGTACTTAAATCTAATTGTAAAATTGCGCATGCGCTAAAATAATAGAAATACGTCGGCAAGATGAAATAATCATTTTGCATTTAAACTTGCCGACATATTTCAGTCATTCATCTATCCATAAAATGGTTTTACTCGTTATAAACCATCCTCGGTGTATAGTTACTATTTTCTGTTAATTTCAGTGTTATGTGACTAGTATGTTAAGAGTTTATCGGTTAAATATTTTTAAGACTTTATATGTTAAATATTTTCACACAGAGACACACATGCATGCACCTACCGTTTTACTTGTATAGGTAACGATTACAAGAATTAATAACTGAAAACCAATAAAACCAATGTAAAATTTTTAATGAATTTTTTCAAAGTATTTCGTCAGCCTTTGTAAGTCTGCTTTCTGAAACGAAGCATTCAAATTACAAATGGCCGCCACGTTTTCCGGTGCGAGAGAAGGATGCGTAAACATGAGAAAGTTTGTGTTTGTTTGCATCGATACTTGATTTAATCGAGACAGGATTTTTATGGCTGCTTTTTCCTATGTTAGTCAGGATTTGTCTTGTTTAAAAAGTCAGGATTGATTTCATGCCCCCCCCTTAGATGAGGACGAATGTGGTAAAGCCGTGCAAACAACAATTTATTATATGTATGAGGTGGGCTAGAGCCACGAGGTGTTTGGGTGGTCGAGTGAAAGACTGTCGTCTTGCCTCGTGTTGGTCATTAACTATCATCACTAAAGTCGAGATGAATGTTGGACAAGTAGTGGCTTAGGGAAAGAGGCTTCTTTAATGAGAACAAAATATAGGATACTGTAGCGAATAAGACGGAAAAAAATGTGAGACGAAAAGAAACAACGACGATAATGGAAAGAGAAAAATAAAACTGAGAATGAAATTTGGAGACACATGGAAAACATTTTAATCAGTTTTCATACGGAAAAAAGCGATTGTAATAGAAAAATTGGTAATTGGGAGCCATCAGATTTTTATCTGTCAACTGTTTCAAGGCATGAAAACACTTGTTAAAGATATTGGCAAGCTGGTCTCATAGTTATCGCACTTAACTCACCGTCGTTAGGTTTTGGTTTCGATCTCAGCTCGGGTGTTTTTTATTTACAAGAAATGAACTTTTTACAAAAAAAAACAAAAAACAAAAAAACAAAAAAAAAACCTACATAATACTCGCATTCACATGTCTAAATTTCTTTCCGCTTTTTATTTATTTTTTTATTTTTTTAAAAAGGAATGTAACGTTTTGTTTAATACCGCGCAACGCCAAGGCTATCTTCCAGTATATTTGTTAACTAGTGAGAATGTTTGTGTTTAAGGGCACTTCTAAACCTATAAACTCAACGGATTTTTAAACTACAGACTTGAAATTTTGTATATAGTGCATTCAGAAATGTGGAAAATTTGTAATCGGCTTTCATCCGAAAAAAAACAAACAAACAAACAAACTTATAAGTGGTCAAAATTGAACAATTTGTATGTCCTCGAACTATTATATGTTGTCACCTATTTAACGCACGTGAATTCGCGTGTCGTCCATATGACAGATTAATCATGTAAAAAATAAGTGAGTTTGAAAAAACTTCTTACAGATTGTGTCAAGCTGTTTGAATGGTTATCGTACTTGACTCAGTTTTGGTTCCGACTTCAGCTCAAGGATTTTTTTTTTCTTACAAGAAGTTAACTGTTTGGAAAAAAAACATAATGCTCGTATACACATGTCTCAGTTT